>NW_027204381.1:17601352-18261352 GCF_024711535.1 Dipodomys merriami
TATTCCCACCTCATATACTCAGTTCCCAAGAAATAAAAAGAAAATTAAACCTGAATCTTAGATGTTTCTAATTTGATGTACAGGAAGCCAAGGGATAAAGAAATATGCTAAACAACCCCATGAGACGTGATAAGCAGTATGAGATTAAACTGTAAGTCAAAAGAAGTGCAGTTTCATGAATAAACACACATTAAAGGAAAAATAATGCGTAGAGGAGAAGCTATAAATTAAAAGAAATTTGACATTCTTACCAGTAGCTGTAATGCGTGGACTTTATTTGGTTCTTGATTTACATGAACAATTCTTTTTGAAAGTAATAATAATAATATAAAGCAACTATAGAAAATCTGTATAGTGACTAGAGTTGTTGACAGCAAGGTAATTAATGTTTATTTAGGTATGAAAATACCACAATGGGTGTATTTTTTTAAAGAGCCTTTGTCTAGTAGAACTATATTAGAAATCTTTATGGATGAGGTACTATAACGTTTATAGTTTCCTTTAGGATGATGCATGGTGGGGAATAGGT
Source organism: Dipodomys merriami (assembly GCF_024711535.1). NCBI lineage: Eukaryota > Metazoa > Chordata > Mammalia > Rodentia > Heteromyidae > Dipodomys > Dipodomys merriami. Next base: position 17,601,882 of record NW_027204381.1, read on the forward strand.
CAGGTTATAGATGAAATAACACTGGCCATGAGTTAATAATTGTTGAAGTTGAGTGATGGGAACATGAGAGTTCAATATAGTATTCCCTCTACTTTGGGATGTTTGACATTTTCCACAATAAGAAGTTTAAAAATGTCAAAAGCAAAAACAAACAAAAAATATAAAACTATAGCATTAAAGTTCAAATCTTGGTTGTCTTTGGGAAGGAGGGAAGAATAGTAATTTTGAGAGGCCATGAGGGAGATGTCTTAGGGTGCTGGCAAAATTCTATGACTTGATGTTTACTGCTAACCTATATGTTGAGCTGTGCACTTATGTTTTATCTATTTTCTAGTGCTATATTTCAACCAAAACATACTTAAGTGAGTATGCAGACATCTAGACTACTATTCTGCAATCTAAACATGGGAAATTCATTCAATAAGATGAAAATACTTAACATTCTGTAACATACAAGAAATTTAAGACTCTAAGCCAAGGCAGGGGTGAGGGAGCTATTATTACAGTTGTAGCCTTTAGTCTCAGGTGAGCTTTTCATGAAATAACAGATTCACAACAGAATCAGGATAGATGAAATGTATATACTAAATGTAGGGAGTAGGGGAACAATAATTATAAAGTACCTATCACATGCTACCGAGATGAATTTTCTGTCCTGTCAATTAATAAACTATTTGAAACTCTAAGCAAACAAACATGCAATCTGTTCTGAACAAGCCAAAATAAGTTGAGAGACCATGTCACTCAGTGGTGAGGAACAGATCTTTGATGCCAATTAGTCTTGAACTTGAATCCTAATTTGCCATTAGCTATGAGACACTATTTAGGAACATAATGGGTTTTTTTTCTATATTTGTAAAAAGGGCAATGGTATTATAGACTCTGGATATTATAAGAATTAAATAAAATAGAACTCATTGCACTGGGCGCTGGTGGCTCATACCTGTAATCCTAGCTACTCACGAGCCCTGAGATCTGAGGATGGCGGTTCAAAGCCAGCCCAGGCAGGAAAGTTGTGAAACTCTTTTCTCCAATAAACCACCAGAAAACCGGAAGTAGCACTGTAGCTCAAATGGTAGAGCGCTAGCCTTGAGCTGAAGAGCTGGGGGACAGCGTCCAGGCCCAGAGTTCAAGCCCCACAATCAACACACACACACACACACACACACACACACACACACACACACACACACACACACACACACACACACACACACACACACACACACACACACACACACACACACACACACACACACACACACACACACACACACACACACACACACACACTAGAACTCATTGCTCAATGGCTGGCTGGTATACAGTACCTGTTCACTGGATAATTATTACTGCAGATTTCTTGCTGTTACAATTATAAAAGGCTATTTCATTTCAATATAGTCCTTGGAAACATTTCAAGATATTCCTCTCAAAGAAATATGAGGAAAAGTAATAAAACTCAAGGATGTGCCTGCATGGGTTCTCTGAAAACAATATTATGTGAGAATTTTTAAAGAAGAGGAAGAAAAATAAGAAATAAGGAATCATATGGCACAGTCCAAATGGATGGCTAAGAATTTGAAAAGCTCAAATCAAAACATAATTGCTATAACAGTTTCAAGAAAAATGAAACAGAACTGCTTCTAAAACTGAAAATGTACATGTCATGGCAAATTTAGAAGAACTTACTCAGTAGCTATAAGCCATCAGCTTGAGAGATTCAGGTCATGTGGTACAAAAACCCCATGGGAAACTCACCTGAATGAGAGCCATGAAAAGAACATCAGCTCTTGTCTGAATATCTACCACTTACCTGAGAGCAGAGAGAGTGTCAGACATGGGGATCCTCTCAGGTAATTCCTCAGGACACTAAGTCTCCACAGCTTCTCAGAGTCCATAGGAACTTTTAAGGTATTTTAAGTATGTGGTATATTTTGACAACAGCATGTTTTATAAGTCATTTGTCATCAGCAAACTTTAGACAAGGTTAATGAAAGTTCTGTCACTTTAATGTCTAGCCAGCTTTAAATTACAAATGTCATGTGCCATGACTAAAGAAAGGGCACTGCAATAATACTATAAACCATCATCTCCAGGGACATACAGGTAATTGCATAGCTCATTAAAAAACTGTTTTAATTATTAATTGACCGTGTCAGAGTTGTCCTTTGAAGTCAATTTTAATTTTTTTTCCTTGCAAGCATTATGATTTCAAGCTGACCTACAGAACTTTGTGTACCACCTAAAAACCCTGGCAGGGCTGGCTGTAAAGAAAGCTTTCTAGTACTTAAATTATGTAAGTCATTTGTAAGTAATTTACTTGGATGGACGGATGGATGGATGGATGGATGGATGGATGGATGGATGGATGGATGGATGGATGAAAGGAAGAATGGATATGCGAAAATAGGTCTACAGGTATGGTTTTCATAGTGAGAAAGCACAGGACAACAAATAAATGAATGAATAAAACATCCAAGAGCTGAGCAAGTACTCATCATTTTGTTAAATTTCCTTCCATAATGATATAAAATAGAACTAAAAGTGCTTGCAGGAAGCAATATAGTCTAATCAGAACTTAGCTTAATTTCCTAAGTTGATAGGTAGTAAAACTAGCTGCTGATAACCAATAATTCTAGAAATAGGTTTATTGAAATCACCAAAACTGATTGGTCATCATTCAGAATGGGCAGAAGTAAAAATGCATCTACCTAAATTTCATTTCATTCTGGTATCCAAGATAGCAGTCTTGCTTTTAAAAAAAAAAAAAAAAAAAAGAATATGGTAAGGGGTTTCATCATGACATTTCCATACATGCCTAATTACTTAGATCATGTTCACATTTTGAAATTAATCTAGAAAATATTGAAGTATGAAAGATGAAAGTCTACTAGATAAGTAGTGGATAACAAGTCTACATGAAGAAGAAACAAAAATCCATAATGTCAGATGACAGAGTAGCCATTGAATTATTAGTAAATTGAACTTTTACTGTAAGTTGAATGAATTTCTTAAAATCTGAACTTGAGAAAACAATCAGTCATTGGTAAACGTGCTTTCACAAAAATAGTGCCAACCTTAAATATGAATGATTCATTGTATGGTAAATATTTAACATAAATGTCTGACAGCAAGTGCCCAAAACAAGAATCCTCTTTCAACACCACCCAAATATCAACTGCTACATACATTAAATGGTTAGATGCAATAATAAAGCTGACTCCAGACATACTCATCAATACAAACACTGATAGCAAGTCTGTGCAACCAAGTTTTTAGAGCTGACAACTTACAATCAAACCCAGGATCAATTTATGGATTCCAGTGTTGTTAATGACCATGCAAGGTACAGCCACACAGGAAAACTTACATCATCCTCAAGATCACCTCCCAGAATGTAAAAAGGAGGTATGTCAATTCTCCTATTGTCTGCACCTCAAGAATTAAACAGCAACTACCCAAGGGATAACAGAAATTACTCTGTGGAAGCTGAACACCTGATTCCCTATTATAACGTCAAGTAGACACTGGCAGATAATAGAATAGGAAAAAAAAAAATCTGCTGGCATTCCCCACATTCTGGAAAACTAAGCAAGCATGGATATACAGAAAATTAGCGAAGCATAGATAGGAAAATAAAAACATACTAAGAACTGTAACTCTATAGAATAGGGGTCAAACAAACTCACAATCCAAATCCAGCAAACCATCTGATTTTAGGCAACACATGAGCTAAGAATAGTTTCACATTTCTAAACAGTTAAAAAAATGATAAAGAACAATATATCACAATCCATGAAAATTCTATGACATTCAAATTTCATGTCCATAAATAGTCGTATTGGACCAGAGCCATGCTCATCCGTTTACATATTGTCTTCAGTAGCTTTCACACTACAAAGCAGAATTAAGGAGTTGTGAAAGAGACCGTATGGCCCACAAAGCCTAACATATTTACTATCTTGCTCTTTATAGAAAAAGTTTGCCAATCTGTGCTACAGTAAAATGAGACCTACATTCCTAATCTTTGATGGCGCAGTCAGTGAGTGAGCTAGCTCCATCTCCATTCCCCTAAGCAGTTCTGATATTTAATAATTTAAAGACTTGCCCAAAAGAGGGCATTTCACCATAAATGATAAATACCTCTAGCTAAAGGGTGCAACCTGCTTCCAAATAGATGGCAAAGATCTGTATCTGATATAAACACATAAGTGCAATGCAATGTACAATATTCTAATTAAATTGAAGAATGGCTGCACAAGCCATGTTTCTATTAGCCAGGTCTTATTTGATTTAGCAGGAGTAATGAATGCTGAATCAAGTTAGGGTTGTGAAGCTTATCTGGCTTTGGCAATCTACTGAAATTAGGATAATAAAACTGAAGATATGCAATATTGAAGACATTTAAAAAGCAAACCCGCTTATCTTCAATTAAAATATCCACAATAGTGACAATAAACTTATTACTCCTCTTTACAGAAAGGTTAGGTTGAAGAAAACAACACATTAAAAAAGAAATTCAGTCCCACCTGGGGACCATGGTGTTACATTTTAGAAGACCGAAAATAGCCTGGTTTTCCTGTGATACCAGCATTTCACACATTTGTAGGAAAAAAAAAGAAAAAAAGGCAAAATACAGAAGCCCAAAATATTCTCTAGCTGACAAAATGCTGCACAAGATTTTAGGCGTAATAAAGCTAAATTTCCTGCCTCAAGTAGGGAAGGGATACAACTGAGTTTCTTGAAATAAACAAAATTATGTGCGGGCACACAAAATTATTTACTTGTTTTTGAGGCATTGAGAACTATGTGATCACCATCTCTAAACAACTTCACCTTTTGAGACCAAAAAAAAAAAAAAAAAAAAGAGATACCATGGCCCATTTCTTTCTCCAGATTTTATGAGCATATCAATATAAACCCATAGAATGTAACCCCATCCTAAAAACTGTATCAATCATCGTAAGGTGCTACAAAATGCAGTATCTTCACTAATATTTATTTTAGGCACCAATTAGTTTTATGAGGAAATAATAAAACAGTAGCCTCTTCCTCCCCCTGCAGTATAGACTATATAACAAAATCAACAAATATGGGCCAGATCAATGGGGTGAGAAGAAACTGTTCAAACTAGTTCCAACATGGATTCCTAGGGCTCAGGAGAGCTTTCCTGAAGATCCTCCTTCATAAAGAAGGGAGGTACTCTCCTCTTTCCCTCATTTCCCATGTTCTGAAGTGAGCGTGGTAACTAAATCAGATAAGAAATCAGAAAGAATGTACTCTGGGATAGAAAAAAGAAAGGATGAAATGATTGGTTAGCAGCTGAAGAGAAGTTACATAGAACTGAGGTTACAGCAGCTCTGACTTGTAACTCCCATGGTTTTCATCCCTCACATGCCAATCCTGATTATTCTCTTAAAAGTGCTACTATATGTTATCTTCAAAATATTAAACCATCCATCAACCTAAGTGATCCCATTAAACAATCTGTGGGTATGCCATCCAGCTGAATGAAAACAAAATCCTAATGATTAACTGAAATGAAAACCAAAAGATTTAAAGGGGGAACATCACATTTTCTAAATTTATCCAAAGGCAAACTGCTTTAAAATGTATACTCTCTACCAGTAAAATAAGTAAATTGAATAAGGAAACACATTAGCTTCCCTTATAACATTTAAATACTAGGAAATGAATCTTGAAAGAATATGGTTTCCTCCACCCTCTTTTGTTTTATAATCACAGTTTAAAAGGAGAAAATGAGGCTCCATAATTAGAAGCTATCAGAAGCCATATGATCATGTGTGCTGCAAGAAGACAGAGACATCTATTTCAGATGACGGTGAGCTGGATCTGATCATCCCTAAACTATATCTCCAATATATAACATGATTTGGGAAATCATGTTATGAGAAACAATTATAGAGGCACTGCCTCAAACTGAGGTACTAAGCTTAAGATTTGTTTTAAACTCTGGTGACACTTTTTAAAAATTATAAACAAGCATATACCTCTGAGAAGTGCTAAGAGGATCTTTATCATGCAAGCCTTAAAAGGAAGATGGCAACAACAATCTCAAGGATTGCAAAATACCATTTCAGAGGAAGATCACAAACTCTAAATACTCACCAGCCACAACTCTCTTCCAGCTACAGAGAATTGACCATGAGGACTCAGACTAGTATGGGAATATACAGGGTTAATTCACCAATCATTCAGTCAGCAAGACAACCAACAACAGAATACATTTCAGATAGACCTGTGTTCATAAATCTAATTCTTAATACGTTATTTGACCTTGAGAAGGTCGCTTAACTGCAACTCAGTGTTCTCGTGCACCAACTAGGTAGGGACATCTTCTTTACTTGAATATTACAAAGATTAGAAGAAAAAAATGTATATGTGTGTGAGTGTGTATGTATATGTGTGCGCACATGCGCATGTGCTACTGAAAATGGAACTTGATGCCCCAATTAATTATATAATAAATTTTATACTACTCTTATAATAATTAAACAAATATTCATCAAGTTTGAAACTGTGCAACACCATGTCAGGACAGTGTTTCTAAAAAAGTGTGATATACATGGGAAGATTTTAAGTGGTGCATAAATAAAGCCTCATAAATTTTAATAATTGGGGCTTTAATTTAAATCGGCATTAAAAGATACAGCCCAACAAATCTGTGATTTCATGGCTAGCACTGGTTTGGATGAGGTTGGGTGAAAAAAACATAAGCTTAAAGAGAAATAATTATGCAAATAGAATTAGAAACACAAAGACACAGAGCACAGGTTGATATCATGAGAAACATTATATTCTAAGAATTAAAAATTGATTACAAAAGGGTGCCTGCCTTCAAAAAGCTTACTGTTTTAAGGCTCTGAAGATAGACTGTGAGCAAATAAACGAAATATCCCCCATAGTAGTTCAGAAATATATGCCATATTCATGAAGAAGAATGGGGTTAAGTCGCTCTCTTCTTGGCTCTTTTCACATGTATCACATATAAAAGCTCTTTAAAAATAAATGAGTTTAACAATTGTCATGCTGAGTTGTAACATAAGCTGATTTGGAAGTCCTTGTATAGTAGCATGTTGGGGATTTGTATGTTAAATCTTCTCTTTGAATTATCCAGGAAATCATTATTTTCTTACCTTTATTTCTTCATAGGAAACTAAAAAAACAAAGGTTTCTGCTGGTTTAACGACCAAATTACCCCCAGATACTTGGAGCAAAACATGGAACAATCTACTTAAAACTCTAAGATCCAGGAACACTAAATAGTTTCAGATTTCACCAAGTATCATCCTTAGAGACTGCACATGTGACAGAAATAAGCTGAATTTGCATTTGAAAATAGTCAAGCAAACCAACTCTCCCTTTCAAGGGAAATGGGTAGCAAAATAGGAAAGAAAGAGAAAAGGACTTCTTATGAATTCCCAAGGAAAATTAGAGATCCCTTCAAAGAAGTTACAAGAGAGGAGTCCTTCTTAAAACTGACTCATCTTAAAGCAAAGCAAAAGGCTCTTATCTCACAATGCATACAATATATTCTTCTGCTTCTTTAATCCTGCTTAAAGTGGTCTCACTGCATGAGTCCCCCAAAATATTTTAACAATACTTCAGGATCATGTCAAAAAATCTATGCATATTAGTATGGGAATAAATAAATAAATACTTCAAGCAAACAAAGCCACACTGAAAGTGATCCACTGCCCAGGGAGCATACAACAAAGAGATACAAAAGATGAATACTCAATGCAAAAGAAAATACATAAAACTGGATAAGTAAAAAAGATATCTATCAGAGACATGATCTGAAATATAATAAGATGTGCTTCTATAGTTTGGACCATACAAGGTAAGAGCATGTTAATAACCAATTAGGAACCTGTATTAGCTAATAGGCAAGAAGAATAAAGCTTCAGGACCATATCACAAAATCACTCTGTCATATTGACATTCATTCCAACTGTCGCTTCTGTATCGATTTTCTTAGATGCTTTATGATTCAGCTGCCTCTGAACCACTTACAGCAGTGCCCACCTGCATGGATGGCTAAGTACCACTAGCGAAGGACCAGAGGGGAGAGAATTAAGAAATTATCTTTATACATCTACAGCTTGTTTTAAAAATATGCACAGTTGCCAAGACATCTGTAAAGGTCTGCATTTAAGAGTTTCTAATACAGCTTCTAATACAGCTAACGCATCTTCTCAGATGAGAATTTTTGAAATATTCAAGAATCTTGTTTTCTTTACAAAATACATATTTTACACAGCAGATCCTCATTCTGGTTCCTTTGTTGTTCACTTTTTTAGTCAACCTTCCCTAGCTGCCTTCCATCCCAGGAACCAAGAGCAAGAGACTGAAAGAAGCATGTTGTAAACTCAGTAGATCCTAAAGATTTCCTAAGAGCTCCTTGAAAAAAAAAAAAAAAGCATCTGATCTTCATCACGTAGAGAAACACAAGTCCCAGGTCCACTGCCACTAAAGCAGCAGACCACAGAGATGCTGCCGATGTGGCCAGTCTACCTTGACTTTTGAATGTCAAAAATAATATGGACAGAATTGACTAAGCAGTCTCCAAGGTACTGCCTTTAAAATTTTTAACTTTATGGCCATTAAATATTGAACAGATAATTGGATTTATCCCCTTCAGTGCTTTATGGATGTACAAAGTACCTACCTTCTCCTGTTTTATTCAAATTAATGGTGCTCTTTTAAAGAGCCTGCCCTGAGTGCACAGTTTAGCCGACTCATTAAAAGGAGGCCTCATCTTCTGCTTACCAACTCTTTACTCTATTTGCCAGGAGAGGGCAAAAATCACACTCAAATCTGCATTGACAACGAAGGGCAAATCCACTGAGAGTCACCCTTAAACCTAGAATGTTCCCTCCCTAAACTCAAGTACACAGTGCTATTTGGCAGACCTTATTGCAGAAAACCATAACACAGAATCCATTTATTCTGTTTTTAATTAAAACATTTAGAAATGCTTCTTTACAACTGGGTAGCTTACTGCTGCATTTTCAAATCAAGTCTGCAGAACACAAGGATGCCAGTCTCTCTCTAGAGGATTAGCCAAATGAAACTGGACTGCCTAGTGGACAGATGGGAAAAATGTAACGTATGGTAAGGCTGTGCAATTCACACAAGTGCTAAGGTATTTCTATCAAGTATGACTAACACCTACAAATGTACAATCTGAAAATAACTCTGGTAGAGGTGTTAGTGGAAAGGGGTTAATGGAAATAATGTTTTCATTTTAAACAATATAAATCCACAACCGGCATTCCATTGGCCCATGACCTCCCCTACCCAATTCTTGTTCAAGTCATTTGCTAGTGTAATTGAAACCTTCTTTGAGAGTCTTTAGATTTCATTTCATGTTTTTGGGACAATGCAGCTAAAAGACATTTACCATCCATCTTTCTTAACATTCCTAATCTAAATAGAAGAGCCAAATCCAAGACTGTGCTTTTGATGGATCGCTCGCCACCCATACAGTAGAGCTGAAAGAGATTCTATTATTGCCCTCAGAACCCTTACAGAAAACATACATTCATACTCATTTTACCTTTTACTACCTAGCTGAACAGTATATATTTAGCTTTTAAATGTGTTTTTAAAGAAACGGATGGATTTTCAATTAAAAATTCAAAAGAACAAGATAGAAACAACTGACACATTAAATGCAGGTGGGAAAAAGAGGCTCAGCAACATGAAATGCTAAAAATAGGGATTGTGGAAATAGGATTTGCTGCTCCTGAATAAAATACTAAAGCTATTGCACAGCTTTTCCTAGGTATGAGTCCTTTTAGTTCAGATCTCCATCTGTTGATTTGTCTCATAGCTAAAACAGGCAGTAAAGACGTGGTGCCAGTCGGCCAACCATCATCATTAATGTGGCTCTACTAAGGGACATACTTCTAAGGACCATCTCAATAATTCTATTATACATGTATTCAATACTATGGTATTTATGTTTGCCTTGGAATGTATACAAGTTTACTCTGAAGCTTACAATTTTTAGTTGCTTATAATCAGCAAAATGTGAAAGATTAATGAAAACAAAAGTACCTCATAAACATATTAAGCTAGTGGCAAACTTCAAATGCTTTTGCAACTGGACAGAAAATTGTTCCAAATACAAACAGGTAGACTGTCCAGACCAACTACTCAGCCATAAGAGCACATTCTCCTCATATGTATCTCAGATCTTTTTGGTTTAGAAGAGTCACAACTACCAATACCAAAAATATAGGTGCAACCAGCTGACACTAACTTTACATATAGTACCTTTGGTGTTCAAGCCCCTTTGCTTCTATTTCTGAACTGGGATTTCCTATGGAAAAACAGGATGAAACTGGGCTCATTAAATATTAAGATACAAAGACGTGTTACTGACAAAATTACTTGTTGGGGTATAAGGGGCAATCGCTTCATTTATTCCTGCCTTTAATTTTACAAATCAAGAGTTGCCTTGGAATCCACAACTTCAGACACCTAGCAGTTTATGAAGTCATCTAGTACTAACCGCTGGATCCCATCATTCCACAAACTCCAGCTACATGTATGAACAAGAAACAGACAAATATATATATATATATATATATAGCATAGCCAATGCCCACATATTCCAAATAATAATAAAGCAAGCATATAAATCTCACTATGACCTGAAGTGGGAGGAACAATTGCATCTGTAGAGTTGAAGCATACTATATTTCAGACTTTTACACTTAATACATTTTATCCCTTAGTGTTAAAAAATTTGTAATCAAGCCAGGTGCTGGTGGCTCACACCTGTAATCCTAGCTACTGAGAAGGCTGAGATCTGAGGATCACCGTTCAAAGCCAGCCAGGGCAGAAAAGTCCGTGAGACCCTTATCTCCAATTAACCACCAGAAAACTGGAAGTGGCTCTGTGGCTCAAGTGGTAGAGCACTTGCCTTGAGCTGAAGAGCTGAGGGAGAACACCCAGATCCAGAGTTCAAGACCCACAACCAAAAAAAAAAAAAAAAAAGTAATCTTGTGAAAACACAGAATATATAATATCTATATAGACATAAATAGATTATGATAGATGGATCCTTTTCAAAATAAATATTTAAGAAAATGGCAAACACGTCCTAACCTTTTATTTTAGGAGGTTTGTTTTCTGTGAATCAATTCTGCATCTAGCTTTGGAAGTATTAGAGGGTTCTCACTGTGGAAAAGGAACAAAGAATATGATCAGAAATCCCCTATGAAAATGGTTTGGACATGAAAGCACCAGTAAGGTTCATGATTCCTAAAATATGTATACATGTACGTATACATAATTTTTCCTACATTTATAGTAATTTACTATTATTTCAGTAGTGCTTTGTAATTAAGTTCTATTATAAAAGGAGAAATGATGGATTACAGAGCTATGAAGAAAGTTTTAATGCTCGAAACATGGTAGAAGCATGTTAAAATAATGCAAAACACAGCCTGAGGGGGCTTCTCATTAATTAAATCAAGAAAATCTAAACACCAAAATAATTAAAAAGTAGTAGATAATACGTCGTTGAAAAGGAGAGTCTAGCCTGGCATGGTAGTACATGTCTGTAATCCCAGTACTCAGGAGATTAGACAGGAAAATTGCAAGCTGATATGAACACTGAGCAACAAAGCAAGACCCTGTCTCAAAAAATTATAAAATTTAAAAAGTGAAAAAGTAAAAAGGAGAGAAAGCTACAAATACAACAATAAGATATTGGAGAGGGAGGAATATATGGATGGATGCCTGTTAGTTATAGAAGGAAGCATAGTTAACTAAACAGTATAAAGATGAAATGATGCTTTGACCAGAAAATCAAATTATTATCAGCAGTAACAGGCATTGGTACCTATGTATCATATCTTTATGTCTAGCTAAAATACAAAGACATCTCATCATGACAAAACATCAGACAAATCTAAATGAAGATGTTTCATATTTTAAAAAAATAGAAAAAAAAAGTGAAGCTGGGGGCTGTGGATTCATGCCTCTAATCCTAGCTACTCAGGAGGCTGAGATCTGAGGAGAGGATCACCATGTGAAGCCAACCCAGGCAGGAAAGTTTACGATACTCATCTCCAATGAAGCACCCAAAAAAAAGCCAGAAGTGGAGCTGTGGCACAGATGATAGAGCAACAAAGCTCAGAGACAGGGCACCCAAGCCCTAAGTTAAAGCCCCAGGACCAGCACCCAAAAAAAACAAAAACAAAAACAAAGGGTATAGGGCTATACTTTTTATTAATGTCAATGCCATATAAGAACAAGCAAGCAAACAAACAATCAAAAAAATCCTGAAGAATTATATTGCATTTAAGGAGACACGAAAGATAAAACTGGGTACAGAAAGTGATATCCTGAATCAAATCTTGTATTATAAGGGAGAAGTGGGCCCTGGAGGACATTATTAGATCAACTGATTAAACTGAAATATGGGCAGAAGATTGGATGAATGCAGTATGTCTATGTGAAATTGTGTCATGCTAATAATTATATGGCAGTTGTGTAAGAAAGTCTTTAGTCTTAGGAAATAGACTTTGAAGTATTTGGAGGCAAAGGGGTAAGCTCTATGCAACTTACTTTCACATGGTTGAAGAAAAAATGAATAGTAAAAGAAAATGGAGGAAAGAGGAGGAGGAGGAGAACTTAAATGACAGAGCAATGGAGCAAAATGTCAGCAAGAAGTGACTCACAGTAAAAGGAATATGAATGTCCTTTGAACTAGTCTTGCCATGTTTCTCTGGGTTTGAAACTGTTTCAAATAAAAAGTTTTCAGAAAATGTCATCTCCCTCACAACCTAGTGAATTTAAAATAACATTCACAGTATTCCTAATCTCATAATCTTATTTCTGAGAATATCATCTAACAAAGGAAGAAATATCATGCACAAAGATGTTTGTCAAAAACAAAAGTGAAAAATTCAAAAAAAAGTGAAAATACTGCATGCGTTTTTTATAAACCAAGGAAATAGTTTATTTATACTGTGTAAATTCAAAAGTACACTAATTAGACTTCAAGTGTATTTATAAAAGTATATATAAATTGGAAACACATGATACAATATTAAATTGAAACAGAATTTAAGATGATACACTCAGTATGATCACAATAAAGTATAGCAAACATAAAAAGGGAGAAATCATAAAATCAGATAGAAACTCAAGAAAACATTGGTCATCACCATAAGTAGATAGCTTATAGTTTTGCCTACTGCTTTCTGAACATTCTAAATATATAATGTACAATTATAATAAATTTATTCTTGAAATAATTACTCAAAGCAAGTAGAAGTTAGTTTTATATATTCAAATTCTTCAGAAGCCCAGTTACTGCTACTTACTGTCTAACCATCCAAATCTAATCTGAACTACTTGTATTCTCAAGGAGAGGAAACAAAATAGAGAAAGACTTCACACTAGGAATCAGATTCCAGAGGAGCTTATTTCAAACTGTAAATCCATGTGTTTAGGACCCACTGTGGTTCCTTCCTCCATATTCTGAGTCCAAGATTTCATAAGATTCTTATTAAATGTTGAGGGATTATTTTACATTATCCCATCTCTTTCTTGCCTCTCTCACAAGAAAGAAAGAGCCAAGCAAAGCAGAGTACGAGCATGGACCCACTGTGAACCCTTGAGCTGTAGCTTGTGGAGCAAAGAGCTACAGATTCCTCACCATTCCTGCTCAGATGCTCAGGAGCATACATTCTTCAGTCAGTTCAGCCCTGGTTTATAACCGTGGTCTTGTACAGTGGGCAGTTCTGCGCAAACTGGAACAAGTTCAGAGAACCTGTATCCACATAGCATTCATTGTAATATGAAGATAGAGGAAAAGAGGGAAGGAATAAGATTGGGGACATGGGCTGAGAAGGCATAAGGACAGAGAGGAAAAAAACACCTGAGATTCAAAAAAAAAAAAAAAGACCCTGCCCATGATTACATGTAAGTGTTTTAGTTACTCAAAAGATTGGAAGGAAAACTGCAACAGCCCTGTCATACTACCATTCCTTTCCTAATAGAATCCTACTCTTTCTGCCAAAAAGGCCAGGCTATGTTTTTAAGTGAACTTTGTGAAACCAAACACAAGAGGAAGTTTCTAGATTAAACAATTATTATAGCTCAGTTCCTGTTTAAGACACACATCTGTAAGCATTTAATTATATTTATTTCTTAATGTACTCTGGTTTGAGTAATCTTCAATTTCAACCAAATCTCATAAACTCAGCCAATGAAATAATTAAAATTCTTTTGCCAACTTGACTTGGATGAAAAAGTCAAACACTTCATTTAAAATTTATGTGAGGCATATTCATAAGAATATACTAATTTCTCATTCAGATTTCAAATTGAATCCATTTAATGACTGCCGATAGCAAAGCAATAGGAATGCAGAGAAGAACAGTCATACAATTGACAATTACCCAAAGTTCCTGTTTTATGAATCAACAATTGTCTTCAAACTTGTGAAAGAAATCAATGAACACTAGTATTTCAAATCTTATAACCTGTCTGCACCAAACTATTAAAAATGAGTACAATTAGACATACAATTTGAAGAATTCATCAATCTGAATGAATAAAAATAAAGGACTGCACTATGATCCCATGTTTCTTTTCAAGTCAACATAACTCACAGGGCTGTCTAGTTTACCACTATTTCTTCTTCTGTGCATTCACGGTCTTTATCAGCAAAACAGTTACAATAGTCTTTCAGACTTGAGTGATGAATGACAAAACAGCACAGTTCCATTCTAAAATGTGAATGGCCTTGGAACACAGTGCCAAAAGCCAACTGCAATGGTTATGCCAGAGAATAAATAACACCCAGGAACATTATCAAATTCTAAATGCAGCAAGAGAAAGAATCAGGAAGAAAAGGAGGAGGAAATGGTAAGGGGAAAGGAGGATGATGGAGAAAACTCCAGACATCTGAACATCCAAGGAATGAAAAGTGAAAACTCCCTCAATATCACTCATTCTTCTTGTTTGCTCCTGAAACAAAATAATGCCAGGACTTAGTACAGGGCAGATTATAAAATCTTATTCCAGTGTTACCTCTCCACTCTCAATTCACATATGAAATTCTTTTATAGGGAGCCATGCACCCTCTGACATACAGGGGCCACAATGCCGCACTCAGCTGAGTAGCTGGGAGCCAACTGCAAGGGAGAGTTCTTGATGGTGCTTTCAGACAGATCACTTCCCCAAGCCCTTCAACAAGGTAATAAGATGTATTCTGGACCAACGTGACACATGACGGAAATAACCTGCACAGTACTGAATTAAATCTGATTTATTGAAAAAAATTAGGAGCTCACCATGACAGTATTACCATGAGAGAAAATATTCCTATACTGGGAAAAACAATACATCTAAATTTTATGCTAACATTATATTGTTATTATGGTCACAGTTGAAACCCTTTTCCTGGTGCCCAAAATCACTCTAGTTGTTAGCATCCTTAAAACATTTCTTATTTTTCTCATTTAATAATGTTAATTGTTTATTTCTTACCTCTTCCCACTCATACAAGTTCTATATCTGTCTGTTGAGTTCACTAATGTACCCAGTGCCTGGCACAGACTATTCAGTAAGTGTCTGTGAAATGAATGAATCATTCATTAAGCTAAATGCTTACTTAAAGCTCTTCTTATAAACTAGAAAAGGGAAAAATTCTTTCAAAAAGTCTTAATACAGCAAATAAAAGGCTTTTATCTTTAAAAAGACTATTTACATTAATTAAACATTATACACACACTTAAACACTGATTCAAAAATGGATATAAGCAATTGCCAAAAAGAGCAAAACAAAATTTTATTTTTCTTCTGCATAATTACCAAATACTTTAACAAGATTCACAAAGACAATAACAGAGCAGGAGGATGGATAGTCCTAACCAGCAGAATTGCAATTGCAGTAGCTGTTCTAGAGTCATTTGCAAATAAGAATTTAAAGGAGGGGAAAAGGTACCTATCTCTGACCCAAGTACTTCAATTGTGAAACTGCATTCTAAATAAATGCTTTGAAATATGGATATAGATCAAATACAAAAATGTTCATCAAGGCACTATTTATAATAAAATTCAGGAGGCAACTCAGAGGATTAAAAGTAGAGACATATTTCAGTCAACTGAGCTGCTCAAGAAAATCAACTATGTAAGTCTTTACATGTATACTTCAAGCATTTCTATAAAGATAGAAGATTCCAAATACCACAATGTTAAATAAATTAAAAAGAAGCAAAATCTAATCTAAACCATACATGGAAAGGAGAAATGCTAATATCAAGATTATATGTCTCCAAGGAAACAGGATTATAGGTAAATTTTACCCTCTATACTTTTATGGGTGTTCTTTTTTTTTACTTCTATTACAATAGAGATGTTCTGCTTTGAGAATTAAAAAACTGAAAAAGATTTCATGGAAGAACTGAGATAAAATGCTTTAAAAGGTTGTCATTATTAGCAAGAAGAAGAAAATTTTAAAAAATAAAATCTTGGGGGAGAAAAACTAAATGTTAAGAGTATCTTGGGGAAAATGGATACAGTAATAGCATTTTTAAGAAATATAACACTTTTATTCCCCTCTAAATAGAAAGCAACAAAACATAAACCACGGTTCTGAATAACTTTATAGTCCCATTCCATCCAAAAATCATATTATTAAGATTTCCTTTTGAAATTCAATATAAAATTTGACAGGGACTCTGTAGATATGGAATCTTATTAAATTTAGCTCCTAAGTTCACAAAAAGAGGAATAAAGCTGGATCAAAAAAGGGTAACTATAAAGCATTTATGACATCATCATTGTTCTTATATAAATTAAATGTAAACTGAATATAAATTAGAATTGATAATAAATGATCTGTTCAATAAATCACCATATATAGTGTTTGGAACATGGAATTTATGTGTTTAATATTTAGGGATAATCAGAAGAGAAAACTACCTAAGCTTTTAGTTTAGGTAATCATTTCCTAATCTAATCATTTAGAGTATTCTAAACAAAACCAAACATTTTAAACCAAGTTGATAGTTGTGCTTAGAGACTAAGATCTATATAAAACATCTGCAAATGCTCTTTGGAAAACTGCAAGGCTGTGTCAACAGAAATATGAGAATCCTTTACAGTCATCTGACAGTACTGCTTCATGAAATTACACCGGATCTCTATCTAAGTCAAGTTTTCAGGGCTATCCTCAAATGCCGTAAAAGAGAATGTGAAGAGAAGTAAGAAAATTCCGGCAAACCTATTACTTTTCTTTTAAGCTCAAATATATTTCTTAAGGCTAAACATCAGAAGCAAGATGCTTGGATATGAACACTTCCCTTTATAACCTTTGCTTGGTGTCTAGCTCCAGAGGGAAAATCATGTTTACAAGAACCACGAGACAGGTGAAAAGCAATAACCAAGATAAATGAAAAAAAAAAATGCCAAGTTAAGTTTTAGTCAGAACTTTATTGCAAAGGTACTTTGTTTTATGAAATGAAGAAATCTACTTTTCTTCATCTCCTCTAGCGTTACATATTGAAAAATGAAAATATGATTAAGCCATTCTTTTAATGTCATCTCATCATTTACAAAGAGCTTAAGCAAAACAATTTGCATGCAGACTGGGCACACTATGAAGATGGTGCATGGCATGGAACCTAATGTCAAAAACTACAGTTCATTTTCCAGTGATAATCAAGTCTCAAGAAAAGAACTCCATCTTTTCCCCTAGGAACTGCATGGTTTATTTTTGTTTGTTTGTTTGTTGGAATAACCTTGATTCAACATCTTCTAAAAAAAAAATGTGAAGTCAATTTTTAAAAGTAAAAAAAAAAAAAAAATCAGGGATAATTAATTCTTATCAAGTGTTCTCTCCAGAAGAAACAAGAAAAGCAAGCAGGTCAGAACAACTTATTATTATTATTATTATTATTATTATTATTATTATTATTATTATTATTATTATTATCTTAATGGTATATATTTATGAGAGAGGAGCTAAGGAGCAGGGAGGTTTGACATAAAATAGGGAAAGTCATATAAAAAATCTGTGACATTCAGACTTGCCCTTGAGAGTTCAATTTTCAGGCATCAATACATGGAATGCAGTGGTTTGGCAAGCTGATCTATACATTAAAACAATCTGAGGATCTTTTTGGCTTAAAGTGGTAGAATGCTAGCCTTGAGCAAAGAAGCTCAGGGACAGCATCCAGGGCCTAAGTTCAAGCCTCACACCAACCAAAAAATAAATCCAAAGTCCAAGCCAATCCACCTAGACAATCGGACTATAATTTCTGAGGGTGAAATCAAACTTCAGCCTTTTTTGAGGCTACCCAGGCTTGAAGCCACTGGCACAAAGTATAGAAACCAAATTCCCAACATCCTTTGAGATTTACTATCAGATACCAAGAGGAAGGAAGGAAGGAAGGAAGGAAGGAAGGAAGGAAGGAAGGAAGGAAGGAAGGAAGGGAGGGAGGGAGGGAGGGAGGGAGGGAGGGAGGGAGGGAGGGAGGGAGGGAGGGAGGGAGGGAGGGAGGGAGGGGAGGGAGAGAGGACAATAATCACTAAGGTAATACATCAGTATGCCTTTTTTTAAGAAAAGCATTTGTGCACATAGTGCTCTCAGAAGCTGGCTCAACAAAATGCTGAAAACAATCATTATAAAGGTATATGGCAGATTATGCTGACATGAGTTTCTATGCCTCAGCACCCGAGAACGATGCTGATTTGGGTGAGAAAACAGAAGGGACAGAGAGTCTCATTACAAACTCAAAACCAGGTTGTGCAAATTCCAAGGTGACTATCACAGCAATTAAAGGAAATGTTTGAAGAATATGAACTTGCTTAGCCTCGCCTACCTTAGTATTTCTCATAATAAGGGAAAGGACATTTTAAAAAAATCTTCTATTAAGTTCAAAGATGAAAAAGGAAGAAGAAAAAATAATCCCAAAGCGTGTAATTCCAAAAAGAGGCAAAGACATTGCAACTAATTTTCTAATTACATACATTATTTGAACATGGCCCAAAAGATCTTACTCTCTGCATTTTCTTCCCTTTCAAGCTCTTTCTACACTCAAGGAGGTTTGTGTTGTTTGGGGGGGACAGTACTGGGGCTTGATCTCAGGGTCTAGGCACTGACTCTGACTCTGGCAGTGACCAGCTCATGGCTGGTGCTCTACTTCTAGTTCTGGCATTTTATCAGTTAATTGAAAAATAAGGATCTCATAGAGCTTCCTGTTCAGCTGGCTTTAAATCACAATCCTCACATCTCAGCCTCCTGAATAGCTAGGATTAAAGGCATGAGCCATCAACTCCCACTTAAAAAAAATAAGGTATATATTCTATGTTTTTGCTACTCGTACATGATATTCAAAGTTCACATATACAGAGCACCACCAATATACTTAAATCTTCACAAATCTTTTATCCCTAGAAAGAAGGTGAGATTATTTTATGGCATCCAAATAAGAGAATGTCCCAGATAACAAAGGAGCTCTAGAGGGACTATAATGCAAACATGCTTATGAGCACTACAAAAATTGGCTTCAAAGAAAATTCTGGGTTTTGTAGAGCTTCTGTGTACATCCATAAACAGCAAATATGTAGCTGCTAAGCTGGGTGCCAGTGGCTCACACCTGTAATCCTAGCTACTCAGGAGGCTGAGATCTGAGGATTGCAGTTCAAAGCCAGCCCAAGCAGGAAAAAGTCCATGAGATTCTTCTATTAAATAAACCACCAGAAAACCAGAAGTGGTGCTGTGGCTCAAGTGGTAGAGTGCTCACCTTGAGCTGAAGAGCTCAGGGAAAGCACCTAAGGCCCAGAGTTCAAGCCCCACAACCGATAGAAAGAAAGAAAGAGAGAAAGAAAAAGAGAAAGAAAGAGAGAACGAAAGAAAGAAGAAAGAGAGAAAGAGAGAAAGAGAGAGAGAAAGAGAGAAAGAAAGAGAGAGAGAGAGAGAGAAAGAGAGAGAGAGAGAGAGAGAGAGAGAGAGAGATGTAGCTGCTAGCCACTGTGGCAGCAGTAGCAAGTGCAACGTAGGGCAGCATGTCCTTTGTGCATGCAGTTGTAACCTGTTAAAGATACCCAAAATTCCCAAAGTAGAAGCCGAAAGGGAAATATGGTGCATTATGTGCTACAAATATGGCTGTGCTTCATTACTGCAGTACAGGATTAAACACATCAATCTTGACCATTCTTCAAAGACTGAAGGTCAGCCTACATAACATTTTTTCCTTATTGTTGGGCTTTTGACATTTTGGGTCACTTCAGCTACATTTATGACGGGCGAACCTTCAACAAAGCATCACTTAACTAAGTTTTTTTAAAGAGCTCATAAAGGTAAAGGGAACACTTCTTTAGAGAACAAATATGCTGGAGATTAACTTTAGAGTTGTTCTGTTTCATCCTAAATTTTCTTCTGCCTCTATTCTGCAGTGAAGTCACAATACATCTGTGACAGAATAACTCCCATGGCAACAGGCTGACATCATAAACACCAGATTAAGACTTGGCTGCAAAAGCCAAAGGAGATGATGGGCTGTGAAGAAAGAGGCTATAATTCAAACAAATATCTTCCATAATAGCTCTGGGAATACTAAACATTACTGGCCAAGTAAATTGCTTTTTGTATAAGTGTTCTCTTTTCTGAAGTTTGCCCCAGTGTGAAAGTCTCTCTGTAAGTCAGAACCTTAGCGTTATTTTATGTACTGCTCTGTATTTAATAATCTTATGTTTCAGACATTAGTCTGTTACCATGGGAATGACAGCAGCACAAATACAGGATTACGGCTATCAAGCAGGAGAAAAGAAATTATGAATAAGCCTCGTTACGTTCAATAATTAGCAGCTACATGGGAAAAAAAACAAAACCATGAATTTAGGTTGATGCATTTATCTCAGTGTTTGAATACAACTCTCTGAGTATGTTATTGCTTTAAAATGAGATTCTAACAAACTGCCAAAAAAAAAATTCTTGACTAACAGTTGCTACTCATTGCTGTAATTTTAAAACTCATCCTATTCTTTCCTTTTTTTAATTTTTCCCTGCAGAAGACCAGTACCTAATGTATAATATACAACAGGTCAAGATGCGTGCTGGATCTTCAAAGAATATGCTGGGGGAAAGTATGAAAATACTGAACATTCCAGGTTTCTCTTAGTCAACTGCAAATGGAACAGTTTCCGGGAAGGCTGGGCTTCCTTCTCCCACAATGAAAGATTGCATACAGAGATGGAGAATACCACTGCTAAACATGAAGAAGCTCTCTAACCCAAGAACAGATGGAAATGAAACAAGTTATCAGAAAAACACTGGCTTGGAGTTCTACTAGTAAACACATATAGCAACCTCAGATAGGTCTTCCTCCTCCTTAAGAGTCTGTCTCATCATCTGAGGTAGAAATAAGACATGAATGTTTAACTAGACTAATGTGATCTACTTATTTTTTTCCTAAGGTGACAATAAGGCACATTGTGCCATGATGTTCACATTAATAACTAAAGAAGTCTTCCATGCATTAATTATAGGAAATTTACTAACTGAAGAAAATGGTGACAAGATGTTGAGATAACCAAAGACCACCAAAGCAGATTTCCACCAAAGCAAACATATTCCTTACATATTTGGGGAAATAGGCACATTGCCGAACTTCTAGTGTTCTGCGGAATCTGCCACCCTCTCTACAAGAATAGCAGAACTCATTTTCCCATCTAAAGTCAGGTGACAAAAACAAAATCTTAATCTACTATTTAATCAGGAAGCACTTGCCTAAGATCAACAGTTCCTTGGTGCTATCAGACGCCCCAAATCTCCTCTTCTTTGGGGTATCTGCACTTATGGCAATGGTACAACACATCATGAGAAGAAAGTAATTTTAGAACATTCCATCCAAATTAACTGGTTGTGAATAGGCTCTGATTAAAATATAAAGGGCTTTTAAAATAATTTAAAATGATTCACTGGAACTAATTTGGAGATATTTTAATCTCTGAATGTGCAATGAACTGTAGTCTCCCTTGGCCTTAGCCTCTCCTGAGAGAAAAAGGGCCATTTCTAGTTAGGACTTACGCCACTGAATAAGAGGTATTTGAGCCACACAAACGAAAATGACCATGCCTGCCCTGCTGGTGTCATTTCTGATTTATGTCTTTCCAACTCAGGCACAATTCTCTTCCATTTTCAAAGTCAAACTGTATATACTTCCTCTTCTCAGTGGATGGATATTGCTGTTCCTCTGTTTACTAGGCCAGAGAGCCAGACAATTTCAAATACAACAATGTGATAATTATTTAAAGAATCACGAGAGATCAAACAGATCTCAGCTTACATTCTTTCCTCAATTGTTTAAATTCCATTTTAGATTAAACAGAAATATTTTCCCCACAAAGTGTTCTAACGTATTCACAGGGATTCAAACTAAGGCCACTTGTGAAACAATACCTAAGCCACCCCTGAAGGAGGCTTTTCTAATGTGACTAGAAAGTTCAAGGACTTGTTTGCTGCTCTGCAAAGTGCCTTCTTAGACACACTAAAGATTCCTTCACAAAACCCTGTGGCGCCTGGTCTCCAAGAGTCTCTGAATCTCAGCCAAAGACACTTCAGATACCAGGCACAGAGTGGGTCTCTATTTTCCCAGTATCTGGATACCCAGCTGGAAAGAAGAATGAAGAATAAATTCTGAATCCCGGAACCCTGTGACAAGCACAGATATTCCTTGATTTAATCTTCCTGAACATCTGCTGAAGTAGTATCAACTGTAGCTATTTAATAAATAAGGAAATTGAGAAAGGAAAAGGTACCTGTTTGACCTATCACCCAATTACACATTTAAGAATAGAACCTATGCAACTTTAGAACCCAAGTACTTTCTGCTATGTCCTTACTGAGACTTGTCTTCCTGAAAGCAGGTACCCTGTCTGTTTAGTTTTCTGTGTAATTTCAAAGACAAATACAAATTGTTCTTGAAGACATGTGTAACAAAGGAAAAAGGCAAAGGGCTTGTGGATAAATAGCTACGTACTTTTGTTAAGCAATTCCCCTTACTGAGACAAGACATCTACTTACTACCATGGCAGTGGAGAGAAGGGATAGAGCCTTAACCATCCATTCTTTCTGAAGTTGATGCACCCAGTCATAAGACTGTCACTTACCTAGAAGAAAGATGAGAGAAAACACCATTATGGTAAATATAGACATTTGCCTCTTAACAGAAACTTTATCTAAAACACTAAAATATACTTCCATTTTATAATCAGTATATGCTAAACACAATAGTATGAGAAGAGCTTTTCTCCCCTATCTCCCCATTTCATTCTTTGTTGTTGAGTGCTTAAAGTTCCATTCTTTTTCTCACCTTAACCTGGAACAGCCTTTATCTTTTTGAGAGAATGAAACATCTCTTAAAAGTTCTCCCTTCAGAAAATGACACTCAGGTACCTCTTTTCATGCAACATTGGTGGGTCCCTGTCCAACCACTGCCCCCACTGATCTAACAATGAATGTCTACCTGACAGGAGACTTCCACAAACTGCGGATTTGCTTCCAAATCACGTGTGTGAGCCTTCAGTAAATGTCAAAGATCTGTTACAAAATGCTATATCTACTGAATTTTAAAATACGCATTCTTTCAGATGGCGTGTATACAAACAAACAACAACAAGCTGGGTAGCAAACAAAGTCTTTAGGAATAGCACAGAGAGGTGTAGTATTTAGAAGGCCAACTGAACTGTTGGTTATAAAATTCAAAATCCAACCCAGTAATAGACACAACAAACAAATAATGACCAGGACCAAAAAGGGTGTGTGTGTGTGTGTGTGCGTGTGTGTGTGTGTGTGTGTGTGTGTGTGTGTGTGTGTGTGTGTGTGTGTGTGTGTGTGTGTGTGTGTGTGTGTGTGTGTGTGTATTTTTTATTCGTGTATTAACAGGCAATAGCAATAGAATGAGACAAAAGTATATATGGAAAGTTACTATAGGATAAGATAATATTCTAAAGCAACAAGAAAAAAATTTCTTTTAACAAGTGATATGTGGAAAACATTAGCCACTGGGAAAAAATTAATAATGCATATATAATTCACATAACATACAAGAATGTATCCCAAATGTACTATAGATAGACACACAGTAAGTATATGAGAAGATACTCCACATACTATGTCCCTTGGAAACTGCAGTGGAAACGGTAAGATACCACCACACTCCTACAAGAATGGCCAATGCCCAGAATCTGTGACAGCACCAAATGCTGGTGAGGATGTGACACAGTAGGTAGGAGCTTACTCATTGCTAGTGAGGATACAAAATGGTTCCACCACTGTGTCAATTTCTTACACAATAAACCTGCTTTTATAATCTAGCCATTATACTCCCTGGTATTTACCCCCCAAAAGTTGAAACCTATGTCCACACAGATACCTGGAAGCAGATGTTTAGAACAGCTTTATTATAAAAGGAAAGGAGCTATCAACCATGAAAAGATATGAAGAAAAGTTAAATATGTATTTATAAGTTAAAGAAAACAATCAGAAATAGCTATATAGTTAATTCCAACTAAATGACATTCTGCAAAACTCAAAATAGTAAGTTCAATGGTGGTTAGAATAAGGAGAGAAAGAGGGAAGGAGAGAAAAAGGGAGGGAAGGAGGGAGGGAGGAGGGAGAGAGGACTTTAGAAAGAGAGGAAGGGCAGCCAAAGCAGGCAGGCAGTGCTAAGACAACAAATATCAAACAGGAAAACAAAAAAGAAACTTATTACATGCCACTCATAAAAATTCCTGGTAGGTTAGCTGAAAGTAAAGAAAAAAATCTCAAATTTTTACAATAAAAAATGAATAGAGAAGAAGGACATTTTTATGACCTTGAAGAAAGCTTTTTAAAAGAGGCACAATACAAAAAGATACAACCATAAAGGGAAAGACTAAATCTGCCTACATTAAAATTAAAATATTTCACTCAACCAAAGCTAGCATAAACAAAGTAAAAAGACATAAACTTGAAATGCATATAAGTTATAAAGGATTAGTATTCAGAACAGAAAGAGTTTCTAGATATCAAAAGGAACAAACCAGTCCAATAGGAAAACAGACGAAAGATCTGATCAGGCAACTGACAGAAGAGAAAACCCAAATGGCCAACAAATGTGCACTGAAACTAAACCTTACTAGGCAGAGATGCAAACAGAGACCAAAGGTTATTTTTGCCACTATCTAATTCTTATCTGGCAATAGCAATGCTGGAGAAAATATGAAGCAGTGGGAATCTCTCACAGTGCCTAAGACTAGCACTGAGCACCATGATCTTGGATAACTTCATCCAGGATCGCCAAGAATGCCAAGCAGCTCCAGGTTTAACTTTCAGGTTTTACCCTGGAGAAACTGCTGCACATGTTCAAAAGTTGAAGGCACATAAGAAGACACGGTTAAGAATGCTCACACTTTCACTGAGGAAACATTGGACAAGATCTGGAACCCCAAACAAGTAAAAATCAGTGGTACAGTCACAGAATAAAATAATATATAGCAATGAAGATTAAAAAGCAGAGGTATATGCACCAAGATGAATAATATTTACCACAAATAAGTATGAAAGTAAAGCATCAAGCTTTAGAAGGTGGTAACACAATAGTTACTTACATGCATGCTCATTTGTTCACTTGCAGTACTGGGGATCAAACCTCAGGACTTATGCACACTAAACATATACCTTGTCACTGAGCTACATCCTTAGCCTAGCATGATAGTACATATGGCATTACAATGATTCATATCATTATAGGTTGTTAATTACACTGACATCTACTGCAAGCTATGGACAGACATATGTAAGAAAATTACTAACAGAAGCATTGGGCTGATGAACACTAAATTCAGGATTATGATATACTATGGGGCAGAGATGGATACCAGGGTTTGAACTCAGAACCTTGTACTCATGCACTTAGCTCTCTACCGTGCCTCCAACCTAACATCTTGCTGATTATTTTGGAGATGGAGTCTTTTCTGCCCAGGCTAGCTTTTGATCACAATCCTTCAGATTTCAGCCTCCTGATGGGTGTGAACCACCAGTACCCAGTAGTACGTTTGATTTTTAGGAATAAAACAAAACTAACCCAGATCATGCCTTTACTGAAAAGGAACCAAATAAAGTCAATTTCCATAGTGTTTCTTCAGATAGAGAAGTAGATATATGTTACTGTGTAAAGTGTACATTGAACAGCAATATAGAACTATGAAATACCCCATAATTGAGAAAGTATAATAATTGAATAACCCATTCTCAGTGTATATGTATACACACATACACACACACACACACACACGCACGCACGCACGCACGCACGCACGCACGCACGCGAGAGAGACCTGCTCCTTTATTATATGAAACATGATTAGCATGCCATTGCTACTGCACTTCATGAGTGGAAGTAATGACTGACCACTCAGAACACCTGAACTTGGACAGGCTACAAAGGTGTGGGATAAGGCTAGAAGGAGGTCCTGTGCCATTCACTGCACTTTTCCAGAACTGTGAGTGCTACTGTTAACAAGAAAACAATGGGACCAGAGCCCTTAATCCATTCGTCCTACATATGTATTTCATAGTGGGGGAAAGGGGGAACAAATTAGTTCTAAGGTTCCCTAAACTTGGCTTAGGGATCCATCAATCTGAACCACAGATAAGCTCAACACAAGTCCATGGCTACTGTCAGGAAAAAGCACCACGGTGTGGGGTGTGGACAAGACCATCTCAGAAGAGAGACTGGAATTCTAGCATCTTCCAATGCACTCCCAAGATGGCTCCATGGTCACCCAACAATCAATTGACAATCGACAGTAGGAAGGTCCCCAAGTCCCTGTGTCACCAAGAGGGCAACTGTTATTTCAGACTGAACTTTGCAATGACAAGCTGTCATCCAAAGGCAACAATTCAGTTTTTGTATATTGAATAAAAGTAAGCAATTTTAAATGCCAAATAAGCCTCTTAATTTTCAAATTTCTGAAATGTGTTCTCCTTGTTCTGAAGGGGAGGAGGTAATTTGCCTGTGGGCTTCAAAACTGAATGACATGTTTCAGCCCCAAGCAAAATTTTAAACAGAACCCTTTAAAAAAAAAAGTTAAAAGGAGGTAAATGTTGGTACTGGCAAGAGCTTAAACAAAAGCCACACTGTTTCTTATTTTCATGTATGAAGACTGGGATAGAAATAAAGGAATGATGTCTTCCTTTGAAAAAAATAAATAGCACTCCCCTGTGTTAACTTTCCTCCTCCTAAAGAAAATGTGTCAATTTTAGTTCCTCAAACAACAATTTTTCTCCCTCACAGCACAACAGCCATTTCTCCATTCTATAGCTACTTGGCTGCCCCATCCCTTGAAATCTCTGCACAGTTCAAGATCTGGGACTGAAACCAAAAGGAGTAAATCAATAAAGGCTGGACTTCTACCCAACTTCTACCCACTGTGAAGGCCGGCACTCTCCAAAGATGAGAAGCAGCCAAAAGCTGTAGGGAAGTTCACAAGGGTATTGCTCACTGATGTAAAATCCTCCGACACAGAGCGTGATGCTGGTAGCTCATGCCTACAATCCTACCTACTCAGAAGGCTGAGATCAAAGGATCACCATTTGAAGACTGATCAGCCAATAAAGTCCATGAGAATCTTATCTCCAATTAGCCACCAAAAACCCAGAAGAGGAGCTGCGGCTCAAGTGGTAGAGCACCAGCCTTGAACAAAAGCTAAGAGACAGCGCCCAGAGCTCAAGCCCCAAAACTGGATTGCATATACATCCTCCTCCTTTTACAATAGTACATTGCATGCCAAAGGCTCCATATAGCTCCTCCTCCTTCCCTTACTCATAATTCACTCCACAAAAATTAGTTAAGACATTCTTCTTATGTTGGAAGGACAATTCAATGGTCAAAAACCTGAGGAAAAGAAGCCAATGTTATTTCATCTCACAGAAGCTGGGGGAGAATGGAAGATGTTGGCCAGAAAAGACTTATTCTAACTGAAAAGTTGTATTTTGATATTATTCCAAAAAGAGAATATTGGCAGGAAACCCAAGATTTTGTGCTTTCTGCTGCTACTAAAATGAAATAAATTTTAGTTTTAATCCGGTAATAAGAAACAAACTAAAAGCATCCAGATGGGCAAATACCACGTCTAGCTGCATGGTGACATAAATGGTCAGCTCAAAGAGGTCAGTGAAGAAGCCAAGGGGGCTATAAAAATACATGAAGAGATGACAATGAAACGTTTCTTAAATCCCGATCTGGTGGGAGGACATAAAGGAATCTTAACTGAGCAGAAGACTTCAAAAGCTTGTATAAAGGAGGAGGAAGAAAGGGGCTTAAGTGGAAAACTCATCACCAAGCCAAGAACATAATAAAGCAAAATTCAACTTTCAGTTTTTGCAAGAACACTGACGTTCTTTGGCACGGAAGGACGACATGGCAACACCTCTGTCTGTACTATACAAAGGAACTGCGAGAACCTGGCAGTATATACTCACCAGAGTAACATCACCAGGTAGGATGAGTTTGCAAGCAAGATCTCTTTAGAAATTCCATTCTCCACTTTATCCCATTTTGTTTCTTTTTCTCTCTCTCTCTCTTTCTTTTTTTATTCATTGCTAAGTATTGACATACCAAAGAGAGAGACTTTGAAGAAATTTTCCTTCAACTTATTCCATTCAAACATTGACTGACTTTAGTTTTCTTGAGCCAAGGAGCCCATTGAGATAAAGGGTATTGGAATTATGGGTTTTAATGAAGCAATAGCCCAAGTCGGTAACTGAGGAAAAGTACATAAAAAGACACTGAACTCTGATCTGGTGGCAATGAGTAAAAAGCCAAAATAATCCACGGAGTGAATGTAGTTTTAAAGACAGTGGGCCTCCTTACCCTCAACACAATTTTCATCAGCAAAGGTTTCCATGTGCTTTTTCCTTTTCTCTTTTTAAGTACTTTTCCTGCTCCCAGATATATAGCATTAGGGCAGGGATAAATTTCAAGCTGGCAAAAGTCCAAATCCAACAGTTGCAGCTGTAGTAGCTGCCTTGTTTACAAAGCAATTCAGGAAGCTTTTAGAGGGCAGAGTGCACCAGACAGAAGGGGGTCTGTAAGCAAAACATGGATGGATCCCAATGCATTCGGAACAGACAACACATCTGTTCCCAGGTCCCCTTGGAAACATGCCGCATCGGAATCCCAGTCAACCTTTAGCGCTCATGTTTTCTCAGGAAAGCATATCTACTTAGGCTCTCAAATCAAAATTATATGCTGGTAGTTACTGGGCCCATGGGCCTTCCCCAACATCCCAACCAAAGCAATGAAAGCAACATGGCTGCAGGATGTTTTCAGCAGAATCAAATCAGCTATGACCTGGACTTCTGTGCCCATTAACAATGCCTTGCAGAAGCCTGCCTTCCATTACCATTTTAGGATGCTTGTAAACCAGGTCCCTTAGCTTCTCTCTGACAATGTCTACATCCAAGACAATCGTTTGGGGAAAGGAACACAGCTCAGACTCAACCTCAGTTACCCCTGTTACTTCCACATATCCGGATTTCAATAATGTAAGCTCACTTCCATTTCCTGGCAGCCTCTTCACAATATTATATCCTTGCTGATTTCACTTCCCTGCCATAGTTTCAATTCAGAAATCCATTCTAAGAAAAAGAAACAGAGAGCTAGAATAGAGGAGAGAGGAGAGAGTAATAGAATAAATGCTATTGACAGAGCTTAAAAAAATGTGCTATGATGGTATATGGCCAAGAGTGTGACAGGTAGAGATGGGAAGCAAACAAAACAGAAAGATTCCTAACTCTTAGGTGTTTAAAAAGGGGGCAACTTTAATTGAGAGGAACAGTAGTAACTGAGCAGATGGGAAACAAAAGGATTAAACAGATGAACTTAACAGATAACTTAAAACAAGCAATAAGCAAATAAATAAACAGAACAAATAAATAAACAGAACAAATAAACAGACATGAAAATCTTTGCTTCCCAGGTGTTGTTCATATAGTTGGGATGGAGATTTCTCACCCAAGTTGTCTTCTATGTATTCTCTGGGTAGAATATTTGACATATCTAAGGTGTAAGACAACCAAAATCCATTTGTTCCCACAACCATAAAGATGAGTCTCCTGAACTCAAATGGAAGCATCTATACCAACAAGCCACAACAGATTTACACATAAAATCCTGTCTTTGTACATGTAGCATCTATATTATAAATCAGCATAGAACTCAGGTTTGGCATGCCTCACACTGAGTAATTACATATATTAATTACATGTATAATTGCATATATTAATAACACCCAGTCTATAATTATAATGTATTCATGTAAATCCAATCAAGGAAAACTAGAATATTTGCATAAAAGTTGCAATGAAAAATATAACAAGATGGGGAGAGAGATGCATATCTGTGACAAACTGTTTGTCTCAAGAAGAATAGAAAGTGATTCTCTTTCCTGAACATTATTTCAGGCCCATTTAACACAATCTGTACTACTCAATGGATGTGCAGTGTCCTACACATCAAATCAGATTTGGATAATGTTCCTGACTTCAGATAAAATTTCATTGCTACATTTAGTTATGGAATATTAGGAAAGGTTTAACTTTTTAAACTTAATAAAAACTGGGATATGCTAATAATCATGATAGCCTATATGTAGCATGTCATATAATAAGCAAGCAGCAAAAAAAGCTCTACCCACTGGTGGGCACACATGGTCTGACTTAATTTCACTCTTAAGCACAAGTAAAATTCTTTTTGGTCAAAGAAAGTGGAAATGGTATTTTAGAAGTATTTCAAAAAAAAGCAAAGTAAATTACCAGTCATTTACTACTTATCATTTCATATATCCTCATAGGCAAACTGGACTTCAGGCTAAAGTTTCATTTCTCCAAATACATTACAGTTTCATAAAATAAAAATACAAAGTCAGGCAAACATAACAAAAGCTCTGAATCTAAATAATAACAAGACTGATATTAAAGTTCCTTTAGTCTAACTATCAGATGTTTATAAAGCACCTCTTTGCCAGACTTTTAAAAAAATGTATGAAACTCATAATTACAGATGCCAAGATTTTAATATAAAGGTTGGAAATAATCTAGTTTGTACCTAGCAAATATATGCATTTTGTTGTTGATGTTCAAAACTAAATTAAGTTGATGTGGTCTATAAACAGCTTTATGAAGCAAAGTTAAGTAATTTAAAATATGAATATTAAACTTACTTTTATAAACAGCTTTATGAAGCACACTTGAGTATTTTAAAACAATTATTCTGAATCTGTTTTTTCAAAGTGATTCAGTTTCATGTCTCTATGAGAGAGAACAAAGCAACCTTCTAGCAGATTCTAAAGTACAGGATTGAGTCAAAGCTTTTTAGCAACAAACCTGAGCTCCTCTCTTCCAGAGAGGGGATGATGGTTCACTAAAGGCCTGGGCTACTCACATGCTAAAGACCTTAGCAGAGTTACAAATGCAACCTGACTGTCAACCCTGCAAGGCAGCTACCTGAAGGTTTTGCTTATGGTTAAAATCTTGAGCTGATTCAAAAACCACAGGTTTGTGGCAAGCATCAGAAGCCCTTCCCCATTAAAAAGAGCCAGTTAATAGTCATGCACCACAATGCAGTATTTTCCACAATAAATGGTACCATTTATCTTTTCCAAAATTTTCTTCACACCTCAATTACTGTTCATCTGTCACCATCACTCCTAAAACCCTAAGCAAGTAATCAACTGAAAGATAAATTATCACTAAACTTCTACTGCATTTACACATAAGGAAAGAAATGTAAAACTACTATTTCATTCAACTATCAAATAAGTCATCTTAATGTTTCTTGGCAAAAACCCGAAGAAATATCCAACTATTTATTTATGATGGAGGAGAGGGAAAATGAGGAGAGAAAATGTGCATAAGCAACAATGAATACACAAATATTTAGACATCTAAAATATGCCTGCCAATGTATTAAAAATCCTTATATCATTCAACATCAAACTTCAGATTTTTCTCTCAACAAATATGAGATTATTATTTTGCTACCAACAACAACACATAATGTTCTCATCCCAATTGAAAACAGTTTTCTTCAAAACTCTATTAATATTCATAACTAAATAATGACTAAATTATAATAACTCAACATTTATTGAGTGCTTACTGTGGGGACAAGCATTGTTCTAAATACTCTATATGTATTACTAATTAATTCAACTCCCTGAACAAATACATATGATGAAGACCTTTATAAGTATCTAGCTCTATTCTCCAGATAGATAAATTGTGGCACAGAAAGATTGCATTAACTTGAACGTGCTCACACAGCTAGCAAGTGGTACAGCTAAAGTAGAATTCTATGAGATTGGCTCCAGTTCAGAATTAACCAATAGGGTAAAATTATTCTCAAACTGATCGCTACCATCAATCTCATGGTATTATACTCCTTATGCAAATACCAATTACATATTTATACACACACAAAAAGCATGCAATTGTTAATCCTCAACAGTGCAAAAAATAAAGTCTTCTTCTAGAACCATCTGGTTTTTTGTGGCATTTTAGTAGAACTGGCTCAGGTATAAAAAAGGGAATTATCCCGTACTTCTATGTGTCTTTATGATATTTATGCAAAGATTTTCTCAATTCTAGGGATCCCAGTTATTTTAGTATTCATTTTTTGAGCCCTGATGGTCAGAAAGAAGGCTAAAATCATTATGGCACAAAAATAACAAATCAACCACTTATAAAATGAATCTCCACCCAATTAATATGATTGGTCTTTCTCTGCCTTAGAACTATACTCTCCATAAATCTCTAAAACATTCTACACTGAATATTTTTAAACTACAATACAAAACTATAAACTTATCAAAAATGCAGAATCCCATGAAAGTGATAAGACTATGTAGACAACAAACAAGTCAGTGTCCAGTTAGAGCAAATAACAACCAGAATAATAATCCACTTTGGGGGGGGGGGAGGGAGCAGGAAGAGGGGAAACTATACTGAAAATTCGTGATTGCTCATTCTAAGGAATAGCAGAGATGGAATTGCAGTTTAAATGTTACTAACCACAAAATAAGATAATATGTTAATTGAACTTTCCAGAGTGAAGTTCAATTGAATCTCTATTTACTATAAAATTCTAGTATCTGCTTTAAGTACACTCACCAAGTTGGCCTTTCCTAGGTATCAGTTAATTAATAAGGAAGAGTTCCCTCACACATCTGCATTTTAAAGGAAACTATACCCCCAGATTTGGATGGAAGCTTGGGGGTGGGGAAAACAGCCAGCATCTCTTCTAGCAGATTTGGTCTAATGAGGGAAATATTTTCAGTCTGGAGGGTGGGGGGAAATATATATATATATATATATATATATATATATATATATATATATATATATATATATATATATAATTGACTCACACAGTAGCTCAGTGAATCTGGGAAAATCTCTTAACCTCTCTGATATTTTTCACACCTGAAAAGTAAAATATTACCTTCACCTCATGGTGTTATTATGACATAACTCATGTGAGACCAAACAACATAACACAGGTGAGAGCAAATTTTAGTCTGCAAATGGCCAAATGGTGGTTATTTTTAAATTCATCATCTTCCCTCTATAAGTGGATAAGTTCACCAAGCATTCACCATTCATATACTGCATATTGACTATTTGCTGCATCTCTTAGATGCTACAATGTAACTTTAAAAAAAATGCATTTGAAGCTAGACACTGGTGGCTCATGCCTGTAATCTTAACTACTCAGAAGGCTGGGATCTGAGGATTATGGTTTGCAGCCAGCCCAGGCAGGAGAATCTGTAGGACTTTTTTCTCTAATTAGTCACCAAAAAGCTGGAAGCAGAGATGTGGTTCAAGTGGTAAAGCACCAGCTTTGAGAAGAAGAAAAAAAAAACAAAAACAACTAAGGGACAGCACCCAGGCCCTAATTTCAAGCCCAGTACCAGCACACATGTGTAGAGGTACGTGTACACACACACTATTTTAAAGAGGCTGCTTGAGACTTGGGATTTTCAAAAGTTAGAAAACATACGCAAAAGAAATTAGCATGCAAAATGAGTAAGTGACGGGACACAACATTGTTTCTAAAAAAGGCAAAAAAATTCTAAATTCTGAGTTTGACTCCAACTGGTATAACCAGGGGAGGTTTCCAGAGAAAAAACTGCATGAAAGAAAGAGCCAGAATAATCTTGGAGTTGAAAAGCCTTACTCATATGTACTTCTCTTTCTGTGGATCATCCTGCTCCTTTTGGGGCCATATAAAAGGAGCCCCCCCCCAACACAGATAGTGGTGAGGAAGCAATGTGGGGCTCGTGAAGCCCTCAACTGCTTATTATCTACTCTGCCAGCTGCCATGTCTAGCATGCAGTTTAAATACTACAGCGGCACAGCTCTTCTGCTGATAATGCCAAGTCACACTATTAATACACAACTCTACCGAAGACACTGACAGAAAATTTTGGCTCCAGGTCATGCATTTATGAAGAGATAATCAAAGACACATTTTTGTGAAAAGCAGGAATCATATTCAAAGCTGTGCATCTTTGACCAATTGTCCGCTGCTTTCTTGTATTAAATCTCCAGAGTGAAAAAAAAATGAAACAATATATTTCTATTTTTGCCCATCAGAATCACTAAACCCTGATATGAAGCGAACTGCTCAGATTGTAAACATGGAATGAATAAATCTGCCGGGTAACAGTAAACTCAAGTAGCACAAATCACATCTAGTATTCTTCTAGCCGCTCCTTATCAGTATTTAAGCAGCAGAGACAGTGAGAACCAACAACCACAGATAAAGCATCCGACACTATTTAAATTCATCTAGTGCTCTGGTATTCTAGTATTGCATTCTGTACCACATGAACCTAACTGGCTTATTTTCAAATGCCTTCTTTCAGCCTATTTCAGCCACAGTACTAACTTACTCAGTCTGTCTCAAGATGGTGGCCACACACCCACTTCAAGCTGGTTAATTGCAAAGATTATAAAACGCACCCAGGAAAACTAACTGTAGATTTGGTGCTCACAGAGTGAAAACTCAGGCAAAGAATATAAGATGTAGCCACCTGATAAAATCAGGCAGGGGGTGAAGTTTGGTGGTAGACCATGAGCTTGGTGTGGTTGGGCCCTGGGACCACTGCCCAGCACCCACCCAACTGCCCCCAAAAAAGTAAAATTAGAAAAGACTCTATATAATAATGTTTTGAGCCTTTTTTCTGAGCTATTTAAAAAACTTCTGTTTAAACTGAGTCAGTCATGTCTACACAGGGAATTCAATTTAATATGAAAGTAGGGATGAGAAAGGTAGAGAGTCTCTAAAACAATATTGCAAAAAGCATTTTCACTGAATTGAGAGGCTTTTGAAATGGCTATTTATTAAATATAAACAGATGTAAAAAATAATTCAATATGTAAGTATAGATGTGTTTATAGAAACATAAGAGAAGAGGAAACGTCTAGGGAAAAATGTGGTCAAATAACTAACTTCATTTTTTTTCAACCATCCAGGGAAAAATAGATTTCAACTCACTTGAAAACTGTCTAACTGGAGACTACACAATTTCCCCCAGTAGCTCATTAAACTGTTATATCACCTTGACAGTCAATTCCTGCAAAGTTAAATGCAAATCAAAACATTTTTAATTGAATCATGCATTACATGACTAAGGGAACTCTGTTTATAGGAAATTGGAGGTGAATCTTCACAAAGCAATTCATTACTGTGCTAAGATAACTCTATCATCCTTGACAGACACAACTCAGATTTTAACACATCAAGCCTACTTAGGACACAGACACCTTAGGACACAATAAGGGGATGTTGAATTTATACTCAATATTACTGTATGAATCTGACTTTTGGAACCGCTAGTTCAGAAGTGGGTAAGAATTAAAATTGAATAAAAACACAACTGAATTTGTGTGAAGAAAATCTGTTCACTCTTCTACCCTTCAAACATTAATAATAATCATCATCATCATCATCATCTTTCTTTTAGCAAAGTAAGATCTTATGAAGAAACAGAGAGAAAAACATTTGTCCTGCTCATCTTGGGATGCAAAGGCATTTGTGGCTCAGTGGTGTGCTTTGCCTACTTTGGTAATCATAGAAGAAAAAGAAATTTCTTTAAGGGCACAGTCCCAGGGTATAGGGGAACAGAAAGGCCAGATAGTTAGGATTATTACCCTTAGCCTGGCCCCAGTGGGTCATGCCTCTAATCCTAGCTACTCAGGAGGCTGAGATCTGAAGATCATGGTTCAAGCCAGCCCAGGCAGGAAAGTCCAAGAGACTCTTATCTCCAATAAACCATTCAGAAAACCAGAAGTGGTGCTGTGGCTCAGGTGGTAGCACGGTAGCCTTGAGCTGAAGAGCTCAGGGACAGCGCCCAGGCCCAGAGTTCAAGCCCCACAACCGACAAAAACAAAAAAACAAAACAAAAAAATATTATTAACTTTTCAAGAATAGCCAGTCTATTAGTCTACGGCCCCATTCTATCTAATACAGTCAAGATGGCTATATTTAGAAAATCCTACAGAACATGAGAACTAGGATATAACTATCATACTATTACCTTTTCAGGCTTCACAAAAAAAAAAAAAAAATCTATTAGCCTCAAGAAGCCTAGACCACTGGGGCTTGTTCAACTAAGATCCACTGCAGAACCGAAAATACAATTGCATATTACATATGCATAGAAAGTTCCTGCCACAAACTGCATTAAGTGTTAACATCTTAAACTATTCCATATTTGTGATCAGACTTTTTACATATTAATGTTAAACAGCCCAAGCCCCAATGTTTATCACTATTTGAGCAATCAGATTAAACATACCACATATGAAACTAACCAAATTCTCTGTCCATTAAACCCAACCTAAGAGTGAGGCATTGACAAAAGGACTGAAGAGATTACGGTTTAATTTAAACAGAGTGACTGCAATAAAGCCATTCAAATGTGAGACTTTACAGGAACAAGTACTTAAAGCACCT
Source organism: Dipodomys merriami (assembly GCF_024711535.1). Lineage (NCBI taxonomy): Eukaryota > Metazoa > Chordata > Mammalia > Rodentia > Heteromyidae > Dipodomys > Dipodomys merriami. Next base: position 17,638,952 of record NW_027204381.1, read on the forward strand.
CAAGACAAATATTTACATAAACTATACAACATCAGAACCTACTAAAGATAAAAGATTCAGAAACCTATTAAATCACAATTTAGGATACAAACATTAGAGAGAGGAAGAAAAGGAAATGGCACTGCTGGCTGAGCTCTGTAAATGGATGCACTGTCAAGACTGTGTGGAAACAAAAGACAAGATCAATAAGGAGAGAAAATATAAATAAATTAACAACAGGGGAAAAAAAAGCAAACAGCACTCTAATTTTTCTATGATCGGCTACTGACAGCATATCATACTTTCTTGACAGACTCTTCTGAAGTAAGAGAATTTCCTTCCCTTTTCCAGTCCATCCATATACTATTCATTGGACAACCATGTGTCCTCCCTCCAACCAACAGTCTCTTTTGTCTAGAGCTCCTCATCACCCTGTTTCCTCAAATAACATCAATCCTCATTCTCTGAAACACAAATAACCACCAGCATTTCTACCTTTTCTCTTCTCTCCCCAATCCCAGTGGAAGGGAAAAGAAAGGCTTCCTAAAGAGTCCTTTTAATGTTCTATCTCTACCTTTAAGAACCATAAACACACTATAAACAGACATATCCCATTTGAATTCTTAAACTTATACTCTATAATAATTACCACAAATTACAATTATCAGAGATTTCCAGTTTGCAAAAATTTCCCAGTCAATAATGAAAACTATGTGTTCAGGTTCATAAAGCCAATACCCCATCTGGTCTTCTAAAGTAGGAAATTAACTGAATCCTCTAGAGAACTAAGAAATCTTTGACCATGAACCTGAAAATGAGCCCCTGAGATTCAATAATCTGATTAGTTAAACTGGGTGAGCACGGTGACAGAATGGACCTTAAATGGGAAGATCCAGAGCTGGGAACAGATGCTAGACTCAAGAAGTGGCTTTTATCCAAACCCAAAGTCAGTGAGTTGGCTGATCTATAGAGATTTATCAAGGGAACACATTTTTATGCTTAGCCACTTTCATCTCTACTGTCCCCAAGCCCTGAATGATATTTAGCTGAATAATAACTTGCAGATAAATAATTCAGCTTTAAGACTGAATTCAGTTTCCATCTATCCAAGGGTTGCTCCAAAACTTCACCCTCCTTCAGTGTTCCATTGCAGCCAGATGTGTAAAAATCACTTGGAGACCTTCTTTAAAAATATTTTGTCGGGTGCCAGTGGCTCACATCTGTAATCCTAGCTACTCGGGAAGCTGAGATCTGAGACCTGTAAATCTAGTAACTCAAGAAGCTAAGATCTGAGGTTTGTGGTTTGAAGCCAGACTGGGCAGTAAAGTCTGCAAGACTCTTATCTCCAATAAATAACCAAAAAAGCCAGAAGCGGAACTGTGGCTCAAGTAGTAGAGTGGTAGCCTTGAGTGAAAGAAGATCAAGGACAATGCCCAGGCCCTGAGTTCAAGTGCCAGGACTGGCAAAAATAAAAAAAATAAAAAATAAATGTCTACACGTAGGTCCTGTACTGCAACTCCTGCATTGGATTCTCCAAGTATAATCCCCTAAGCCATTATGTTTTTTAAATCTTCTGCTACATAAGCACTTCTTTAACCACACTACTAGTTAAGAACCAATGAGTCCAAATTTAGAACAAAAAGGTACTGATCACACAGGAGCTCAACATACTAGCAAAGATATAAGCAATAGTAAGAAACTTAGAAGTGACTTCTCCTCTTATGCTTCCTTTTGCTTCTTGGCTGGCTGAAAGCTTCCAGCCAAGCTCTGGCCCCATGGGCAAAGGCAGCATCTAATAGCATTGGCCCTCTTTTGCAATATGCAACAGGTTGCTCCAGGGGGTATGGACTCAGAAAGTTGCCATTATACCTAGAGTTGGCACCTTGGGGTGTCACAGGTGTATTGATAATTGACTCAGTCTGTTTTGTTTACAATTTCCTGCCCAACAAATTGCATGTTTCTGCAGATGTCTAACAAATTCAGGACATTTAATTCCTCAGCTGCCACTATCCTGCTGTTTCTACCCTCCTCATCCATTGGTTACGATGGTGTCCAAAGACACATTCACCAGCATTAGAAAAGGTCATTAAAAAGCTCTTACAGCCATCTGTACCCAGATGGACAGGTCTCCAGCCAAAACGCGAGAGGTTCCTGCTCAGAGTGGCCCAGAGGACCCGACTCCACATAGTTGGTTTTTTTAATTATTGTTTGTGGGTTCTGAATTATTTACATCTGAGCTGTAAATCTTAATGACCCATGCCGTGTTCTTCTTGGCTTACTGATGCTGAGCAAAGCCAAGGTAGTTGCATGTATCTGATTCAATGCTGTTACAGGATAAGGGCCAAAGGAAAGTGTGTCTTCCTAAATCATCTTACACGGGTTCTTGGAACAAATTATTGTTGCTTGGATTCTCGTCTAGGTCATTTGCCATATACTTACCAGTTAAATCCCTACTGCCTTCATAACATTACCCAATGGTGCTTTTTCACGTGTACAGAGATTTTCTTTTCTAACACCTTATTTCTTAACCTCTGCCTTTGTACACAAAAACATTCTGACTTGACATTTAAGTGAAACTACAGTGGTTTTTGCTTTCTGGGTTTTTGGGTGTTTTTGTTTTGTGGTTTTTTGTTGTTGTTTTTGTTTTATTTTTTTGTGAGCCTACTACATGCTACGGACTAATTTGGTGGCACCAGTTTCCAGACTGAAGTGTTTATAGGCCATAATATTTCCTGGCGAAGTTCACAAGATGTTCACAGCTAAAACCAAAAGCCCAGAGATAGAGGGACAAATGGCCTTCCTAAAATAATCCTGCCTTAAGAGATCAGCACAAGTGAAGGCGTGGCTCCAGTGGAAGAGGGTTAGCTCCCCCCACGACCGACAAAAAAAAAAAAACAAAAAGAGGGTTAGCTCGGCAAAAATGCTCAAGGACAGTATCCAGACCCTGAGTTCAAGAAATCAGCTCAATCTAGGTTTCAGCTAACGTTACCCAAATGGCTAAGGAAAGCAATAGGTTCTTTTGCTGGTATTCCTTGATCCACTGCAGACCTTTTGTCTTGACTGACCTTCAGAACACTGGAACAGTGGATTCTGAACTCCTGAGCTGCTACATACAAGCAGAGCGGCTCAGCGACACCTTTCCAGAGCAGCTGAAGAACTTCATGACACCATTTCCGCCTGCCCTTCAGAACTCCAAGCAGCCGCACTCGCCAGCGGTGCCAAACTGTTCAGCTCATCAAGTTTATGAACACTGCATACGGAATGCAAACATTTTCTTCCATTTGGGCAAACATTGGCAAGGGAAACTTTCTTTTCCAATGTTAACAGCAGGGAGCTTAAATAAAAAGTTCAGTTTCTAGAAGGGTGGGGGAGAGAAAAAAGCTAATTCTAAAAATATGTCATCAGCCACACGCCATTGCCAGAGAGAACTATACACGTTTCCCTCAAGCATAGTTTGCTCAAATGAACTTGACAGCCTTGGAGATCACTTAAAAGAGAGAAAATTTGTTGCACAAGGCCTGCCAGATACAAAAGAGATCACGTCTCAACAGATAAGACTTGATAGATTCCCATCCTAAAGATTCCTGTATGATGATTATGCAAATTCAACATTAGAGCTTTGTCACATATCCACACACAGGCTCATGCTTGAAAGTATTCTCCCAGTCCAGTCCTGGGACTGAGTACTAGAATAATCTAGCAATGAACTTTAAAATCTTGCTACTGTTATTAGTTTCCTAGAAAGTAAATTAAAGGACATCTGGACGTACAAGTAAAATTACACAGCTAAACTTGAAATAGGCTGCTTTTCCCCTTGTCTACAGGTGTGTCCGGGCCAGATAAACAATTTTAACTGGGTTACAAATTGTAGGCGTCAGTACCTTCTCTGAAATCTTCCAAATGCTAGAAAATGCAGCTCTCAGGCAGACCATTTACTAAAAGGGGACTATTCAGGATAGTTTTCTATTTAAACATAATATTCCAGAAACTGAAAACTGTAAAAAAAAATCAAGTGTGAATATGCTCATATGACCAGAAACAGCAGCTCTCAAAGAACTGATTAAAAGGAAAGGCAGGCAGACATTACAACTCCCCAGAAAGCCACAAAAATAAAAGGTTCCATCTTCAAGAAGATCTCCAATCACAACACTATGTGGGTTTGAGGAAATGCCCAATGCAGCAGTGAGCTGAAACATACCAATCAAAAAGCCTTCCTGTCTCCACAGGGAAAACATGGCAGCTAAGCCATCAAGTCAGCGAGAAAAGCTGAACACATCTATTTGTTTCCTCATCCTCTTAGACATAACCCAGATTTCTAGATCCTGGTTTAAGTGGAACAGACCCTTTTACAAGCACAATTCTTTATAACCTTACCATTCATTCGCTCTGCACTTAGAAGAGATGAGAGAAAAACTATAAGCCGGTCTTTAATATTAAATATTTAATGTGTTTCTTTTTAAACACCTCAGCGCTTTAGATTTAATTTCAGGCTTAATACACCTGTCAGGAAACTGAATGTTATGGTTTTATTGCAACTACATTTTTCTGACACTCAGAAGACAGAAAATTTTCAAAGGAAAATCCCAAAGTTCAACTGAACTGCTTCTAAGACACACAGTTGGAAGACATTTTCTACTACAATAAAAAAAATTAAAATGGATTACTAAAGACACTATAAAAGATGCTGAAAGTTGAGTGGGGTTTTTTTTTAGTGTTTGTGCATTTTTAATAGAGCAAAGACAAAAGCTAAGCCTTAGATAAAGCTTAATATGTTTTTGATTTATGAACCTCCATCGTTCAAGTGATCACCTGAGGAGGCCAATTAAGACATTAGTTTGATGTCCTACATTTCCAGTAAATGATAAAATTACGGAACATGCATAAATGATATGGCCATATTTAGAAACCACAGTTGTTTTGTTGATTCCTATCCTACCCAACCTTCTCTAAAAGAAATTCCTCTGTGCTTTTAAGATTCATCTCTCTGGATTATACTTACACCTGCAAAAACTTGAAATGTTTATGAATTAGCAAGAGGGAATAGAAAAGGATTTCCATTTAGACTTAACAAAAGTCAAAACTCTTCATATTCCTTTGCACGGTGGAAGGGAACGGTATAAGCATCTCTCCGAGAGACAATTTTCAAGATATACAACAATCTCTTGTTTTATTGAAAGACAATACAGTGTGTTTATCCTTGTGTCATAGTTACTCTATCACCTATGACAGAAATCTCACTTCAAACATTATTAACTAATATTGATTTAAGTAGAGGGGGCCTCCGAGTTTTCACTCATCTGCAATGCAGAACACATACATATTTTACCAAAAGGTTTACTATGCATATTAATCTTTTATGCATTTTATTCCTCCAAGCGTGAAAAGAAACAAGTTGAAGTAATAGAGGTTGCCAGGTGTTGGTGGCACCCATTCCACTGTAATGACAGCCATGACTTAAGGTTTTGTCTCGCTCTACTCTTCCTATGAATTGCAAATCTTCAGGTTGCCACAGCAACTCTATATACTGACAAGTAGGCTTTAGGAAGCATCCTGGTCATCGGTCCCATCTTGTTTGCTTTGCCTCAGAGCACCTGAAGTCCCTGTAGTTCTGGAGCACCAGGGGCTGGGCTGGTTCCCCTTGCGGAGTTATTCTAGCACACTGTCCAGTGGCAGCGATTAATCATTCCTGCTTCTTGAGCTGACATCTCGAGGTGGGGAAACGACATCCTAAATGAGCAGAGCTGATTACCTGGGAAAGCAATTCTTCAAGATAGCACAGCTAACTAATAGCTCCATCTGCTACACATAAACACATTCCAAAGCCCAGAAGTAATGTCAGGATATAACTAACAGAGTTGGGGACTCTACGCCAGATTTCTGTGTGTCATCACAGGTGTTTGATGAGCACAGAAAGTACCTGAACTTTTCTTCCTCTCTGGGATAACTGGTGCTATCTCATGATAGGATCACAAGTTACCAGAGAGGACATTTTGGTGGAATCCTCATCCATGGACAAAGACACCGATGTAAAGATACGGAAACCATATACAAAGAAATGGCAGGACAGGCGTGAAGTAAAACTCACTTATCTGGAACACACAAATAACAGCAAAAATGTAATGATACACCAAGGACAAGAAGCTTTCTATTTCCATCAAAGTACATAGGTACAGTTTATAGAACAAATGATTTGCTGCTTGTTTTAATGTGACTAAATAAAAATAGAGCCTTCAAAGATTATGACTCTGCATCACGGTTCTGTAAATTAAACAAACTTAAGAAGGCTGTGGTTAGAAGTCATCAATAAGCTCGGCAGACAGTTAAATACAATTTGGCTACAAGAAGCAGAACTGTATCACCAAGCTTTTATAGGCAAAACTATAAATGGCTCCCTGAATTTTTTTTTTAAATCTAAGTAACAGGCAAGCTTTGTAAGTCACCACTCCAGATCCTGTATGCTCTTTTATTATTAATAAATCTTTGCTAATATAAATCAAATTCCACCATCTCGATGCTGAGTGTTTAAGGAGGCTGCTAGCTTCCATTTTCCTGATCAAAGCACTGGCATTTTACAGTAGCTGCGTTTAACACTGCCTCTGTATCGAATGGGAACAGGCTTCAGTTCTTTCCACATTAGCTATGATTTTAATAACATGCCAAGCAAAACAGGCTGGCGTAATAAGTTTCATTGCACCCACTTCAACAACAGATAAGCACCTCATTTTCATACAGTTTCCACTTGTTGCTAGGTAACCACACCACACGAGACATCTCCAGGCATTATGCAGAGTGCATCCTCTTCACCCAAATTTGATGTGCTCTGGGCATTAAATACTGTTATTTTAACCATACCTATCGCTCAAAACAGTTTAAGCTTTGGTTTTGATTGGAACACAGGTTTGTGGGATTGTTACTTTTAAGGGGATTTTTGAGGTGCAGAGATTCTAAAAGATAAACTACAATAATTCCTACCTCTCTTGCCCAAAGCGAACCTGCTACATTATCCAATGAACTGATAGCTTGACATTTCAAAGGAAGATAAAGGAAACCCTCTCAAAAGATGTCCACATTCTGCCCTCTTAACAGTAGACAATGTCAATTAAAAACTTCCTTACTGCTTTACGTGACCATAAAGGGAACTTTGTAAGCAGGGGTCTGTGTGGAGCTGGGCTTCACCTGCGGGCTTCAAACAGAAACCCTTTAACTAGGCGCATCTAGGCCAAAGCGGGAACCCCATCTGTCAGCCAAACAAACCAGCTTTCTGCTGGCGGAAGAGAAAGCTCTGCGGGAACAGATGCAGCCCGACCTAAGATTCTGCAGGACTCAGGCGACAGGGAGGCAGGAGGGCTACCTGCAGGAAAGGCAACAGACACTGACATTTTAAAAAGAAAATAAATCTTAGCAAGCAGCACCAGGCATCTCCCAAGCATGAATTTCCTTTTGAGGTTCAGGAATATTTTATCCTACATGATTAGTGAATGCTGGGGGGGGGGGGGGAGGTTTTCTCACCTCAACTTGGCATGAAGCACAAACAGCTCTCTCAGGGGTGATAGAAACATTGAAGAAACGAATTGCAATGAAGAGTAATACCAAGAGGCAGGACCAGATTCTGACACTCAGCCTCCTCCTCTTGGCCCAGACCTCCATCTTCTCCCGTTTCAATGTCTCCTGCCTATGGCTGCCACCCGGCTCAGATGTGGGGCTTGGGGCTTGCCACCTTGACTTCCCTAAGGCCTGGCTTCCTCAGCACTCTTTTGCCCTCTTATTTTTTTATCCCCATGCTCTGAAAAGCAGGTGGTCAAAGGTTTTGCTTCCTGTCTTGTATCCTTAAAGTAAGAATTGCCTCCTTTGTTTAGAACAAAGCCTTGGGGCCTCTTCCTCACCAAGAAGATTTTGATCATTCTACCCTCTGCTTCAGCCCATCCATCCTCTTTTCTTTTGCCCCATTCTAGGTTCCTACACAGTGGGAGTGAGTTTAATCTGCTTTTCTTTTGGAAACTCGGTTTATTTTAGTTGGGATGACAGGACTGCATCTCTCTGCCTTTTCAGGGAGGGACTCAGATGATCAACAGGATGAAGAAACACTGGTGTGTCTTAAGGCACTCACTTAACCTGCTGTAAAACTCAATGAAGTGACAAACAGCAGGACACAGAAGAGGATGCAATTTCTTCTCTTCATTTTTACTCCATCCACACATATCGTATGGCTCAATTTTGTTACTTTACACACACACACACACACACACACACCTTTTCTTCCTAAAATAAAGCCAGTAGCAGTAGAGCATAGAAGTCAACAATTAAAATTTTAAATGAACACATTATTTGACCCAGCTATGCTGTTTCTTGGTATAGATTCTAAAGGAACCCTAACATATGCATACACCACTATGTGTACAAGAATCTTCATTCCGGCACTGTTTACAGTTGGAAAAATCTGCAAAAATCTCACCTGTGAAACAAAAGACTGAGTAAACCTTTAAATAAAACAACAAAAATGGTATATGGTATGAATGGTTTCCAGCACAGCGCAGGCCAAAAACAGCAAGACCCAAGACATAGGATAATGAAGACACTATGACATCATGTGCATGTTCAATTTGGGTTTCCTATGGAGTGTATGCTTATATCTACACCTCTGGAAAGACATAGAGTTCGAAGAAAGAAGGAAGGAAGTTAACTAAGATAGAGGTATGATCTTCAGCATTATCTAAAAACATTTGTTTGTTTAGAGGACTTGGTGAATCAAGGCCTCAAGCACACTTAACCCGCGCTCTACCACTGAGCTACCCAGCTGCAGTCTCACATTTTCTTTTACCTGAGTGGATACTAAAAGAAGTATTGACTTTATTTTTGAGTTCATATACATTCTGCAATATTGGGAGGTTTCACTGTGATATTTCCATACATGCACACAATGTAATTTGGACAAATTCACCCATATTCCATCATATTCCCATTCCTCCACTTTCGCCTCTCCCCTTTTCAAACATCATTTGAATTTTTATTATGGATGGGTGCGTGTGTGGTGTGTACTATCTGTATTTGTTATTCCCTTCTTTAAAATATTTTTGAAGGGAATTATCCTCATGCTCTAATTCAACATTAAAGAAAAGGAATATTTACTTTTAATGAACCGGAATGTAGTTAAAAGAAACAAATGTCAACAACCGAAGGAAAAATTTGTTTCCTGTCTCCCAAATTCTAGTAGATAGCCTATTCTTTCTCCTATGAAAGAGGCTCTCAAAGACAAAGGTATAGATATGTTTTCTTGGTGGATCATGAAGTTACATGAGTGTGAAACACATGCAGTTTCTCCAGACAAGAGTCACCATCAATATAACTACCTTACTATAGTAACATAGCAAGTGCATCTACTGGATGGAAAATAACAATAAAATAATTAATTTTATAATGTCTTCAAGATAACTGACCATGAGATAAAACATAAAATGGGACTCATTTATATTAAGAATGTCAAGAGTCCTTGCATCTGGTGGATTTTTTACAAATTTGGAAGCATGCCTAGAAGTCATCAGATTTGTTGCTAGTGAACCCCCATCTGTCATAGCTTGAATCTGCACTATACATAGCTCTGATTCCCCAAATCAATATGTTGTATGTTCCTGTAACCTAGTATCCAGTCTAGAAGTCTCGCAATTGTCTATCAACTCATCAGTTCTGATTTGCACTATTCCTTGCCTTGTTATAATTCTTAATAAGCAATTGACAGAATACAGATATGTCATTTTTAAGACTTTACTCATTAAAATTTAGCTCTGTGGGGGGAGAAGGGAGAGGTGACAGTACTGTATATGTAAACATATGAAAATCAGGCAGGTTAATATTATAAAATACGATACTACCTTGCAATAAAGAGGTTTCTACCTCAAAGGATTTCATAAGAGCATATCCTAGACAAAACATTTTAGAAATACCTAGGAGACCAGGCATCTGGCAATCCCAGAATGTCAGAGGCCCTAGAGAGACATCTAAGACACTCAGATGTCATGGGCCAATTTAAGTCCTACCAAAGTCTGGGGAGAGAAGATCAGCTGTCATCATTTACTGCAAAACATACTTTTGATACACTTCTGATCACCTTAGTTACTTTTATTTCCAGCCAATACTAGGATCAAAACAAAATCTTAAGATAGGAAAATAAAAACCTGAGAACAAAGGACAAGAATAACTATTTTTAAACTACTACTGAAAATACAGAAAGCATAGTACACCAAGGATAAAATGGAAAAGAAAAGACCAATCATATTCAGAGCCTCCCAGTGAAATACATTAATCACTTAGGTAATTCTGAAAGATCTAAAATATCCCAAGTCATTGCTCAATAAAACTAAACTCAATATACTGTATTTCCAAAAGACAGGAAATTGTGTCTTCCATTTTAGGAAGATTTTCTTTACATAGTATACACCGTTTGTCTGTTGAATGCTAAGTTAGTGCCTTAAAGATATCACAGAAAGAGGCAGAGAGACAGAATCAGTGAGACAAAGGGAGAGAGACAGCATCAGAGACAGAGCTACAGAGACAGAATATGATTTTACCTGGTCCTAATAATATTAGTCTAGAAAAATTATATCTATGAGGAAGGGTCTTAGCAAAGTTTGTCCCTTGCTTTCCGTCCAGTGCCTACAGCAAGTACAGGAATGCTCATTACATGAAAATTCCACCCCTGCTTAAGGGATGAACATTATAAATGAAATCATGTGAAAATGTTGCATTCTGCCAGGTTGGGCAGTGGAGATTACAGGATGGAATGGACTGGGGTTTATCTCCAAATCCTACACATAACTTCTACTTAAAAATCACTTGTAAGATACATCAGTATTCCAATGAAAAATGTTCTTCTAACAAAGAGACATTGTCAAATAAATGTAGAAAGGGGTGGGGAACTGTAAACTGATGTCTTCAATCCCTCAGTTTATTCCTAAAATGTCAGAATGGCTTCCACACTTTTCCTATTCACTCTGCCCTTCCTCACCATCTTTTTCTTCCAGCTAAAGGCCGGAGACAGGTATCTATAGAGATTTCTAAGGCTGGGTGTTTACAGACCCTGACAGTCTTTGTTTACATAAGATTTAGTTCAAAACTTTATTTTCCACTTTGAAAGGCTTTCTTCCTATTGCCAGTTCAGAAATAAATTCCATCAACATTAAATCACATCTTCCTGAATTATAAACCTATCAAGCTTGGAGAATTAGCCTTAAGCTGTCAACATCAAAGCAAAAGAGTCCTGCCTTTAGCATGAACCACCCACCTGATTTATGGCTCTGTCTTCTGCATTCAGAATCATGCTAAGTAGAAAACAAAGGGGTTATCAAATTTCAGTAATTAATATGAGTAAACATGAGTTGAGCTAACAAAAGCAATTACTTGGAAGTTTAGTACCATTATCTCAACATTTCATGTTTCCCCTTTTTCAATGGAAGGCACAGATTAAAATGAATGCCTCAGGCCTGGAGATTTGGTCATTTCCATTCAAAAGTTACCATCCACCTGTGTAGCATGGCTGACAGCTAATTTAATACTCTCTTCCAGATAAAATAAATGACTCTGACTTCAGTTTATGAAGAATGAAAGACTCTCTAGTGTTTTAACTCATTTTTGATATGAAAAAAAAATCATTTAAGATTTCTGAATTAAAATCGGCAGGAGAGGTAGATGATAGCAGTGTTTGTTTCTATTTTTTTGGCCTTGCTGAAAATATTTATCTTGGGTATTATCTTCTGGTTTGGGCTTGCTTCTTTGTGAACTTCTTTTGGGAGACCCAACCGAGTACCTTTATGGTCTTAATGATAATTAAATGAAGCAGGACGTGTAAGAACTACCATTTCCTTTCTCAAAAGACATACAAAAACACCCCCAGAAAAAAAAATTAGAAATGTATTAACAATTACTATAAAAATATGCAAACTTTGATCGCTTAATAATATGAAGTTTGCCTCTTAACGAGGCAAAATGAGCATCACTCCATATTATTTAGTGTCAGCGTATGGTCTCCCGCTGTATGGCACTTGGGTCATCCTTCCCGACAGCCCATGTGGAATCCATCACTCTTGTTGTCAACTTAACCTCCCAAATACCTTTCAGTTCCTCGCTTTACTCCAGGTCCTTACTCACCCATCAATACCCAGTCACAAGCCACTGACACTTCTTGTCTGCCTCTATCTGTATCTAATCTTGCTTTACCACAAAGGACCCACACTGATGTTTTCCAGAAAACCAGGGTCACGTAACCGCTTCCCTCATGACCTGCTTTAAATCCCTCAAAGACTTCCCCTAACTCTTAGAACAAAGCCCTAGCCCACCACATTGTCTGTAGACCCAAAGCAGCATGGCACCATCCCGATACTCATTCTCCTCTCTGGTCCAGGCTACTGACTCCAGCCAAGGGTCTTTCAATTCCTTAAAGCTTTTGGCTTCTGGAAAACTCTTCCTACCCTTTCTTAAGCTGGTTAACTTATATCAGCCCATCTCTGTAGATCACAGTTCAACTGCCATGCCCTGGGTGAAGACTTGCCTGGCCTTCCAGACGAGATCCAATTGTCCCGGTGGATTAAATCCTGGCACCATCGGTTTCTCTGCCTAACACTTGGATCACTTTAAAGTGCACACTTGTGTGACTAGTAATTACATTAAACACATTGAATTGTAAGAAGAATCGTAATAATTGTAAGAAGCATGAGGTCAAAGTCTTTATCTGCTAACCACTGTCTTTCTCCCATCCTCTGAATGTCCTCCAGCACCCAGCACATGCTTACTACGCATCTTTCAAGACTTCGTGCATCCTGACTGCCCCAGGGGATCTGCCTCCTTGGTAGGCTATGAGATGAGGAATTCAGTCTTTTTCCCTCTTGGCATTTCAACATCCTGCCTAGAGCCTGGCACACGATGAATGGTAGGTAGCTCAATAATTATTTAATGAACACCTTAAAAAATACACAAATTTTTTAAAGTATAATAAAGTAGCAGCTCTGTCCATATCTTGGGATGATTAAGAATTCCAATATTACTCAGGAGAATCAATTACCTGAACTTCCTACAATGTTGTTACAGGAGAAGGGATTTGCTGAAATGGATAGGTGGCTCCAACAGCCTAAGGGCACTGGCATCCACCTACTTCAAACTGCTCCCTCTACACAACTACAACATGCCTTGCTCACACATGACAAATAAAACTCTGTCCACATGGATTTTTGTTTAGACAGGAGCCTACCTGTCTAGACGGAAAAGCAAATTAACTCCTGCGCACTTCTGAGACTTGGATTTTCTATCTCAGACTCACACAGCATACATACATCCTTAAAAGATCAAAGCCTGCCTGCAGATCGTCCCAGTCAAAACCAGATCAACAAAAAGAAAGTAATTTAACTAACATTCCAAATCACCATTACCAACCTCCAACCAGTCAAATTCAAGGTCTCTTTAATGAGCGCTGTAAGTCACTTAGGGCTATCCAAGTACCAGAGCCAAAAATCTGTTTGGGGGAAACAGACCCAGGACCCCCCCCCAACTAGGAACCATTACAAACACTAGGAGACATCGCCTGTCGACTACTATACAGTGCTTTTCTTCTTCCTCTGCAAAGCCATGTAGATAATATTTCAACAATAACCACACATTTCTCCCTGTGGTATAGATACATACAAAATGCATTAGGAAAAATGCCAATAACTGAAATGCTTTTCTCAGTAGCTCTATTCAAGTGAGTGTCTCACAGGTGCCACAGAAGTGCACAGCTTTCTGGATTTGGTTCCAAAGGGAGCTCAAAGTCAATAAGCCTCCTCAGCTATCATCCAGCATGACTAAATCACTCCAAGGGCAAACCTTTCTGAGTTATGTGGCTACCTTCCTTGCAGAGTTTTACCGAAAATGGCATGCCATAAACCAATTTAATTCAAGGTAACCAAAGCTGCTGGATGAAAAGGAGTCCAAGAAATGAGCAGAAGAAAATACCAACGTTTCAAGTTACACGGGATCCTCAATCACACAGAGAAATGAGCACAAATTAACAGATTGAGAAGGTTCCCAGGACCTGTAAGGTATCATTCCAGAAATAATCCCTATTTCCCATTATTAGGATAAACCTGCCATTATATTGGGAGTTTCGCCTTTTAAAGAGGTAGAGCTAAGGAAATCCCTTGCTGAAGGGAATTACACCCTGTGCAAACATGCCAGTTGGTTCAATGATGTTCGGAGGACATCCGAGGATGCCTTTTATGTTGTTCTCTTGTGAGCTATGGACAGGAGGACAAGGGAATTCTCCACTCTGAATATACTCAATTATTTTAATAGGATTACATTTTAGATTGACAATGTTTAAAATAGGCTCCTGAATTTATTAGCTTGCCAGCACTTCAAATAAGTAATTTTAATGTTAAGATCTTTTATATTTAAGTAAAGGGCTGGCAATGGGTCAAGAATTTTCCTCTGGCTTTCTAAAACATGACATTTTGGTTATCAAATATGAGTTCATGCGCTCCAAAGTTAGGACCTCCTCGCTGGGTTCTCTAGGTCTATGATGTGCCATATTTTTAAATACATGACTTTCTCTGAACTTTTATGTTTTTATTACTATTCCTCATTGGTATGCAAAAGCATATCCAGGCTTGTAGACTGACTGCAAGGTTCCGACAGAGGTGTCATACTCTGTAGTCCCCAAAGCCTTCCTATCGCTTCGCCCAAGCCCTCACCTTAACCACAGCAAATACACACGATAGATACAGGACCTGTCTATCATAATGTGAAGCCTCAGGCTGAGTGCTGTAAATCATCCAACAGACTGCATTGCCCTAACTAACAGCAGTTACCCAAGTGACTCTTCTTGTGAGTAGAATGTCTACTAGAGGAGTCTGCTGATGAGCCGACTCCTAAAAATAAACATAAAACTCCAGAAGTCCTAAAAGAATTCACGCCCTTGAATGAAATATTTCTTCCCAATTCAAGAGATTATTTGGCTACAAAAGACAGGGTAATGGTAAGAAATGCAAGACTGAGCCACCTGAGTAGCTGCAATTTCAGCTATTCAGGAAGAGGAGGTAGGAGGACTATGGTCCTAGAGTAACCCTGGGAAAATGGAGACCTTCCACCTTCTCCCTGAAAAACAACCCAAAAACACAAAGGGCTGAGGGATATAAAGCAACTGCCTGAGGCCCTGAGTTCACTCTCTAATACATTCAAAAAGTAAAAGGTGGGGCTGGGAAGGTGGCTCAGTGGTAGAGTGCTTGCCTCATATGCATGAGGCCCTGGGTTCGATTCCTCAACACCATATAAACAAAGCTAGAAGTGTCACTGTGGCTCAAGTGGTAGAGCACTAGCCTTGAGCTGAAGAGCTGAGAGACATTGCCCAGGCCCGCAGTTCAAGCCCCACGACCGACAAAAAAAAAAAAAAAAAAAAAAAGTAAAAGGTGGTTCAAGCCTATAATCCTAGCTACTCAGGAGGCTGAGATCTGAGGATCACAGTTCAAAGCCAGCCTAGGCAGGAAAGTCCATGAGACTCTTATCACAATTAGCCACCAGAAAACCTGAAGTGGCACTGTGGTTCCAGTGGTATAGCTCTTGCCTTGAGCTGAAGAGCTCAGGGACAGTGCCCAGGCCCAGAGTTAAGCCCCACAACCAACCAAAAAAAAATTTAAAAGATACTTATAACCAAACTTCACAACCCAACTTCTTTTCAGGATGGAAAGAAGGGGAGTTTGAGGTGATGCTTTTATCTTCAATCTGGAAAATAATGTAATAGAAAAAGGAAAACACAACGGAGGCTCTCAGCCAACGGTAACGATGCACAGCTCCTAGATTCCACACAACAGCAGACAGAACCACAGGAGCACTGTGAAATGCCTGATTGCTGAGCGAACGTATTTTAGTACACTTGTTGTCATAGCAAGTCAGTGGGATTTGAAAGCACATTTCTGTTTTGACATCTGGCCCATAACAAAATTACTATTGATCTGTTGTGAGCTTCCAGCAAGAGTATAACCTAGTCTCAGAATAAAGAATCACCACTAAGTGAGAGGCAGTGATTATCCTGGGTTTGTGTCTTTAGTTCAAAAATCACATCTTTGCTGGTGCTCTACTCTGTACATTTTAAGATAAGCTTCCTATTCCTAAACAGGGGCCCATAGATCCTTAAAAAAAAAAAAAAAAAAAAAGAATCTTACCAATATAGGATTAATGCTGCCTTCTGCCTTTCAGAATCTGGTGGCAGCAGCAGTACAACTTGACACCCAACTTGTGTACACCCTCTGGTTTGCTGCTGACTGTGGAAACTGACAGGACAAGCATTATTTTCCAACAGATGTTCCACAGGCAGTGGAAAGAAACCATGAAACAAATCAATGCCATTCATGGAGGGCTGGGAAGGGGGGTAAATAAAATAAGAAAGGAAACCATGGCTCTTGTTTCCAATTCATTTCCATATAAACTTACAGGCAAATGCCCCTCAAAAATGACATAGCTTTCATTAAAACGACTGGTTAGAATTTGCAGTAGGCTAAATTCTTCAATGACACTAATAAAGTATTAGAGACCTTTTAGATAACGTGATCTGTCCCAACGAACTCAATTCCTTTTGTAGCTGAGTTTAGCTGTATATTGACTAGTTGTCCCCCAGGCAGGTATGTGCCAACCTCATTTCGGGTCTTGGTCATTTGCATCCTCAAATACATCACTGCCTCCTTTTCAGAACAAAGCTGTATTAACCAAGAAGCTATCTGATGTTTTCTTCTGCCTGCATCAGTCAAAAGAAGACAAACAATATAGATCAAGTGCATCTGTGAGCTAGGCTGCATTGATTTGTTGCATGTGTGGTTAAACCCTGTCAAGTGGTCTTAAAGGTAAAGCATTATTCTCAGAGAACCAACTCTGGGAGGGGTGTGCTGAGTCACCGGTAGATCTGCCATTTGCCCAGCACAGCAGTTGCAAAACTTCACCCAAACCGGCCTGGTGCCAGTGACCCCCGCCTGTAATCCTAGCTACTCAGGAGGCTGAGATTTGAGAACACAGTTCAAAGCCAGCCTGATCAGTAAAGTCCGAGAGACTTTCGATTGACTATCCAAGGGCCAGAAGTGAAACCATGCCTTAAGTGAAAAAGCCTTGAAAAAACCTAAGGGGCAGACAGACCTCAGGCCCTGAGTTCAAGACCCAGCACCAACACCAAGAAAAAGAAAAGTGGATCTCAAATAGCATTAGCACAGTCACCACTGCAGGGGGGAGGAGGATGAGGGAGCCTTCTAGGAACTGTTTTATCACTTCAAACATCTTTGCCCTCTAGCTGCTCTGAACAGCCCTTGTTGGCCTATGTAATGCTGATTTGCATAGATTAATACACAGAAGCATTGCACATTTCTACTCCTGGCCTCAAAGGATGTGCTCTGTTGACAGACTGCAGCTGAAAAGGCCCGATTATTTAACTAATGTTTTGCAGAAATGTCCATTTGCTGACCTCAGCAATATTAAAAGCCTGCAATTATTATGCAAAGTCATGAATTTACACCCATTTCAGACTTATCTATAGGAAACTGGCAGATCAACTTCAGTGACAAAACACAGCCAAGTGGCATTTTGAGAGAAGAAATCCATAACATTCCAGCAGCACAGAAGGTCTTTCAATAATATCTGCACTGAGAACATGAACAATTGCTCCATTTTTTCCATTTATGGTTTTTTCCCATCAAAACACTAGACTAAGGCTCAGCATGTCTATAAAGTAAATCAGAACTTTTATAAATTCTGTTATGTGCCTTTAGTATGTGCAAAAATTTTTTTAAAAAAAATCTGTTCCTTATATGAATAGCTCCATAAATTTAGTTCTACAAGTGGCAGAAACCAGAAAATAGAACAAATGTTTATTCTGGATTTCCCATAGCAGACATGATTTCAAATATCTTATCCCTTTATACTCAAATCACGGAAATGGCCCAGAAATTCATTATATCTAATGTCCAAACTGTACCTTAAAAATTCCTATCCTTATAAGGGTCTTAAAAAAATATTTGGTATAATATTACTCCTTTTGTATTATTTGTATTATTTTCCATGCTCTAATTGTGGTCCCATATATTTTATCACTATACCAATATGCTTAGCAGCAAACATTTCATCTCCTGACCGAGGCAATCTCCATGCTTACCAGGATGCAGTGCCATGCTTTCAATGTCTGGATTCTCATTAGCCTCTTCAGTTCTCTGGGCAGGGATCCTATCTGTCATCTTAAGCTTATTTCCCAATATCTAGCACTGTGTCCAGTATACAAGGGAGGTGCAACAAATGTTACTGAAATCTTAAGTGAGGAAAATGGAACAAAGACAAAGAAATGATATCCTCAACAAGCAAGTCTCAAAAATTTAAATAAATATAATGAGATGCCTTGCTACTACTTTAGAGAGATTAACCGTTCTTGCTTGTATCCAAGTGTCCACATATTTCATTATGTACCAAAAGCAAAGGGGAATTTTGCAGGAAACATCACTGAACCTAGAGAGAGGCACTCAGCTCGATGAGACCAGAAGGTCACCAGTGGACAGTGACTGGGATAACTGTACTTCCTGACATTCTGAGCTTCTGAGGAAACCATGCTCAGTAGCTGGCCCTTCAGCGCTCATGTATCAGGTACAGGAATCTCAGTCAAGTTTCAGTGGAGATTTTAGCAAAACACTGGAGTAAGGCTCAGCCTGTCTATAAAGTAAATCAGAACTTTCATAAATTTCTGTTATGTGCCTTGATTATGTGCAAAGTTTAAAAAAAAAATCTGTTCCTTCTATTAACAGCTCCATAAATTCAGTCCTACAAGTGGCAGAACCCAGATGCCTCTCAGGCATATGGATATAGGTGCCTTTTTTCTTCTGAGGGAATAAACAAAAACAGTAAAACAAATGGTTTGGGACAAGGAAGTGAAGCCCAGCTTTCTCATATATGTCCCTATAGACTAAGAAACAACAACAGAAGACAAAAACAAAAACATTTACATCTTGCCAAGGGTGACAGGTATTGTACCATAAAAGAATAAAAGGCTAGAATGCTCTGATGAAATGGCTTTGTTTCCCTCATTCAATAAAATTCAATAGGATTTCTAACTATGCTTGCTAGTATTAAAGATTCGGTCCTTTGGACCAAACTTCTGGGAGTTGCTTAGGTCAATGGGAGCATGCTGCCTTCAAAGGAGAATAGGGTCATTTCCCCTCCACCCCACCACAATGCATCATGGCTCATGATGTAAGCAGTTTGCTCTGGACATAATGTATAGAGAGCCAAAACGATGGGGTTGTCCAGTCTTAGACTGAAGCCCCCAGAACCATGAACTCAAACCCATTCTTTTTTTTTTCTTATTGTGAAAATACCGTACAGAGGGTTACAATTACATGGGCAAGGTAATGAGTGTATTTCTTATCAAGCATTGTTGCTTCCTCCTTTGTTTCCCCTAAACCCATTCGTTATAAGTTAATTATCTCTGGCATTACATTATAGTAATAGAAAGCTGACTAATGTTTTAAGACAAACACAAAATTTTAAAAAAAAAACTATAATGCCCTCTTTTCTACCAAGACACTAAGATTGATAATTATAAATCTTACATGGAATTATAAAACATTATAAAAATGATTAAAATTACTCTCAGGTCTTGAAATAGTAGGTGAGTTTCTATCATGACAAAAGATCAAGTAAGGAGGTTGTGAGAGAGAAAACTGCTCACTATGTTATTAAATTTGTGCATATAATCAAACCTTTTATTCACACCAATCACCGGGATGCTGTGGCAAACATTTTCAGAAAGAAATATGGATGGAAGTGGTGCTGTGGCTCAAGTGGTAGAGCACTAGCCTTGAGCTGAAGAGCTGAGGGACAGTGCCCAGGCTCAGAGTTCAAGCCCCACAACCGACAAAAAAAAAAATAAAATAAAATAAGAAATATGGAGTCTGAAATCATTGACAAATTGTTCTATGACAACCTTAGCATCCCGCTCATTGTTTTACAATACCCAATCCCTAAATCAGGTAACTCTGTCAGTCCTGTGAGTTTCGATTGATCTTAAGTTCAACGAACAGTGTTTAACCGAGCATCTGAAGAACTACATCTAAAAGTAAAACTTAAGTACAGTTCTATTCTAAGATGATTAGAACAATAAATGCCCATGAATAAATACAGTATTACTAAAGACCGAGCACTGTACTACATGGCCAAAATTATGTGATGCTGTAAGATCTGATGGCTCATATCAATAATTCCAATGACACAGACAGTGAGGAGCACAATTCAGGTAGTTACTTGTGTGGTTCATAGCAGTGGCAACACAAATGTGTAAACATCACATTTATGAGTTTTGGTTGTTGGTTTTTTTTTTTTTTTAAGTTAGCAAGTTCTCTTTTCAACAAATGAGCTGGATGTGGTAGAGTACACCTGTAATACAAGCAACACAAGAAACACAGATAGGAACATCATGGTTGGAGGCCAGCCACAAATATAAACATAAGGCCTTATCTGAAAAAAATAAAAGCAAACATGTCTCGGGGAGGGGAGGGAGAAGCGGTGGTTCAAATGCTAGAGCACCTGCCTAGCAAGCACAAGGCCCTGAGTTCAAAACGTACTGTCTTCACAGAATCCAGTCCAGCATGTAGCCAAGAGAACACAAAATGCAGTATGATCAACACAAAGCCCAGGTGGTCAAGAGGCATGTGCTCAGTGGGGGGAAGAGTTCAAAGAAATTTTTAAAAAGAGAAAAAAGAAAGGCACCATCTATGATGGGGAAACAACTGTAGGGATGCAAGTGCAGAGAAAGTGATATGTGAGTTGAATGATTCAAGGATTCGCATGACAAGGGAGGTTGAGGGCATAGCACACGCAAAGACATAGAGATAGGAAAGCATTTGGTATGTAAGGAAACTTAAAATAAGACTCCAGAGTCAGAGATGTCACACTAGTGGACAGTGACAAGTAAGGATTCGACTGTAGGGAGAATGGTAAGAGACCAATGAGTGGGCATTTCAGAGAAATCATGGCACCGTTACAGCCATTCAGAAACCAAAGGGCCTAATTCAGAGGTTAGAGGGTGGTGTCCTGTGCTAAGTCCAGTCTCTAAGATCCCTTCCAATTCTGCAAGTTTACTGACAACCACAAATCCCCACATACTGTCCCCACCTAAAGAAAGAAAAACAACAAAAGGCACAAGAACCTTCTCATTTATGACAGAATACAGAAAATCACCATCGCTGCAGGTACATTAGCCAAATCCAAGCATCCTTCCTCCCTCTGGAGGACCTAATGTAGCCTTCAAAAGAGATGACTACCACAAGCGATGAGTTATGACAGATCACCAGCAGCATCTTGTTCATTTCACTTCATTAACTCCTCCAATAACTAATAGAGAAAAAGATCTAGGAAATTAAGATAAAAAAACATCTGTAAACTACTGGGGATTTTGCTGTTTTGCCAAGCTAGACTAATATATTAATATTCCCAATTAAGAGCTTGACAAAAAGTTCCTCTTCATATTACAGCGACTCTTACAAAAGGCCATTTGCTTCTCGTGCGGCAGGAGTCTGCAGGCATTAATAAGGATAAGTGCAGCTGTTTAGTCCACCACCCTTGAGGACAAGATACATGATTTAACATCTTTTACTTAACAAGGTTCCAAGCCAGAAGAATCCTTTCATCAGCATGTTTATAAGCTTACTTGCAGATTCTAATGGTAAGAGTACCAGATGACAGATACAAGAGGGTATCATTTCTCCTCTAAGCATATGCCAAGGCATACATCTGACAAAGATGTAGCCTTACGGTCATAATGTACTCTAGTACCACTTAAATTCAAGACTAAGTTTAACTATTCTGCTGCTAAAGACAAGTAGATGCCAACATCCTTTGGCTCAGAGCCAAAGGCTCTCATGAATTACTAATTAGGTGAATGAAGGGGAAAGGATTTAAACACGAAAGGGAGTAAAATCCATATGTAGACACATACAGCCAATAGGCTTTATCCTTTAATCAGCTTCTGCAAAGGCCAAACAACCTGTTCTGGAATCATCAGTCCCACCATTATTTTATAAGGTGAATATCAAAAATAAATCCGTAATGTTTGCAATAATAAAAAGCAATGGTAGATTGTGCAACCTGTACTGAAAGCCCCAAAGCAATGTAAGTTGGGAATAGGAAGTTCTGGAAGATAGACATCAATAGTTCTGATCACAACAATGCTTCTCTCTGGGATTCTTAATATCAACAGAAACCTTTGACTTCAATTTCTCTCACTTGTAAAATGCAAAGACAAACTGTCATATGCAACTTTTTTCTAGACAGAATAAAGATGACGACTCACACACAGTCAGAAAGAGCTTGTGTCCTCAGGAGAGTCTAGATGTCAATATTGTTGACAAATTTCTAATTATAAATAGCCCCAGGGGAAATAAAAATGTATAATTAGTTTTTTCAAAAAACACTTGTGCATAACTCATGTGCTAAGCATTCTTTATATGGATATAAAGATAAAACAGGCAAATCCAAAGATACCCTTGGTACCAAGATTTCCAATCCTGGGACATAGTAGACATGAAATCAGCTAAATGAGAACATGACATAATAATAGGTGCTACAAGAGAAGAATACTATGGAGCCTTTTTGGAGACACAACTTTTTCTGTATCATGTTAAGGCAGAGGTAATAGTTGGTTGGTGGGCATGCATATATATCGTGTTTATATGTGTGTGTGTGTGTGTGTATATATATATATATATATATATATATATGCAATATATACAAGATGAAAATGAGTACAGCTTCCAGACAAAACCAAAGGTAAATCCAAACCCATACTGAGTGGTAAAAAAGGAAAATAGAAAATGAATTGGGAAAAAAAAATGCATTCCAGAAGAAATCAGCAAAGGGTTAATCAAACCTTCTGCAAACTTAAGAGGAAAAAAAAACTCTATAAAAATGTACATGTAATAAGGCTACAGATCATTGGTTAGCTGCCAGAAAAATGATGGAATATGGTATAGTTTACTTATTTCTTTTTAATGGCTCCAACATTCCACCTGAAAAATTGGTCCCGGAGCTGTATAATTGGGGATAAAAATTAAATGACAGTTTCCATTTGTCATGATGAAAGCTGATCACTTGTGTTTTTTCATTTATCCATGGTGACTCAAGTGGTTTCTCAAGTCTACCAAGCCAATCTTTTTTCTAACAGTGAAAATAATGCTGTTACTCAAATAAAAGGAGAAATGGAATAAGCTGTTGGCATCTGAACACACACTTCAATCAGGTTCCCCTGCTCTTGATTCTCTATGCTTGCATGGATTAGAAGTGGAGGCCAGATGATAACCTTGGGGGATCTCATTAAATGTAATCTGTAAATTCACTATTGGTGCCCACTTTCTTATTTGTAAATACTTTGAAATGAAGTTATTAATACTTCATATTACTAATAGAAAATCAATTATTCACTCTTCCTAGTGTTCAAAAGTTCATTTAAATAGCCACATTGAAGTCAATAAACAGATTAAAGAATCTAGGAGGACAAACTAACTTAGATCCCATATAAAGATGGAAGTACATCAAGAGGAAATTTACTGCTGCTGTTATATGTGGAGGGATGGGGATGGGAAGGAGTGAGGACAGGCTTGTGTGGGGCAGAGCTGGTACCAACCATGACCACAAGAGATTACATGGGTCAAAAATAGTTTTGATCTTAGAACTTAAAAGGTATATGCGTTTGGCTTTTGCTCTTCCTGACCTCTGAAGATGTTTGTAAAAGAGAAAGCAATCTCCTAAATGTAATCCCCCTAAAAATGTATTTAAAGGTTTAAAAATAGATTGATGCCAGCCTGTCTTGACGCATCTGCCTTTCCTTCCATTCTAGACTTGGGCTGATTTCGATTTGATGGAATTTTCCTCAGTGACCTCTGCTGAAACCACCTTACTTTTGGAAAAGTATTCCACAAGTAAAGTCAAACTGAGCAATATAAGACACCAGTGAAGAGCCTTGGCCCTTACAGCAGGCTGCTGCTCCCCCAACTCCTGATGATGCCTCAATTTCTCATCTAGACAATGGAAATAAGAGGGTTAGTTACATACTTTAAAGAAATAACTACATGTAGACTGTCTGGAATAATGGCTAGCACATACTGAATCCTTAATAGTATTACTGCAAGAACAACAACTACTACTACTACTACTACTACTACTATTACTGTTATACCAGGCAATAATGAATTTATTAAGAAAGCAAAATTACTAACATGATACAAATAAAGTTATAATGACGTCCAGCTTCAAGGCAGATGAATACATGTACCAGGGCTTGAGAGGAGATAAATTCCAGAGTGATTCTTCTTGTGAAAAGCACCCACTAGATAAAGAGACCTAGTTTGGAAAAACGATGAGGAGGAAGGGGAAAGAAACAGGAGTGCTGTCTTGAACATTTGTTGGCACATAGCTCACATTCCTTAAATGGCAGTGTCAGTTTGGATGTTGAAGGCTCTGCCTTCAGTGTGCTATTACTGGGTGCTTGTCAGAAACCAAACACCACCAGTAATTCCAGCACTGCTAAGATAGGGACTCTGCCTTCAAGGAACTTCCAGTTTCTCAGGTCATGACTCTACCTTCCATTTACAGAGCATGTACCATAAACCAGTCTATGTACACAATACTGTTCTTATATCATTTCCCTTCCCCTCCATCAGAATACAGAAAGGCAGGAATTCATGTTCTCACTTCACTTCTGTGACACAGAAAAATGAATCGCTTATCTAAGGCCTTGTAACTACAAAGTTGTAGAGCTAAGATTCAAACTCTCATGAGTTCAATTCCAAAGTCACATTCTCACTGGTACATCACACTGCCTTACATTTATTTGTAATTCATCAACTACTTGGCCAGGGACAGGATCAGGCAACTGGGAGCTCCTGTGTTTGGAACTACTGCCAAAAGATGTTAAACTGGAAACAGCCACTGAGTGTGTCTGAGATAAGAGGAGTTCTAGAAAGGCCATTTCTCATCCCAGAGAGGTTAAGTAACTCACCCAAAGTCAAAAAATTCTAGTGTGAAATTCTAGCATGAAAATGACATTTCTACTACAGAAACATCCAGAAATAAGTCTGTTACTGGAACTAAGGTGAATCTTAAAATGAAGTAAATATAGGTAGCCTAATAGGCCCACACAGTTCCCAAAGAACAAGGCTGAAAGTTCAGTGTCAGCCAGAAAAGTTACTGAGAACAGGGTGTCCTGGAAATGCAGTCTTAGGGAGAAAAGGTAAAGTTTCAATAAAAACGCTAGAACACTAGTACCACCATCCAAAAACAAAAGGTTAACCATGGAAATGCTGGGTAAGGTGGCTCAAGCCTTTACTCTTAACTTCCTAGCTACTTAGGCAGCACAGATCCAGGGAGATCATGGTTTGTCAGCTCAGACTGAAAAGAAAAAACAATGATATGACTCCATCTCAACCAATGGCTGGACTCAATGGCATACAAATGTCATCCAAGCCACAGGAGAAGCATTCTGACTGGACACAGAGGCATGTGTACCTGTTATACCAGTGACACTGGACGTACAAATAAGAGGATCATAGCCCAGAGGCCAGCTCAGGTATAAAGTGAAATTCTATCTCAAAAATAACCAGTGCAAAAAAAAAGGCGGAAGGTGGGGAATGGGGGGTGAGGTCTGGCAGAATGGCTCAAGTGATAGAGTGCCTGCCAAGCAAGCTCAAGTCCTTGAGTTCAAACACTAAAACTGCCCCTCACAAAAGGAACCACACCACCCAGAACCATCATCTTCTGTCCCTAACCTCCTTGGAAAAAGCTGCCAAATGGGCAAACCTGCAAGCTGCCAAATGGGCAAACCAATGCGGAATCTGAAGTTTAACTGATCAAAGCCCAGCTACAAATCAAGGTTTAAAAGAAGGCTTCAAAGGGTCCACGGAAAGAGGGACCAACATATTCCTGTAATCTATGGCAAAAACACAATCAGTACTTGTCTTAAGAGCTTCCTTAGACAGAACAACAAGTCAGAAGTTGACAAAATAGTGAATAAAATAGTCATCTCTGTCACAGCACCTAGACAAGGGTATCTGGCACAACTACCAGGTTCTAAGCCTTGACTACTATTATCTCTATTTCAGAGTCCAGGGAGAAACAGAGGGACATTAGAAAACAACAGATTTGAATATGAAGTGATTCTGCCATTTACTAGTTGTAATAGTAGCCCAAAATAAGACACATCTTTCTCAGCTTCAGTAAATTTTCTCATCTGTAAGATGGGATAAACATCCCCTTTTTACTTCTCCTAGTCTCTTTACGATTGAAAAAAAACAACAAGATAGTGACTTCTGTGCTAGTTATTAATTTAATGCCTCACAGTTTCAAAATCACCCTTTTAACCTACTGTATGAAAATAGATCTGGGCCCTCCCTTCAGATGGTCTTCCTTCACCTTCTGGCTCAGGCTAAGCTCTGTCCATAGAGGGCACTAGAGGGATACTGCAGAAGGAATGAGGCTTCCTTAGCAACCAGCCCCAGCAGGATATAGATTCACCCTGGTGACCTGGTCCTCCAAACCAGGAGGCATCCAGACCAGCTAGTATTTCCACGGCACCCTCCTCAGAAAAACATCAAGTGCCTCCAAAGAACATCTCTGGTGAACAATCTCCCCTAACACCCTAGAGGGTAGACTTGAAGCAAATTCCACAGCACCACAGTAACTGAGCCACAACTGTGTCCTCACCAACACAGGGTGCTCTATTGTAGCACCCGTTCACAGCTGATGCTCACATCTTTATAACCTCTTGACATCTCATCAGCCAACTCTTCATTCCAATTCCTCGTTAGAGCCCCATGACTTGGCACAGTATATGCTCCCTGTTCTGTGTGTTGCTGTGCTATGTTCTGTATAATTTCTCTCTTTTGATCATGCATAGATTAGTGTCTGAAATATCATTGGTGTCCAAAAAACAGCACATAACCTTATAAAAACTATAAATGAGCCCATGTAATTGTAACCCCTCTGTACAGTATGTTCACAAAAAATAAAAATTTAAAAAAACGATAAATGAGGTTTTCTCTTCCTTTTCTTTTTTGGTGTGGTGTGGTGTGGTATGGGTTGTGTGGGAGTCTGTATGTGCACACACGCACGCACAAGCATCAATACAGGGATGTAACTTTGGGCCTCATGTTCTAACTGTACCATTTGAGCCATGTCTCAGGTCTGGCTTTTTTGCTGGTTAACTGAAGCCATGGTCTCACGGATTTTTCTGCCTTGGGATGGCTTTAAATCATAATCCTCCAAGTCTCAGCCTCCTGAGTAGCTAGGATTACAGGTGTAAAGCCCCTGGTACCTGCCCTCTTCCTTATTCTTTTTTTTTTTTTTTTGATTGGACATGGGGCTTGAACTTTGGGCCTGGGCTCTGCCTCTAAGCTCTTCAGCTCAAGGCTCTACCACTTGAGCCACAGCACCACTTCCAGTTTTCTGGTGGTTAATTGGAGGTAAAAGTCTCATAGACTTTCCTGCCTGGGCTGGCTTTGAACTGCAGTCCTCAGATCTCAGCCTCCTGAGTAGCTAGGATTACAGGCATGAGCCACCAGTACCCGGCCCCTCTTCCTTATTCTTAAAAGGCAATCCCACTCTTATTCTACTTTGACCAGAGTATTAACCTTATTTCTGTTACAAAAAAATCCTTACATAAGTGGAGAATGAGTAAGTACCGAAAAAGATCTCTCAACAGTTTTTGCCAAAAATATGATTAGAAAAAAAAATGAGGGCATATAGTTTAAAATTCTGTCTACAACTTCCATGGCTGATCTAAAGAGAATATCACAAAGTGTGAAAATGTCTGCTTTTTCATGCCAAGAATATTTCCACAATGATCCTGAAAATTAAATTCATTAATATAGAAAACCTCAACTTTTTTTTACTAATTGTTTTGTTTAGTAATTTCTTAATTTACAAGACACATGCTAGAGATAAATCAGAAAAAAGACAAGATCAATGAAAGTACAAGGGAGGGGTTAAGGGGGAAGTGTCATTCCCATAGAAAGAAAAAGGAGAGAGAGATGAGTAGTGATATTGTAAAAATCAACATGTATTCCTTTATCTTGTAAATGTGCCAGTTTAAATCATAGGTAAAAGAATGTAAAAATATATTATTCAAAGTGTCATGTATCATTGGCACATATTGTGAAATAAAACGACTATAAAAACATAGATGTATTACATTCATTCTTCAAATTCATTATTTCAAATCCTCAGACTTATTCTTCTTCTGAAAGAAAAGCTAGCACCTTAGACACAATCCCATGTCGCCTCTATCTTTCTTCGTGTCTAAGTCTTCTTTATTAATTTTAAAAGGAGCAAAGAATGAGGTGTGAAAAGGGGTCTCATCAGACACAACATCTAATTTCAAGAGCTAACCCCCCATCTTAAGACACCCCAAAATAGATATTGTAAGCCACCAGCAGGACCCCAACATAAAGCAAGGCTCCTCATTAAAACCTAGAATGGAACCCGCCAGGTATACCTGCAGCGATGGCTTGACAATAGCAGTTTATACCACACATGTTTTCGACCTAGATTAAATTACTGACAAAATGGACAGACTACCCAACACTGTGCCAACGAAAACAATGACCGTGCTTAGGATATAGCTCACAGGCCTGCTCAGCTCATCAGTGTTTTCAGTTCAGGGGCTCAACCTTCCTCCTCGCCAACCCCTTCCCTGCCAAAACCAATAAGCTACCTTCATTTCTTAAAAGCACCTCATGGCTTTGAATCGCTATCCATTTTATACTTAAGGTTGGTCCTATAAAACTGCTTTTCCCCCTCCCAGAGTCATAATCAGGAGTAGCCTCTTCCTAGAACTGGCTTCTTGTAGTTTTCCACAGTCGGTTTTTCTCATTGGTGTTCTGAAAAGTTGCATCTATTGCTCAAGATGACAAGAGGTATTTCCTTCATTTAATGCGCTCCTTGCTTTATATGAAAACATGTATTTTGCTAAGCTGATGTGTAACAGGGAAACATTTTAAAAGTGGCTTGATTTCCAAACATCCTAGTGAGCTTAACAATCTCATTACATATTATAGCAACACACACACATGCACACATTTTGTCGGTCTTCTCTTTCATTTTTCATACACCAGGGAAGACAAGATTATGCCAAATCTCTTTATAGAAAACAAAACCTTTCCAGAAAAAAAAAAACACACAAAAAACAACATTCATTATATTCATTAGTCAATCCATTCACCATTCCAAGAAATGGTGAAAAACCATGGATGGAAAGCTAGCACCTTACACCCCCACCCTGGGTCCTTCTATACAGCACGGCTATTGAGCCAAGTCCCTGGGTTTATTCTAGCAAGTTTAACGACTGAAAATTATGTCTTTTGCCCTAAGAGTTAGAAAGATGCCAATTTTTACAAAAAGGAAAAGAAAAAGAAACTTTCAGCATTCAATGGAAGGTAATGGCAAGAGTCCCATTCTTATAAAATACTGGTTCCTGAAGGCCTATCCTCTGTCAGCCCCCTTCCACTGGCAGCTAAACCTGGGTATCCAGGCACAGTTCCTTTACTTATCTTTCTACCTCCAGGCCTCCCACAATTCTTAACTTCATTTATAGCCTTTATTCCTCGTTCCAAATTGTGCTTCTACCCTCATAATACGGTAGGAGGAAACCTGCTAAATGCATCCTTGATGTTGATGTGATCTTTCCAGTTATTGAAGGTTTCATTGAATTTTACACTAGACAACTTCAAATGCAGAAAGCAGCCAATTCATTCTGTTAACTGTTGTTCAGTATAGATAGCCAGCTCCATAACTATACACTTTGATTTGGTACATGAGAAAACGCATTTTTCATTACATCCCTTATCCTCCTAATGACATTTCCAAACAGGATTTTAAGAACTGTGAAGCAGAAATAAAATTATGCTCAAGTTCCAAATTGATCTCATGGAATAGAAAATGGCTATCGTTGCCAGTGAGTATTAAACAGGATCCAAAGCTAGCAAGTTTCTAGTTCAGAAACATTTCTCAAATAATGATCATCTTTTCAAATGCCCCCTGCATTACCAATTACAAGAGAGAGTCTTTGAAAGAACGTGAGAGACTGTGGTGGAATCCTTCATCCCATCCCCAGTTCCTTTATCCTGCTCTTAGACCTCACCAGCAGCTTCTGAGAAATTCCTTCCTTCTCAATAATCAATCAGGGCTAACATTACATTTATCTGGATTCACACAAAAACCTAAAGGAGCCATGAAATTGCTTCTGTAAAGCACATTCTGTGGTGACTTTTAAATAGCTTTAAGAATAATTTGGAAATAAAAATACTGCTGTAGCAAGTTTTATGTCTTCTGCACACATATGCTAGAATGATTTCTTTCTCCCAGAGACTGAAGGGAGGGAAATGTCTGAACTCCCTAATATGCTGCCAATTATGGCCCACTGTCACCTTGGTTGTATTAATTATCTGCCTTCCCTATGTTATCCAGACCTGAAAGAAACCACTTAATGTCACAGTACGTTATCCCACGATGGCAAGGGTGGGGATTTATTATTCAGGGCCTTTCTATAGCTACAAAGGTATATAAGGTCCAGCACAATTCCAATCTTCCCACTGATGGCCATTTGGAAGACAGACACACAGCCTTGTGGCTGTGCCTGGCCTTATAGCCAACTTCCCCCTCCTATTCCTCTGCGCTTGCTGAGTTAGTACATAAGAAAGGAAGTGCCGCACGAGAAAGATTCAGACAGTAATTGCATCCAAGTCCTAACTTCAGTAAACAAAGACAAAGACACGATGTGTTTATTCAAAGAGCAGTAGCAACTTATTTTTTATTTTTCAAATACATTCAACAAACCACTTTTAGGCAAAGACCAGTCACAGCCTTCAGCCTCAGATAGGGGCCACCCAAACATGGAAGGAGATCCCAGAATACTATAAGCATACAAGTACAGGCAAATACTTTTCCTCACAAACTACTATGTTAAAAGAGGCAGGTGCTGGTGGCTCACACCTACAATCCTAAACACTCTGAGGATCGACTGTGGTTCAAAACCAGCCTGGTTTTTCACTAATAAACTACTCAAAAAAAGCCAGAAGCGAAACTGGGGCTCAAGTGGCAGAACGCTAGCCTTCAGTAAAAGAAGCTCAGGGCCAGTGCCCAGTCCCTGAGTTCAAGCCCCAGGACTGGCACCAAAAAATAAAAATAAAAATAAAAAATAAAGTTAAAGGACTGGGGGTGTGACTCCAGTGACAGCACTGCCTAGCAATCATGAGGCCCTGAGATTAATCTCTAGTACTTAAAAAAAAAATTTAAGTTTTTAAAAGAAAAATGAATATTTAAGTGTTAAGAGGAGTCAACACATATAAAAGACTAGTACATAACTTACAATCACTGTCTGGGAACCACCTGAAGAGGATCCTGGGAGAGCTGTGAGGAAGCATCCAGGGGTCTGGCATGTTCTCAAAATCTTCTTCAGGCAAAAATAGGACCCAAAGCTGACTGGATTTTATTAATAATAAAGAAAGTAGCAAATCCATTAATTTTTTCTTATTTCCTTATTTCTTACTCAATATTTCAAAGGATTTGGGAAAAATTATCCCCAAAGAGGAGCTGGAATAACAGGAAATAAAGAAGAAAAAAGAAGTCCCTGGTTTAAAAAAAAAAACAACAACACTGGTTTTGACACTCACCCAGGTGACCCAATGGTGCCTCTACTAATATGAACTAGATTTCTGTTCCAATCCCCTAGGCCAGAACCTAGAAAAAAAAAAAAATCCATCCAAATTACAGTTCACTGACTGTACTATAACCCGGAAACTAGAGGTGAAAGTCAAGTGCTTTATCTACTCAGACAAGCAGCTTCTCCTCAGATCAAGAGTATTTTAATGAAATGAGACTTAAGTGAATTGTTGACAGAGGCATTAAATGTTGTCATTTAATATCAACAGTATGTTTGATTTGTACACAGTTATGAAATGTCATTCGGACCAGAGAGTTATATTGAGGTTTACCACATTATAGGGATGGATTTCCAGAGGGAAGTGCACTGATCTGTCTCAAAATAAAATGTGTTTACATTAACACTTGGGGGAAACAGGCAGCCCTGCAAACAGAGATGGAGAGATAAAAATAAGACCAGCACAAAAATCAACTTGGAGGAAGAGTAGAATAAAATATACTCTCTAGACACTGCGCATACATTACAATTTACTATACATTTCTCATCTTTACAAAAAATAAAGTGCAACAGTTTATGTTGGTGAGAAATACCACTTCTGGGAAATATCTACCACATGTCAGTCTCCAAAAACACTATTTAAGGGGCAGAGTGGGCGTGATTGACATGGAAGTGGAATGATTAAGGAGGCGTCTTCACTTTCTTAGAGGGAAAAGCCAAGCTCCAGGAAGCTAACATTTTGCATTGCAAAATGCTACTGGGTAAGGAGTTTAGGCTAGCCTTTTCTAATAATCAGTAATAAAATCGTCACTAATAAAAATCATATGGCTTCTCTTGTTAGTCTGGCTGTGATGTCAACACACTGGCCTCACAGGAACAGAAGCATGTATCTGGGGCTTGGTGTCTGGAATCATGTTTTCCCAGAGGTGTTCAACAGTTCTTTCTGTCCAACTGCTTCCTTTCTTATCACAAAGCCAAGTCAAAGACATAAACCCTCATAAAATTACAACTATATCCCAAGCAGCAGCCTAAAAATAAAATATACATGCCACAATTCCCTAGTGCCAAGATTAACTATCAATGGACAGACTCCTGGGTATGTATGACCTCTATGACCTCCTGGACACAAAAGGCATTCTCCTCAGCTTTTTGGGTTTTTTTTTTCCCCTTCAATACTATATCATTTTAATATGAGACTAGGGATGCAAGTCTAGTAGTAGTTTCTGGTCATTTCTTCTAGAATATTCTTTTCAGGAGAAGTACAGATAGGGACTTGCCTTTCCATGGGTTTGGAAACAAAATTGGTGAAGGTCCCTCTCCTAGACAGTCTAAGTCCTCCAGGTTCTCAGCAATTAAAATTGACTCCAAAGAAAAAGGAAGAAAAAGAAAAAATACTGTGATGAGCCTTTGTTTACAACAGATCTTAATTCTTTATCCTTCACTTGAGGAAGCTGTAAGGTCCTTGGCACCTGGCTAAAAATAGCAGAAGTAAAGCAGGTGACAAAGATGAATGGCTCCCACAGACACAATTCAAAGCGGAGGAATTTAAGAAAAACTTCAGTAGTGTCTGCAAAAGATACTTTCCTGCCAGGCAAATCAAGGTGGAAGTAAACTGCTCCTCTTGGGGCAGAATCACAATTTGCCAGGCAGACATTTCTCTTGCAATGTTTTCTGTTCTCTCTTGTGCTGCATTTTTTAGATATTTTCAAACCCTAAGACACTAGTTTTGCCATTGGGCTAGGGAAAAGTTTCACCGTGACCTTATAAAAATGGAAAGACCTTGCATCATATCACCTTCCAAATTCCTTGAAAGGTCTTGCAACAAGCCAAAAGGCACATTAAATTTCAGTAGGAGATGAGACTTAGGATGGGTGCCTGCTCTCTAATTACCAGCCAGGCTCCCATCTGCCCCGGTAAGGGTCCATGTCCCCTTTGTGAAGCCAAGACAGCCTATATGTCCACGTAAGTTCATTTTAGGTCAGCCACAAGACACGTCAAATACCTTTCCCTTACACAAATTGCATCCTAGATGTGTTGCTTACTGGTTTTTACATCTGTCCATCTGTTTATCTTAAGGGACAAGTCTTAAAATTTCTGGATTCTGTAGCTTTCTCCCCAGCTCATAAAATAAGAACCTATTCTCTCTTGGCAGCACTGAAGACGAAGTATCAGACCTTCCTTCCATCCCCATGACAGTAGAAGAATTTGTCTAATAAGTTAGCTAGGAAAAGCCTCACCGAAGCAGAAATCAGTTCCTTCTGGACTCTACATCAGATTCTTTTTATTAAAATAACAAGTCCTTCTTGGATCTCAGCTATTAGCTTGAAGATTCTTTCCTTTTGTTCAACCAGCTTACAAAATCAAAGGTCTCATTCAATCACAAACTTCCAAAAATCATGGGTAACTACCATTAGGGCGGGGGGGGGGGGGTGTTCGACAAGTAGTTTTGTACAAGTCTTCAAAGCATTTGGAAAAGATACTCCCCAAAGTGGGAGTATCTCTATAGGAAGTGGGGAGATAGGATCTGGCTGCTGCCATCTTGGTCGCATGGTGGATGGTAGGGTCTGGCATCTTGTCTTCAAGGTGGGGAAGGTGAGGCTGCTATCTCCCAGGTGATCAGTGTGTCTGAATCCCAGGATGCAGGGACTTGGATGATAGGTTACTAAACCTGTCAGTCTAGTTTCCTGTGACCCTGCCCCACGTTATTTAGGCCAGACTAGCTTAGGGGCCATTACGCCATGCCTCATGTCTCCGTGTTCATGCCCTGTCTCCTGTCTCCTCTCTGGTCACCATGTCATCGAACTTCAGCTCTCCGTTGGAGCTGAACTAGTTTGTTGGTATTGTTTTTGTTAGTTCTTTCCTCACAGGCCTTCATGGTTCAGTTTCCTTAACCGTGTTAAGTGTATCTGCAGGGTGCTGGTCTTTGAGAAAGGAGTCCACCATGCTGTTGTGGGCCTTTTAATGAAGACTCCAAATTTGACCTCTCAAAAGATATGGCTTCTTTATTTTCTCGTGACTGGATATGTATCTGTTGTACATATGTACTTCTAAAAAGAAAATATAGATAAATACAGACCATGGTAGAAAAATCCCCATATATAGTTCTAAATAACAATGCACTATGAACTCCAAATGTGAAAGAAGTCCCTGGAATGTTCAATGACACTTGCAAAATGTGAAAAAGATTTCAGGAGTTAAGTGTGTCTGGGAAATCCTGAATATTCCAGGAAAGGCACACGTGTTATGTGACTATCACTTGTATCTAAAGTGATTGTTCTCTAACTAAATGGAACTTTAAAATACCTTCCCTGCAAAAACCAAAAGAGGACAGTCCTTCTAAGAACACTTCCTAGGTAGAGGAAAGTTCCTGTTAATTTGTAGAGCACCCACCAGGCACAAGAATTTCACAGATCACCGGTGCATTAGCATTTCTATCCCTTCCCAGCAACTCTGCATTCAAAGATCAAGTTGACAGCCCATGCATGCCCTGCATTCTTATTTGGAAAAGCCAATAACTGGCAGGATCCAAAGGCAACTCCAGGGTTCAAGTAAGTACTCTCTGAGAAGTGGAGCCAGGCTTCTGCCTTTCATGTTTAACATCCCACAACTGGCACAGAGGCCAGGCTCACCAAGGCAGTGTAAGTGTTGGGAGGTGGGGAATATATTTTCTAGTGCCTGCATTTGCTTTTTGAAACCAATGATGACGAAAGAGCTATAATCTTGAATGGTTTCAGCAAGAATCCACTGTGTTTCAATCAAGTCCAGTGAAACAAATGTGGGTCCTCCTAGAAGAAAATACGGCGGAAATATACTATTGTCATTAATGGAGACCAGTAAGACCAGTATGGCTGGGGCTACTCCTTGCAAACTCAGCTGCCCTAAATACATCTAAAAGCACGTGATTTCTCTATTCCATAAGGCTTATAAAAGACCTTGATGTGGGAAAAAAAAAAAACTGCAAATGAAGTAAAATTAGGAGGTGACATTGGACTCTGCATACTCAGAGAAAAAAAACTAACTACATTTTAATAATTTTAATCACAGTCACAAGTGACACATATAGAAGATAGAGTATAACATCAATTTGATTTTATATAATTTTATCTCGTGTCAGATAAGTTTAAGTAAAAATGTTTAAGTAAAAAGAACATTATAAAAGTCTCGTTAAATTATCATTAGAAGCTTAGCACTTGGGTATCTAGATAAGGCATATGACTAGTTGAATGATACAGGAGAAAGAGCACTGGACAGGAAATACTAAACCCTGGACTTTAATCCTGGCTCTTCCACTAGCCGTGTGCTTCGGATAAATCACTCAAATTCCTTAAAAAAGAGAAGCATTAATCCCTGTCAGCAACATGTGATCAAATTGAAATAATGCCATGTACATGATAAACCTCAAAAACACACCATCAATTTTTTCAGTTATATTAATGTTAAGATTAGGCACACTGGAACATTAATGGTTTCCCAAAGAACTGAAGGACTTTCAGTCACAAAGCTTCCTCTGCTCAAGCTGTTCCTTCTACTTTGAAATGTTTTGCCATGACCAGACCTTCAGCTAAGTACTGAAATCTTAGGCTTAATATCCACCTGGGAATTCCTAATGGTTAGTACAGTGCTTGGCACAGACATCACAGCTACCACATACATGTCTACTACAGGGGAGGCACTGTGCTAAGTGTTCCGCCTGCTTCCTGATCCTCTATAATCCCATCAAGTGGGCAACCCAAGAAGGAACCAGTGCTTAGAGAGAATAAGGGTTGTTTTTTTGTTTTTTGTTTTTCATTTTTAATACTAGGAATTGAACTCAAGGCCTCAACTTTGCTAGGAGGTGGGCACTTCACCATTACAGCCAAGACTTCAGCCCTTTGGACATTAGTTATTGGTTATTTTTAAGAAACCTGCTTTCTTCTGCCTGAGCTGGCTTAGACTGTGATCCTCCTATTTGCCTTTCTCTGAGTGGCTAGTGACAGATGTTCACGAATGCACCCAACAATTGGCTGATGCCCAGGCTGGCCTCAAACTGTGATCCTACCCCCACTTCCCTCTCAATTAGCTTGGGATTACAGGCTTGGGCCACCACATGTTGCTAAGGTGACAGAACTGCATAGATGGCAGGGTCAGAATCAAAACCCAAGCCTTTCCCATTCCAAAACTACATCCTTTCCACCCAGCTGCACCATTGCATGCTGTGGATACCAACAAATTGGGTCTCTTAACCATAATGTACAGAAAGGCATTCACAGTAAGTATATGGATAGAAATTAAAATTTCAAACCTGACTTTTAAAATCTGTAGGCTTAGCCTGGGTAGAAACTCCAAAAAAAAAAAAAATGTGCCTGGATTTGTAGATACAATCAAAACACAGCTGAGAAATTCATTCTTAGTTGGCCGGCACAAGCCAGGACTGAAAATTCTGAGAGAGGGGTAGGAGAGAAATCTGGAACCATTTGTCTTGCCAGAAAATTCTTAAAGAATTCAGCTCTCGTTTATTTGAATAATTAAGCAATTGCAACTTTATTTAAAGAGCACTTACATGAATCTAAATGTCTAGGCTGCCAAGAAAAGTGGAACAGACTTTAAAACCTCCCCCAACACCTCCTCTCTGGGAGGAAAACCAGCCGAAGGAGTTTCAGTCTGATAGGTAATTGTTTTGTAAAATTAAAAGCCACAGAAAATTGGAGTTTAGAATGGAAAATGCCATCTCAACCGTAACACTAATAAAAACAGCTAATGAATAAGTGCATTCTGGCAAGAATATATAAAAATTGCAAAGCCCAATGTGGACAGTACAGAATACAGAGGAATCCATGTGAGTAAACATCAAATCAAGGATTATCCTTATTTGTGATGAATCCATTCCAGCAAGAAATTGAACTAGAGACCTTTTGCATCCAAAGGCAGCAGGCCTACCTGTGGCTAAACTCTTCTCTCCCCTCCTCAGTCTTCACTGTGGAGGTCATAGGCCAATGTTTTGGAGGTACTAAAAACTCTTGAGATGCTCTTCAACTACAGTGAGCGCTGATTAGTTTGCAAACGTATAAATGCATAGACACAACTGAAACATAAAGGCTTTAAAACAAACGAGGTAGGCCTTCTCCAGTTCTGAAGCGAAGGGCAGAAACAAGGAAGTCAACTGGGATCACATTCCAGCTGTTAGCTGTGTCCTCATCAAATAGGAAAATATGTGATCTGATCTCTCAAAGGCCTGGGCTCTTCAGGAAAATGGGGATGACAGTGGCCACCGGAATAGTTGTCAGAAATAAATGAGAGAGTGAATGTAAAATGCTTACTTAGCACGGGGCTTGAGAGGCCTTAAGTACTCAAAAACACTTGTCATAATTATTACTAGTATTACATTATGTCCTGCCCCAGTTCTATGCGTGCATTTCATCTGGCCATGCCAGAAAACAGTTCTTGATATTCCCTGGAAAGTCCTTGATGAGGTCCTTTCTTCCTATCCACTTTTGGCTCTGCTTTCATTTCTAAGGTTCAGGAACCAGAAACTTTCAGGAATACCACTTCTGAGGCTCAAACTCTTAACACACACCAGTACATCACATCAGAAGTTACTTCCTTTAGCAGCTGCTCTGAATCAGGTAAGAATCTAGATATCAAACTCAACTGCTGTGTTCATTTAAAGATTTCTAAGTTAAGACACACATGTTCACAAAGATCTGATCGCTTTCTTTAATTAATGCAAGCCTTTCAAAGTTAGAGCAGAGTTTTCCCTTCATCTTTACATATGACACACTGCAAGGCTCCACAATTCAGTTAATCACTCATCATGTAAACAAAGAAACCTCTCCAGAGCCAAAGAGCAACATGTGCATGGATTCATGATGCATAAGGGTTTTTAAAACAGGAACAATGCAATCTATTCAGTAGACAAGAGTACACCGTGCCAATTAACTATGTTGGGTTCCATAATTATAACTGCAATAATGAATGGAAAGGAGTGTTATTGCTGCACAATGTACCTCTGTATTCCAGTGAGTGATTTGTCTTTGGTCTGATTCCTCTAGATTCTTTTCTGATTAGATCTTGCAGATTACTCTCAACTATCAATGTATTACACTTACCCCTCTCTACCCCCCCCCAGCAAAAAGACCTAATTTCCACAACTAACTTTAAGACCAAAAAAAGAAAGTTAAATAAAAATGTCTATTATTCACTTGACATCGTTTAATATTTTTTAACTATAGAATGTATAGCTACAATGTCAAAATCATAGTTTCTAAAGAGAAATCCCATTTCTTCCCGGAAGAGAAATGTAGAGATATTCCCTATTCCCTTTGTTTTGGAGGGCAGAGATGAGAGGGAGGAAGGCCCCTCAGAGCAAGATGGACAACAGGGTCTTATTCCCCTCCCCGCAGCCCATTTGATCAGCAGCCTTGGGTAGCATTGACCAGACATCACTCAATCAATAATGAACCAGAAGGGACCAAACTGGAAAGATTTCCACACACAAAGTTAAATTCAAAATGGCTTAGTCACTAGTTGTAACCATCTCAGAAATCTGAAGGATTTCATTCTGGACCACATGTGCATATGGTTTCTCTTATCCTCACACTTATGCTTCAGTGGGTTCAATAAATTTTAAAAATAAATTACCTCCTAGGACTTCACCATAACACTCAGACTCTGGCCTTTCCACACTCAGGCCAGACTACTTCTAAGTGTGTATGCATAATTTGTTTAACCTTCTATTAAACCCTCTACTGATTTCTCACTGACAGGATTTAAATTTGGGAGCTGTAGATGTACTCAGTACTTTGGAACCTACAGAGCACACCTAAACACCCAGCACCTTAGCGGATACGTTCAGAAAGAACATTCTATCTAGAGTAAGCCTCTCTGGCCACCCCCATGACAGGCTCTCTGAGGCTTCTCAGTCTTTTAGCTTGGCAGCACACGTTGGGGCTCAATCATGCTACACATGGGTTAAGGGAAGGTGCACAAACGCCCTTTAAATTTCAGTTGACTCCCCAGACAGACCTTTTCCCTTTGGCCGCGGGTACTGGTTTGTTACAACTGTAAACAGCTCTTCACATCAGTCCCAAAGGCCAAACTCTGAAGGTGTTCTAAGTGTGTCACACAAAACAATATTTACCAATAGCCCGGAACAATACAACTCAACTACACACAGCTTTACTGGTTGGACAAAAATCTTCTCCAAGTGACCAAGTGCTGTAGGCCTAAAAAGCCAAACACTAACTGTTCACTATTGCGCTTACATAGAATTCTCTCTGAAATGTTATAAATACATGGTCACCATAACTTTTATTAAAATGGCAATAAATGATGAAAACAGAAATGATAGTAACAACAGTAACAGTGATGGAATTATGTAACAAGTAATTAACATGGTCAGATAACATTCTTTCTTCCTCTCCTGTCTCTGATTACCCCCAGTCTCAGCCCATTTGACAATATTGTCAGAGTTCTGGCCTGGATGTGGAAGAAAGCTTACATTGCCTGTGTACCAGGAAAAAAAAAAAAAAGTACATCACTTATATGGACAGCTGGTCACCTGGTTTTATGTTTCTCATTTTTCTTGCACTAAATTTCTTATATAACCGTAGCCTAGTTTTATTTCAATTACAGATTACTTCAAGTTGTAACACTTTGAACCCATGCTAATACGCATGGCTAAGTAGAAAGACCAAAACAGTGTGACAAAAGATCTTTCGTAGGAATTGATCTTTAGTAACTTAAGGTTAGCCTCCTAACCTAAATAGAATTTCAGTGTAAGCATTCATTAATCTTCAATAAATACTTGCTATTGGGCTCTTAACACATACTTGGTAGTATGCTGGATGGCATACAAAAGGGAGAAAGGAAGGGAGGAAGAAATGAAGGGAGGGAGAGAAATCTCTTAATACTATATATATTTATAGTACAGTAGTAATAAAATGGAAATACAAATAAGGTTACAAAAAAATTGAGTATTATAAACCTTATAAAGGGTACAGTTCCGATAAAACAAAGATTCAGAGAAGACAATAATAGCTCTAGGGATATGGAAGAAAACACATTCCTAGGGTGAGAAGCTACACACTGAGGACAACTGTAAGATAGGAAAAGAGACTCACACAGCTGAGAATGAGCCCAGCAGGCCAATGAATCTTGGTTTCTAGAACACTGAGGGCTTGCAGCCAGGTAGTGATCAGAACAGTGTTGATGAAGATAAATCCATTTTTAGTTCATGGATAGATGGGGATGTTATGGGCAGTGTCACAAGTGAATAAATAGCTAGCCTTGTACTAAGGCAATGGGGAGTCCAGACATAGGAACTGTTTCATTAGAAAGGCCAAGCGAAGCTGGCCATCATGTGCCCAGGAAAAGCAGAAAGAAGATGGAAATGATGCCGAGACACAGGCGTTGGGGCTGTCTAGGACAATGGTAATGAGCTATGAAAGGCAAAGGGAAGCAGATACAGGTGCACTGGGTTAGGGGCCTCCTTCTGGCAGTGGCTACTGAGGCAATCTTTGTCGTTTTGGGCTGTGCCTTTGCAGTGTATTTGGGGATGGCGCTAGAAAAATGGGACTCACTCTGTCTTAAGAGGAATGCAAAGGGGAAGTGGGATTCAGAGGGGTGGCAAAAAACAGTTAACAATGCATTTCAAGAATTTAAAATAGAAAAAAAAAAGGTCAGAAGGAAGAAAAGGCAACACTGATGCTGGAGAAGTGGATGTGACATAGAAAACCAAAGAAAGCCTATGAGGAGAGAAGAGGTGGGGGAAGAAGGGGAAATGGCCAAGGACAAAAGAATCAGGAAACACTTAGCTGGTAGGGGAAAGCAAAAAGAGCCAGCCTGAGTGCCACCAAATAAAGCTGTCCAAAAAGGAACAAGCAGTGCTGCAGAACAAATGGGGGAATTTGTAAAAGGAAACAGGAGTTAATGGTGCCAAATACTGTGGGGCGGGCAAGGAAGATAATGCTTAACAGAGGACCACGGATGCTTGGTGACCTTCAAAAATCAGCCTTTTGTCAGACAGTATCCAGAAGGCTGTTTCAGCTGGACCAATGAATAGCCAAAGAGCAGCCCAGAACAAGGTAATAGTTAAACCTGGAAGGACCAGCCCAGCGTATCATCTGCATAACATCCAGCAGCTAAATGTGAACGTTGAGGTTATCCGCTAGTCCTCCCACTCAGCGGCATTACGCTCCTTCTGCTGAACCACCCAATTTAGGTTTGCAGGCCACCGTGACCTGTGCTCAGCAAGGTGTACCGACATCATCAGCCGCCTCTGCTGACAAGTGCCGCATCTCATCTCAGTCGGAATTAAAACAGATAACGCCAGAGCAGAGCCCCATGAACCTATTAAATATTCTACAAGTAATTTATTTTTGATGTGGAGGAGGAAAGAGAGGGAGGCAAGAGAGGGAAGTTAGGAAGCCATCATTATGTTGAAAAGTATCTGAGTATCAACAAGATAAGGAAAGGGTAGCTGCACAAGAAGACTTGAATGGTTTTCACCTGGCAGAGCCAAGAAGTCTATGTCAACACTGAGGAAGTCTCTTCTAGCTTGTGGGACAATTGGTCACTGTGGCTCATACCTAGACCACACTCCTCCCATGTGAGTAAGGCAACGGAGTAAAGAATAGAGATAAGGAGAAGATGAGGATGGAAAGAGGATATGATTGTGCACTGCCTAAGAATATAGTGACTAACAGGCAAAAAGAAACAGGGCTTGCTAGCAGGGGTAAGCTTTATTTCAGAGTGGTCTCATCATTCCTTCAAGAGCTAATCTAAAACACTTGCATTATTTATTGCATGTAATTACCAGTGACATACAAACCCACCTGAAGCTCCTCCTGGAATCCCACAGACCTGCTTGGAGATCTTTAACTTTATTTCCACAAACATTTTTTTTTCCCACTAGCTATATACTCCCCTATACACAAAATTTGAAACAATAATTCTAGCCCTACCTCAGTTTACTCTCTACCCCAGACAAAAAAAACAGCTCAGATTAACTTCCAATGCTCTCATTTGCTACACCACATATATTTCCTGGCTTAAATAATCTCTTAAGGTACCATTAACTAGCTCTGCTTTTATATGTGTGTATGTATGTATATATGTGTGTCTGTGTGTCTGTGTGTGTGTATCTGTATACATATGTGTCTATATATGTATTATATATATATATTTTATATATATATATGTCAACTATGCAACTGTGGGCAGGGACAAGGAAGAAACTGGGAGAAAGCAAAAAGAAATGTACTCATTACTTATAAAACTGTAACCCCCCTGTTACCACATCTTAATACTAATAAGAATTATATTTAAAAAAGTATCAATTCATGCCAGGCTCATGCCTGTAATCCTAGCTACTCAGGGGGCTGAGATGTAAGGATTGCAATTCAAAGCTAGCCAGGACAGAAAAGTCCATGCAAGTCTTATCTCCAATAAACTACTCAGAAAAAGCCAGAAGGGC
Source organism: Dipodomys merriami (assembly GCF_024711535.1). Lineage (NCBI taxonomy): Eukaryota > Metazoa > Chordata > Mammalia > Rodentia > Heteromyidae > Dipodomys > Dipodomys merriami. Next base: position 17,682,064 of record NW_027204381.1, read on the forward strand.
GCTATGGATCAAGCAGTAGAGTATTAGCCTTGAGGAAAAGCGGCTCCAGAACAGAGCCCAGGCCCCCAGGACCAGGAAAAAAAAAAAATCAATGCAAAGCAAAGAAATAGCTTTTTTTTAACCTATATAGTGGCCAAGAAAACAACTTCAAAAGGAAATAAGGTATATATGTACTTCTGGTTTCAGAACTGACTGTAGAAAATTTAATTCAGATCTCCTTTTCTTTGGAAAAGTCTAGGTATCTGACATTTCACTGCCATTGGACACTGTATGAAAGGTTATGTTTTCATAATGGAAAAATTCTTACTGACCCAGTGGGGTGCCTACTTTCTCTCTCATCAATTAAAATCATGGGCAAATTTCAGCTTGCTTTAGTGAAGTCCAGGTGAATGTGTTAACACTCCCAACATGCACAGGAGACAAGACTGTCATTACCACAGTCATCTGGTCACCTCTCAATCTGCTCCTGAAGCCTGAAAATAAAAAGCTTTAAGAAGAAAAATGGAGCCAATTTTTCTACAGAAATACTCAGTTTTCCAACTCCCAGGTGCAAGTTAACTTTCCCTCCTTTTTGGCCCAATCAACACTTGCAAGATATGTTATATTATCCATAGGCTGATAGATCTGAGATGAATCATCTTCCATTCAGGCTTTCCACAAAAGTCTTGCTTAAGTCTGCTGACAGGGACTTGTACAGTCTGCATGTATTTCCTTTTTCCTTTACCTTGAACCAATTAGCAATGTTAAATATTTAACACATTAGTCACTGAACAAAGCAATTCATGAGCAGCCTAGGTAGTCAGTAGTGCCGAGATCAGGGAATGGACCAGATGTGAAGAAAATTGAATGAAGGGAAAAGTATGTTTTTGGTGAATGTGTATTTTTTTAAATTATTTTTAAAAATCTATTCACAATTCACTGAAGATGGATTGCTTGTTTCTTTCCTTCTACTGACAGGTCCTGAATCTTTATGGAGAACATTAAATTAAAGCGCATAATAGGTTTATGTAGCATAGTACACATTGGAGACATTAGTCACGTCCCTGAAGCATTTTTCTCATTTTCTAAGCCTGACTTAAGCCCCATTTCCCCATTGATGAGGGAAGTCCATACTAACCCACAAACCACATCTGCAGTCGGCTGGGCCATTTTTTACATTTGTCAACAAAGGCTATGTCCTGCACTCAAAACCACCACAGATTATTACATTTCCAGCCTGGTTTACAGAAAACAGGGAAAAGCTAATGGGGTCATTCAAGAGGGAAGGGGTTTTTTGTTGGTGTTTTTCCCCCTTCCTTGGAAGCTCACTGTAACATTAAGGGAAAACAAAAGAAATAAACAAAATCAACTCACAGCTGTCTTGCAGAACCCTGACTGAATAGAAGAGCAGGACAATTTCTGTTCAAGCATACAGGCCAAATGCATATGGAATACAGCAGGAAGTTCTGAAGCAAGATCACTAGTCACTTAAGGGTGTTGAGTGTTCCCAACACTCTGCATCAGTATTGGCATGCTTTATCGATCTCCTAATCTAGTACCATGTCCTCGGGTGACTATTCCTAGCTACTGAGCACCCAGCTTACCATGTCAGGCTGAGCCACACCAATGCTGCTTAAAAATATACACTCACTTATCCGCGCCCCTAGGAGAATCTGATGCTAAAGAGAAGCCTGAAAAGAGCAGGATGCTGTCTATGTAGCTACATTTCATCAGCTTTATACAAACTTCTACATCTAGAATTTTTACTGTGAAATAATTAGGAGTCCTGAATCTGTTTGCTCAAGTGAGCTACACCTCAGCATAACCATATCTAAGTTTGAAGGGAAAGGACATGTTGATAATAGTTGCAGAGAAAAGTGAAGTTATTACAGCAAGCTTCTCTAATAGCCTATGGTGGCAATTTGGGATAGTCTCATCATATCTAAGATCCAAAAAGTCTCCTTTTATTTGGTCCTTCCTTTCTTTTCTTTTTCATTTCTCTCCTTTCCTCCTTTCCTCCCCCCTCTCCTCCTCACCTTTCCAACATCCAAAAAGTCTCCTTTGCTTTTCTCTTTTTATTTCTTCTCTTTTCCCTTTCTTCCTTTTTTAAGCAGCTGCCTTACCACGTTAGCTACACTCCCCACCAATCATGAACCTTTCAAGAGTTATAGGCAGCTATGTGTTGAGTGACATGAAAAGTTTTTTGTGGTTTTTTTTGTTTTGTTTTTTTGTTTGCCAGTCCTGGGGCTTGAACTCAGGGCCTGGGCACTGTCTTGAGCCTTTTTTGCTCAAGGTTAGCACTCTACCACTTGAGCCACAACATCACTTCTGGCTTTTTCTGTTTGTGTGGTACTGAGGAACTGAACCCAGGGCTTCATGCATGCTAGGCAAGCAGTCTACCAGTAAGCCACAGTCCCAACCCAACATGAAAAGTTTTTATATAGCTGAAGAAGCAATAGAAATAAAATACAGTGCTAATATATTGATCTAGGAGGCCTACGGCCTTTCCATAGGTATTTAAAAGAAAGAAATCCACATATTGTAATCTTACAATAGCTAACACTGATGGAGACCTTTCCAAGTACCTCTTGCTGATAAGCATCTTCTAGACACAGATAAAGATGCTGCCACCATTCTCCTGAGGATATCTCCACTTTACAGGTTGTTTTTAAAAGGGCTAGGTATGTAGCTCACTGGTAGAGTACTTATTTACCTAGCATGCACAAGGCTCTGTTTCCATCTGGAATATGGGGGCGGGGGGGGAGGAAGGGTGGATAGGAAAGAGAGGGTGTAAATAGATAAGTAACTAGGGCACAGGTAAGTTAGTTACCTGTATAAAGTCACATACTTGGGCATGGGAAAGTTCAAGATTTGATTCATGAAAAGTCTTACTTAAGTCTGTCCTCTTCCATGATAAATTTACTTCCTATCTTTGTTACCTTCATTATTTTCCCAAGGAGGCATTTCTTATCAAATAGTCTTTTATCATTTTTTACAAGAATTAAAAGAGCGGAATCGTTGTTATAAGCTTTAACCTCGGAATTTAGAATGCATTTGCATGTTTTTCTTGATGTTTCAATGAGCACATTAGCTTTAATTCTAGAAGAGACTTTTGCTGGAATGAAGACTACATTATTTACTACCTTCTAGTCCAAAATAGGCAGAAACATGATTTCCATGTATCTGATCTATAATGGATTATGGGATTCCAGCAATACAATTTGCTATGACTTTCAGAGAATGCTCTGTTGTCCCTTTAGGTAATTAGTAATTTATGTTATTTACTTTCTGGTAAAGATATTAAGAGCTGAAAAAGCAATGAAAAAGACTCCATCTTCTCCCCACTGTGGCACCCTAAAACCAAAAATGCAATGACTGGAGCACCCAGTCTATAATGGCTCCTGGTCCACCAGAGTGAATGAAGGCAGAACAAGTTTGACATTTCCTGCTGACTATGATTAGAGCATCTTTTAATGAAGCTCACTTCAAATCATTTTAAATCCATTTGCTCATGTCAACATCAATGTACTCAGCATTATCTACCAATTAGTAAACCGGAAAATATTCTTTAGATAATCTGAAATCTCAGTAAAATATTCAGCATGCCATTCATTTACTATAAACTGCCCTGTAAAAACAAATTAGCAAAACCAGCTGTCACCGGACAACATAAACATCCATTAATACAACCCAACTACTTTAATTTCTGGTGAGGTTTTCCAGGAAAGGGAAAATGCAATAGAAATATAAATCTATGAAAATTTCAAGCTTGGCATTTGCCTTCAGACCAACCTTCTTGTACCAATATTAAGGAATATATTTACCTGCCCTCTCTTTATGTGAGATCAAACTTGGACTGGGAAGAAAAAGGTTTAATCAAACACTTGGTAAAGACTCTCAATGAGGACCTCAAGCCTTTGTGTGGCGTAAATCTAGAAAGGCAAAAGAGCTCTTACTGATGTCATGCTTCATAAAGATGAGAAATGTCAAAGAACACTGAGCTGACCAAATGTGAGTATGATCATGAATATGCAAGGGGGAAATCAATTGAATTTCAAGACCCGTATTATGCACAACCCACTTAAACACACTACAGAAGACACCTTCCAAACTTACAGGAAACCTATGAGCACATCACTTACCAGCCAATACTGACTTGTCCTTTCCACAAATCAGCCTGACAAAACGCTGTAATTCAAATAGGACAATATTTCAAGGGATACCTTCCACTTAGGACCCTTCCAGTATTTTTCATTTTAATACACTGGTTATAAATAAACCGCAGCAATACCTGTTAAGACGGACTTTTTAAAAAACGCTTTTATGAGAGACTTGATGAGAGGTTTGTTCTGATGAATGCCCTCACGGTGTGCACAAGATATCCGTAGTGGAGGAACACTATTCTTCAACAGTGGTTTCGATTTAAGAATCTAAATTAGGTTTCAGTCACTGATAACTACTTTGACCTTTCCTACACCATAGGGAACACTTCAGAGTGGGTACCAACACACAAGCTGCCCATCACAGAGTGAAAAATGCGGAAACACACAATCCCAACTGGTTGGAGATAGAAAGACGTATAGAGATGAGCACGGTTGTTCTTCCTTAGTTAGAAAAGCCATGATCCCACAGCACCATGCCCAGGACAAAGGGTGCACAAGAGCAGTGTCACTTAAGTGTTTGCCTACATGCTTACAGAACCATCCCAACTACAAAGCAGCTCAGTTGCTAAGGCATTTCCATTTTGAGATGTGCTAGATATAATAAGACATAAAGCAATAAACTCAAAACAACAAGTGTCTTCTCATTGAGCCCTTCTCCAAGGCTGGGTTGAATATGGAATATAGGAGCCATGCAGGGACCCCTTGGATCAGTTTTTTTTTTTCTTTTTCAAAGAAGAAAAGTGTTTATAGGTATACAAAGCTGTTTTTCCTTACTCTGCTGCAACCAAGGAGAAACACATAAGTATCTTCAAACAAAAAAAATAAAAATAAGGGGCTGGGAAGGTGGCTCAGTGGTAGAGCACTTGCCTTGCATGCCTGAGGCCCTGGGTTCGATTCTCAGCACCACATAAGCAAAAAGAAAAAAGCTGGAAATGGCTGTGGCTCAAGTGGTAGAGCACTAGCCTTGAGCTGAAGAGCTGAGGGACAGTGCCCAGGCCCAGAGTTCAGGCCCCATGACCGGACCCAAAAAAAATAAAAATAAAATAAATAAAATAAAAATAAAATCCCTAAAAAGAATTTCAAACCTAGTCACATCCATACATCTTCTGAGAAAAATCATAAACTTGTCTGAAGTTTACATTTCTTTTCCTAACATCAATTAAGAAATGCTTTTCATCTTGATTATAGCCATCAATGAATTAAAAATTAACATATTCCTCTAAGTACTTAAGTTCATAACTAGGTTCTACCATCAGCCTGTAGTTTTCATGGAGAAAAAGACTTAAATACAAAAGTATGCTGAAAGATTTTTAATAATAATATACAAATTTGCAAATTTTAATCCCCTGCTTCTACTATTTATCAAAATTTTATTGAAGTCAAGCACAACTCACACTTGTAATCCTAGCTACTCAAGAGGCTGAGATCTGAGAATTATGGCTCAAAGGCCAGCCACCCAGGCAGGAGAGTCCCTGAGACCTTGATCTTCAATTAACTACCAAAAAACCAGAAGTAGAACTGTGGTTCAACTGTTAGAACTCTAGGGCTTGAACAAAAAGCTATAAGATAGCACCCGGGCGCACATGCACACATATGCGCACACATATGCGCACACACACACACACACACACAGCCCTTAGTACACACACACACACACACACACACACACACACACACACACACACACACACACACACACACACACACACACACACACACACACACACACACACACACACACACACACACACACACACACACACACACACACACACAGCCCTTAGTAGAGTTTCCACATTTTCAAAAAAGATAATATGCTCACTGGAAAAAAAATCCACTCACAGAATATTACAAAGAAGCAAGCTTCATAATGTCAGTCTTGTATTCTCAGCACTACATTGAGTGAGATGAGATGGGGCAGAAGCATAGGGAAAGGAAAAGCTTGAAGACAGCCAGATTTGGAGCTTTCTCTATAATAATGAAGGCTCTCTGGGAACAGGTGACTTGCCAAATCCACAAGAAAAGAACAGACAAAACTTCATAAAAAGGATATTTGTTTCACTTGTGAAAATCCTAAAAGAGAAAAACCACAATTTCTAAAGAAAGCAATTAACAACTTAGTTATCAAGGAAATGACTAATGTGCTCTGTATCCCAGGGGTGTATATATTTGCATGTGATGTACATAGGCTCTTTCAGAAAGGCAAAAAGAGAGATGAAAATATATTACTGTAGTTTTAATGGGAGTGTTGAGATCTCAGAAACAAATCAGGTGCTTCAAATTTTCATTTGCCCAGGGTCACTAAATGAACATAAATCTATAGGAAAACTCAGCCTACGACATGATGTCTAGGATGTGAAATGTTTGTTCTACCCTATTAAGAGGACTACATGAGAATTAAACATCTCTGTCAGGATAAGCTCTTATGGAGCTTTGATTTCCACTTATAGAATCATAATTAAGTGTAAGTACAATCACTTACCTTTCACATGAGACACTTCATCCACTCCCTTATAACAAGAATAGCTGATGTTTATATAGGATTGTGTCCCAGGCACCATTTTAATAGGTCTATCTGTATTCACTCATTTTAATTTAACAACTCTGAGTTGTATACTTTCATCCTTCCCATTTTGTAAGTGAGGAGACTAAGGCTCAAAAGAGAAAACTAAAACCACAGAGGAAGGAAGTAGCACAGCCAAGATTTAAACCCAAGCAGATTATCTCCTGTGCCACGGAAATAAGTATCAAGAGGCTTTTGAATGACATCCAACTGTAAGTTATCTCTATGTATTAACTCATGAAGTAGTAGACCTTTTATACAACTATATTACCCTCAGCTTCTAAGGCATTTCTTTTTACCTTTTGGTTCTATAACCTTGGACAGACAATAATCTAAGCAAAACAAAGAGCAGCAAGCAACATCTCCATACAATGCAAGTCTAAGTTCTTTATAAACCATAACACACAAAAGACAAATGTTACTTGCTACCACAATGATCAAGCTTTTCATGATGTGGTCTTCCCTTCTTCATGTTAGACCAATGGACAGTTCCATTGACTAGATTGTGTAAGAAAAAGGAATAAAAACTAAGTGAAGAGCCAAGTACTAGAGCAGTTTAAAATTGTCTTCAAATAATACTTGTTCAAACCAGCCAATGACAATGCAACAACATTTTTTGGTAGGGCATTGTGTCAAAGAACCCATTTAGCTAGCCTAATTTATTCTACTGGATGAAACCACAAAAATCTTTCAGATACTATTAGAAAGTAAGCTATCATCCATTAAAACTAAGATTGAATGGATAAGTTTTAAGAAATGCAATAGATTTGTCAAAAAGTCAAATAGTATATTTTTTACCATTCATTAACGATTATGAAGCACTAAAATATGAAGCCCTGTACAAAATACCATGTATGCGCAGAACAGAATCATAGATGTTGGATATATCAATCACAGACAAATTGCCTACTATGCAGTGAACAGAACTGCTCCTGGGGTATTTTTTGTAATGTTCTGTGTTAGTATAGTAATAATAAAAAGTATACTTTATATGGAGCACCTACAGTGGACAGAAATTGTACAAAAATGATAACAGGAATAAATCTCACTTAATTCCTACAACAATCCTATAAAGTAGGCTATACTATCCTAATTTTTCCAATGAAGAAACTAAGGCCAAACAATGTGACCCAACAAAGGACTCAGAAGTGGCCCCACTGGCTGCAGCTGGTGCTGTCTGTAGGGTGTGTCACAGGGTTCTGAACACGATAAGCTCTATACCAGAGGAGAGAGAATACCCAACATGGCCCAAGCACACACATCTCTATTCCTAAATTTTTATACACATTTCTCATTCTACTCATATACACTTACTTTTTTGACATTAAAAAGAATTCTTCCCAACTACTAATGACTGGAGCTTCTGCTCCAGTTAGGGAAGAATTAAAACTACTCTAACCTGTTAAAAACAGAATTCAAAAATGGCTAAGAGAAAAATGGGTGTTCAAAATGAAGGAAAGCAAAACCATGAGAGAGGCTAAAGATGAGGCTAAGAGTAGAGGTGAGATGTTTTAGCATTTGGGACTGCTGAGAGGGGTTGCATAGGGTTTGGTTCCTAAATATTAGCATGTCTCTGAATGACATGAAGCATGTGTTAATAAGCCTGGATTTGAAGGCTCCACCCCTAAAGTTTTTGAATCAGCTGGCCTGGCAGGGCATGGTGGGGCATTTCTAATAAGTCCTCAGGGGATGCTGATACTACTGGCCTCCACACCACAAAGGCTGTTTCAAGAGATCCAAGGAGAGAGGGAAAGTGCTTACTAAAGTACATGGGAGTGGTCCCAAAACAGCATGGCAGTGATGCCCTAGTTTTCAACCCACAGAGATTCTGGGGAAGAAGAGAAACATTCCAAGTGACATGGGTAGCAAAAATAATGATGCTTAAGAAAAAAAAGTTTGTTTGGCAAGCAAGAGGTTCATGTTCAGAGGCATAAGAAGACTTTGCACTAAGGAGGGTATAAGCCAAGGGAGGGAATGCACTCAGGGCAAATGCGCTGAGGGGGAAGTTGATCCAAAGATGTGTAGGAACGATCTGGAAAAATCAGCAATGGATTTAAGTATAGCCTGGTAATCAAGAAAAAAAGTCAAAAATGATCCTGGGGTTCATATACAAAGAAAGAGGAAACTGGGAAATATTTTTAATGAAGATGAAGAGGAACAAAGCTTGGTTTTCTGTGTGTTTTCATATCAAAGAGTCACCCTAGTAGCTGTACTTAATAGTGATAGAAACATCAGAACCCACGGAGGGAAATTAGTTTTAACAGTGGAGTGAGCACACATAGAGGTCTGGGAGACATCTCCCTTTTGAAGACAGTAGAATCTACATCAAAAATAAATGGTTTCTTACAAGGAAAAATGTGTTGTGTATGTATGTATATGTGCATGTCCCCGATATAGATATAGATACGGATATAGATATGAACAAGAATGCCTAGACACTGAAGTCCTAAACCACTTCTTAAAAAGTATGTGTATGGGCACACACATGTGTAGTTATTAAAGGATAGATATATAGGTTATTATAATCAAAAGTTAACTAAATATGGCATTCTTCAAAACTCTCCAGTTTGCCAATATTGAAATGTTAATTTATTATTCTCTGTCACATTAGCATCACTCTCTCACCTCTTACCCAGCTCCTCGAATAAGCCATCTGGATGCAAGTCACTCTCAGCCCATCTGTGTTCTCACATTCACAAATCTTAAACATTCTTTCCTTGCCATACAAGGAATATATATTTCTACTGCTCTCTTTAAAATAAAGGAACATGATATACAGCTGTCCTGGCTTTTTAAGAATATTACACCTTGTTTAAAAAAACCAAAAACTATGTCGGGTAATTACTGGCCTACTAAGCAGGAAAAAAAAAAAACCTTCAACTTCACATACCATATCATTCAATGAGATCCATTCATTTACTCTTCAAAAGAACATAGTAATAAAACCAAACATTTCAACCAGGAGCAAAATGAACTCAGGGAATTTCAGGTGCCAACAAAATGTCTCATATGATGTCCCTGGTTTCTGAGCGGATGAACCTGCCCTACTATGAGGAATGCTGTCATATGTTAGCTGAACTACCTTAGACAAGATACCTAATTTGACTCAGATTCCCCAATCAGTAACCCAAAGCTTAAAAAGTAATTCCCCAAATGGCATAAAGATAGACCCAATGCCTGAACAGAAAGAATCCAAAAATACAATCACACAATTAATCATTTCTGGCAGAGGTACAAGGTCAGCTGAAAGGAGAAAGAACAGTTTTATAGGACAGTTTTTCTAAAATACTGACAATTCATATGCAAAAAAGAACCCCTTCAATCTATATCTACCTTGTATGTTATATAAAAATTAACAAGAAATGACTCATATAACTAATACCAAAAACCTTATAAAGCTTCTAGAGAAAAACAGAAGAAACCAACCAAGAAGTTCTTAATTACCACATGGAAAACAGAATTCATAAAATACAAAACTGATAAAAGTAGACTTCATAAATATTGAAAAACTTTTTGCCCAGCAAAGGACACCAGACTCGAGCAAAAAAAAAAAATTTAAAAAAAAAAAATAAGGGAGAGTGTCCTGGCCCTGAGTTCAAGCCCCCGCACTCACATAAAAACAAAGAACAAAAACTCAAAGAACCCTACCTCCCTCAAAAAGTGAATCTTAATCTATGGACACTTTAAAATGACTTCTTAAAAAATATCAACTAGAGAAAATGTTCACCAGAAAACAAGTGCATTCTTTGTATTTAATAAGATGATGAACATAGCTTGCTTAGAGTTAGTATTCAGTAAAGTGTTAACAATTGAGTGTTCTCTCCATTGCTAACATCTTCACAGCCTGTAACTTACCATGCTCCAACCAAGGCATAAAAATAAGGCAATCTCTACAACACGGTTATACAAAAAACAACTGTCCTTTGACCAGACAGCAGTAAAGCTCACAGTAAGCAATTGGCTAGAAAAGCCACACACAGTAGAGCGCCTCTATTGGAGGGGTGTAGAAACTTCATCATTAAAGGTCCGGCACTGTGACACTGTTAAAAGTAAACAGACATGTACAAGTCGTTACGTGAAAACGAACTTTACAACTTTGGTGGGGGGAGGGGGGAAGGATGGGATGGGAAGGCGAAACAAAGGAGGAGGCTACAATGCTCCATAAGAAATGTACACATTATCTTGCCCATGTAATTGTAACCCCTCTGTACAGTATTTTCACAATTAAAAAAAAAAAAAGTAAACAGAAGCCAGGAGCCGGTGGCTCACGCCTGTAATCCTAGCTACTGAGGAGGCGGAGATCTGAGGATCACGGTTCAAATGTAGCCCAGGCAGAAAAGTCTCGTATCTCCAATTAACCACTAGAAAACTGGAAGTGGTGCTGTAGCTCAAGCGGTAGAGCACTCACCTTGAGCTGAAGAGCACAGGGATAGCGCTCAAGCCCAGAATTCAAGTCCCACGATTGACAAAAAAAAAAAAAAAAGTAAACAGAAGCTCTATGAACCTGTGATTCTTAACTCCTCTTCCATGGCCCAATACTAGTAAGTACTCAGAGTTTCCAAAACAGATCTGTACTTCCAGATGTTGTTATTAGGGCTTTGCAAGAGAGGTAAATGAGGCCTAGCTGGTTGGTCTTTTTGGAGGCACCAACCTATGTGCTGTCCATACCAGCCTGTAAAATTATGCCAGAAAGACCTCAGCTGGCATAGAATATGTGTGCTTAAAAACCCACTGTGATGGGGTTTCTTTGCCCACCAAGAAAATTTCTCATCTTCCTGATACTGGTAATTGTGAAAGTTGTTTTTCCCCGATGGGGTGCAAAAGGTAGACAAGTATAATTACAGGTAGAAAAATCGAGGACAGAAATCAAGTATTGGTAGGTTTTCCACTTTTATTTTTGTGTGAATTTGTATGTGCACATGAGTGCTAATCCCAAGGTTTGAACTCAGGGCCAAGGTGTTTTCCCTTAGCTTTTTCACTCAAGGCTGACATTTTACATTAAACTACAGCTCCAATTCCAGCTTTTTGCTTGTTAATTGGAGATAAGGGTTTCATGGACTTTTATGCCCAGACAGGATTTCAAACCCCTATTCTCAGATGTCAACCTCCTGAGTAGCTAAGATTATTGACATGAACCTGAGAAGCTTGTCTTCTGTTTGAAGTTCTATACAAATGTAGGAACATAAAGCATTCATACAAGCCAAGTGTTTCAGTGAACAAGTTTCAGCAGTTCAACTTTGTAAGTTAACCTGCTAAATTGTTTTGACGATGCAAACAGTTTTATGAGGAAGTAAATTTCCTATTAATAGCAATTAAATGGGGTTTGTACCACTGTTACCAAACAGTAGATTCTATCCATGACCTATATGTCTCTGAGCTCCATATATGAAAGTATATTTTCAAAACTGTCATCTGTTGCTTCTGTAAGTGCACTACTAAAATGTACAATGAAAAAGACAAATTTCAATAAATATGGTATTACCATAGATAGGCTCAATATTTAGTATGCAATTCACAAATCAAGCCAATATATTTATCAGGAACCAGTTATAGTCCAGAGCTGGCTTTAACAGGAAGCATAAGACCTAAGTATATTTCAAAAGTCACAAAAATATAGTTTAGGTTCTGGTTATGGAATCTAAAAACTAAAGTCAAATTTTGGTTACACAAGAGTTTAGGAACAAAGTGCACAGCAATTTAATCAAATCTAAAAGATGACCAAAGCCAATAGTCCAATATTTCCATGTGTTTTGTTTGCGTTTTGTTTTATCCTCAAAGGCAGCTTGACCTCACTTTAGAGACCAGGTCCGCTCTCACATCAGTAAGATGGTACCAGAGGGAGCCAGGAGCCTGCTGGGGTGGCTGAATAAAGTGAACCTCAAATTCAACATTCTGTAGTGCATAATCCACACAGAAAATGTAAACTTCATTAGCATTACTGGATACTCAAGCAAGCTGTTCCACATTTATGTGATAAAAGAAAGTGCTAAAAGCTGCCTATTTAAAAAACTGTCCTTAAAAGAAAAATGACTTCAAAATCAACAACTGCATACACCTCATAATAATGTACAGCTTAAAGTCCTAACAACCTACCATGCCAGGGAACAAGCCGTGGGACACATAATATAACTGAAAGTTGACAATACATCACAAAAAAATAACAGACAATACCCAAGACCTTTGAAAATTCTACTTACAATCTATCAGCTATCAATCAAATTCTACTTACAATCTACTTATAATCTATTATCTTTTGTACCAAAGACTTTTAAGTGGTGGGTCCTGAAATGAATTTAGTAGCTCCCACTAAACATTTTTTAATAAGGTCAGTAAAAATGGGTAGGACAGAGCAGAGTAGGGGTAGGGTAGAGTCTGACAGCACAGGGTAGGTGGGGCAGGATAGAACAGGATGATGGTGGATAGGATACAACAGACAGGTTTGAACTTACAGGAAATGGAATGAAAGAGGGTATGAAGACACACTGAAGAAAACTCAGGGTACATTGGAAATAGTAAAGAATAAATACATCATATAAATGTATTGTGCTTACAACTGCATAGGTCATATAAAAGAAATACCTAAAAATTACTTCTGAAATCTTATAAAGTATATACCCAAAACCTCTTTAAAAGCATGTTTCCCAAGAACTCTTTAGAATTCAATAGCTATTTCTAAAGTAGGAGTGTTGTTCAAAAGAAATGTACTCAATTTTTTTTTGGTCAATCATAGGGCTTGAACTCTGGGTCCAGGCACTGTCCCTGAGCTCTTCAACTCAAGACTAGCACTCTACCCTTGAGCCATGGTGTCACTTCTGGTTTTCTGTTGGTTTATTAGAGATAAGAGTTTCACGGGCTTTCCTGGCCGGACTGGCTTTGAACCATGATCCTCAGATCTCAGCTCCTGAGTAGCTAGGGTTACAAATGTAAGCCACCAATGGCAGGCAAGAAATGCACTCTGTACCTGACATATAACTTTAACCTGTCTGCACATCACCCACCTTTATAACAACAATAAAAAAAATTTAAGTTATTTCTAAGAAAAAGGATTACCTATTCAGCTTCATATAACCAAAGCAGAAAGATATGGTTTGCATTATATCACAGATACGTAAACTATATCCACAATGTCAACACAGTAACCCAAGGTCTACCTCAGGATGCATCTTTATCCTAACAGATATCATCATGGCTACTGCAACAATAAACCTCACAGCGAGGGTCCGGAAAGAGTGATTTTCGTTCTACTCTGTGTGCTAACAAACTAAACTTAGACATTGAAAATGGCAATAAGCACTGGACAGTGTTCATTTTCTTCCTAATCCATTTTGCATTGATGGTTCCACCACAAAAAGACAAACAATGCACTAAAGAACCTATCTCCTGGGGCTGGGAAGGTGGCTCAGTGATAAAGGCTTGCCTTGCATGCCAGAGGCCCTGGGTTCGATTCCTCAGCACCACATAAGCAAAAAGAAAAAACCCAGAAGTGGAGCCCAGGCCCAGAGTTCAGGCCCCACGACCGGACCCCCCCCCAAAAAAAAAAAGAACCTATCTTCTCTGGCTTGATACTATAGCTGGGGTACACACAAAACACGCATGCACGCATGCACACACACACACAGACACACAATCACAAAAAGAGAATGTCTTTCCTCTATCCTGCTGCTATGGTTGGGTTCCACAGACACACACAATCACAAGAAGAAAAATCTGGGTTCAACACAATACAGTCGGGACCTAGAAAATTATATTCAGATGAAATTCTGACCACAAATCCCATTCCTAAATCTCCTGGCATACAAGGGTTGTAATATTTTAAAATAAAAGAAATCCAGTAGGCAGGGACATCAATAATGCTTTAAGTAAAAAGCAAAGCTTACCAGAGCATATTGGGGATAAACTAAATAATATAAATAAGTTACTTTGCAAAGAGACAATCTAAGGAAAAAGATATGCTTGGAAAACAACTGAAATGTGAAAAAATAAAACAGATACTAGATATCTAAGGAGTTAAACATTGGAATAATGGTTTAAGAAACACAAATATAAACTCCTCTTCCAAGTCTCAGGCAACTAGACAAACCAACACTAAACAGATTTCTACAAGCTGAATGTATTTATATGTAACACCCATTTCAACTGATTTTTTTAGACCCTTTAAATAGCTTTGTGCCTTTCTTTCTAATTACAAAAGTAGTCTCTCATATTCATTACAGACATTTCAAACTATATGCAAATATAACTTTGAAAGGAGAAGTCCTTCATAATCCACTCTCCAGAGAGAATCATTAAGAGCTCTGTGTTTATTCTTCCAATTTTAACTTTCTATGCCAATTAGATTGTAGGTATTACAGATTAATTACAATAAAAAATACTTAAGATCATCTCTATATATGGTATTCTGCAACGTGCTTTCTTTCACTTACTGATACAGCCTGGAAATCTTTTTCATGTCAATAGATCTAGATACACATCACTCTTTCTGATGGCTAGAAAGTATTTTATTATATGGACAGAACATAATTTAAACAAGTAGCCTACTGATGGACATTTGGATTGGTTCCAATTCTTACTACGAAAAACAGTAGAATACACATTTTTAAGTTTATATCTATGTATTTGTAAAACTAATTCTATAGGATGAACCCAGTTTTGTTTGGTGTCATAGCCTATACTAAACTTCTTTTTTAAATCATTCGCATAATTTTAATTCATACTACTATAAACCTTCGGGAAGGTGGCAATTGCTCTAATTGCTTAATCATTTTGATTTTCATTTTAATGCTTTTTTGAGAATAACCTGTTACTCAAAACTAATTGCATAGAAATTAAAAGGTAAGCATCAACTCATTTCTGACTACTTATTAGAAAGCATCCTTTATCTATAAATCCTACATAACCATATTCCAGTCTTAATAAACTTCTTGTATCACAAAAATCATTCAAATACAGCTATGTTATGTCCTCAAAAATGTGTTTTTAGACAGTTTCAACATTGTATGAACCTCATAGAATTCTTCAAAAACCTTGAGTATGCCCTACTATCCATGTGGGCTACACGGTAATGTATGCCTATGTGTGCATGTATGGAATGTAACCTGTCGCTCCTAGGGCTATTAACATGAAATGGCAATGAACAGGAGAGGCATGAAGCCACTGCCAGTCTGACAGGTGCTTTAGAGAATGCTTTTCTTATAAAGAGCAAAAAGTATGGTATAGTAAATACAAAACTCAGTAACACTGGCTCATTATCACTCAGTATGGCAGTCAATACTCTGGATGTTCTATACTTCTATGTCACTGGCAGCACAGTAGGTGCGTTTACACCACAACATGGGTAATGTGTGCAGGCTGACATTAAAACTTCCACATCACTTGAGCAGTAGGGATTTCTCAGCTCCCATGTAATCTTAGATGCCCTCCATCACGTATGCCTTCTGCTGCTGAGCATGTTGGTAGGTAATGTAGGTATTGTTAAATCCTACTTCAGAGGGAATATTCTTCTTAAACTCAAATACAGTCTCACTTTCTTGTTTGGTCTTCCCCCAAAAGACAGAAATGAAAGGATCCTTGTCATACATCCAGCTTCAGAAACCCAAGTCCAAAAAAAACAACAACAAAATTGTCTTTTGAATGAATGCATAAGAAATTTAAATACAAAAAGTCATGACATTCAGAGTTTGCTATCCAGTAAATCACCCCAGACACATTTCATAGCAAACAAAATACTTGCTGAGAAATACAGTTACCAGGGCAACCATAACTGACCTTTTATGTTTTATTTATCCATCACATTGCTGAATTATTCTCATTCTCAGAGACAAAGGAGAAAAATGTATTGTAAACAATGATAATTAATTACGGGTCCCTTGCTCGTCCACATTAAATCACTCCTGCTTTTATCTATTTCGTAGCTCTTCTCTAGGCTGAGAGCACAGACTGCAGTTCCCAGGGAGGCCACGTTCAAGTTACTTATATCAAACCTGATACTCTGGATGGTCCAAGTATTAATTCTCAACAGACACAGGACAGATACGATGGGAGTTTTTTTTGCTGCTGCATCCTCTTAACCCCTGCTACATCCTGGTACTCTCGAAATACAGAAGACATTGAAATACAGAATAAATGAAAGTTAAATGCATGAATGAATAAATCCATTTACCTTTTCAAATGAGAAATTTTACAAGAAGAGAAGTTCCAAAGACTTTGGTATTGAAATTCGCCCTTTTTACAAGTCCCACATAATATTCTAAACTAATCAAGTATCATCTCCATTTAGGAAAAAGCATGTTAATTTTACTTGGTTTTATCTTCCAGACTATGGCTGTGCCTGCTCCAACCGGGCAGAGACATGGCTTAAATATCTGGGAGACGGGGCTGGGAAGGTGGCTCAGTGGTAGGGTGCTTGCTTTGCCTGCATGAGGCCCTGGGTTCGATTCCTCAGCACCATACAAGCAGAAAAAGCTGGAAGTGGCGTGGTGGCTTAAGTGGCAGAGTGCTAGCCTTGAGCTGAAGAGCTGAGGGACAGTGCCCAGGCCCAGAGTTCAGGACCCACAACCAGCAAAAAAAAAAAAAATCTGGAAAGGGGGGTGGGGGGAAAGTGCAGCATTCCCAGTGTCCAAAGTGGAAAATTAAGACCATTGGTAAGAGACAGGATGTCACAATCATTATCAGAGGTAGCAAGGGGACAAAGAGCCGAGGGCTGCAAGTCAGAGGGCACAACTAGGGCTTCGTGTTTCCTTGAGTAACTGTCCCTCACTTATCGCTGAGGAGGTTAAGTCTCCATGCTCTCTCCCCAGTCCTTTTCTACTCCACATTCCTGCTAAATGATCGGCCTTCCCTCTGAAAGAACACTTCAGAACCCCAGTACCTGCCTGGCAGAGTGAGGCCAAATGGCAACCAGAAGGTCTCCTGGCCTTCTGGTTGCCATTTGGCCTTACTCTGCGGTTTCCAACCACTGCTGGGTAGTTCGCTCTACAATCTCCTGTGTTCCCTCTGAGGATGTTATCAAAACCTTCCCACGTCCAGACTTCTCACCAGCAGCAGGCCCAAGCTGGGCTCCTGCGTTCCCAAGGTAGCTGTCCCTCTTCCCAGAGGTCCTTTACTCATCTGCCTTGTGCAGGCCTTTCCCATTCGTCCTCCCTCACCCTTCTAAGGAAAATTCCTCTCTTGGGCCTCATCATGGCTCAGCAAGTCAGAGCAACTTGCACTTCTTGGGCTTCCATTTCCCTCCGCACTGTTTTCTTTTTTCTTTTGTGACATACAAAAAACCTTCTCATTCTCATTAGCATTTTCCCTAGCCTTACACCTCCTTATTTCCACTTCTTTCTCCCCCACCTCACTTTCCCAGGCCAAGCCACCTATCCTAAAACCAACTTCCTCCCAAACTACACAGCAAGCACCTCATGATCTCAGCACCTTCCACAGCATCTCCCTAACTGTTCTCCTACCTCGTCTCCATTCCTCTAATGGACCTCATACTCTCGCCACAGAATAAAACCTTACTATCAGGTTGGTCTTTAGTGATTTGATGTTCTCTTCAGCTCCACATTTTGCTGTTCCTGGCAGGCCTTTCCCTCCCCGACCCATACCAACTATTTGTAGTTTCCAGAATTCTCCATGCTAGTCATGTTTCTATCTACCTAGAAAATCTCCACTCTATCTGCCTCCATCCTATCTTTTAAGACCCATCTCCAGAGTCTATTGACTGTCTTTTCAGACCCTTAACTGAGTTAGATACCCCTCTCTTCTTTAAACATAATTTCTTTCAAAACAGTTACATAATACTATTGATGTTTCTGTCTCCTGAACAAGAGTCTAAAATATTATTCTCATGGGGGAAGAGATCCTATCCATTACTCTTTGCAAATCTAATACTTACCACAGTGAACAGCACACAGTAGGTAATGTATTCATGTGCATGTGTGCAACATTTACTCCAAAGGAATTAACAACAAAGGGCACAATTCACAGCCACATTTGCTTTAATTCTTGGAAAAACAACATACTCTAAAGCCTCTCCACATTTACCGAAGCTCAGATCCTTCAGGAATAGAGTCACAAAGTGATGCTGTCATAGGGAATAGAGGCGGAAGATCTTAAGATGTTATTTCTCTTATACAACATTGGATTCCACTTAGAAATAGTTGCTGTGCGGAGATAACCACAATATCTCCCAAGGTATTAGTTCATAGAATCTATGAAATATGTTAATTATTTTTAAAAGGGTCTTACTGAGGTCTTGATACAGGCACATTTCTGCATATAAATATTTTGGTAATAAAAGGCTTCAGGAAAATTTGGGTTTTGAGTAGAATTGTCATTCCTTAGGTTAAGATTTGAAAGTTAACTCAAATGTCTTCCTGTTACTCACAGTCTTCTTGGCTATTGGCTGCAAATCCCTGTCATTGGGCAAGCAGTGAGCAGCAGTAATTATTTCACATTTCTCTCTCTCATTCTCTATCATCTTTAAATCCACAATATCTCAATCCAGTTGATGTCAGGAAATCCTGTCTGTCTCAACTTTTCTCTGAAACTCTTAAAACTATTTGAATGAAGTGTTGAGCAGCTGTCAGTTATGGATTTGAAAATAAAAAAGAGCCTGAAAATTGTATGTTCAGTATAAAAAGATTAGGTGAGGCAATTCAGAATGTTTAAGAACTTTAAATCAAGTTAAAAGCAGTTACTATGGCCAGACCTCATGAAGCTCCACTTAAGAGTCACATTAACCTGGCAGTCAAAACTATTTAAAATGAATAATGTTTTTTTCACATTTCACTCACTTTCAGTACCATAAAAAAAAGTTAAGTTAAAAAAATTCTTTTTAAATTGTGAGTTGGCATATACAGTATAGTCTTGTAACAGTAACCTTCAAGATTTACCTTCTTAAGGACAAAGCTAGTGCTATTAATCTATGCACTAGATGAGTTACCCCCCTCACAAGGCCAAAAGGGATCATTTTTCAAATGAAGCCAATTAAGATATTCCAGAGGCTTTTAGACATGAAAACCAAGAGAAAAAGTAGAGAAAATTTCACAGTTCTGAGGCTCACAATATCTGAATCTGACATTCAAAATAAACCTACTGAATTCAGGGCAAATTTCTTCCAACCCCTTTCTTACCAGTTCATATGCTATTGATAAAACAGTTGGGCTTAATTTTTTATTGGATATTTTGTCTACTATCATAGCCAACAGCCATGAATCTGGCTCTTTAAATCTATATTAAAATTAAATAAAAGTTCAACTCCTCAGTCACACTAGGCCCATTACTAATACTCATTGGTCCCTTGTGACCATGATACAGATATGGAATATTTCCATCATCACAGGACATTCAATTGCAGAGACCTGGCTGAAATAAAGGAAGCCAAATGCTGTAAAATTAAGCTACTTTCTGATCATCACCAGTCATCTCCTAAAGACGCAGCTTGAACAGCAAGAGCTACCTATGTGCAGAATACAACTTACCATGTTGCTTCTCTCTACACACTGTTGATCAAAATGCTAACATATATCAATCTCATCCCTCAACTTTACTGACTAGTCTTTGCTGAGAAAACTACTACAGTTTGCCTGTGGGTATCCTCATCAAAATGTATTTCCAGTTTGCTTTCCAGTGTATTGGTTAGGGCCCTGGACAGAGAAGAATGTCTTCCCCAACGAGCCGGATGAGTCCTCTTGGGATGAGTCCTCTTGGAAATGCACTCCTTTCTCAAGAGAGTTGGCTGTCAGAAAGCAAAGTTGCTTCACATGTTTTCCTGCCTCCTTGTGTGCCCACTTGCCCTTCCACCAGGAGGTGTGCCCCAGAGGCCGAGCAGAAGCCATCACCAGCTTTTGGTCCTCCAGAACCAGGAGAGAAAATACATCTATTTTCTTTATCAATTACCCAGTCGCTGGTACACTGGAAAAAGACCAAGACAGAAACCACGCAATGTTTCGACCCTTTGCACAGCACGTTGAAAACCAGGGTGGCAGATATTTATCTACCTAAAGAACAGGAGTTGCCGTTAAGCTGACCTAGATTCCTCCTGCCATCCTAAAAGTGTTCCCTTAGCTACACTAGGATTTGTTTTTGTTCTCTGATGGTGGTTGTTAAAGCAGCACATTTCTGGGGGAGGGGAGACTGACTGCTTCTGTCTATCCTTCTTCCATGCTTAAGCCTGCCAAAGCTATTATTCATCACATGAAATGCAAGGACAGTGGTTAAGGTTCACTAATTTGCTCTTTATTCAACATCACAGCCTCAAGAATCTTAATTCAAAACATTTTAAGTGATACAGACAGGCTGAACAGACCCTCCACAGTTCTTTAGATCATATAAAGCCATAATTTATTGTACTACTGTACATCAATGAGAAATGGATTTTAAATCAAAAATCTGGAATCTGATCCTGGCATTGCCATACCCTAGTTGTATGAATAAATAAATAGCTTAAGTCTCAGTTGTTTGCTTACTAAATTTCCTCCCCTGTAGTTCACTGCTTCCAAGACAATGCTCTCTCCTTCAGTGACTTCAAGAGCAATACATTTCAGTGACTTCTTAACACTAAGTAAGAGGTCCATCCCATGTCAACCTTGCCCATCTCCCACCTACTACTCCCTCCTCCTTCCACATTCACCTGACAGTCCTCTGACTAGTGTCTGTGGGTGATTCACCAAGCCTTCTTTATCCTGCCCCTATCACACCTGCTTAAGGTTCTATCACTACATATCCTTACAGAATCTCTACTACAATCCCAATCTTTTCCCGCCTCTAGCACCTAACATTAACATGGCAGTCAAAACACACTGAGCGGTCAGATGAATGTACATCAAGTGACAGGATAAAAGCATAAGTCAAACTTTAACTATTGGCTCTTTCCAGATGGCTTTCAAATCCACTCTAGTTCTACCCTCACCTTCTAAATACTTCAAGCTGCCTTCTAAATACTTCACCTGTAGGTTCCAATCATAACGTCAGTAACAGATCCAAAACTAAGCTTGCCATCTTCCCTTACTGAACTTAGCACATAAAATTTTCATTTATGTTAAATGGAATAGCTAATCTTCCAGTTACTCAAATCCAAATCAAAGTAAACCTTCATTTCTATCCTTTGTTTTCCCTCAATTTCCATTTTTGTCAGTCACCAAATACAGTTGATTCTACTTCATTTCTTCTTTACTGCCCTAGAGCAGATTTTCATCATTATATTAACTATTATACTTTAATCTCTCCACTTCTAATCTCTATTTTTTTTCTTTTTTTTGGTCGGTCGTGGGGCTTGAACTCTGGGCTTGGGCGCTGTCCCTGCACAATTCAGCTCAAGGCGAGCGCTCTACTGCTTCAGCCACAGAGCAACTTCCAGTTTTCTAGTGGTTTATTAAAGATGAGTCTCACAGGCTTTCCTGTCCGGGCTGGCTTTGAACCGAGATCCTCAGCTCTCAGCCTCCTGAATAGCTAGGATTACAGGCGTGAGCCACCAGCGCCCGGTGTCAATTTCTTTTTTTTTTTTTTTTTTTTTTTTGTCGGTCGTGGGGCTTGAACTCTGGGCCTGGGCGCTGTCCCTCAGCTCTTCAGCTCAAGGCGAGAGCGCTCTACCACTTGAGCTACAGCACCACTTCCGGTTTTCTGGTGGTTTATTGGAGATAGGAGTCTCACGGTCTCTCCTGCCCGGGCTGGCTTTGAACCGCGATCCTCAGATCTCAGCCTCCTGAGTAGCTAGGATTACAGGCGTGAGCCACCAGCGCCCGGCTCCGGTGTCAATTTCTAATCATTGTCAGATCCACATTCCTAAAGCATGGAACTCATTTTTCTTCACTGTTCACAACCCTCCAATAGTTCCCAATGCCTTCTTGAATTGGTAATCCATATTCCATCCTCACATTGACCATTTTAATTTTTCTACCCATAACTGTTTATTACAGGGTTCTCCTCAACCCTGGAATTCGTTTCTTCTCACCAGTTTCTCAGAGGAAATCTTCCCCTTGTTTTCAGGACCTCATTTATATGGAAGGCCTTTAAGACTCCCCCATCACCCTTCCCTCCACCTCTAAGCTGGTTCCCTTCCTTGCATGGAAAATGGGAAGATAGCGATTTCAATTATCAGGCACCTGCATCACCTCCTCTGCTGTGACCAAAACCACACCGTCAAGTGAATATGGAGAGAGGAAAGGTCAAGCAAACAAGCATAACTTTGGCCTTGGCCTACATGTGTTCTACCAGTACCCTAGTACCCTAAGATTCATTCTCTCTAGCCTAGTTTTGAGCCTGAAGGAAATTGTTGCTTAAACCAGTGGTGCAAACCTAAAGAAAAAAGGAGGGAGAGAGGGAGGGAGGGAGGGAGGGAGGGAGGGAGGGAGGGAGGGAGGGAGGGAGGGAGGATGGGAGGGAGGGAGGAAAGGAAACAAAGAGGGAGACAGGAAGAAAAAAAACACCTTTTTCAAAGAGACTCTTACAGGGAGATCCAAGATATAAAAATAGAATTTCTGAAATGGTAAAGAGCTTTGGTTGGGAACCAGCAACAGATAATGTTACAAAATGAATTCAACTTTGATTGGCTATTCCATTATGAATACATTATATACTCATCTTTTTTTATCTGTCCTTTTCTTGTTCCTTTATGGTTCAGGAAAAGTTCAGGTCAAATCTAGAAGGTGATGACCTCATTTTTAATAATCCTAAAACCTTAGAAAATATTCTATTAAAATATAACTCTGTATGCACTCACCTTATGAAATGAAGATTTAAAAAATGTAATCACAGGTAAATTAATATGAAAATGGGAAATCATTTTTTAGTTAAATAGGTGAAGAAAAACTCTGCAACTACCTTAGTCTAAAATTGTATCTTCTGTGACTGGATTCATGCTATCACATGAATGGAATATAATGCTTGAGGAATAACAATTCAGTATGAAAAGATAACTGAACAGGCAGGATACTTAAAGAATCATCAACTTGTTTTCATGCAAATGATCAAAATAATGAAATAAGCAATCCTGTAGAAAGGATCTAGATGCAATTGTTTCTAAATAGAATCATAAAGCATAAGCGACCTAAGTCTAGAAGAAATTAATTAACTTATTGTTAACACATCATTCTTGAATATTACCAATCATATACTACACGTTAACACACTGAATTTTTGTATTTGAGTATATCATTTTCTTGAATATTGCCATCAACCATCAAATCATTATTTACTTGACAACAGGCTATATTGCTTAACATATATATTATATACATATATTGTTTAATTATTTGGAATTATTTGTAAAAAAATGTAATACCTGTAGCTTAAAGCATTTCTTTTAAGTCCCTGAGAAAAATGTCTACCAAGAGGAAATATGGTAAAAAAAAAAAATCAAGACATGTCATTCCTCCCCTAACCTTAGCTAGTTGTGATAATGTACTCATAATGCCTAAGAAATGCAAGCCATGTGACCTTAGACAAGCCAGAGTGACAAAGCTATAAGGGAAGCATGGATAAAATACTATGATTCTCCATAATTCAAAGCATTTAAAACACCAAACACTAGGCTGGACGCATGCCTTAGGCAGGGAGATGGATAGGACCAGGAAAGAAGTGCTTTAGAAAGCCATTTAAAAAAAAGTTCCCATAGGTACCACCCCTCCTGAGACTGTCAGCGGACAAAATTATTGAGTAGGCATAGCTCATGACAGTGAGAAAAAGGACTATCCCCTCCTTCTCTCAAAATCACTTTCACAAGGTCACAGATTTATCAGAGTTACAAATGCATTTAAAAAATATTACAGCAATAAACTCTGGTTAGAGTGGTTCCACCTCTACATTCACAGGAAAGAACAAACCCCAAAACTTCTCCTAAATTAAAAGGTGGTGTTACAAACACATTTTCCTCTCTGCCTGTACAGTCTCATCTCCCACAGCAAACCGAAAGGAAATCTTCCTGTTTAAAATTACATCAGTTATAAGCTTAATTTTGCCAGGCTTACACTGAACTACCTGTATAGTCACACAAATAACAGAAGCATCTCCACAGACCAGCCTGCCAGGCCCATCTCATTTTTTTTAGCACAGCAACAAGCCATTTCTCATGTTTGATCCGATTACTGTGATCTATTTTTTGATTTCTGTAGCCACTGACTCCACATACATCTTTATTACTGTACAAGAAAAACTGTTACCCTGAGGTTTAAATTTCCCTATGTTCACCACCTCTTCCCAGAATATAGCTCAGTTTTAAAATAAGACTCATGAAAGCAGAGGTGGTGAAGAGCAAATGGCATCAGAGATAAAGCTCTTGGTTTGCTGCCTCAACTGTAAAGTGCCAGTATGGATTCAGCAGTGACTCAAAGTCCAGCTTTTCCAGGATTGTGGAGTGATTAAATAAATGGGAACAGAATCCCTTATCTGTATGAACAAACACCAGAACTCAGTCCTTCAAGCTACAAGAGGCAGCTCTTTATCCATTATGAGTGAATGAGCATGTACTACAAATTACAACCCTAAGATGATCACTAAGATAAATACATAAACAGTAAAGTATATAGAAAATACTAGTATTCACAATAAATGAAAAAGGAGAAGATACACAGATACTGGAAACCAAATTGTGCATCAGGAAAATGGTGGCTGAATTAACCACCTTAGGGATGAATTTTTAAACTGATCTTCAGGTATGAATTTGGATCATTGTGTTCCATGTTCACGTTTTTGCAGGAAGTATTAGAAATGAGTTAATAGCCATCTAATTTAATAGCCATCTAATTTCCAATTCATTCACTGGTTCAACAAATGTTCATTGAGCATGTACTACGGACAGGACCATGGGCTCTACACTGCTAAGGTTATAAAGAAAAATAAGAAATTATGCCCCATGACAAGAAAGAAAGAAAGAAAGAAAGAAAGAAAGAAAGAAAGAAAGAAAGAAAGAAAGAAAGAAAGAAAGAAAGAAAGGAAGGAAGGAAGGAAGGAAGGAAGGAAGGAAGGAAGGAAGGAAGGAAGGAAGGAAGGAAGGAGGGAAGGGAGAAAGAGAGGAGAGAGAGAGAAAAAGAGAGAAAAAGCAAACAAGCAAGCAAGCAAGAAAGGAAAGGAAAGGAAGGAAGGAAGGAAGGAAGGAAGGAAGGAAGGAAGGAAGGAAGGAAGGAAGGAAGGAAGGAAGGAAGGAAGGAATCCTTCCTAGAGCTAAAGGGATAGCTTAGCAGTAGAGCATCTGTCTAGCAAGCCTGAGTCTACAAATTCAAAATCCAGTACTGAAAAAAGAGAACCCAGAATTTGTTAAATATTGAGAAAGGACATGGGGAAATGTTAACAAAGGTTTGTATAAAAACAAAAGAACAGAACAACACCACTTTTTTGTTGTTGTTGTTCATGGGTCCTGCGCTCTTCAGCTCAAGGCGGGCACTCTACCACTTGAGCCACAGCACCACTCCCAGCTTTTTCTGTTTATATAGTGCTGAGGAATCAAACCCAGAGCCTCATGCATGCAAGGCAAGCACTCTACTACTGAGCCACCTTCCCAGCCCATTATTTTTTAATAGGAAAAACAAGCTGAATATTAAATTTTAAAAATGAGAGAAATTCTACTACAGAAAAGTTAGTGGGAATGGAGCAGGACGAACATTTCTGAGCCACATTAATGATTTATGTATTCAAGAAATAAACCCACACATGCACAACTGAATATAGACAGAAACAATGAACCCAACTATGTAATCACACACAAACACATACACAAGGGAGGAAGGAAAAGGAGGAGGGAGGGAGGGAGGGAGAGAGGGAGGGAAGGAGGCAGGGGAAAGACAAGAAAAAGGGTAGCGAGCAAGGATTAAGAGAACAGAAAGGTGAAAAACAAATCCTTGGCATGGCCTCTGATGGTTCTGGATCCAGAAAGAGGTAGAATATTAATGAACAACTGGAGAAAGATGAATATAAACTAGGTATTAGATGATAATTATTATAGATGTTAATTTTATGTAAAAATGGTTACTGAGGTAGTACAGGAAAATGTCCTTATTCTTGGGTGTTACACACAGAAGTACTCAAAGGTGCCATGATGCCTGCTACTTGGCTTTCCTGTGGGTCAGAGAAAAAAAAAAAATGTGAAAATGTTAGATTATTTAGATACAGCGAGCAGACAAGAAAGTTAAAATTTGATGAATGAAAGTAAGGTAAATATAAGTATTCATTGTCATTGTAATCTTCAACTCTATTGAAATTTTTCAAAATAAAATTTAAATAAAAAATAGACAATCTTCTAGAAGACAGATATACTTAACATAATGCCTGGTAGAAAAGTATATAATTTTTAAGACTTTTTTTTAAGATTTTAAGCCTTATGAGGCAACTATAGAAATACCACTTCTTTATTAATTATAGTGTGTAAATATGAAGCTGATTAAAATAAAGTCTTCTCACTGTTAAAAAGGCCCAATAATTCGAGATTATAATCACTGTCCATTACTCTATAAATTTACTACGTGATTCCCTTCACTTTCAAAAATATTAAAGTCTAGGGGGAATCTCAGTGCCACTTTGTTCTTCCATTTCACCTTAGAGCAGACTAAGTACATACAGAATTAATCCTTTCAACAGTTTTTCACTTCCTAAGAGATTTACATATATGATTATGTATTAATAAACACACACCATGAAGTAGCAGCTAGCTATTTTTTAATAAAGGCAGAGACAGACAGCAAGCAGATACTTACTTCCTACTTAAGTAGACAATTTGGCCTAAATTTATTCTTTTTTTTTTTTTGAGGGGGGGGGTGGTCATGGGACTTGAACTCTGGGCCTGAATGTTGTCCCTCAGCTCTTAAACTCAAGGCTAGAGCTCTACCACTGCACCACTTCTGGTTTTCTGAGTGGTTTATTGGAGATAAGAGTTTCATGGGCTTTCCTGCCCGAGCTGGCTTTGAACAGCAATCCTCAGATCTCAGCCTCCTGAATAACTAGGATTGCAGGCGTGAGCCACCAACACTTAGCCTAAATGTACTCTTATACATATGATTTTTATTTTATTTTTGCCATTTTGTAAGATAGATCTTTTTGTGGTTAACTCGTAAGCAAAACACTAGGTTTCCTATAATCTCAGTTCCTACACAGAAAATAAAGACAGAAGGATCGTAGTCTGAGACCAGCTCAGGCAAAAATTACAATACCCAAGCCCAAGTGGTAGAGCACTAGCCTAACAAGCAAAGTTGAGGCACTGTGTTCAAACCACAGCATGAGGGAGACAAAAGCTAGGCATGATGCCTGTAATTCCAGCTACTCAGTAGTCAAAGATAGGAGGATTACAGACTGAGGCCAGCCTGGGCAAATGCTTAAGATCCTACCTGAAAATCAAAAAGAAGGTCTATAGGTGTGGTTCAGTAGGAGTAACAAGTCCTGGACTATACCACTTAACAAGAAAAAAGAATGAAAGTACTAGACTTTAGTGTTTAGTAACCTAAACTAGGTATTCCGCTTGTCAACTTGGCCTAGTGATGGAGAGATTTGCTTCAGGAAAGGGAAATGATACAATCCACATTCACTTGATTACTAACAAAAGTAGAAGAAAAGGGCAGAGAAGCCACTTCAAAAGACTGTGCTCACAATCAAAAAAAAAAAAAAAAAAAGAACCTTGGGGAAGGGAGGGAGGGAGGGGATGGTAGGGAGAAAACAATGGAGGGGGTAACAATGTTCAAGAGGAAGTGTACTCATTACCCCACTCATGTAACTGTAACCCTCTGTATAGAATCTTTACAATAAAAAAATTTAAAAAAAAAAAAAAAAAAAAAAAGACTGTGCTCACATACAAGATAGGCACAAGAAAAAGTGAAATTCAGTGTCATTTAAGCTAATCTCTACTTGAACCTCTTAAGAGATAAAACCATTTGCGCAGTAATTTAGTGCTAAATTAACTTGTTTTTTTTCCTCCCTATCTTTGAAGTTTTCATTGTTTAAATAAAGGTTTCTGGGAGAGAGAAATGAGATAGGCAATGTTCATGTTCTATTCAGAAAAGACTATCAAGCTGATACATCAAGTCTGGGTGGTTTGGCTCATCATAGGTACATTCAGCAAAGAGCCAAATACACAACCACATCCTGACCAGTAACCTACTCTCCAGCACTCCAAAATACTCTCAGTCACATTTTTGTTTCACTATATTATACCGCTGACATTTTTCAAGTCACAAGGATTGAAAAGTAAAGGGAAAAGATGACAGACAAGGCAAAAAGAAACAGGAGGAGCTATGGCAGATAGCTAAAGCTGCAAAAAAAAAAAAAAATCCTGAAGGTGATCAAGTTCAGCAATCAGCCTGAGAAACAAAGATTTCAGGGTTTTCGTAATTCACCCTCTGTGGTATTTATCAAAATGCAACCAAATTTTTTGACCTGCCGCCATGTGAAGATGTTGGTGCTGACTGGGTTTGTTTACCCAGCACTGTTCCCAAAGTCAAGTATGCTTCAAACACTAGCTAGTAAAGACCTAAGCCCAAAAGCACATCCCTGTCACTTTTACAGGGGGGTTTTTCATGGTACCAATATGCACCAGACTCAAGTGCCTTATACTGACTGTAAGGTGGCATCGCTTGGATAATCTTCAGAGGGGCTGATCTCAGTCAAGACCTTTCAACTTTGATTTTTAACCCTTACCAAACATTCCTACTTGTAAAGGAATTCCCTTTTATGTCTGCAAGTTTTACTTCACCAACCTATCATTTGCTCAATCAGAAACACCACTTTCAAGCTGTAATAAATCTCCATATTTAATCAAGCTTTATTAAGCAGTGACAGTATATTTCCAATGTTCTTTTCTTTCTTTTTGTATTCACCTGTGGTATTAACCTTTGAACCCAGAGTTTTGCACTTGCTAGGCAAAGCATTCTACCACCTGAACCAAATTTTTGCTTTAGATGATTTTTCAGGTAAGAGTCTCCTACTTTATTTTGCCTGAGCTTGCCTTTGCAATGATTTTTCTGCCTATGACTTTCACATAGATGGGGTTACAGACATGCTCCACCACATCCAACCTGTTTGCTAATGAGGTCTGGTTAACTTTTTGCCTACATCATGGCCCCAAATCATGTTCCTTCTGAGAAAGTGGATTACCGATGTTAGCCACTGCACCTGGCCCCCTATTTTCAACATTCTGAAGTTGAACATGTGCATCAATATCACAGTAATACCAACACTCTTTCTTATGGCATTTAAAAGTGCACACGTATATACCTGTAAAGCAGGAGGGGAAAAAAATGCCTAAAGAGCAAAGAGACAATTGGTTTTTTTGTGTGTTGTTTTTTTTTCCTCAAGATAGGCAAGGAGAATCAGCCATCCTTCACCTATGGACCAAGACAAGACAGTTAAAGGAAAAGCAGAGGAGCTTTATGCCACAGCAGCCAGCTGAAGGCTGATCAGCAGAAGCACTTTCTTCCTCAGTTTCACTGGAGAAGGAATCAGTCTTCCAGTCCCACCAGGATTGGGCTGAAAAGTAATAAGAAACGGATGTAATTAGAGGGGAACAGTGAAGAGTAAGTGCCAAAGGACCTACCTAAAGACAAAACGATGTGGAGATTGAATTTCACGCAAGAGGTAAAGAATTTTGAGATTAGGTTTCTGAAAAGGAAGTGCCAGTGATCCTGTCCTGCAGACAGAGGACTGTAGTAGGTACGTGTGAGTTCTCTCTGGCTGACAGAGAGAAGTTGGGGTGGAGGCACTGACTGGGAAATGTCTCCCCGTAAAACATGGTCTGCAGTAGACACTGAGCTTTCCAGAGAATGTCGTGGGGGAAAAAAATGAGCCCCCATTTAATTTCAGTCCAAGAATGAAAGCTAAAAAAGGGGGAAGAAAGACTTGAGATTTAGGGGCCTTGGAGACTAGGTTGATGGTGGTGTCATTCGCAATAACGGAGACTTTGAGACAAGCTGATATCTGCGGCAGAAAGATGAAAAGGTTTCAGCGTTAACTTTCCGGTAAAATCCTAGACCAATGGAGATACAGTGCAGACAATGGGAGAGATGGGGTGGTGAACCTTTGTTTGGAGACATATTCTCCCCTACCCCATCCCCTCCAGGGACACCATAACTTAATTCCAACTTGACAATGTCTTCTAGTGCTGGACAGCTGAAGAGGGAACTTAGCCTACCTTCCCACGGAAGTCTGCCAAAAGCAAGATTCTTCTCGGCATTTCTAAAAGCCCTTGTCACTGGAGTATCAGCTTCAAGCACAGAGTAGCATTTAGATATATGTCACAGCACTTTCATTTCAAGTCTATTAACCATTCTGAAATACCTAGATCAAATGTGGGGTCAAATCACTATATTCCAGTAAAATAGACACTAAAAGATACAACCAACCTTAAGATAGTCACTTTGTCCAAGACACCTGCCAACCCTAACAGGCTTCCTTGGTGTTGGCTTACCTTCAGCCTTAAACATCCATTTGTGTCTTTGCCCTAACAATGAAGGCCATGGATCATTTTGGCCATGCATGTATATAAATACCTACATCTCCGTTTTCTCTAACCCAAGTTCATGGCCAACAGCACCAAAGCTTCTGAGGACCAGTTCTGGAAGATCTTCAAAGGCAAGCTGCCCATTAACCACAACAGCAGCTGCTGGCTACAGCCTGTAATTTCAAATCTCTGAAAAAGAAATTGTGGCTTCTGAAATTTAAACAAGGAGGTGCCACTTGTAATTAGAAACATTCCAGTGGGTTCTTCCGTTCATTGATGGTTTCCAAACAAAGGGGTTTTATTCCATTTTGGTAGTGCTCCCCCAAACCCTGAATGTACAAATTCCTTTGTACATTTCTTGTGCAGTGGCCAACTCAGGAGGCGGGTTTTCACCCGGCCGGGGTCATTCGGACCCCTCAAAATCATCTGTGCAATTACCTATTTGGCTAGAAACCAAAAAAACAAATATTTCAGGTTTATAGTCTGCACTAAATAAAACATTTGAAAGCCTCTTTTTTTTTTAATCTTCACATTTCACAAACCTTGGAAAATAGAACCAATCTATTTTCGGAAAAAAACAAAGAAGTTCAGAAATTAACACCGGAGCAGCCCAACGTTTTTAGATGGAATTTGTATAGGATATCACAGAACCATGGGGTAAATACTTAGATAAGACAGTAACCTAGTCTCTCGTTATCACACCTCACCCTCAACCCCCCAAAAATAAAGCCCAAATACTTACAGCTGTTGTATGGTTTGCCATGGAGAGAAGACATTTTGCTCATTTCAGTTACTGAACACAGGCTGAAATTAGCACTTGGCCAGTTAGAAATGGAAAAAGGCATGTTTCTTTTAAGCAATATATTCACAAAATGCAAAGGCATTTATACCATGGAGGTCTAGAAAGATAAATATACGAATGGGGGATTGGGTAGCCATCAACCTAAAATAAGCTTTCCCTATGAAAGTCCCGAGACGGAAGGTACTCATTATGGAAAGAACTAGAAGTGGCCAATCTGGACAAAGGTACAGAGGCCACAGTTGAGGGATTAGCTACAATTACTGAGTGCTTACACAACCATATTTATACATCATTATAAAACTCATCTTATCCCATCCAAACAAAACCTTGCTCAAAATAAACCAACCCCTAGGAAAGGTCTCCCATTGTAAGCAGGCATCGAGTTCTGGCTTCTGCTTTGCTATTAACCACTTCAACCAGCCTTTCACTCTGCGTTCCTCCCCAGAAAAACAAGGAAGAGTAGGGCAAAAATTCCATCTGTCCAGCTGAGAATATGTATATGTATGCAGATAACACTGTAACTCTCAATGGGGAAAGAAGAACTCTATCTTAGTGATTCATTCTAAGTAACTGTTTAAGAAATTATAGGATGGCCAGGATATATTTACAATAATCTAGGAAGAAGAGAAGAAATGGAGGAGATCACTGGAAAAGATGTGGGTAACTATTGAACTGGATGCTGTATAGACAAGGTCAAACACAGCATTCTTTACATTTTCATGAAAATGTCATATACAACACAATAGGGGGAAGAGAGGTAGACAAGAAAATATGACCTATGTAAAAAGGTCATCTTTCACAAGTTTTTCTTTAAAAAGAGAGGAAAAAAAGACCAATTTTTCTTCAGCTTTGTCTCCATTCATGACAAACCACTAAGACAGTTCACCTATGTTCTTATTCTTGACTGAAGAATGTTTCTTTTTCTCTTTCCTTAGTTATCAACAGCCAAATCTACTGTTAATTCTGGGAAAGAGAAAAGTAAAAATCGGAGTCTTTTGAGGCCAAATTTTCACTGATTTGCCTTATAAGAGGGGCACAAACCTGCCACTCTCCCCTAAGAAGGGACTTTGGCAAACACACATTCTGTGACAGCCAAAGAAAGTCCAGAGGTTGCAGAATGATTTGTCACCACCAAAGACAATGTGACCAAAAACAGGTCTTTGATTCCCACAGGTCCTTCCTGGTCCATGGGTTTATTACCTAGGGCAACAATTAATCTTGTTGCTTTCAGAATACAAAATATGTTTAGCCAAGGTAGCTTCCACTTGTACATCATATCTCTACTGGGCATCTCTCCCAGGAGGTGGAATAGAAAAGGTCCCACTGGCTGGGCATCAAGGAGCCTGGCCCCTCCCAGGATCTGTAGCGAACTCAGCCTCTGTTCAGCTGTGAGCAAGGCCCTTCCCTCTCTGGGCTTTGATGGTCTCACTTCAAAATCAGAGAATTTCTTCAGCTGATTTCTATTATCTGTCTCCTTTCAAAAAGTCCACGATCATAAAACTCTCTAATATTTTTTAAAAGAGCTTTTGTGGTGAAACTTTATATTTTCTACAACACATTTTCAAGAGAATATGGATATTGTACAGAGTGAGTTATTGTATAGTGTGCATATGCACGCACATGTAAGTATGTGTGTATTCATATTTGTATCAGGACACACACACACAAACAAACACACATTGATATCATTAGGTGTTTACTCAGAACTAATTGCTTCCAACTCAAAGCAGCAAATTTTCAATTCTGCAACAGATGTCGCTGTGTGATTTCTCCTTTCTGTGCTGGATTTTCAGTGTGATGGTCAGTACTGTTCCTCCCAAGAAAGGTATACACATTCTAATCCTTTGGATTTAATTCTTATAAATTTCCTTTGTAGTCTGGCAAATTTCCATTCAAACCAGGCTATGGATTAGTTTTCTCCTATCAAGAAATTTACTCACATTAAACCGGATCTTTTGTTTAACACACATATGCAAACATACTAAAAAAATTTATTTTAATCTGAATTCTAAGTGGCCAATTAGACATTAAAATATCACATGCAAAGCCCATAGAGAATGAGACCTTTTATATTCAGAGTACTATTTATCAATTTTTAAAGCCAAAAGAAAAAAAAAACATTTAACAATATAGCCCAGGGAACAATAAAAATGCACTTAACTACAAAGGTAAAATGTTACCAGGTGTGGGGAAAAGTGGAAAAAAATCTGAATAATATTTCTGAAGCACTATTAATGCTAATAGAAATTTTGGATTGAATTTTCACCAGATTTCTTTAAAAATAAATATAGCAAGGCTAATGTAATTGTGCAAGGCATCTTACCAATCTGACACACTATCAGCCTTGACACACATCATGGAAAAGTGACATCTCTTTTCCCTTCAACCAATATATCCTCCAAGGATTATCAATCTCAACAGGTAGCTAGCACTTTTCTTCTGATGGAATTCAGGGCTGCCAGAAAGGATATCAAAAATCTCCCTTTGAAACCCTGGAGCTGGTTACCTTCTGGGATTTCAGAGGGAGGAGAAGGAGAGGAAGGAGCAGGCAGTGAGTCCAGGACCAACTCTGATAAGAATGTGAAGTCAGGAAGTGTGAGAGGAAGAGAAAGTGTCCAGCCTGTTGGCGTCTTCCCGGTCCTACACCCCTGAACCAGGAGAGCCATTGGGGAAAACTGGATAAAGCATGTACAACATCCATATGAATAAAACTCTTTGTTCCACAGAACTGCCTGCTCCTTTATTCCCCCCTTTTTCGTATTTGTTCATTTCAAAAGATTGCTCAATGGGTCTCTTGTTCCTTCAAAATGTCCCAGGCAAATAATGCAAGCTTGTCTCGTCACACGAGTCGCTAAATGAAGCCTTGTGCGTCTCCAGTGACACACAGTAAATATAAAGTGGCATTAATGAGGGATATTTTATCAAAGCTATCACAGGCAAGTGCAAGTCCCTCCTGCGGCTATTCAATTTGATGCAGGGAAAGGCAACAATAGCAGGGCGGCACTTTTTGCGAAGTCCCTGTCCCTAGTAAGCAAGCCCCAACAGGCTGCGGCAAGCAAAACTCAGCCTGGGGCTCCTCCATCACCACCACCAATCTTCAAGCCATCAACCATCTTCTCTCATCCTAAAAAAGGTAAGGGAGGGGTGGATATCAAAGACGGTGGGTTCATTCAGAATCCAAGACAACGATACGCTTGTACCTTAAAGGTACCAGGAGTGAGTAACACTGTTCAGGAAATAGCATTCTGGCTGCATTTCATTAACATCCATTTCATCCAAACACCACAGGGGAGATAGATGGGAGATTTCCTGGGGGGGGGGGGGGGAGGAAGGGGAGAGGATTTGCTTCATTTACCAGGGAAAACAGAACCAACACCAATATATATGCACAATGGCCTAAGCTTGATTTCCTAGCAAGGACATAAATGAAACAAACATAATGAAGTCAGAAGGTCACACCAACAGGTTTCTCAAACCCGAGGAATGGCAAGTGGAGGCCTCGGAGACAGCTTCAACCAAGAGGACTGAGAAAACCAAGTCCCTAGGTGTCCATCTGAAATGGACTTCTACATTATGGGGGGGGGGGGGGGCGGAAGCCAAGACCTCTCCCCACACACACACCTCACACTCATCACCAAAAAAAAAATTTTTTTTAAGGAATTCAAAGGTAAAATATGACCGAAAGTCACCTCATCCTCTCACTACACATCAAACCCAATTACTTTCTAATTTGAACACAATCTGATAACCGGCGTACAAACAAGGATGTACACAGGAGCAAGAAGCTGCTTCCATGGTAACTGGCGACAGAATTTTCCTGTGGCTTTGCTGTGCACGCTGGAGTTCCAGACCGCTCCTTTCCAAGTCAGCATCCAGCCCCTGGCGGGGAAGGCAACTTCTCACCACCGCGAAGATACTTACAAACGGAGTAGCGCCGCTACTACCCGGGGCCGTCACTGGAGCGGGCGTGACGCGGGGGGCACCGCCGAACCCCGCTCGGCTGGCCAGGCTGCGTCGCCCTGCGCTCGTTTTCGGTGCAGAGGGAGAGCACCCCCCCCCCGACCCCGCGCTCCCGCCGCCCCGGCACAAGGCTCCGGTGGCCTCGCTATGCACCAGCTGCCCGGCCTGGACCCACACTCGCGTTTAACTCACGCTGGCGCTGTTTTGCGTACAATGCAGCAGCAGCACGAGGGATCTCTTTCGGGAGCCTGTTACCGAAGCCCCTCTCCGAGCCGGCTAGGCACCACCTACAGGGAAGTTGTAACCACACCGGCATCGCCTGAACCCAATTACCTCCTAACTCGTGAAGAATTCGGGGGAGACACACACACACACCACACACACACACGGCACACACAGCACACATAGACAACATCCGGAGGCAGACAGGCGCTGCATGGAAGGAACAGAAAGAAAAGAACAAAAAAAAAAAATCTCAACGCTGGAAGCTGATGCTACACTCCTACACCCCCCCCCCAAAAGCCAATCGGTCCCCACGGCAGTGCACACACACACACACACACACACACACACACACACACACACACACACAGAGCACGCTCCCTCGGCCAGCCGGCGGGGGGGGGGGAACAATCGATCAGGCATCTCCCAAAATTCCGAACCCCCCCCCACATCCCCATTTCCTTCGGCGTCTCCTGCGGTGTTTACATAACTGTGTGTCCTCTAGCGTGTCAACAAAAGGCACAAGCCGAGCGGAGAGGCGCCCGGGGGGTGGGCACGCCGGCCGGCCGGGCCGCCGGGCTCGGCCCGCGGCGCCACGCACGCCGGGCCGGGGGGCTCCGCAGGCGGGGGGGGAGGGGACTGAGCTCGCGGCGTCCTCCGCCACTTGTTGCTCCCCGGGTCTTGGCAGCTCGGGAGCCGCAAGGAGGGGCGTTCACAGGCGCAGAGCCCTGCAGCACCCCCCGCCCGCACCCCGCCGCCGCCGCCCCCACCCCACCCCGCGCGGCCCCGGTCCCGGCGACTCGGACGGAGCGCGGCTGCCGAGCGAGCGAGCGTGGCGCGGTGGCGGGAAGGGAGGCCGGGCGCAGCGCGGCGCGGCGCGGCCGGTCCCTCCGCGGGGGAAAGAGCTCCGGCTCCCTTTTGTTAGCAAAAGCAAACACTGCCCTCTTCTTTCCCGACCGCGCCAGCGCGCCCGGAACACGGGCGAGCCAACCCCGGGAGCTCCGGCCGGGCGCTCGGCGTCCACCTCCAGCAGGCGCCGGGCGTGCGGAGAGACGCCCGCCCCTGGGCAAGATTCCCGAGACGGGCCCGGCACGCCGGGGGCGGGGGCGGGGGGCCGCCCGCAGGCCCCGCCGGGGGCCCGCCTGGCCGCAGAGGCCGCGAACGCCCCCTCCGGCTCCGGCAGCGGGGAGATCCGGAGTCCGCACCCCGCGCTCGCCGCGTAGCGGGCGGGCTGCGGGCTCCCCGCGCTTTCCCGCAGAGGCGGCGACAGCACCCCTCCCCCGCGCAGCCTCCGGCGGGGCCGGGCCGGGGAACTTTCCCTGCCTGGAGCCGGGCCAGGGAGACCCGCAGCCAGGCCGAGCCGAGCCCGAGGGGGGCCGAGGGGCTACGATCCGCCGCCGTGGGGAGGAAACACGGGAGGCGTGCAGTTCGGGGAGAAGGGACGCCCGGAGGAGCGCGGGGAGCCGGGCAGCCGAGCCGAGCCCCGGGCTGTGCGGGGGGCGGGGGGCACCCGCGAGGGTCGTCCGCCAGCGGGAGGCTTGGCGGGATGGAGAAGCGCTGGGGGCGGACGGGCAGCGCGGCGAGACCCGAGGACCTAAGTTGCGGGGACCACGCGAGTTTCGGAGGGTCCGGAAGGCACTGGGGGCGCCCCGGGCCCCCAGACTCCAGACCCCGGCCCCGGTCCTCACTCCACTCCGCACCCCGCGCCGAGCCGGGGAGAAAAGGTGTGGGTGCAGCCATCCCCGGGGGCGCTCATGCCCGGCCTGCGGGCCGGGGCGAGGGGCGCAACGACCCCGGGGCCCCCCGAGTTTCCCCTCCACGCTCCTGGGGCTTCGGATTTAGGAAGTGGGGGGGAGGTTGTCATGGAAACGTCCCCCCCTCTTCCACCGCCACGGCTTACTGGGGTGTCTGGGGGAAGATTTCGGGGCCAACCGGCCGGTGCCAACACCTACCTGTGGGGATCAGTGCCGCGGCCGAAAGGAGCAACAGCAGAAGCCGGAGCCGGAGCCCGGGAGGCGCCGCCGCCGCCGCCACAGCCGCTGCCGCCACACACTGGGATCCGCTCGGCAGCACAGCACTCGCCATGTCGGGCACCTGCCTCAGACTGGCGGCGGTGGCTGCCTCGGGAGCCCGAGCGGACAGCTAATGAGATGCTAATGACATGCGCTGGAGGCGGAGTCCGGACCGGCCAATCCCAATACTGTGAGCCCAACTCGGCTCTCGGAGGACTCGCCCCCTCCCCCACGCCGCCCCCCCAGCCCCAGGCGCGGCAGCGCGCCCGCGCCACCGAGGGGCGGGGCCGAGGGGCGGGGCGTATGCAAATGTGTTTACGTTGGAATTTGTCTTGCTTCTCCCGGATCAAGGAAAGAGTGTTCTCCTGGGTGCCTGGCGTGTGCGGGGCTCCGGCTCCTCCGGGGGGCGGGCCTAGCTTCCCGTACACCTCTACACCTTCCTTAGGAAATGTTTTGCAGCTGTCTCTGCATCAGATCGGGAGGGAGGACGGGAGAATCTCCTTCCCGAGGCGCCTCGGTTCCCCACATCGCTGGCCAAAACAAAAAAAAAAAACCTTGCACATGTCCGTCCCTCACCTCGCAGGAAGGAATAGAGCTTTGGGCACCCGGGGTTGCGCTGTAGTAGAGAGGGAGGCAGCAGGTCCCCGGATTGACAAAACAATCTGGGAGCAGTGCATGCGTGCTCTGCACGCCCGCCCGGCGGAACCAGCGAGCCGGCAGCGGGAGCGCGGGAGAGCCGGCTCGGCAGCCTAGTGGCTGACTTGAGCATAGTTGGGAGACCGGAGTCGGGGTCTTTGCTGTCGATCCTGGGGACAGGGAGATGGGGGAAGCGTGCACGCTCAGGCTCCCCGGTTTGTTGAGGATTTCCTTCTTGGTTTTAACGTGCATGTCTGTGTGTGATAGGTGCAATACATATTTAAGATTGCATGCACACACAACAACAACAAATCTACTGGAGGGAGTGGGCAGGAGTAAGGGGAATTGGACGGGGGTCGGGGGAAGCTGCTGGGAATCTAGGGATCGATCAGGATCCTTCTGGTCACAAACCCACTCCTCTGAGCCCCCAGTCCTCTCCCCTCCCCCCCCCCACCTCAAGGCAGCTGGGGACCAACAACAGGTGCTTTAGCTTACCAATGTGTCTGGGAGAAGTGCTCCTGTTGAAGTGACTTGAGACTCTGAACTCTTGTCTCCCCGAAATTACCTTTGCTTTCTTTTCAACCAGGCAGCTGGCTCTCTTGTCTGCTTTTTAATTACGTGTTTTCTTTCCCTCTAGAAGATCGTATGAGCTCTGCCCCTCTGTTGCTCAAGCAAGCATCAAATTGAAGGACGAGCCATATTAAGTGTAAAGGTTTATAATCATTTAGGTATTCATAGACTGCCAAACAATAAGATGTAGGAAATACAATTTGCATAATAAATATCAATATCGCAACAGCTAAAACAAACCATGACAAATTATCTGTGGCTAAATGACCAAGAGATGACTGAATGTAAAATACTGAATCTGAGTTATAGTCTAGAAAAATCATAGGGAGTTATTTCCCTAGCCCTCACACCTCAACAAAATAAAAAGAATAAATAAATAAGTAAAGAATACATATCAATAAAGGAAGTTGAGATCAGCCAACATACCAAATGAGTTACATTTTAAATCGGCCTCATATTATCCATTATGCATAAACTAATTTCAAGACTGCCTTGTCTTTGCAGGCCTGGATATTCTGCTCTGTAATCTGAAGCCTGGATGCAGGAGCTACATACAGGTAATCCTCCAGAAGTGAGTAAAGATCCAACAGTACTTGAAAACAGGAAACCAACACCACGTGGTCACCCCAATAGGGCTCAATCATCAAAATTCCACCTATTCTTATCATCTCTGGATTTGAAGCAATCAAGATTTTGGTTCCACCAAAAGCAGTACCTAAAACACAAAGGCCATCTCTATGTTGAAAGGGATATTTGAGCTGCCAAGTTGGTCCCACATGTCAGGAACACTACATTACATGTCAGAAGCACAGAACTGGGCACATAGTAATGTCAATATTTACTATTATGATTACTACTCTTGTGGGCTGGAGTTTGTGTTATGAATTTAGCATGCATAATCTCATTCAATCCTTGGCATAATCTTCAAGGTATAAACAAATACTATCTCTCATTTTAATATTTTTAATCACTGTCAGAAAGATTAAGTGCTGGCCCTAAAATCTAAGCATCTACTTTGCAAGCAGAACCATGCAACTAACCACTATGCTGTACTGTGGCTCAATAAATATCTGTTAAGTGAATGAATAAATTTCACATTATAAGACATGAATAATAAGCAAAGGATAGCTATATTTTTAACATAAGGTAAAATATGCCAGCCGCCCAGAAAAGTTTTTTTTTTTAATTAAATAACAGAATTGCTGTATACTCCCAAGGAAAAGCATTCCTCATAAGGCTGATGCTGTAAGAGAATGTAGCCAGGCCCCAATCCTCCCACACTGAGAACGCAGTATGGGGACATTGGAAGATGTGGAGTGTTTTCATCTCCCTTCATTCTCTTGGCACATCAAATGAACACCTACTCAAATTTCCAGTTGGCAAAGAACAGCACGGGACATTTCTATAAGAAATGCTAATGCTGTATGACTTTACCTCACTGGAGGAATGCAAATAGCTTTAGAAATTTCTGCTGAAATACCACCTGTGCCATAGATTAGGGAACTTGCCCCCTTTCCCAGGTACAGGAGCTACATTCTAGATACCTTTCACATTGGGAGTTATGTGGGAATCAGAGGTGAAGGTTTAGGGTTAAGCTATTGTTCCTCCATCCACTAGCCGTGCTCCTCTCCCACCCCCAGCTCTTTCACACTCAGGATGTCGCCAAGTGATTTAACATATGGAACATGTGAAGAACGTATCAGATTCTCACAGCCGCTAAGTACAAGTTATGACTACTCTGGCTTTCTCATAGTAAAGCTCGTCATTTTCTGCTCCGTGGACTAGAAC
The DNA here is from genome assembly GCF_024711535.1 of Dipodomys merriami. Classification (NCBI taxonomy): domain Eukaryota; kingdom Metazoa; phylum Chordata; class Mammalia; order Rodentia; family Heteromyidae; genus Dipodomys; species Dipodomys merriami. The sequence continues at coordinate 17,723,156 of NW_027204381.1, forward strand.
TCCTCGCCAAGTACAAGTTCCAACATTTTCCCCCTTGCTACATGGATTGAACCAGTTTTAAAACCCAGATGGTGTTTTTGCCATTTATAACTGATAATCAATTGTTTTGTGAATTTAATTTTTCAAGAAAGAACCGAAATACTTATCAGAATTACAATCTGGGTGCTACTTGTGTTAGAATGAAATTCACACACACACACACACACACACACACACACACACACACACACACACACACACAAAGCACTAAGAGCCCAGTCCTTTTCCTTCTTTTCTTTTTTGAGAAACTTTAAAGAGAGAAAGAGAGGCTTTATATTATTGCCTTCACTAAAACAGTTGAGAAATGTGGGTAAACATGTGAAAAATAAGCATTGAGGGAGGATTCATGCTTGGGGGAAATATATCAGTGATAATGACAACTAGTAACATCTTGCTTGTTAAAATTTGTAAAACAAAAGCAAAGAAAAAAACAAAGAAAAATTATTAGGAGGAGGAACAAAATTCATGTGGTGAATCTCTCAGCTCAATGTGATAGAATTTAGACTTGGAGCCTTCAAGAGGTGATTGGATCTTAGATAAGATCAGGAGAGTAAGAACTCCATTCTGGTATCACAATGGTCTTATGAAAAGAGGAGGAGTGGCCCACTCCTGTATTCCTTAGTTACTCAGGAGGCAGAGATCTGAGGATCATGGTTCAAAGCTAGCCTGGGCAGGGGAGTCCATGAAACTCTTTTCTCCACTTAACCAGCAAAAATGGGAAATAGAGCTGTGGGTCAAGTGATAGAGTTCCAGCAATGAGTAGAAAAGCTAAAGGACAGTGTTCAGGACTGGAGATCAAGTCCCAGCACAGGCACTAAATAAACAAATAAGTATGAAACACCAGAGTTTTTCCTCTCCCTTAGCCTACACAAAAGGAAGGCCATCTGAGCACATGGCATCTGGTGCCCTCAGCAAGCCTGGATGAGGATGCTTAACTGAATCTAGTTATTTTGGCACTTAGATCTTAGACTTCTCATCTGGAGAAATGATAGGAAATAAATTTCAGTCGTTCAAGCCACTTAGACTACAATACTTAGGCTGTTACAGCAGACTGAGTAGACAAAACAATCCTATGTTTCAATTTCCATTATCAAAATCTGGATTAAAATTATTATAGATAGCAATACTCACATAAAAATTTCTATAAGTTAAAGTAATTGAGCATCCTATTAGATTATTGGACTGCACACACTCTTATTAGAATGTACATTCTTATATTCTTTTTCTTTGCAAGAGAGAGGGGAATCTTTAAGAAATACAAAGCCGGCCTTAAATCCATATTCCTAAATGAGTAACACTTTATCCAAAGGTTTATTCTTCTAAAGTCACAGTGTTGACAATAAACTCTTGGATATCAGTTTGAAAGAACGTAATGAAGTAGGTTGTAGAAAACTATACATAAAGTGGGTTAGGGTGCCGTGCCTAAGGGACCCAGTCATAGTTTCTTCCAATCACATATTTAGGAATATATTCAAATATAAGTGGTTGATCCAAATACACACTCACCAAAGAAAAAGGAATTTACACAGGGTCCCTAGGGAACAGGCCCTATTAAATTCCGTAAATAGAGAGCTATATGAAAAGCTGCATCTACCATCCAGGAACTCAAGTATGATAGGGGAGAGAGAAACATGCCACAATGCTTATATACCACACATGTTTTATAATATGTGCACGGAGCTCTATGTAAACAGAAATGGAAGGCAACTAAATATTCTCAGAAGAGAAGTATGAATACATATCATGGGAGAATATTCTTCAGCTGAGTCTTGGAAATTAAATAAGACTCCTTGCAATAGACTGGGATACTGTTGGGATAAAGGCAAGATTGGTCTAGAGACACATCATTCATAAGGCTCAGTAGCTTAGGAAAGCTATTGGGGAATTACAAGTAGAATGGCTGGTTTACAGGTTACCAGAGGACAAATGGCAAGAGAAGAAGCTAGAAAAAGAAAATACATAGGGACTAGGCCATGCTTTGCTAAGAAGTTTCTATAGTTTACTAAAGGTAATGGAAATCCACTAAGCTAGTAGAATCTCATGACCATTTTATTCTGGTGGATAGGATGACTAATGAATGCTACCCTTGTATTGCAGTAAGTATTAGCACTAGTCACCGATGACAGGAACGGAGGTATCCAATAGGTCTGTTGGAAGCCTGCTGTTTGCTTGAGGGATGAGCACTGTGGAGAAGATGATCATTTCACTGTGGGACACCATTGGCTTTGAAATGTCGATGTAATATTCAGCCAGGCAATAAATCATCTAGATTTATTGGTCTAGAATTTAGAAGACCCCCCCCCCAAGCTGGAATCAAGAGCATATAGGTAGAAGTTAAAATTATGGACACAGAATGTACAGGGGGTGGAGAAGTCTCCTGGAGGGGGTATAGTGGAGGAATAGCTGAGCGTTAGTAGCTCATACCTGTAATCTTAAATGCTCAGGAAGCTGAGATCTGAGGATTGTGGTTCAAAGCCAGCCAGGGAAGGAAAGGCTGTAAGACTATTGGCTCCAACAAACTGCTCAGAAAAAGCCAGAAGTAGTGCTGTGGCTCAAGTGCTAAAGAGCTAGCCTTGAGCAAAAGAAGCTCAGCAGTAGTGCCCAGGCCCCAAGTTTAAGCCCCAAGATAGGCACCAAAAAACAACAACAACAAAAAGCCACTGATATATACACCAGTTCTTTCTGGGGTGAATGCAGCTCCAAACAGAGAGTCCCAGGAATACAGAGAGACCAAAACAAGCAAAGAAGCAAAGGAAGAAAGGAGCAGTAAATAACCATGCCAATTGCTAAAATGAGGTCAAAGACTATTGGACATTGGCATTAGAGATAAAATCCCATTATGCTGAGGTCCAGTGTGTGACCAGCTTCACATCTGTGTAAACAGTTTGATTAAAGTTTGACCAAACAAAGCAAGGGCTGTGTGCTAATTTTACTTATCTTGCCAACAGGGCAGGAAGCTGTGATTTGCTAGTGATTTTCTCATATGGAAAAATAGCTTTCGAGTTTTTCAATCTGACATCCAATTTCATTGACACTGACAGACAGCCTTGGGTGGGATAGAGGGACTGTCACCATTGGGGTAACTCAACTAATTATCACATACAGACCTTGGTTTTTTTTATTTCTAAGCTAAAATATGATTGGTCATAATACTGCAAAAGTTTTCCTTCATACTTTAAAAGTCATATTTTCCTGAGATGATATCATAATTGTCAGATGAGGTTCTATGATAATTCCATAACAGTACAACACAACTTCCCGGGCAGCAGGATTTCAGAAAGATCCATTAAACACAGACATTGATATCTATAGATTTTCATAAAGCTGCAATATAAAATAGCCATATTATGAATATGAGATTGTATCGCTCATGCTGCTAAGAGATGACAATGGTAATAAAACTCTTTGTAATATGGGTTGTAAACAGGACAAGTTCTGAATAGAAATTGTCTTGATCATCTATCTTGCAGTCCCAAACAGGAAAAGTTTTTAGGAGAATGTTCTCAAAATCGCATCCTTGAGGTCTTGTGATGGTCCTGTGTAAGCTTTTGTGTTTTTTCCTTATGGTCTCAAGGAACACTCAAATTTCTCAAATGCATTTTCTTTTTCTTTTTTTTTTAATTTTATTTTATTTGTGAACATACTGTACAGAGGGGTTACAATTACATGGGCAGGATAATGCGTACATTTCTTACCAAGCATTGCAGCCTCCTCCTTTTGTTTACCCTTCACGTCCCTTCCCAGCCTCCCCCCTCCCCCACCAATCCCAATCCTTCTCTCAAATGCATTTGCAATTGGATATTTGGCTTTTGTTTCTTCTTCATTCTTGTTATCTCCTGCCTGAGTAATGCACTTCTGAGGGATTGGTATTTTTGTGTTCATCTTTCAAACTCTGTCACCTTAAATCAAACTCTTGTCTGACTTTCAGCATATACCAATCTTTACATTTCCAAACATGTAGTTTAGCGATGCATTTCACATTGAAGTCAATGTCTGGCTAAATCCTATGTAACTGTTTGAAAATGTAGGTTTTTTTTTTTCAAAAGAGTTCCAGAAGAGGAATAATCATCTTACTCTTTGGCAGATTAAAATAGTTCTTTTTTTCTTCTGAAAGTTATTTTGACTCTCCGGGGATGCCTTTTTCTCAGCCAGCAGGAACCCCACGTGGTACTTTGAATATCTCCTTTTACCTGTCTCCAGGTTATGAAGAACTGAAGTTCAGCTTGTTTAAAGATCATGTTTTGAAGAAAAGCAAGGCTTAATTTCAGTCTTTCATGTTCTTTGACAGCATTGTCACTTGCTAAACTATTTCTCTAAGAGTTTTCGTTACAGTACTAATAACTCTCTATATATTTTATTTATGCAGTGTGGTCTGTAATGAATAACACATTTATGCAAACATCCCAATGTATCTATGAGATGCCAATATGCAGAAAGGCAATCTCTCCTACAGGGCAGTTAATAAAATATAGTAAATGGCATATAGTTCCAGAGGCAATTAGTACAGTTCGCGACTTCAATTACCAAAACAAAAAACAAAAAAAAAAACCTTATGATTTCTAGTAATTGTTATTTATCTTTCATTTGAAGTGTTCCTCTTGTCTGTATCAGTTTTGGCCTAGAAATAGCATTATTAATGGGGAAAGTATACAGCTTCCATTCACGGCTCTAGGGTGAGAAAGAAAAATTGAAGGTCAGGACCCTAAAGCTAACTATTCTTCTTAGGGAGCTACTCCATGGAACTTTGGATTGATCTGCTATGCCAGCCACTTATGTCCTCCCACCAGAGCCAATTACCTGGCTTTTCAGTTCATATAGTCAACATGACTGGTACATTTTGCTTGCTAATGTGAAGGAAGAGAAAAATCTCATCATGTCAATTCTGACTTGGAAAAGGTTACTAATTCTGAGTTGGGAAGGTCTCTGGCATATTAGTCTCCTCAAAGAGGTATTTTGAAGGTCTCTGGCATATTAGTCTCCTCAAAGAGGTATTTTGTAAAGCATAATCATCTTACCAGCAGATGCCACCAACTCATTTTTTCCTTCCCTACCTCCTTGATCACAGAACAAGCTCCTGGGTCACTGGTCCAGGCTTCTATCTCCAGACAGTGACAATACATCAGTGTCCTAATAGTAAGGGCTCTCCCAAAGATGCTAACCAGGGATAGTACTACCATGGCACTAGATATTTAAATGACTCTGTCCCTTCCTTGAAAACTTACAAGGCATCTATCACACTTATATTCAGGGAAACAATGTTATGCTGCTAAATTACATGTGTTCAGCATCTATTGCAAATAGAATTTCTGATTTACAATTTACAAAATTATCTCTTCCACCCTCTGGGTTTGCATTGTAGCTCATCCAGGGGCTTTTATTCAATATGTGTTTTGTTATAAAGATGTAAAAGCAAAGGCCCCTCTTCTGTCTTTCCCCCTCCTCTCTAGAATGCTCTAATAAAAACAGCATCTTTTGATTGAGAGGAAATCCTATTGAGGACCTAACGGCCTGTCATCATAGGGACATCACTTCTTCATTATCTGATTCTTCTCCCAATTGGCAGTGCTTTACAGAGAGCCACATCCTTTCTAAAGCAATGATGAAGAGGTGTTGGGAATTAACAGAGGAGCCCCTAGTCAGTGAACTCCTTGGATTGCCATGGTTGTGACTTTTAAAGCCAGTTCCAAGGAACTCAGCCTTTTTATCTTCAAATGTTCAAAATTAATTTGCCGAGCCACACAGATGGGCTTTCTTCCTTCACTAAAATTGACTCTAAAATCACTCAAGTTTAGACTATGCTTTCCATACAAAACCAGAGGGGTAGTTATTTCTAGGCGCCCTCCCCCTTCTCCTTTATGATATCATTAGTTTATTTATTTTGAATAATTGAGAAACGAGGTATGCTCTCCAGAGGGCAAGAGGGCTCCGGATAATGCACAACCATTGAGCACACAGACCAGCTCAACTCAATTATCTGGGGTCTGGGGAGACTCCGACCTGCTCATTTCTGTTTCTCAGAGGCAGGCTAAAAATCACCCAAATGGAACTGGTCTGCTGAATCAGGTTACAATGGCCAATTCCATATTCTCATCATTTCAAAAGATTGCTCCTCTACTGTGAAAGGCATTGCAAATAAACACACACTCAAATAAATAAATAAATAGTCCACTTTCTCCCTGGAAAGACACAAACTTAAGGATAGCTTGGCACCTTCTTACCCAAGTATTTCTTGTAAAACCCTATAAGTCCGAATCACCAAACAGGCACTCAGAGGACACCCCAGAAATTAGAAGAGCAGGAAAATTACCATGGCTCTCTACTCGTAATAAAGTCTTTTTATTTCAGGATTTGTATAGGCTGTCTTTTCATATCTCTAAACCCCCATATGATACATTATTTACAAACACTTTGCATTTCTGTTAATCCTTCTGCTCTTGAAGAAGTTACCATGTTCTAGAGACTAGTTGCTCATTCTGTTGATTATGAAGCTTATTTATGAAGTGAGGGAGAAAGCCAAAAAACAGTAGGAAATTAATATTTGGAGAATACTATGTGCCAGGAGATGTGCTGAGTTCCTTAAATGCATAATCTATCTTTTTGAGTAGCACTTTCCTTTATTTCCCCACTAATAGGCATGTTATTCTAAAGGCCATTTCTGACAGAAATTTTAAAATCGGCTTATTTTGATCCTAAAAATAAGGTTAAGGGAATGCTATTTGAATTTTTACGGAAGGGATCTAGATTGTCATACTACTTTACCAGATAAAAGAAATAAAATAGATAGGATCTGTATTCAAATACTGTATTACTATTTTTCCTTGGTCAGTTGGAAATGCATTTTGACAAAGGTATATACATTTTAATCAGAGCTGAGAAGTGTGGAATAAGAAAAAGAAGCATGAATATTTCTCCCAAGCTTTAAGATTATTTCCCTTAATATGTATCTCTCTGAAGCTCAAATGTTGAATGGACTTGCCTTCATCTTCCTTCACAATTGCTTTCTTGGGTATTTTAAAATTAATCAGTCAAACAAATATTTATTGACCAATATATGATAGTAGGCACTTGGAAGGATGAAAGCTATAAGACATATCTCTCAGCTCGAGAAATATATAATCGAGTTCAAGAGGCAAGATCTGTAAGAAGTTAACAGCTGAAGCCTATATATGAAAAGCATCGAGTTTGTAGCGGAATAAGGGTAGGCTAGTATATTTAAATCTGTTAAATGATTCCTCGTTGTGCAGACATAAGTAAGCAGAGAGCCAGCTTAGTTCCCCCATCGTAATGAAATCATAAGACCTTATATAACAATTCACTATAAATGCAACCAATTTTTTTTAAAAGCATGGCATCTATATATCCAAACAGTATCCCTATTAATGTTTCTGTCTCATTATTCTGACTTGTCAAGTTGAAAAAGATTTTAAAAAACAAGACTAAAACTAGATGTTAAATTTGCATATGAGTTCAGTTACTAAGAAAAAGTACATTCTTACTGTTCTCTCCTTTCTTCCCTTTCAAAAACCTGAAGGCCACAGTGATTGAATGATCCTGTCCCCAACACCAAGGACCTAATCCCTAATCCCTGAAAACTATGCATGCTGCTTTAGAAGGAAAGGAAGCGTGTGCAGATGTGACTAAGGTAAGGCTCTTTTAATGGGGATGGGGAAATTAGCCATGGGGATCCTAAGTGCAATCCAATCACCATTATCTGTGTGAGAGGAAGGTAGAGGAAGATCTGACATATACACAGAAGAGAAGGTGCCTGTAAAGACACGAATGATTTGAAGATGCTGGCCGTGAACTCTGGATTGACAAGACCACAAACCAAGAAATGCCAGCAGCTCCTTGAAGCTGGAAGAGACAAGGAATCGCTTCTCCTTGGAGCTTCCAGAGGCAATGCAGCCTTGCCCACACCGTGATTGGTGAAACAGATTTTGGACTTTTGGCTTCCAGAAGCATAAGAGATTGCATTTCTTTCATCTCAAGACACTGAGCGTCCTGGTGATTTGATACAGCAGCTTGGGAAGCAAACAAAGACACTAATGTTTATTGACTGCTCTCTCTGAACCAGTTATTCTATAGAAGACATCACATTTAATTCTTGTAATAACTATCATCATCATTATTATTCGGATGGGGAACTCACAGCTCAGAGTAACTTGGAAAGGTCTAGTTGATTTTAAAGCCCATCTGCTTTACATGATGCCATATTTTCTCCATGCCTTCCTTTTCCCTTGGTTGATATAAAGTATTACCAGCTTCAACATGTACCTGTACAATTGATTTCATTATTCTGTGTTCAACAGGTCCTTTCCTAATCCACCATAGATGCTCAGATACTGACAATAAAAACTCAGGGGGAAAATAGTATATCAAGTCAAGTAAGTCAGGCTTAGAGAGACAAAGCACATGTATTTTCTCTCATATGTGGACATTAGATTTAAATTAAAAATATATGTAAACATATATGAGGTTATAATGCATATATACATTAATTTATTAAGTAAAGTATGGAATATTCAGGGGAGGATTCTAATAGTATAACTCCTTTGAACAATGAACTTGCAGTATAATAAAATGAATTCAAGGATGCTGGAGCTTGTGGTGTGTGTGTGGGGGCGGGGCAAGGGGAGACATTGGGATCAACAGGTAAGGGTAGAGGAATAGAGAGAGGAAGGGTAGGTGAATGCAGTCATAATGTTCAACTGCAGATAGGTAAATTGAGAGGATGTATGCGGTGGGGAGAAATGGGGGAGAACAAGGGAAGGGGTGATATGGGTCAAGATGCACTGTACTCACAGACACATTGAAATGCAATCCCTTTACGCAGCTACTAAGGATAATCAAAATAATTAATCTTAAAAATAAAAACAAAATACAAAAAAAAAGTAGCAAGGAGAAAACAGCAACAACCATCTCAACCCCATTGCGTTCTTGGTGTGGAAGCTGGCAGTGGGAAGCATCCCATGGCACAGGCCCATATAGTTGGATCCTACCTTCCTAGGCAAGTCATGTCTAAGCACCAGAGTGAAAATTTCCTCCCAGCTACTGTTGCAAACACGTGGATCTGCAAACAGTGTGCACTGCTAGTTAACATATTGGCAAAGGAGGCTTTCTGATGGAGAGAAGGGGATGGGGGGGGGGAGTTAAGCTTGTCTCCTTTTCCACTTCTTCTCTTTGATGGCTACCCTGGCTTTGAAGTTGGGCAAATACACAGCATGGTAGGAGGGGATGCCAGCTGCCCAGACACTACTGGCAGAAGACTGAAGAGCTGTTACCTTTCCTGCCCAGCCTGGGAGGTGTGCCCTATTGCAATGCATCTTCCCTGGGGGTATTCCACACTGAGAGATGCCAAATATCAAATCTCAACTGGTGTCCTTGGTGCTGAGGTCTTAAGCAGGACCATCTAGGGACAAAGGTTTTCAGACTCCAGCCTCAGTCTTCTCAACTACTCTTCCCCATTTGAGGTCATCGTCTGTGACACCAGAAAACCCAGTGGGAAAGACTTTGGTCTCCTTTTTGCTTATTTACTCCCTTTTCCCTGCACCGTTTCCTTTGAAAATGAATTGGAATTGTGCTTCCAATTTCAGGGAGTGACCCCTCTACCTCTTCTTTCTTTTCTATTAAAATGTAAACTTCTACTTGACTTTCAATGTGCTGGGCTCATTTCGGGTGCTAAAGAAGTGAGTCTCAGACGAGGCATGGGAGGGACAATAGGCAGGTAGCAAAGCATTGGTTTTCAAGCTTGAACGAGCACTGGCATCATCTAGAAGGTGATAACTGGATCCACCCCCAGAGTTTCTGATTCAGTTCTCTGGGATGAGGCTCCAGAATTCTCACTTCTACATCAAGCACATTTCCTAGCCACGTTGCTGCTGTGGTCCTGGGTGCTAGTATCAACAAGAGGATTTATAATTTATATTTTAGAAATAGTGTTTGTTCATTTTAAAAATAAATAAGCAATTGAGGCTACATGGGGCAATGTACAATGGAGGATACATACATATGTATGTGGATCTATGTATACATATATGAAATGTATATATCAGATATATATCTGAATATATGTACATATAACATATTATATATAACATGTGTATGCATATATACATACTTATATATCACAGGTTATGTGAATATGAGTAATTTCTGTGTGAAGCATGTTCAACTATATCATTTCTTTTCATCCTTCCTTTAAATTCCCCATGAAGCAGCAGTGTTTCTACAACCATAAAGTCTAAGATCTGTCCGTTGGGGCTTAGTTGAAATAACCAATCTTCCCATTTGGTTAGCTCACTTTAAGCACTCCAAGACTCATTGCTTCATCCTTAACACTGAACTGCTAGAGGGGTACTTGATGCTAGGGTGGTGGGGCTGAATGGAGATCATGCAGGAAAAGTGCTTCGCACAATGACATGTGTGTGGTAAACATCCCCATGAACACAGGTGCTATTGTATTAGGTCCACAGACCATGCAAGGAAAGAACAAGGGACCTGAACCTGCTCAAGGACCCCCAACCTGCTGGGGACAGGGCTGAGCCTCTAGTGCTTCAGCTTCTTGATTTCCAGGCATGGATTCCCATTTGGATAATTTCAGCGCATTGCAGATTCTATAGGCAAGCTTTGGGGATGGTGGTACCTCAGCTAATGAAGCCTCAGGGAATGGAGCTCTTTTATTCCACATTTTGAAAGCAAACAACAAAAAAAACCGCCATAAATCATTTGAAGAAAAGCTGCATGTATTCACAGCTGCCCATGACAAAAATACCTCTGAGCACAGCTTCTATTTGTCCCTTCCCAGTTGAATGTAAATAGGGCTCATCCTAAGCAAATCTGTAAAGATGAGGAAGGTTCCTTTTTTTCCACCTCAGTGGCAAGTGTCAGGTGGCCTCTTTCCTCCGTTTCCTTTCAAAATAAGAGGGTGCCTATTCTCAGTCATGCATTCTTCCTGGTAGATTGAATGTAGAGTGAGTGCATGTTAATATACAACCACATCTGTACCTCAAACCTTTTTTTAAATTGAATTATGGGACCTAAAACTTGGTCTTCATTTACATGAATTTTAGGCATTAGCTGTTGGGCAGGGTTCTCTTAGAACCTAAAGGCTGGTGACTTGGTGGGGAGGCATAGGATAGTAGTGGCTGTTCCCAGAATCTCTAAGACAAACCCCAAAGCTCTCGGAGTAAACATATAGAGAAAATAATGTGTTTATCTTGCAAACCGAATTTGGGAACAAATAATCAAAGCCCATCCAACGCTGTTGCTATTCCTAAAGCCTCCTGTATTGAAATCTGGAATTGTGTCACTTTTCTTCCTAGTCACTCCATAAATATATATATATATATATATATATATATATATATATATATATGTACATATACATATATATACATATATATGCATATATATAGTCACTATATATATATTCATTTTACTAGAAATTATGGTCCTTCCTCCAGCCTAGCATATTCACTTAGACAAATGACAGCCTTCTTCAGTCTCAGACCCCTTAGTTTTGCAATAGAAATACCATCCCCTTCATTGGGAACCATCAGAATGACAGAAGCTAAGGCTCTGAGGACAAAGCCTGTACCAGCACCTTGTGGGTACTCAACAAATTCTCACTCATTCCATTTGTCACTTTACCATTTGGTCAGTCATTAAAACAAACATTCCTGTTTGTTTTAGGTGTGCCAGGCTCCACACTGGCCACCAGAAAATACCATGCTGAGCAAGGCTGGGTTCTTCTTATGATGTATATAGTCTAGCTCAGTGGTTCCCAGCCTTGACTAAGCAGCACAACCTCTGGCAGAAACAACATCTGCTGGACCCCACCCTAAGCCTCTGATGTGGCTTCTGTGGGAAGGAGATTATTTCATTTGCTAACAGTCCCAGGGATGCTTCTGAAGCACTGTCCAAATTGAGAACCACACCAGGGCTTCAAACTCTTCTCATCCCTTCTGCCAGTGTTCTGGCAACATCAATCTGCTTTTTCCTCCCCTGTCCTCTACCCCAAGGAAACATCACTGTTTTAACTTTTCAGGTACATTCTTTGTTATTGTAGTTACTTCTTTATATTTTGCTTTGTGTTTAATACTGTTTTGGTCATGTCCTGGGGCTTGAACTCAGGGCCTGGGCATTGTTCCTGAGTTTCTTTGCTTAAGGCTAGCACTCTACCACTTGAGCCACAGCTTTTTCTGTTTATGTGGTACTGATGAATTGAACCTGGGGCTTCATGCATAGTAGGCAAGCACTCTGCCACTAAGCCACATTCCCAGCCCTCATGAACTCTTCCATTTTCCTTCTCTAGTATCTCTAGTGTAGTGTCTCAAGTATGGTGTCCAGTTCCCCTTCTGTCTGAATATTTCTCCAATTCAAGGACAAACCAGGCCTGACCCTGATTAGCTTCTGACGTAAGATGAGACTGAACATGGTCAGGATGATAAGACAGGAGATCTCTCTATAGATTTCTAGGTCTGATAGTGATGATTATAACTTAGAAGTTTGTTACTGAGAGATCCATTTTCTTCATTAGTAATGCTTATGCATATAGACTTAACTATGTTCTCTGGGTGATAGCTACTATTCTAGAATAATCATATCATTTCTGAATCCTTTGCTCTTCATATCAATTAAGGTTCATATCAATTGGGCTCATATCAATGAAGGTAATCAATTTGTCATTGTTTGAAGCTCCAGTTTCCCATTCTTACCAAGAGACTTACTAATTGTCAAAAAGATACCTTTCAGTGCCAAAGGCCTTATGATTACTAAGTTCATACCAAGTGCTGTAATTATGAGGATGATTTATCATTCAAGTAGTCCTTATAATACAACCAAGTCCTTCAAAGATCCATTCAATTTAGCTCTGAATCAATACCAAATGTTATCCAAAAGTCAAGTTCTGTTATAAGACACTAGACCCATGACTGATCAATAGACAGACAGATAGATATGTGGGCTATGGGCTGGTCAGTTATAATTCTAAGCTGCCAGTTTAAAGAGAAAAAAAAGTAAGAAGATGAAAAAGAAGAAAAGAAAGGAAGAAAAAGGTTAAAATCCCTAGATTGGATGGAATGAGCTGAAGTGTTTTCAAATGGATTTGAGAAACTGAACGGTTCCCAGGCGGAAAGATAAAATGTGAAGCTGCAGTCAGTCTGGCTTTCTGGCTCGCCTAACCTTTTTACTGCTGGATAATGAGGAATCAGCTATAATTTAGACACAGTATTTTTCCCCTTCAGATTATATTGAGGTTGGGGGAGACAGGAAAGGCAGAACATGTCACTTTACAGTCTTGCATTGTCTCTCTCCTTCTCCAGCCAAGGAGAGAGGTATGCTCTCCCCTGGGGGTACACTGGGGAGGCATGGGCTTCTGTAGGCCATGCCGTTGTGACAAATTCCAAGTCATGAAGGTGCTTGAGTTGAATTTATTACAATTGGAAGAAAAATAATTGTAATCTTTATGAGCCAACAGCATGGAGCCTTAGAATAAGAGAAAGAAGGATCATTTCAAATTCAAAGTAAATTAGATTATAGGGGTCAAATAGTCAGCAGACACAGGATGCCTTCAGAAACATGGGTATTTGACAACCTTGGCCCCACCCCTCCAGTTTTGTATTAACATCTAAGTTAAAAAAATACATTTAATATTTTTGTGGAGCGACAGGATCCTAAAATGCCAAATGGAAAATGTTTGGGAAAAGAATGATCTACCAAGAGAATTCACTGATCTGTGCTAAGCCAGGACTTGTCTTGATTGACTGTATCTATAAGGAACCTCACTCTGTCATCTGGTTGAATGCCAGTTTTTAATTAAGAACACACCCAAACCCTACAGGAGAGGGTGACTCATTTTCAAGTTTCTTTGTAGAAGGAGATTTTTTAGCTCCTTCAGTTGTTCACGCTGGTATTCAATCTCTGAGCAAGACCAATAAACTTTGCCTTGTGTGTTATACAATTTTGGCCTTGCAGTTTGAGTTGGTCTCTAGATTGTCCTTTCCTTTGCTGTCTATCTTTCAAAACCAAATGCCACCAACACTGCTTTTACCTCGGATATTATCTATTGTTAAGTTTTACTCACTACCAGACATCTTTCCCATAATATAATTTGCTCTTTAAGGACATGTATGCATTGACATCTGTAGGTAATTAATACAATACATAAATAGGAGACATATCCCTCCTCATTTTCAACCCCAAGCAATGCTCTGTGTAATTATCCCCAATATCCTTGAATCTCTTCTTTTCCATCTCCCATTCTTCTGTTGCTTATAAACTCAGCAAAGGAATGGGAAGGAGCTTCTAGCTCAAATTCAGCTATGAACTGTAATCCATTGGAAACTGAAATAAGGAATTTGAACCTAACTTTAGGGATGAAATGAATAGGTTTGGGACTCCAAAGACTAAATAAATAGACAATATTTTCTGTTCTTCTGAAGGCTCAGCATTGGAACAATGGGTGGCCAAAACTTCAAAGCATTTTCTGTTTTAGCTTTGTCAAATCTGTGAATATAAACAATACTTGCCTTTTCTCCAATGGTCTCAACACACCTTGTTAACACATCACAACAATTACCCCCACTGCAGAGGCAAAAAGTGGAATTAGCATTAGGAATTGGGCCAAGTTATTCTCAGCAGTAATGGCCAGAATTTGAGTCAAAGCTCTCTACCTCCCCAAACTGTTTATTTTTCAGCCAATTTGTCCCAAAGGGACCTCTCCTGCCCCTTTCACCAGCATCTCCCTTGAAACACAAATGGGCCATGAAGACCCACAGCTCTGGAATAATAATTTCTCTCCTCTCCAGAAAGGTCTCTGTGGAGATTCTCTGTGCCAAGTGGAGGTTTAGATGATCCAAATATTTAAGTGCATATTGATTGCAGTCAGATACTGTACCCTGACCTGCATCACAAGCCCCAGACTGTATTTCTCTGGAATACTAGCTTTTTATGTATTAACCTTCCACCACCTCCCTGTGGAACAGAGCACAGGCCAAAATCAAAGGCCCAGACAGGGGGTCAAAGTTTTACCTATTAAGCTGTGCAGGAGCTTGACCTTGAGAACCGAGTTTTGCATTAACTTAATATTTTTTTGCTATGGATTCTCTAAAGAATCTAAATAAGCTGGACAATCATCTGCATAATTATTTTTAAAGACAAAGATTTATTTTTTTTAAAAAAAGGAAAACACCAGAAGTGCAAAGCTCTCTCTTTACCCCAAGTTGTGAGGTCATGCTATGATTGACTCATGTCCAGCTCTCATTGTAGGAAGTGGACAGATGCCAAGGAATGCAAGCTCTATAGAAGGAGGGAGAAAGAAGCTTTCAGGGTGGAGGGAGTCAAAGATGATGTCAAGGCCATATAAGATGATGCTAAGTGAAATGAACCCCAAGATATGGACACAAGAGGTCGGTCTTTATTGTTATTGTTTTTAAAGTACAATATGATTTTTTGTTGTTGTATGTTCTTTTCCCTATGGCATATCCCCCATTGTCACTGTACTTGATTTTGGTACTCTGCATCTTGTATATACATTTATCTAATCTGGGGAGGGGAAGGGGAATAACAAAACACTGAAACAAGGACACAGGATGACCCATTACAACAAGGATACCCACAGGACAGTATACTGGAAACAAACTTTACAACTTCAGGTGGTGGGTGGGGTAGGGAGGAGTATGGGAGGCGAGGGAGGGATAGGGGGACAACAATAAAGAAGGGAAGGGGTAACAATGATCGACAAGTAATGTACTCATTGCCTTACTCGTGTAACTGTAACCCCTCTTTATAATAAAAAAAAGATGTCAAGGACTCACAGAATTATAAATCATAGATTGGTAAGTAAATAAAATTGTCTGGTTCAAGCTGCTTGTCTTCAAAGAAACACTTTAGAATTTCTGATGTCTGGGGAAACTGAGACTCAGATGAAGTTATTGGTTACATGATCTACCCAAGCTCACACAAGTAGTGTCAAGCGTCTTGCTTCCAAGTACTGAGCTAGCAAAGGAAAGCTCAGCTCAGCCACAGAAGAGCAGAAAATACACATTCTGTTACCAGCAACAAACTACTTTCAGGCAAGATGACTCTAGTTATAAAATTAATGTTATTCTTTTTCCCAGAAAGGTCTTTTACAATGGAGGATGGAGCAATACAATCAAAATCTCTGTCCAAGAAACATGAGGTACACAGAGGATGCGATGTCATCAAGGACAGGCTGGCAAGGAGCCTTCCGGAAGCTTCATGGACTTCAAACTAAATTATTATTGTGACTTCAATCAGCAGATGGGAGTCTGCAAACAATAATGTTTACGAGGTAATCTCCATTCTAAGTAATTGAAATTTCCCAAGAGCCAATTGGTGGGAAAGGGTATAAGCCACTGCGGGAAAGATACACCTGTTTCTAAGTATCTTTCTTACCTTCAATCAGCTTATGCTTTTACATATGCATTCAAGAGTCTTGGATTTATCTGCACATACAAGTATGTGCTTTTGTAAATACATAGGGCTCCTCAAAAGGTTGCAATCGAGCTCATCTCTAAGATCTTAGTCATTATATGTATTAAGTTAGAGACTCGCTCTGCCAATAGTCAAAAGCAAAACAGTGCTGGGCATGGGTGTTCTCGTATCAAAGAACAAAGTTGAAACTCCCATACAATTATGTTTGATCACAGTAGAAGGTGAAATCATTAGATATTAGCGAGGTGCAGTGGAATAAAAATGATGTGTTAGCGGGGGTTCATTACACTGTATTTTCAGAGCCAAGAAGATCAATGCGTTCATGCATCATGAATTAGGCTCCGGCTTTAGCCTTCCCTGCTCTCCGGAAACCCAACATGATCTATCACCAGCCATACATCACCGTTTCAGGATTGCACATTAACGAGAAAGCTGCAGTTTCCGCCTGTCAAGCTGACCAGCTGCCTCTTTCTCTGCGGAAGGGGAAATATTTCTGATCCAAGATTTTACTTTTTTTTTTTTTTAAATGAAAGGGGGCAGAAGAGGTCAGTGTCAGCTGGACAGCCACACGGTCTGATCTTTGTGTTGTCTCTACACTTTGATGAATGGGCCTGTCCTTCCAGGCTCTCTGGCCATCCTGCTTGCAGGCCTGTGAGGGCTTTGGTGTTACCGCAGGACACAGCCTACAGGACACATCTAGGGTGTCTCTTAGGGCTTTTTTCCCCCACTTAAGGATTTTCCCAACCTGACTGGGTGTATATTTACAAGTCTTAGGGGAGGAATAAGCCTCCTCTTCTATGCCCACTTCCCCTCTGCCTTCTCCCCCCTCCTGCTCCTTCTCTCCCCTTCCAGAGCTCTTTCTCCACCCAGCAGTTTGCCACGGACGGCTTTTCTTCCTTCGTTTGCTCGCAGTGCGCCTCCCGGCCCCTTGCCTGACCCCACAGCTGCTCTGCAGCCGCCCTGGCCTGCCTGGACTCTGCAGACACCTGCAGACAGGTCCGATCGGTGCTTAACCGGCGTTTAGCCAGCCTGTCCATATTTAGTCCTTTTAATCTCTCCTCATCATTCAATCCCTCCAGCCTCTTCATCATCCTTTTTTTTTTTTTTGGTGTGTTGCTCTTTCCTGAATTTTATCCAATTTGTCCACGTCATCTTCCCGGGCTGTGCTCTGCCCACCGGTCCTGCAGGAGAACGGCCTCGGGGTCGCCGTGCACCCCTCCCGCCACCTGCCTACTCAGGAGGCTGAAATCTGAGAATCAGAGTTTGAAGCCAGCTGTGACTACCGGTCACATGACCCCACCCCGGGTCACGCGGTCCCCCGTCACGTGATTCACCCCCCATGTCACGTGACCACGAGTGACCCCCGAGGTCCGAAAGCCTGGGAGGCTCTCACCGCCCGCGAACACCGGAAAGCTGGAAGTGGTTCTGCGGCTCCAACGGTGGAGAGCGGGCCTGGCGCCGACGAGCTCGGCCGCGCCCAGGCCTGATCCAAGCCACAGGGCCTTGGCTGATTAGGTAAGATGGCAAAGACCCAGTGCTGTGCCCTCAGGAGGCCGAGGGCAAGTCATGGAGGAACTTCCCTGGAGAACAGGAGAGATCGTGGCCTTACCCATCAGCCTGTGGGAAAAGGCAGCTGTTTCAAGATGCCTCTTTGTTCTCCCAGATCCAGACATTAAGACTTTCAGGGACCATCAGGGTGGCTGACTTGAAAAGCAGCCTTGGCCCAGGGGTAACACCTGACAGAGGATACCACTGAACCCCCGGGAAGAAGTTTCCAGTTCTTTCTATGAATTTGAGTTAAGAACTGGCTTAGGCCTGGAAGGGTTGCAGCTTTATGAGGAAGCTTAAACCAGCAAAAGGCTGGTTACACAGGACAGTTATTAAAGAAGACATTGATTGTGTTGAAATGTGAATGCAACAAGATCCCAAATCCAAGTGGCTTATAACCAAGAACTACTGGATGAACATTTCTTAGGGAGAGAATGTATTGGAGTTGGTTGAAGGGGGACAGATATATATATATATTTGAGTGGCTGGTGCAGTCATGTCTTTGTAATAGATTTCCTATTTGTTAGGAGTTTGGAACCGTTCTTTTAGTTCATTCAATTCTTGAGTGTCATTTCTTTAAAAAGAACTTCCCTGAAAATGCAGAATGTAACAACAGTACCCTTCTTGGCGTTCTGTTCCCTTCCCTGCAAATATACTATGCATTGTTTGTATACAGACCAATATGGACCAATTCCACCAAGAGAATTATAAGCCACCTGAGGGGCAGAGATTTTCTCAAAGCATTGAAAGCCCTATGCTTGATTTAGAATATCTGCTCCCCCCCCCCCCGCCATTTTATTTTTTTCTACCAGAAATAGGAAGTATTCAGATTTCAGGATAGTGCATGAGCTCTGCTGCACACAGGGGCTTGAGGAAGTCTGTTTCTCCTGGGATCTCTAATCAAAGTCCTGCTGAGTTCAAGGCAGGGAGAATGAGTTGGGGAAACGCATATTAGTTTCCTCCTTAACAGCTTGAAATGAGAGAAAGGAGAATGTCAATTGTAGAAAGAAGGAAGCAAAAGTTTCCATGCCCCCTCTGCTTTTCACAACTGCCATCAATCCTGTTTATCCTGTTTCCTTTTAAAAGCCCTGTTCTGAGGATCTCTTTCCCCTGTGGGAACACAGTTGCTAAGTCTTACAGCCACCCCCCCCCACACACACACCAGTTCCACAAATGGCTTCAAGTTCACTAAGAGATGGAGAGCTGGGTGCTGGTAGGTCATGCCTGTAATTCTAACTACTCAGGAAGCTGAGATCTGAGGATCGCAGTTCAAAGCCAGCCTGGGCAGGAAAGTCCACGAGACTCTTATCTCCAATTAACCACCAGAATGTTTTGGCTCAAGTGGTGAGCTGAAGAGCTCAGAGACAGCACCCAAGCCCAGACCCCACGACTGACAGAGAGAGAGAGAGAGAGACAGAGACACACAGAGACTCAGAGAGAGACAGAGAGACAGAGAGAGATTTTCTCTAAAGTTTTCTATTCCCTGCCTGACATTGCACACCATGGTCTTCACTCTATGGTCCAAACTGGCCCTCATTCCAAAACTGCCAGGAATCTGTGTTCCAAAACCTTAAATCTGTGGCTCCTGACACAAGTACATATTAGGAACAATGATCTTTGCACATTGCACACACACATGCTTGTGCGCACACACACACACACACACACACACACACACACGAGTCACAGATTTTCCTGCCTAGTCTGGCTTCAAACTGCAATCCTCAAATCTCAGCCTCCTGGGCAGCTAGAATTGTAGGCATGAGCCACCAATGCCTGGCTGATTTTCATGTATTTTATAGTTGCTCTTTCTCTAGCTACATGGTTATTTGCTTATTTTTCCCCCTACTCTGCACCAACTACAAGACAATTCTCTAGTGATCTTAGACCAACCAGGATCTCTGCCTTTGCTTGTGGTTCTCAAGAATAACTGGGAATGTAAACTCCCAGTAATGTGTTGGGAATGTAACATCCTGAAGTGGGGAGGGAAGGGGAGAGGAGGCGCCTGACCAGAACAACTTGGGCTCAATTCCAGCCCCCCTCCCTGCCCCCTAACCACACACCAAGAAACAGAATGTCCTTCTGTGCTTTAGCCCAGTATGTCATATAGCCCCTGGGGTATGCAGTCCTGGGTGGGCTGCTTTCCAGGGAGTGTCACACACAGATGGCACTTTATCCAACTCAGGCAGCCTTTTGTGAGCCTTGTGCAACCAGCTAGTAATGAATCCTAGGCTTCTATTATTCTGTGCTGCCTATGTGTAAATAATAAACCCACTTCACAGAACTCATTGCCCGTAAGTGTGTTCTGTCTCACAGGACTCAGACAAGTTAGCAGCTAGCGCACAGTAAACCAGCTTCAAATCAGACCCTGGAAACTCCAGGAAAACAGCAAACTATTGATTGGTTCATTGCATCTTAGACTCAATAGCTGATTCGTAGTAAGTACTCAATAAATAGCTGTGGAGTAAACAAGTCTATTCCTACACTAATATAGAATTTCACATCCCATGCAATTCATCCCTTTAAAGGATACATACAATCCAGTGGCGTTTAGTACAATACATTGTTATTAATTTTTAAAGTCATGGTAAAATATAGATAACACAAAGATTTGCTATTTTTACCATTGATAATGTTGTACAACCATCACCACTATCTATTTCTAGAACATTTTAATCCCCTTAGGGCTTAGCTCTTACCCTCAGGTACACTTTAAAACACTTATAAAAATACTTCTACACCTGGACACTATCACAGTCCACGTAAGCCAGAATCTTTAGAGTATGGTCTAAGAAATCAGATCTTAAGAAAACAAAACTCTTTCTATCCCAATTGATTCACCAGGTATGGAAGCTTGAAAGCTGCCACTCTATCCTCCTAAAGTAAGCAGGAAGGACAATGTCTATGTTTCCAAAACAGCAGTGACTGTATTGGGCGTGTCTTGAGATACTGTGGGCACAGTTAGTTATCCAGTCGTAGTGTGAGAGAGATGAGGGGGCACCAGGGACTCCCTATTTGGAACATGTGAGGAGGAAGGGGACACATTTTCAAGAATGGCTGAAGGGAGTATTTAGAAGTTCAGGAAGAGGAAAAGTGAGCATCGGTGTAGTCTCCCTGCAAGGTGTCAGAGCCCCAGACAGTAGGATGGAATTTTGGTCGGAGCCATTGTCCTGTGTGGCTAGGAAGAGACCTGCTAGCAAGATGCATAGGCTCCCTCCGCAAAAAAGTAAAAAAATAAAAATATAAATGGGAGATTGGCCAAACTGATCTTGGGGTAGAGATGAAAGTCAGGGTCTCCATACCAGAATAAGAAAATACCAGTGAGCTGAGCCTTAAAAATAAAGCCACAACCATATAGTTTTGTGATCTTAGGAAAGTAAATCTGAGTGATGACATAATGGGGTACTCAACACTACAACCAGCAGATGGGCGAAGCAGAGAGATTTAAATTATCTATGGCTAAGTTCCTGCCATGTCTCAATGCCAGGCAAATAAAAGTTTTTCCATAAATAAGGAAGAAGATGGATCAGGCTTGAAACTATCTATAGATGAAAAGTATGAGTAGCTCTTTCCTTTTCTTTTCTTTCTTCTTTCTTTCTTTCCTTCCTTTCTTTTCCTTTCCTATCTTCTTTTCTTTTCTTTCTTTCCATATCTTACTGTGTGTCCAGGCTGGATTCAAATTCCTAGGGCCAAGTAGTATTCTTACCTCGGCCTCCCAAATGGCTGGGAGTACAGGGACACCCAGGGGGTCAAGTATCTTTTTTTTAATCTAGTTTTATTGATATGTAATTCATATAGTACATAATCCACTTAAAGGGCATGAGCCAATGATTTTGATGTAATATAGGATAGTCAATTTTTTAAAAATTTCAGTAAGGTATAGGTAGCATAAAGATTGCCATTACACTGGGATCTGGTGGCTCACACCTGTAATCCTAACTACTCAGGAGGTTGAGATCTGAAGATGGCAGTTCAAACCCAGCCTAAGCAGGAAAGTTCATGAGACTCTTATCTCCAATTAGCCACAGAAAAGATGGAAGTGGACCTGTGGTTCAAGTGGTAGAGTGCTAACTTTGAGCACAAAAGCTTAGGGACAGTGCCCAAGCCCAGAGTTCAAGCTCCAGGACAGGAAAAAGTATACATAAATAAAATAAACCCATGTTAATTATTTTTATGTGTATACTTCAGTTACATTGATTACATTCACAATATTGTTAGTCATGGCCACATCCATTTCTGAAACACATTCCTCAAATCAAAACTCAGTAACAATTCCTTCCTCGAAACTTCTGGTAACCTCTATCATCTACTTTCTGTCTCAACATATTTGTCTGTTCTAACTTTATTTTATGTCAGTGAAGTCATACAATATTTGCCCTTTAGTGTCTGGCTTGTTTTACTTAGCAGACTTGATCGTGAGGTGCTGGAAAGGTGGGGGTAGGACAGGGGGTTGGAGAAGAGAAGATGACAAGAACAATCTTTCATATTAGTAGTCTGATCATGGCTTCTACTCAGAAGAAAGAGAGGACCTTGATCTCTGCTTTGCTAATGCTTCAAGAGCCAGGAAGAGCCCTAGCTACCCTTCCTATCCCCTCTCCAATCACCTTGGAAGCAATTGGATTTTCTCTTCAGAATTGCTTTTCAAGTTGGTAATAGAGCAAGTATTAAGAGGTTATTGCAGCCTCCCAATTAATACACATTTCTATGATAATTAGCTAAAGGGATGCTTTGAAGTCCTGGGATAGTGTTGAAAACCAATTCTTCAGTTGATTGTGAAGAAAGAGCTTCCTCTGTATCCCTAACCTAGAAAGGGGTTGGATCTTAGCTATTGCTTCTCCAAAGGACAAGGGACTCCTTCCCTCAGTTCTCTCCCTCCCTACCTCCACCTCTCCCATCCCCTCAGCTTTTGATCAGGGTTCAGGGTCAAACTGAGATGCTGGTCTTCATACTGGTGTGAATACCCTCTGATGTGAAGTGTTCTCATTGAAATGGCTAAGGCCTAATCAGGGAAGAGAGCCATTGTGGGTACTGTCTTTTTGTTTTTCTTACTGTTTCAATACTGGGGATTGAATGTAGGGTCTCATGCTTCCTAGGCAATCCCTTTACCACTAAGCCACCCCTCCAGCCCTTCCTTTCACTTTTTAGTTTTGTTTTTTTTTTTCCACATAAGGTCTTATACCTTTTGCTGGCCTCAGACTTTGATCTTCCTCCCTCCACTTCTGGAGTGGCTGGGATTATAGGTGTTTACTACATCACTTGGCTGTGGAGCGTTGTCTTTTGCTGCAGAGAGTCATGGTCCTTCCTGGCACAAAGGTGATCCCACTCAGTCAGGACAAGAAGGTGAAAGACATATTCAATGTGTTATGGACTGGTTGTCCAGGCTTCTTCTAACTGGAGTCTCTGAAGGAAAAAAATGTAACCTAGGCAGAAAGTAACCCCAAAGTAACCCAAAAAAATCACAGGGGACAGAAGTCTAGTAGAAGATTTATTGCCAGCAGAGCTGACAAAGACAAGCTCTCATGAGGAAACGGGGAAATGGCGCCTCCTTGGAGGCCCCTTTTATAGAGTTGGGGGCCGGAAGTGGGCGGTGCCTCACCTACTGCTCAGGTGCTGCCATTAAGGCCAGAGATTAGGCCTGCAAGGTGGGCATTTCCTTACAGTCTCTAGACAAGAAGAAGGAAGAACTTGTGAAGAAGAGGATGGATGGGGAAGGCAGAAAGGGGATCTGGGTTGGTTGGGGAAAGAAAGAAGACAGAGATACTTGATGGAGTTAATTGTAGATATACATCAAGAGCTCCACCATCTTTAATGTGATTCTAATTCTACTTCCCCCCCTCAGCATGGAATTTAAAAATTCCAGCCGAGCAAGTCTTGTTTCTGTTTGAATTCTTCCTTCATCTTCCTGGTTCTGTATCTTTTACTCTACTCCCTACCGCTATAGACAGAACACTTACGTTTGAATGGTTGCCTCCACTTAGACTAATTGTAAAAAATTCTCTCTCTGGCAGCAATTTCTTAAAGTTTTCCCTCTAAGTGCAGATTCTCCATTAGCTGTATTTTGGTAGCTCTAGCTACTGCTGTTTATAATAGCTACTATGCAAGCCCATGTAATACTGAACCATTTGTGTAGTCCTTCGATGAATTTTCTAGAAATTACCTATAGTTCCAAGAACATTATATTTTTATACACCATAGCTGTTTTTTTTTTTTTTTTTTTGATCTCACTGTGCTCTCTGAGCCATGAGGCACTGGGAGGAGTTTTATAGACCATGAATTTTTTTTTCAACAAGAAAATAACCCCTCATTTTAGTAGTAACTGGCAAAGTTTTCCCACACAACAAAGAACTTACAGAATATGGATTCTGTCTGTGTTATTTTCTCTCTAGCAGATTTTTATAACTTCGTGTTTACTTCAACATAAATGTGTCAACATGTAGATATAGCAGGAATAAAATTAACTGATTGTGACCGTTGTTTATTTTAGTTTGAGAGGGTTTTATTGGGGGAGGGTGATCAGTACTGGGATTTGAACTCAGGGCCTCTTACTTAAGCATTCTACCACTTGAACCATATACCTTTTTTAAAAAAAAAATTTAGGTAGGGTGAGTCTCTCAACTCCGCCTCTGAGTAGCTAGGATTATAGACCAATTCCATTATACTCAGCTTTTTATTTTCTTTTTCTTTAGATAGTGTTATGTTAACATTCTGCCCAGTTTGGCCATGAACTTGCTCCTCCTATCTATGCTTCCAAATAGCTGGAATTACAGGTGTGTAACATCATACCTAGTGAGATTTTAATTCCATAAATGAGGCACCAGAATAATTACTCTAAAATGTTCTAAAAGAGCTCAGAGCCTGTACTCCAGTAGGAGAACTTAGTACATAAAGAGGGATGGGTATTTTTTCTGCCTTGTTACATTGACCCAAGACTCAGCTTGGTGTCAAGAAGGTTCTGTTCCAAAGCTTTTGGAATGGATTTAGTGAAGGTTAGAGCTAAGCAAGCTAAGTAGACATGATAAACAAGACCTTCAAATCCCTGGGGCCTAACATAAGCTAGGTCCTTACACACTAGATACATGGGCCTAATCAGGGACTAAAGCTTCTTCCTTCCCCTTGGGACCTGCCCTCCTCTAGTCCTCCAGCCTGTTCCATATTCCCAGGAAAGAAGGAAAAGGAAATAATAGCATTCTAGATTAGATGGGCAGGGCCTGGAAGTGGAGAACCTCGCCTGGGCTTCAGTCTTTGGAAGTGAGCCACAGGCTCTTCACTGTTGGAGAGGCTGGAGAAGGCCACTGTCTGCCTAGGAGGAAAAGAAACAGGCTTCTTGAGGGTAGACAGTCTATGCCAAAGGCTAGGAAGCCCTTTGGCTTTCATTGCCCTTGAGTCTCCTATGAGCAGGATCTCTCTGAGGTAAGGAGAGGGCCCCAGGGAACATGTCCTTTCTGCCATCTAAATCCTACTGCATTCCTGCCAAAAGGGCTAACATCTGGGTGTTGGATATCTATTATGTGCCAGGCGCTGTGCCAGGGAATGCAGACGCTGGCAAACAGAAAGATTTACGGACACCTTGGTGAAAGTGGAAAGACAGCTTCTCCCCACACATCACCAGGATGGTTCTCTAAGGAGAGTCCCCAGGCAAAGATACTATTCTAGGAAACATTCCCCTTCTTAAAACCCTTCAACTGGTCCTAGCTGTCTTTTCCTATTTCCACACCGTTGTTGTTTTTCCTAAGTGATTGATACAGATTTATCAAGCTCATTTTCAAGGTCCTTTATAATCTGGTACCTGGTTCCCTCTCATTTCTCATGTTTTCCTCCATCTCCCAATCAGGCTGTGGTCATGCAGTGTCCTTTTCTTTGAGACAAGGTCTTTATGTAGACCACAATCCCCCTGTTTCAGCCTCCTGCATGACGCTGGGATCACAGGCATGCACTACTGTGCTGGTTGGCATTACGCCTTCTTTTAGCTCTAGGTGTGGAGAACTCTGTTGTTTTTCTCTGTGGAATTTGCTCTGTTCTTTGCTTGGGGAATCTTTCTGTTATTCAGTTCTCCCCCTTGGTTTCATTTCTCCTAGGAAGTCTTTCTTGCCCATGCTCCATCTCCCAACTTGGTGTCTGGGTTTCCATAGGACTGTTTAATCTTAACACTTGAATTCTTAGGGCCCAACTGTCCCCAAGTTTTGGTCTTCTGGGTATGTTATTATACTTTAGTAGCTGGTACAGACCTGAGACTAGAACAGGTGTTTATGAATGTGGGGAAGCACAACTAGGGCCGTGTTCTTAAAGTAAAAGCATCTGCTATCATTACGCACTGTTCTTCCCATTCGTCATTTATGCCACAAGAGAAAACAATGAATTGCCATCACTAACTCTGATTTTCTGATTTGTTGTTGTAAAGACTTTTTGTCCTGGTGATGCTTTTCTCTAAACATTTCACTGAGAAAGTGGTAACTTCCCCCAGCCCAGAGCTGTCTGGCATGATCATTGCTCCTGGATCCATCTTGTAAGAATCTAAGCGCTAGAACCTGGCTACAAGGACCCATGAGAAGCCAATCCTTCCCCTAGGTGCTGCTCCACAGTCTCACAAACACACCTGGACAGGCCAAAGAGAAACCAGAGAGTGAGGCGCAGTCTGAGGACACAAAGATGCAGGATCCTGACCCAACGGGCTTTGTTGTCCTTGCTCAATGAGTGGAGCGATGGATGGTCACACAGATCAGCACTAGATGACTTGTTAGGCTGCTTGGTGTCCAGCTGCCCCTTAGAAACTGTGGGGAAAGGTCATCTTTTGTGAATCTTGAGGAGCAGTCTGAGTGCTAACTGAAGAGCTATAGGCTCCCTCCCTCCCATCCTCCCCTTCCCTCCTCCCCCCTCTCCTCCTCCTTCCCTCCCTTGCTTCCATTCTTTCCTTCCTTCCTGCATTCATTCATTCAACAAATACTTTTCAGGTCCTGTTATGGACCTAAGAACAAGGAGGTGACCAAAACAGGAAGAACCCTTCCCTTTTCTAACAAGGAAGAGAGAAGCTAAACAAATACACAGGAGAAAACCAGACTGTATACCAAACAGTCTCATACAGTGAGAAACGCTTTCTCAGTCTTCTTGATGAGGCCATATTCTTATTGCAAATGGAAGACTTAAGACCCTCCCTCTTCTTAGCTGGAATCAAGGGTGTCCTCTCAGTTGGTAGGTTCCCCTCCCTTACCCTCTTAGGACACTGAATGTGCCCTGTACATCTACAGTCACACATCCCTTCCCACCTCTTTCTAGCAAGAAGCAGCTGCTCTGCCCATTCCTCATCCTTCCTGAACCTCTGAGTAAGGAGTCAGGCCATCAAAAACAGCTGGAGCAGAACCGGGCATCATTTGTGTTCCATCTGTCAGACTTTACCTGGTTCCCAGGCTTTGCACCCTCTCCTCCTGAGCTGAATCTACTTGGCTGCCAGATCTGCAGACTCAGCTCTGCCCCTGGCTGTAGGATCAGTCCTGACTTCAAGCAGGAAGAATTTAAGCTACTGCAGTCCAACCGTGTTGACTGGGTCTTCTCACCCTAACTGCTTCCTTGCCGTCCCTCATCTTGTGACTAGTTCTGACAAGTGGATAGTCTGGCATATACTTCTGTTCCTAAGTCCTTCCCTCCATTATTTTCCTTGTATTTAGGCCCTCAGAATTTGAGGACAGTCCTTCCTTAAACATGTGATCTGGCCTGCCTTCAGTTTCCTTGGGGATTCTATCTTGATCTCTCACCTTGCTACTTAAAAAGTAGACATCTTCAAGAGTAGTTTCCAGCCTGCTGGGCATTCTGAGTTTCACTTTTATTTATTTGACTCACTTCTTATGCATGTCGCTGTGGCTGTCCACATTGCAGACAGTCCCTAACATCTCCTAAAAGGAACTCCTTGCCCTCACTCCTTGTCTCTCTGTCGAGTTTTGCATTCCTTCCCCTGGATCTATCACTCCCTTCTTTCCTTGGTACTAGTTCCCTCTAAGTAGATGAGTCTAATTCCAGATCTCAGAACCACAGCTCTTTCCAGCTGCATGCAGTTAAGCTTCCCCTACCCAGCCACATTCTAAGATGGTACGCTGTCTTCCCTTGGGACTCACTATCCTTCTTCCATCTTATAAGTCCCTTCTGGAAGTCTCCGAGCATCAAGAAGACTCAGAGCATCTGATAGGCAGAGGGAGTTGATGAAGACCTTGTTAGCTGGAGAAATAACCCAAACAACCTTTCCCAGAAGCCCAGGGTAGCTATAAGTGATACCTGGCAGCTTGGCTAAGTAGGGATCTCAAATCCTTGTAGTCTGAGGACCAAACTTGTCCCATAAGCCCATGCATGCAACTTAATTCATATTGGACAGTTACTTCTGCCATGAGAAGGTTATCCTGCTTGTACTGGAAGCAAAAGTTTGCTGTGGGAGACCGACTCCATTAAGGGGCAGGGAGCACCATGCCCGGAAAGGGAAACGCCAATCTTTTCCTCAAAGAAATATTACTTAAGTCCAAGCCTTGTCCTAACAGCCCTGACCAGTAATAGCTCTTGCTTCTCTTTACTTGTTCTATCACTAGGATTTGCCTTTCTGATTTGGTTTTCCTATTTGTTCCTGGTAAGCCTCTAGCTCTGGTGCCTCAGTTTACCTGCTGGAGAGAAGATCATGATACCAAACAGTTTGCAGTTGGGGGCAAATGTTATACAAGGAAGCATGAAGATGCTATGGAAAGTCGACTCACTTCCTCTGGGGAATCTGGGAATGCTTTCTGGAGGAAGTCATCCTTTGGGAACAAGGTAAGGGATGGTGGGGGTTGGGAAGGGGAGTCAGGGAGTTTCAGGCCCAGGGAAACAGCAGGAGCAGAGATTCCTGAGGCATGCAAGGGCTCCTCTATATTTTTCTTCTGGATTCAATACCCTGGCCACCTAGCAAACAACAGCAGGCACCCATGGCCTGAGCATCTTTCATTGGTACCATGTCATGGAAACCATGTGGAAATATACTAAGATCTCCAGGACATTCCCCTGTCTTGATTTATGGACTTGGGTTTGGGAGGAATGTACCTGAGGGTTCTGCATCTCGACACTCCATTATTGAGTCTAAGTGAATGGAAATCAGGGCCATTGGTGGGCTTGGTCTGAGCATCATTCCTTATCCTCCTCCGCCCCTGACTCCATGGCTCCATGGGTTCAGCCTCCTCTCTGGCACAGGTTTCCAAGGGATGGGTCTGCATCTAGCTCAGTGGCTGGCTCACAGTGAGCACTCCACAAATGCTAGCTGATTTGATTAGATTTGATCTGGGTCAATGTAAATAGGTGCAGGAGGAGAAACAGGAGAGAGAAATCAAAGGATGTGATAACTCCAAGGAAAGGAGTGATGTAATTTTAACCTGAAAATTACCTGTAAATAGACTGCATAGTTTGTTCAAACCGCAGTCTTTCACAATCGAATTATATGCAAATGTTCTTGTGATCATCCTTATCATCGCATATACCTAGACATGACATTTTGATGAAAGTGAGCACACCTCTTTCAGGTAAGGAAGGTGAGAAGAGGGGAGAAAAGAATGGATTTAGACTCTGAGTTGAAGGGCAGAAACAATCATTTCAGTGGATACTCAGTGGTCTCTCCTGTCATGAAGATAACCTTCCTCCACGTTCCTTTCTTCCAGTTAGGTGACAAGCTCTGCCTGGCTCCATTACTGGCGCCAGTGGTAGAAATGACTACTACTGGGGCAATGTTGAGTCTTGCCTTTCAAACCCTCTTTGATTCTTTTCTGTATGATTTACACCAGCCTGCTTGACAGTGCCCATCGGCCTTCCCCATGAGCCAGTACTCTGTGTTCCAAGGCTGTGGAGCCCTATTCTGCCTGCTCATCTGGCTTGGTTCAGGCTCTGAAACCCCGAGAAAGAGGACAGAGGGCCCCTGAGTGGTGGTCAAACACAGCCAGCTCTGCATCTTTCTCACAGCCCCACGGCCCCATCTCGAGCCATTCCTGTTCGTGATGACCGAGTTAGTCCAGTTCCTTTTCTGGGACCATACTTATTGTCAAATATCTCACTTTTTTCCCTGCACTCCCTGGCTTGGGATCCAGAATCTTGAACTGAGGCCTCGTCTACCTCACATGGCCTCCTCAGAGCAGAGCCAGACCTGTGTTCCGATAGATGAGTTCCCGGTATTTGATGCCAAGTACTTCTGCCTGCCTTCTCCTTGGCCCTTTGCCTGTTGTCAGACTCTACTGATCTCCCTCTCTGGCCCTGCCTAGGATTCACTGCTGCATGACCTTAGATTCCCCCGTTTCCCAGCCTGCAGATTGAATGGAGTTCAGTGTCTTGGTGGACCATTTTGGAATCACTTGGGGAAAACCTTGCACAAGACCCACACAGGAGCCTGGGCCAGCGTGAGTAATGAAAAGCATCTGGCATGCTCTGGGTCAGTTGACATCCCACCAAGGGGCCAGCTTGCACTTGGAGGATCTTGAGAATGACTTACCTTCTTGCATTGAATTTTGTGCCCTAGATACCAGGCTTGCTTTGTCCTAGTCCTAGCCCTGCTAGGGGTCATACTGCCAACAATTCTGATGGTTTTGATCCAGAAAGGAACTCAGAGGCTGGAATTTCTTTACAACTATGCAAGGAGTTCATATGTGCAAGCAGGGTCGGAAGTCCTCTGGACAGATGATCTCTCAGGGAATTTGTTATCCCTGTGGGTGCTCTAGGACTTCAGAGCTCTGAAGTGATCATTCTCTACCTGTGCTTGGCCTTGGCACTTTGCCCATTCTTTGTAGTATCTTATTCTTTCCTGGCGAGTCTGCTTCATTTCTAGATTCCAGCCAGTCGCAGTCTAACCCAAGGCCCTGATGACCAGGGCTTTGTTCTGATCAACTCTTCTTTTTCCAGGCAAAGCATGCTTTATACCAAGATTTCAAATTTATTATTTTCTTAGCTTCTCTTTGTAAATGTGTAAATTGGGTGATGTGATTGGGGCTGCTTACCATATTATAGTATTTTGGAACTTTTCATTCATTCATTCATTCATTCAACATGTACTAAATACCTGTTCTGTACTATGCTCTGTACTATTTGCTGAGGTATTCTTTATAGCTAGGGTACTTACGGTAGATCAGCATTTTCCCAAGTGCATTCTGTTAACAGATGTAACACAAAAGCAAAACAAAACAAAAACTCCAAATCATGTCTTAGTCAAATAACTTAGGAAGACTTGGGTTAAAATACATAGGTTTTGTTAGCCAAGGTCTTTGGAGAATTCTTTAATATGCTAGTATTCAGAATCTGGAACCAACCTGAATTCTGGATATGAGAACGCTTTTAATGTGACCCAAAGTTATATGAACTAGCTCAATAGCCACATACTCCATTGACTCACTGGGAGTTTTAGGCCAGCTAAATTGCTTGGATCTTTTTTCCATACAACTATCTATAAGCAGATCTTTTCCTTTTGGAACTTGGACTGTTGACATTTTTGGAACCTGAATATAAGACCTATCAAGTTTAATGTTATTGATTTTGGACCCTCATTAAAGGCTGCTGAGATCTTTTTGATCTGAATCCTGCCTGCCAATGTATTAGCCAGGTTTCCCAGCTGTGTGTTATACTTATTCAAGCTACAGCTTAAGTCAATAGGCCTTCATTGTCTTCTTCACCCATGCCTCTGAAGAATTGCTGAATGAGACAGATCTCTGTGTCACAGCACTAGTCACTTCCCTTGGCATTGGTATTGATCCTTTAATCAGTACTATTTGGGTTGAGTACCGATTAAAATCCACTGAGCTGAGCTCATAACCCCTCATCCCAATCAAAGGGTAACACAAAAGGTTTTGGAAAACACTTCATGGAAGTGTTTCCCTGGCCTACCAGTGTAGTTTTACTTCCAAAGAAAAGAAGGTGGGGGGAGGAGTGCAGCCAAAAATTCAGTTCATAGCCTACCAAATTAAGAGGAATTGGGTTGTAGGGGAGGGGTGTGAGTGTTGAAAGGGGTGACACTGATGAAGATGCATGTGAGCATAAACTGCTCTGTTGAATGGCAACTCATTTGTACAACTATTTCAGGAAAATAGAAAAAAAAACTTTCTTACAAAAGGAAATTAACTTGCCTTGCTATGCTTACTATAGATAATGTGGGAGATACAAGGGGAGGGGGGAAATCCCTGGTTAAGAAGAAAATTAATCCTGGGAACTGGTGGCTTATGTCTAGGATCCTAGCTACTCCGGAGAAGCATGGTTCAAGGACAACAAGGGTAGAAAAGTTTGCTAGGTTCTGTCTCCAAAATAGCTAACAAAAGGTAGAGCTGGTGGTATAGCTCAAGTAGTAGAATGGTAGCCTATCAAGGATAAGGCCCTAAGTTCAATCTCCAGTATCACCAAAAAAGCAGGAGAAAATTAAAGCCACCCAACAGTCAACCACTCAGAGGTCTCAATTAATATTTACCATGTCTCCTTCCAGTCTTTTATTGTAGACACACATATATTGATTTATTTTTAAAAACAATTTATTCAGTTTTTAATGCTTCTAAGGGTTGAATGTTCTGGTATAGCAGTAAAGAATGCCTCCTTTCCCCAAATTTCTGCCTTTATAATATAAGCTTAAATTCTAGTCGAGGTAATGAAATAAATAAAATCTGTATTAAAAGGCACTTTCAAAATGTTTTGCATTTCTCTCTGAATATAACATTATATCAGTGCTGTCCTTGGAATGAAGTTGTGCTACGTGAATCCAGGCCAGCTTCTGATGATTTCTATTTTCCTAACAAATTCTCCTAATTTTCCTTTTGACAGTTACTGGGTTTGAACTCAGGGCTTCAAGCTAGGTAGGCAAGTCCTATAAAACTGAGTCATTGGTCCCAATCCTTTTGGCTTTAGTTTGTTTTCAGGTAGGGTCTCGTGCTTGTGCTCAGGGAACTTGGACTTTGAGTGTCCTGCTTTCATCTCCCATGTAGCTGGGATTACAGGGATTTGTCAGCTTGTTCGTTGAGATAGGGTTTTGATAGCTTTTCTTACTGGACTAGCCTTGAACCACAATCTTCCCATGCCAGTTTTCCTCTTAGAAGCACAATTTAGAGTTTTATGGGTGTCATATGAAACCCTCCAGTTAATAGTTTCCAGAATTAGCTTTTTTACTTATCTCTAAAATGTGGGACAAACATGCTTATCTTAAGTCATGTGGCATCTCTTCGTTCTCAGGTTTTTTTTTTCCTCCCAGATTGCAGACTGTGGGTTCCCAGTCCATCGCGTCTGGGAGGTAATTTGTCCGGGGTTGATGTGAGCTCATTTGCAGTCCTGTCTCTATCTCTCTCCTTCCTGTCTGGGTCCTTCCTAGATGGAAAACCCGGCTTCAGGACTCAAGGGGCTGGGAGGCTCTGTATTCTCTGCTGTTCACCTAAAATTATATCATCAGGTCCAAATAGGAACTCATAGTCTCTTCTTACATTGCAATGGAAGAGAGAAGATTATGGAGGAATCTGAAGGAAAATCTTTTTCATTAGCTTCAGTAGCTCCCCTGTTAAAAATCCTGAGAGTAGTTAGCCCAGTGGGACTCAGAATTATGCTACTTTGTGTGCCTGTGTGATTGTCTGCTCCCTCATTTTACAAGGAAGGAAACTGAGGCTCATGTTCAGTGAAGGGTACTGTATAAATCGAATCCCAATGTAGAATTACAGTATTCATTTTACATCAACCTTGCAGAATCTGAGGGGGAATAAAAGTCTTGCAAGGAAAAGATCACTAGGGGAGAAAAAGACCTCAGGAGAAATTTAATTGCTAGCCCCTCTCATAGGGAGAGGACAATGGGTTTCACGGAACTAGCCCCTGATTGTAGAAATTTTTCCTGGTTGTGGATATCCCACTGGGATCATTCTGGTCTGTTCTGCTTGGGGGAATGGTAACATCCCTGCCCCTTTTGCCTCCAGCTTTGGGTTCACCAACATAGGACACCAAACAGCTGGTTCTCTCTGTATGCAGCCACCCCTCAGCCCTGTGCTCTTCATTAACTGAAGCCTTTCCTGGGGGAGTAGCTGACAGTTCCTTTTGATTGGCTATTGACAATCATGCTGGGGCTTCTAAGTAGCTCCTTGTTAACCTTGAAAGATGACTATTTTAGTTTTTTGGAGTCTCTGTCACCACCTGCAGATAGAAGCAGATGATTTAAGAGGTGAGCAAGTAGAAATTCTGTGACCTTCAAACAGAGATATCCCCAGAATCAGTGGACACAGATGAATCACTACACGACTTGTCTGTCTTTATGTCCTGGCTCTATCCCCAGTCTATTGTGTCAGATTAGAGGCTTCCTGTTACCTCTGAAAGGCTGGGGTTACCAGGCAAGCTCAGAAGGCATCGGCAATACTCCTTCCCTGTAAACAGCCTTTACAAACACTGTGTTATCAACCAGGGCCGATGCCATTTTGGTACTGAAAGTTCCAGGGCAAAGGCTGTGTGGGTAAGCACATAAAACACAAAAATCAAGTTAATTTAGTCTATTTAAATGCATAAATAAATAAAGTCATTTCACTTCGCATTTTCTAAACCAAGACCAGGAAACATAAAATTCTCTGTAATAAATAATAAAACATAAACTGTTTTCTGTTTTATAGCTTGGTGAGTCAGAAGAAGGCAAAGAAAAAGACAAAAAGATAGAGGGAGAAAGGAGGCTGGAGTTGAGAAGAAAAGGAAAGGGACAAGTCCCATAACCACCATCGATCTCTAGGATGCCACATCCTTGATTACTCTGTGAAATGATAGTCACCTGCTGGCTAATACCTGGGTTCCTGACTAAACTCTACAAGGACCATAACAAAGAACATCTGTTCAAGACTTTTAACTTACAGTTAACTTCTATATCTGGTATGCAAGTAGAACTGTGGTTTAGTCCTATCCAAGATGGCCCTAGACAGTTGGTCCTGATGCTATCTGCACCTCTTTTATTTATCCTGTTGGGGTCAGCAATGGCCACATGAGCCTTTCCACAGCTCCTGCCAGTGTGACTTGGACCTATGACTTGTGTGCAATGGAACTGTTGGGCCACATACAGAAGTGTAGCCCAGCTGTTCACTCTAGAGTATACAGATGTCTCCCTGTGTTCCTTCTACTTTAGCTATTTCTTCTCCTCTTGCTACCACACATATTCATGCAAATGCAGGAATTTCAGGAGGTTGGATTTCTCTTCCAATGTAAACCTGCTCTATGAATGCCTCTGTAATAAAATGCCTCTAAAAAAAACTATCTTTCTCAGCTGCTGTAAAAGGAGTTTTATCATCTTGCATGCTTTAGGCAGGAAAAGAGTCACTTGGGTGGTGAGCTGCCTGGACCACTTCCCCTTCCCACTAGCAGTTCTTTCTTCTAGGACTGCATCCTGTGTCCAACCACCAAATGGCCCTCAGCCACAGCAGCCGAGGCTGAAGTGTTTTATTTTAACTGTTTCTTTCCTATTTATATGTAGCCTATGCTGTTATCTTTTCTTCTAATTGCTGCTCTTGTCTCTACCTTCCTTCCTTTGTTGGTTCTAGCATCCCATGCACCCCAACAATCTCCACCTTCATTGCTAACCTAAGCTTCCTTTGCCTTTGAGTTTTAGTTGAACTGTTCTCCTCTTACATTTCTATCCAGGTTCCATTAACATGTAGAAGACTGGATCATCTTACAGTTACAGACTTCAGGACTTTATCAAGGATGACCTGCAACCTTATTAACCAAGCAAGTGTGTTATAACACCGCCTTTTACATGACCAACTTGCTACCAGATGAACTTGTAATAGTCTTAATGTCTTCATCATCTAGAGTTTGGGTTGGATTAGCTGTATAGACTGAACCATCCCCTTTTCCTTCTGCCCACTTTTCATCAAAACCAACTGCTGGATAGTTTCTGACACTGTAGCAGAGTTACTTTTGAGCGTTTGAGAATGAGGTCTCTACTCATTAGAGATATGCATGTATTCAATCATATTTATGCTTCTTAATTTCTGTGGGGTTATCTGAGCAGGGTCCAAGCCAGAAAAGACGTACATTTTCCCAAACGTTGAGGGATTACAGAACAAGTGAAATCTAGGATTCTATGAGATATGACTAAATAATGTGGATTCCATGGTCAATGTAGATACAGACTGATATTTACCACTTCTAATGTGCCAGAGGCAGATCATCTTAGTAGACATAGCCAACAGAGGACCTGAGACCAAACTTACAGGTAAAGAGTATACATACTTTGGGTTCTGCCAGTCTATGGAACATGTTTTGAGTCATGAGGACTTAGAATTCCTTTCTCACTAGACTATGGCCTTGTTTGCATCATAGTGTCCTTTTTATCTACCTATGATCCTCCATTTGTAAAATGACAGTAGGGAACAGCCTGGTTTCTTAACCCTTCATAGTGCTGACATGTAACATTCTATGTAATGTGCTATGTCCAGCTCAGCTCCGGTGTTATCTCTTCTTGAAAACATTTCCCAGTTCTCCAATGAGCATTCTTATCCTGAGCGCCTTTCACGCTTCAATTCAATCCAACTTAGAACAGTTCAATGCAATTCCAAAACCTTCAGTGAGTATTTTTGCCGTTCTAGGCAGTTAAGTTTCTCATTGGGATGAGTATATGATGATACCATTAACAGAAGCTGAGTTGCACAAATAGGAGAGGAACAGACGCGAGGACAAGCTACCCAAGTTCGTGTTCGCCATATATGTCTGTGCGTATACTATGTAGGGGGTGAAGGGATTGCACGGCCTGGTGCCCTCTAGAGCCAAGCCACACATGTTTGGAACTCAGCTCCAGTAGTATTATCTTGGACACGTAGTATTATCTTGGACAAGTCCTTAACCTCTCTATGCCTGAGTTACCCATTTTTAAGACAGGGAAAACAATAACACCAACTCATAGGGCTGTTATGATATCAGGAGGATGGAATGAATGAATATTTTTTAATGTTCTTAGAGTACTACTTGTACATCATATTTTAAAGGACTCCATTTTCAACAAATGTATGTTCTGGGAGGTGTCCTTCAAGAAAAGCCTGGGTAGAGAGATGGATTTTGGAGCTATCAATCTTTAGATGAGGTCTAGACTTAGGCACAAGTGATGTTTTCCAAGGAGAATGCAAGATTCAGATTGAGTGGCAAAAAGGATTGAAATAAATTCTTTAGGGAATTCCAATGTTAAGGGAGCAGGCAGAGGAAGAAGATGTAAGGAAGGAGACTGAGGGTAAAGCTGACCTCTGAGAAAATGAAATCAGAAGCCAAGTAAGTAGCGACTTTCAAGAAAGGGCTAATGAGCAACAAAGGCAAAGGCCAGGGCGACATTTCCTAAAAAGGGGAATAAAACAAAGCCATTTGTTCTGATGGCTAAGAAAGCATGCTGCCTGCTACATATAATTCCTATTTATGTGTGCCTTCACCCACTAGGCTATAAGCATCCATGAAAGGGGCCAAGTTTATTATGCAGCCTCATATACCCATGAGCTAGAACATGCCTGCAGCCTAGCAGGACTTTCTCCGTGCTGCTGAAATATTGTTTGTGTTGCTAGACTCTCTAATGACTCCTGTTCCTTAGTGGTCCACTTCACCCTGCTTGTCTATTGAATAATGAGACAGTAAACAAAGTTGAGAAAAATCTCATTTCCTGCCGCGTGTCCTTTCTTCTTGGGAGAACCCAAGGAGAGGTGAGGGCAGTATTTCTTGGCAGGGAGCATCCTTTCATGATGAGACCAAGTCTTAACTTGCAGAAATTAAGAGGGGGTCGTAATAAGCCTGGGATGGGGGGGGGGGAGCTGGTAAAAAAAAGAAAAAAGAAAAAAACATCAGAGGAGATCACCTCCATTTTTATAGAGCTCTTTGGTGACGGCTATATCGTCACTCTCAGACCACTTGACCCTAGATTGGTGGTAGTGAGGGAACAATGCCCTATTGGATAGCAGGGGGAGTCCTCTACCCTTTCAACTTTCAGATTGTAGGATCTCAAGCTACCTCCCCCCCCCCCCCCGGAGGTGGCTATAATGACAGCAAGGCCTGAATCAAATGGTGACAATGAGGAAGTTCTTTGCTGGGTATATAGTTGTATGGAGAATAAGTGGACAATGGTAGGGAGAAGGGAGGGTGAGTGGAGAGAAACAGAGAGGGGGCAGTGTGTGGACTGTAGGACTGCAGAGCCCCCTGCTGAGAAACTGGAATTCTTCAGGTCCCCGTGGGCCAGGTAAGAGGGAGGAAGGCAGAGGAGCAGTGGGCTGGGAAATGGGAGGGAGAAGGGGGGATGGGCAATGGGGATGATGGCTCTGACTCATGCTCATGTTGACAAATAGGCTGGATTCCTTTCACTCGGCTGGACCTTGCCCTTTCAGGATGTACAGCCAGCGTCAGCACACTGCTAATGGGGCTTTGAGTGTCTCCTTTTGATGAGCACGTCCCAGAAAGCAGGTATTAGCCATTTCTGCTGGGGAGGCAATGAAGGCATTTGCAGCTGAAATCGGCTTTCCTGGCTGCCCTAATAAAGCAGAGACTTTCAAAGCCCCATTAGCAGTGTGCTGACTGCAGCTTTACATCTGTACTAGCCCAGTTTAGGGGAGGAGAGCGCTAGGCACCAACAAACTAACTGCCTCTGACCAAAGCAGGCTTCATTTCCAAGGGGAGACTGAGGGCTCCCAAGGAGAGAATCCTGTCCTCTTATCCCAGGGCCTAGCTAGACCCTCAACTAATGTTTTATGGAGCGGATAAGCAAACTGGAGGAGTTTGTCTGCTAACAGGAGCTGGAGCACCTCACTTTGGACAGCTCCCAGGCCTTGGTGAGCCCATAACTAGTTTGTGAGATGGAGGGAAAACAAGGAGGGCAAAGAAGGGATTGGAAAGGGATGGGGTGAGCTAAAAGAAAAAGGAAGTTTCTTTCTCTGTCCCTTATTTGTGGAACACTTTGCGTAGGAATCTCTCATTTCCTGCATCTCCGCAGGGACGACCTGAGGACTTTCCCGTGGTCAGGTTCCCAAGAGGGGATGGACATGGGAGAAAGGAGGGCCCTGGTTGTCACCAGCCAATTTTGTAAGTTATCTTTTCTGAGACAATGTATATAGGAATGTATATAGGAATGATTTCCGCTTTGGGCAAGGAAATGGGATCTCTGGGAAGTTCACACGCCTTGCCAGAGATGTAAACTTTCTAGAAGATGTAAACGATGGAGGCAGAATTCAAGTCCAAGTCAGCGGGCCTTCCAAGCTCACCTCCTGTTTTCCCTCTGACCACAGAGTCCAGGCAGGATGTCACTCTAGATGTGTAACCATTTCTTGACAGGTGATCTCCTCCCGCCCTACACAGCTGTGTCCATTGTCAGGTAGTGGTGGCAAGGTGAATCACTCTGACTTGCAATCAACTTTTTCTTCCATGGGTCACAGCAAATTTCTAGAGGATTGGTGTTGGGTGGATGGACCTGTACGGAAGCCCTGTTAGTTTTTAGCTTCCATCAGATCAGATATGGCTGCTGTAGGTGTTTCTCTATCTCTTATCATTCCTTCCTGAATGCAAATACATTCAGACAAGACCTTCTTTCTAGGAAGATCTCTAAAGGGAAACAAATAGCAAACGTAGGGAAAGAAATGGATACATGCAAATTCATCTAAGCTGCCAGAGCTGCCTGTCCCGTGTATTTTCTCCACGCATGTGTTTGACTCATACCAATCCTGGTCTAGCCGACGTCCTCTTGTGAGCACTGATGTATGTCTGGGGTTCTTCGCCTGGCCACTAGGCCCTTTGAATATTTCTAGTCAAGATTTGGTCACTGCACCTCTTCAACAGTCCTCTAATCGGAGAAATTAACTCTCGTCAGGCACAGAAATTAATCTTTGTTAGTGTTGTTGTCAGTCTAACTTTGCCTTCCTCTGTGCCAGACACGGAGAGGGATGTCCTAAGGGAGCAGCCACCATTGCCAAAGACCTCAACAGGAGAATGGCTGCCAGCTTTCCTTCTTATCTGACTCAAGGGGTCTGAGCTGTGCTACACCCAGATCTCGAAAGATATTGAATGGCTTGAACATAGGAGTACAGTTATGGCAGGAAAAGAGCAGAAGTCTTTTGGAAAGGACATCAGAGCCAAATGTCAATGGTCTAGGAGTCAGATGACAGTACCCAATGGGGTGGACTTGTTATTGATTTACAGGCTCACCTTTTGAAGTCATCCTTCAGTGGATGTGTGTGTGTGTGTGTGTGTGTGTGTGTGTGTGTGTGTGTGTGTGTGTGTGCTGTGTGTGCGTGCGCGCGTGCACATGTGTGCATGTGTCTAGTTGGGGGATAGCAAAGGTAATGACACAGTCCCTCAGTTACATTTATAAAAAGTGTGGAGCCAACCTCAAGCTTCAAAGCATTCACCAACTCAGTCATATAGAGAACCTTTAATGTTAAAAGGACTCAGATGACTGCAGAATAAACAAATGTGATGTGAATACCATCTTCCACAATATCTGTTTCAAATCCTCTCATTTTCTCATGAAAAAAAATTACGTAAACATGTGTGTTATCATCACATTCATCTGTTCCACCACATTTGATTTTGTTAGTGTCTGGCTAGCTGTACATTCAAGCCAGCGGCAACTGGCTATGTCTATAGCACACCAGAGCAGATTTTTTTCACTTCAAACTACAATACCTTCTTGCATAGGTATTTCTTTAGGAGGATTAGAGAATCTGGAGACTTTTGCTTCTGAGCAAAGGGTGGGAAAACAAGCAGCTCAGGAATCAGTAGAAAGGACCTCCATCCTGTTTTCTCATGGACTGCTTTGCAATCTTGGGGATTCACTTCATTTCTTTGTTTTTCTCTGATGTCCAGTTGTCCCATGTGTAAAAGGTGGGTATTAGACAGGATAATCTCTAAGGTCTCTTTGAGCTCTAATCTTTAGCTTGTCTATGAGGAGTTGTTGAGAAACTAGAGCAGGAAAATGACTGTAAATATCTATAGCCAAGAAGAAGGAGATGAGAGTTTCTTGAAACTTTGAGCCACAATGATCAGAATGTAAGCCACTTCTGTAGGCACATTTCAGAGCCACAAGCTGATTCTACCTGGAGAGGGCTCTCTGCTTCTCCATTTCTTGGATGATTGCTTTCTTGCTACTGGGAAAAGGAAGAAAAGAGGAATGAAAGGAAAGAAGGAAGGAAGGAAGGGAGGGAGGGAAGAAGGAAGAAAGGGAGGGAGGAAGAAAGGGAAAGAGGAAGAAAGGGAAGGAAGGAGGGAAGGAAAGAAGGAAGTAAGAAAGAGAAAAAAGAAAGGAAGGAGGAAGGAAGGAAAGAAGGGAAGGCAGACAGGCAGGCAGGAAGGAAGGAAGGAAGGAAGGAAAGAAGAAAGGGGAAGGAAGGAAGACAAGTGATTTTCTCATTGGCCTATGACATGCAACATGAACTGTCTCTATTATGGATGCAGCCATGGGTACCACTAATGTTGATTCATACCTTAGTGACCTCATGGATCACTGACAGCTGTACCACCTGGCAGGCTGCCTAGAACTCACCGGGACCAGTTAGAAGCCCCAGCTGTACCTCCATTTTGCAGGCTACCACCAGCCCAGCAGTTACCCTTGGGTTTCAAGCTTCCTATTGTCAGTATAAGAAATAATCACATCCTCAAATCAAAAAGTCAGGAATTCTGAGGACCAGTGCCTCTCAGAGAACTGAGTGATGGCTTGCAGACGTACAATGAGATAACAAAGTCACTTTCAGACATCTTTCATAATCCCAAACCCTAGGTAGTTGATAAACAACGCAGTGCCAGCAAGGCCAAGTTCTTGCTATCATGTTGACCAAAGCATTCATTGTGAGGCTTCCTGGGCATTCTATCAAGGGGGAAGGAGAACCCTGACCACTTCTGCATAGTGTAGATGCATCTGCAGGCTGCACAACACCTGTATTTCATGAAGTTTGTGTCATTGGGTGTTGCCAGAGAGAGAGTGAGTTATTCTCTCTGGTTTTGGACCCTTGATTTTTAATCTTGATGATGATGATGATGATGATGATGATGATGATGATGATGATGATGATGATGATGATGATATTATTGTTGTTGTTGCTGCATTTTATTTTCACTTTTGTCTCCAGGAAAGGCAGCTTGTCAGGAGGAGTCCATCCCTGAAAATTCACCAGTAGGTTCATGGCCAAGGTGAACGGCTCTTCTTTCTTGACCTTTAGGCTTGGATGATCTAAGGTGCTTCAGCTACAAAAACATACCTTCCCACATTCCCAAACACAATAGTTTCTACCATCCACATCCACATTGTTGAACCTTCTCCTGCAAGTCCAATTGCAAGAGATTGAGGAAGGATGAAAGAAATGGGGTTGAACAATGCAGGTCAATGTCAATTTCTGAGAACACTAGCACTTAGAGAAGAGTTGGCACTCACACTTGCTGTTTCCCAGACTTGCATATTGATTCCTTCCTAGAGAAGGCCTGGGTCTTAAAGGGAATAATACCACACACTCAATGGGACTGGCTCCCTCCTGTTATTTTGAGACAGGGTCTTGCTCTGTGTAGTTCATGCTAGCCTAGACTCATTATGTAGCCCAGCCTGGCTTCTGACTCTTGATCTTCCTGCCGTATTCTTCTGAGTGTTGGGATTATAGCCATGCCATAGCATGCTTGGCTTCAGGGAGACTAAAAGAAATTAAAAATATACTTTCTTGTTTTGTTCCTCTTTGATGACTTTTACAAGACTTAGCCAGCCAGGCTGGAGAGGAAATAGCAATGGTTTTGAAATCAGATTTGAAATGTGTTCCTGGCACCCACCAATCTGTAAAGTGAGGTCCTTCTGTGTGATAGTTATGAAGTCTGGGGTGTGTGTAAAGAGCAGGGCATGAGGTAAGTAGGTGCTCAAGAAATGGAAACGTGACTTATTTGGAAATCTAACATCTTCAGAGTGAATCTGAGGCCTACGCTGTTTGTTTTTGCTGCTGTTTCTGGCCCAAAGTGCCAAGAATCAAACCATCAGT
Source organism: Dipodomys merriami (assembly GCF_024711535.1). NCBI lineage: Eukaryota > Metazoa > Chordata > Mammalia > Rodentia > Heteromyidae > Dipodomys > Dipodomys merriami. The sequence goes on from NW_027204381.1 coordinate 17,766,133, forward strand.
TTCAGTAACAGATTAGGTCTCTACATAGCAAAATAGAGTGGTTTGGCTGCCTCGGGATGGGTGGGGGAACCCATGTGATTTGTCAGGGAGACAGCTGTCTGCCTCACAGCTAGGAAAGAAATGAGCACTTTTTATATTTGTCAGGTAAGAAGGAAAGAAGGTAGCTTGGGCCCTACATGGCCAGGCCCGTGTGGTGTGAAGAATACTGACTGACCATGATCCCTTAGCCAACTCCCTGAGGCCAGATGGCTTTGAGAATTCACAATTTTTCATGTTTTAGAAAAGTACTCAGGGGCAGTTCTTGGACATCGTCTACTATCCCCTAACCTGAGCAGCAGAATTTGAGGCCTCAACTTGGCAAACAAACAAAAATAAATAAATAAAGTGAGATTTCTGCAGTGAATATTCATCTGAAATGGGATAAATGAAGTCTACAAAGAAATTCAGGTCAGGTCAGGTTTTACTGCCAAATGAATCATGAAAAAAATAATCTTGGTATTCTGAGCTTTTCGGATTTCAAAATTACACCTTGTTGATTTATAATAATAATAGAGATGATGATAAATAATAACAGTTGCATTTAATAATCGTTTTCCTTGTGTCAGGGTCACTAAGTGTTTTACATATATTTTCATATTTAGTCTCTGACGGTCCTGGGCGGTTAGTATTATCATTTTCCTTTTAGTGATGAGAAAAATAAGACTAAGAATGTTAAAAAATGCCCCCCCCAAAGGTGTCACAACTAGTACACCGCCACCCTAGGATCTGAACCTAGATCATTCCGATTGCAAAATCTATCGTGGTAAAAATAGACTCATGTTTTTCCTTTTAGTAATTATTGCTTCACCTTGGAGTCCAGAAGTTAGACTTTTGGGTCGTGTGACTTGATCCAGGCTAGAAGTGTTTTATATGGGCTAACAGATGAGAGATACGAAGAGACAAGCCAACCAGAGTTGGTTATGGTTGGCTTGGTTATGGATGACATAAAACTGATCACTGCCATCTTGGTAAACCAGCTGCTTTGACTGAAGCCCAGCCCAGCCAGCCTTTGACCTTGGTCTGATCCCCCATTGTTCAAGACAAGGTTCATTCATGTTGAGAAAGGGTGACTGGGCTGTGCAGGCCTGTATCAGGCCATCTCTCTGTGTGACCTCTATTGTTTGGGTAGAGTACTACACAGGGACAAAGATCCTAATGAGCCTTAATGTGGGAGGAAATGGCCATCCTAAAAATAACGCCAGGCCCTGTGGAGTAATGACATCATTAGCCAACTCCAGCCTGGAGGGAGTCTAAGCACTTTTGACTAGACGTTTTATTTTAGCACAAGATGTATCAAGTAGATCTATTATGCTTGTCAGCCCAAGCCAGGGTTGCAAGGCAAGAATTAAGTGAAGGGGGAACAAGAAGGGCCACGACACTTGCTTTAATCACATTTTACATAATTGGAATGGTTGCTATTTCCAAATCTTCAACCAGGCAGTCTTCATGACCACAACCAAACAGATCTGGAAAGAGAAGAAATTCTATTGTCTGGAGAGGACCTGACATTTTAACTTCATTTTAAGTCTAGGGGAGGAGAAACAGCCTGGGGATCTGGATTAGCCAAGAGCTGCTGAGAAAGCTGGAAGTAGATGTCTCGGAGAATTCCTCGGCACCAGGATTATCCTCCTCTTTATAGCTGACAAGTGGGCAGCAGGTTTCTTCCTTCCCATGGTCCTTCCCCTAACAGAGTTCTTGAAATCATGCATGAAGTAACCGGCCTATTCAACCTCTGTTCGCCTCCTCTACTTGACCATGCACTTCTTAAAGATCAGGATTAGCCATTAGCTCCTAAGGAATGGATTAGTCATCCATTCTTCATAGTAGCATAGTGCCTCGTATTGAAATCCTTGATAAATAGATGTTAAATTAGATCAAGTGCTGGTGGATCTGTTTCATATATCTGTTCGTTTACGTGTAAGAGATTATTACTCATTGACTTTACAACCCAAAGAATGGAAGTAGAAACCGGTCTTTCTCCAAGCGGACAGTGAGGTAACCACTGGACTAGGGACAAAGAGCCCTGCATGCTATGACTTAAGTGGTTCCAAAAGCGTAAGCTTTCCTTCATACAAAGCAATGACAAACCCCTCCAAGGAGCTCTTGGACTCCAGGAAGAAAAGAAACAACACTAAACCTGGTAATAGTGCAGAGACAAATCAGCCTGTCTTGATACTCAGACCCAGAGGGTCTTTTCCTTTTCCGTTATCCTGACCCTACTGTGAGCATGGCTGTGGAATTCTGGTAGGTTCAGCTGTCTGAGGAAGCGGAGAAAGAGAGGTGGGACCATTTTTTATGTGGCCTGCCGCTTGTCTAGCCACGTACTTGTTTCTCCCCAGAACAAATTGTTTCAGCTGCCTCCCTGCTTCCTTCTCTCCCTCCCTTCTCTGCCCTCCTTTCCCACTCACAGTCCTCACTCAGCCTTCTTCTCTTCGCCTGGGCCCCCTGAGGTCTGTCATAATTAGAATAAGAGGAAGGAGGGGAGTCATCCTAGCCCACCAGGGCTTTATGGGAAGCTGGGACTGCTTGCTGGGAACCTGGAGCTACACACGTTTCAGTGTCTTTCGTCTTTTCCCATCAAGATACCTTCCAACACACAGGGCCCTGGACTAAAGCCAGGAGGGGCCTAGGCCAGGAAACCCATGGCTTTGCTGTAAAAACATAGATGACAAAATGTGAGTGCACTTGTGTGTAAAGATATTTATAAACGTGGGTGTGGATTTATTATTTGTCTGTGCTCCCAATGAGGAGGTAATAGAAAACAGTTAATTTTTTCCCCCTAAACCTACAGAATGTAGCCCATGTCAAATTTGGGGTAGAAGTTCTCTAGGGGGTTCCGACGTATTCATCTGTGGTCCCTCTAAGCCTTATGGGAAGGAAAGGAGTAGATGGAGTAGATCATTGGAATTATCCCAAATCTTCATTGGCACAGCCGAGCAGGCATGGCATGCTCAGCAGGGTCGCATGCGAGCAATGGATGCAGGCTTTCCCAGCTTCTGCTATACCACAGTCTTGCCCTGTGCTGGCATTTTCCTGAGCAATGCTGAGGGCATCATTAATCTGTCTCCTAGCTATTTTTCTGCCCAGCCCAGGAGACGACTCTGGCCTATAAATCAGCTCCATACAGAGCAGGAAAATCAAGAAAGGGATATAATAAGGAGGAAAATCGCCACTCGAGAAGGATACGGATCTGAGCTTGAGACTAAGAAAGTGAAGAAACATGAACAAGTAAATTCTTTTATTTTTTAGAAAATCAGGTGAAAAGACAACATTATATGAACCTGGCAGGGCTAGATCTGGGACAAAGGAGATTTTGAATCTGGTCTCCAAGATGTTATTCTAAGCTTCTTGTTCTGGCTAATCTCTCTGGGCTACAACTAGGCCATCTGTTAAGGTGAGATCCCACATGCCCTCACTCAGCTTTGTGTGTACTTGGTAACTAAAACAAGTGCAGAGAAATTAAACAAACACATACATGCAACGATTCAAACCCTGGGCACCGACTCATGCCAAGTAATAAAAAGTACTCCTGGTGAAAATGTATGTGTAGTGCCATAGGAGATGGGAGTTTGTATGGTCAGTAAGATCATGAAAGAGCTGAAAGCCAACTGGGTACTGATTCTTGGTTGTAAGGTACCAGTCCATCAACCATGAGCCAGAATCCCCATTCTTCGGGATGGATTTGAACATCTAAGTTTCTGTGAACATGCCATTTGTCTCCACACTGATACAGGCACTCATGTTCTTGTAGTGACTCTTCTACTTCATTTTCAGGCTCCAGGGCTTTTGGGGAGATGTGGCTGCCTGCTTAGGTGCATCCCTGTAAGTTTCTGCTTGAACCCATTGCTTTCCAGACTACCTCTCTAGATAACTTTGCCTTTGTTCGGGCTTCTTTTTTCTGTGGGATATCCTCCTCTCTTTCCATTTAAATTTCAATTAGTTCATCAGGCTCAACTGATAACATCTCCTCTTTAAAGCCATCCTTGAGGTCTATGGGAATTGCTGATCATTCTCTTCTGTTTTCTTTTGCCTTTACTTGAACTAGGGAAGCAACAAGTGGAGGGACTAACAGGCTGGGCTCAATGTGTCATGGATTTGAATCTTGCCTCTTCAGCTTGTAGCTGAAGTGACCTTTGGAATGTGACTTTTGGAAACCTCACTTCCTTGCTGGTAATATGGAAATAATGGTGTATTGTTCTGTGTGTGTGTGTGTGTGTGTGTGTGTGTGTGTGTGTGTGTGTGTGTGACTGGTGATTTGAACTCAGGGCTTTGTACTTGCTAAGCTGGCATGGTACTGTTCAATCACATCTCCTGTACTAGTTATTTTCAGGGCAAGATCTTGTCTCCTGTCTGGGCATGCACCTGAACTTTGATCTGTCTAGTCTAGACTTCTTGTCATTGTTGAGATCACAGACAGGCACCACTGTGTCCAGCTTCCTTTCATGGATATGGAGTCTCATAAATTTTCTGCCTTGTCTTGCTGTGAACCATTGTCTTCCTGTTCTTAGCCTTCCAAGTAGTTAGACATACAAGCACAAGGCACATGGCACCTGGTACGTAGTCAGTGCTCAGTCTATGACCCATGAAATTATTACTCTTTGTATCAGCAACATGCTGTTGTAATTTTGGAGTGGTTCATTCCATTTCCTCAAATCTGTAAACTCCCCAAGCAGGCACATTTCCTCTACTGCCTACCCAGTAACTTGACATTCTAGTAAACATAATGACTTATTTCTCTCTTCTTTTCCCTATTTATCTTCTGTCCTGTCTTAACTTCTTTAGACTCTCCTTCATGTTGCTACTGGAAGGAAAATTTAGAAGCTAGAGAACAGCCTCATTCCTACACAAAAGACATCCTCAGTCAATACATAAAGACCTACACTGTATCTATACTTAGCTGGAATTTGGCTCCCGTTTATTACATCATCAAGGCTATTTTTTTTGCCTTCGTGATCATCAATGGACTCAATTGAAACAGTAGAAAGTTCCTACTGTTGGCTGCTTCCTAGAAAGTGCCCTCGGCCATCCTAGTCTGCTCATTTCCCAAATATGCAACACCAAACTGGGCCCACAGAAAGAAAAGGCCAGCTTACCACAGAGAATTGATCATCAGACGCCATAGTTCAAGATACATACAGATAAGCTATTGTGTAGATAAGGCTTTTAGCCTCCCTGACTCATGATCCTACTTTTGTTCTCTCCCATTCTTCCTTGTTCCACAGGGGTCATCAGATGAGCCTTGATTTGGAAACTCTGGACCATTCTTGTTTCTAAGGGTATCTCGATCCAGGTAGGGATTTTGGCCTATGGTTTTGCAAAGGATCAGAACTAGTTGCATGCTCTGGAATCCAGGATTTGGAATGTTTGGATGAGCTCTTGCCATCTTGGAAACCTCCAAGTCAGGGCATTTCCTGTGCTTCTACTACTTGTCCACTGGCCGAGACTTCTGCCTTGATGTGCCACTGTGTAATTCTCTCCTACTCTTATCATCTTTGGGGCTCCATGTTTGATATAACCAAGGCCCTTGCAGCTAGGGTTACTGCCTTAAGCTCATCAATGGTGGTGTCTGATTATTTGTCTTCTTTCCTAGGGTTGATCCCATCTATGCATTCCTCTGCTGATTGCAAGGATCTCCATGTACATGAATGCAGCATCAATTCTTCTTCCCTTTGGCCTCATCTGATCTCTGATCTTTAGAACCACTTGGACTGGTGTTTGTCTCTGTTCAATTTTGTGTGGGTAGGCAGACATATACTAGAGTCTTTGGGTTTACCCCACGGTCTAAGCCAGCAAGACTTAGACAATTGTTGCCAGAGCAGCAGGAACTAGCTGTGTGACATTCTCTACTATCTCTTATAAGGGTGGGCGATCTTCTTGAGAAGTAGGTTTGGCTAAGAGCGCATGTATGCTGATGCATGTGCGTGTGAAAGTTGAATAAAGGGAAATTCAGTTTGGGGTATATTCAAAGTGGGGCAAGTAGAGAATCCATCCAGAGAGATTTCCAGTAGATGATACTTGCAGAACAGTAAAATTCAAGGGAGATTAAGTGATAGACACACAGAGGTGGGAATCACAAAGACATGTAAAGTAGGTGAATCCATGAATTTGCCTAGGAAGATCCTGTAGAATGGGATGTGAAAGCTGAGACTTGAGCCTGAAAAACTCCCAACTTATGTGCCATAGGCAGTGGGAACAGAGCTTCAGTGGGTATCTTTTCCAGTCAGTTTTATATCACTGTGACAAATTACCCCAGAGAAACAACTTAAAATGAGAGATGGAATTTGGCTCACGATAAGTTTCAGTCCATGGTCAGTTGATGCCGCTGTTTCTGGGGCTCTGGTAAGGTAGCACATTATGGCAGAAGGGTGTGGTGGAGCAAAATTGCTCCCTTCATGATGTTTAGGAGGGGATAGAGAGAGGGAGGAAGAAGAAAGAGAAGGAAGGAAAAAGGAGGACCAGGATGCAAGGTAACTTTCCAGGACACATTGTCATTGGCCTAGTTTTTCCAAATAATCCCCATTTTCCAATAATGCTATCAGGAGTAATTCATCAAGACATTGATCCATTGATTAGGTCAGAGCCCTCAGGATCCAAATGCCTTTCAATGATTAGATCTACTGACTGAGGGCCAAGCCTTCAACACATGAGTCTATTGGGGATGTGTCATACCCAAATCATAACACTGTCTGAGAAGAAATAGCTGGAGAAGTAGAAAGAGCACCTGAAGAGATTGGCTTCTTTGGAAGAGCAGACTGAAGAGATATACACAAGTGGTAACTAAAGAAGGCTATAGCTCTAGGGAGAGTTGGTGTATTAGTCAGGGCTTTTCAGACAAGCATGGGTGCTTGTGTAAGTGTACACAGGCATGTGTGTATACACCCATGGCTATCAGATTTATTGTGAGAATCACCTTATGTGAGCATGGAGGCTGAGAAGTTCCAGGATATGCGTTCTGCAAACTAGAGACACAGGAGAGCCAGTCTGAATCTGAAAGTCTGGGAACCAGGGCAACTGATATGATGTAACTCCCAGTTCAAGGCCAAAGGCCCAAGCTCTAGAGAACTGTTGGTATGTGTTCCATCATGAGAAGGACAGGGACCCAGGAGCTCCATTGTGAAAGCTCTGAAAAGAAAGACATTCCAGCCGAAGAAGAGTATACATTTGGTTTTCTTCATCCCTCTTTCCCCCCTATTGGACAGTGGACGGAATGGCATCACCCATATTGCTGAGGGAACATCTTCTTTACCAGTTCCAATGTTGATCTACAGAAAAGCTCCTAGAGATACATCTGAGCATTATGTTTTACTAGCTACACAAGCATCCCCTAGCCAAGTCCAAAACAACACTGAATTAACCATCACCTCCAATTTGATTGTTTTGTTTCAATGGAAGGGACTTGAGTCTATACAGGTTCTTAGGGGGAAATGAACAGGGAGACCCACATATAGAGGAGATCAGTAATGGAAGATATTCCCATGAGACATCAGGGCATGGGAGGCTGGACACAGGTGGCACAATCAGTCTTTGACAAGAGAGGTCCCCCTGTTGGCCTTCAGCCAGGATCCAGTAACCTTCTATTAGACAAGGAGAATGACCAGAACCATGTTGGTCGGAGGACATGCCATGCACGTAGCCTCCAGCCTAACGTTTGGCAGAGACAATCCACACAGACAAATTAGACTTGCCTGAACTTGAACTGCCTACAATAATGAAACTCTCAAAAGTGGCATATCTGGGGCTCTGACACACATCTGCCATGACCCGTGCAGGGACAAGAGGGATTGCCAGTGACCCTGAAATGCTACCACACGGTTCCTGCCGAAGACTAATGGGAGATGGAAATCATGCCAGGAGACCGTGAGGCTACCTGGGAGGTGCTGCCCTCCCAAGGGGGGGGGGGTGCGTTGCCAGGCAGGAGCTCCCCTATGGGAATGGATTATGAGGCTCCCTTGATGGGGCCTCTCCTTGCCCACTACCATTTTTCTTCATTATTTCTGCTATGTCACCCGTCATGTTGTCAGTTTCCTCTCAGAACTGCGATAAATGGCGTCTCTCATGTGGTGTCCTTAGGGGACACCTGTTATTTATTTCGATGATGGGCAAGATGCCATGGCTAATTAAGAAAAATTGTGGGCTGCCCACAGCCAAACCATAGTACCTTGTCAGCTCAGCTTCAGAGTCCTTCACCCCACATCACAGCCATTTCCTCCTACTCAGAGCGGGTTGGGGGCCTCCACTGCCTTCACTTAGCCCCTAAAAAATATTCCACACAACTGAACTACACTGAGAGACAGGGGCCTGGTTTCAGGCCTAGGATGCTGTGTCAATGAAGTCCTTCCCTTTTGTCCACCATAAGAAACTTGGACAGACAGACAGCAGAATGTTTTCTCTTTCATGTCTTGGCAGGGAAAGAAAGGCTACTTCTCTGGCCAAGGCTGCCTTGAACACCATGACCTAGATAACCGAAATGAACCTTGCTGTGGCTGGACTGCCCACGGAGCCCAGTTCCTCAAAGCAACACAGCTTGTAGGCTCAGCGTGTTTGTGGCTGGTTTCTTCTAAACCCCTCAGATTTCTATGCCCCATGGACTTTGGTTAAAAGAAAAGGGTTTTGCGCGGGAGTAGAGAAGATATTCTTCAGGAGATACAGCTCTTGGTCCCGAGTAGGAGAGAGAGCCGAGTATGAGAAGGTGCTGGTGTCAGTTGGGATGATTATTTAGGGGTCAGTGCACATTAGAATAGGGGTGCTGAGATGCTGGTGAGCTTTTCTCCAAAGGAGCTCGTAACTAGTGGGTGTTGGGGGAGAATATGAGTGGTTGCTAACCTAGGACAGAACTGCTGATAACTCCTGTGCTTTTAGCATCCTTGGAATTCTAGAATTTTCTACCAAAATTCTCTTTTCACTTCAGGCATCCGTGTGGTTGCCTGGGTGCCTAGTACATTCCTCACATGCCCGAGAAAGGAGGCAGAGGGTGGTGGGGATTCCAGAGCAGGGAAAAGAGAAGGGATGCATACACATACACATATACCCATATCTATTCGTATATCTATCTATTTATATATATATCTGGGTTGCAATAGGTTTGGTTGGAAATTGTGCTGAGCCTGGCATGTAAGTTCCAGAGTGGTTTATGCTCCAAATGAGGGCAGGAAACCCAAACACATGCCTGACACTGTGATGTCGAGGTTATCTTGCTTTCTTGACACCTCTGCTTAGCATGCCTACCTTCCAGTCTTTCCTGCTGGCCAGACTGTCAGAGCAGGGACTGAGAAGAAATCACATTGTATTCAGAGACCTGATAACTTCAGAGCAGATTGTTTTCTTCACACTGGGACACAGCACAGCCTTCTCCTTCTATCTCCTCTTTGGTTTCGTGTTGTATCGGCTTTAACACACAGGCTGGAACAAAAGTCCAGTGTGCGTGGCTCCCTCCTTCCATTTACTGTCTGGTGCCCTTTGCTTCCCCCACCCAGCCCTGATATCCTCTGAGCAGAGACCATCAGACCTCAGAGATTTGATCTGGGGTTGTCATTCCAAGGAGCTGAAGATTTCGGGAATTGCAAATATCTCTGATCAAAACTGGAGCGACTAATCTGAGCACAAGTTGCTACATTGCTGAAGGAAAAAGCCACTGTCTGGATTTTTCTCATTCCCCAATCCAGGAAAGCAAATATTCATAGGGAGAAAAAAATGAAGAAGAAAGAGAAGAAAGATCATTCTCCCCTCTCCCCGTAAGTGTGGATGTGTAGGTTTGTACCAGCAAGCTGGCATGACATCGAAACCTGTATCCACTCTTGGATCCTTACAGCTGCCTGGACAGATGCAATTTCTATAAATCACTGGAGAAACCTAGGAAGATCTTGGCATTTGAGGCCTATTTGTGAGAACAGGGTCACTCCCACAGATCAGACTGTGTGTGCACCTTTGGGTCAGGAGTTCCACAGGCTGCAGAAGCATGTCCAAGAGGAATAAGCAGCCACACACTATTCCCTACAGTGTTGTTGTTTTTTTTTTTACTTGCATCAACTAGTTGTACAAGGGATTCCCATTTTGACATGTCCTTATACACACATACAACATACCTTGATCAGACCCACTTCATTCTCTCTCATCTTCCTCCCTCTCCCCAAACCAATCTCAACAAGCTTCCATGTTTCACTTTCTTTAAAAAAAAATTGTACTAGTAGTTGGGCTTTGTTGGCTCATGGCTATAATCCTATCTACTCAGAAGGCTGAGATCTGAAGATCTCAGTTCAAAGTCAGTCTGGGCTGGAAAGTTTGTGAGACTCTTATCCCCAAGTAAGCACCAAAAGAGTCAGAAGTGGAGTTGTGGCTCAAGTAGTAGAGCAAATATTTTTTCTGAGCAAATATTTATTTTTATTTATTTATTTTTATTTTTTGTGAACATACTGTACAGAGGGGTTACAATTACATGGGCAAGATAATGAGTACATTTCTTATCAAGCATTGCAGCCTCCTCCTTTGTTTACCCTTCACATCCCTTCCCAGCCTCCCCCCGCCCCCCCACCCAATTCTCCCCTCCTCCCCCCCACCATACAAAGCAACAAAGAAATAATCTTATAAATGTGTTAGAAACAAATGCATGAAATAAAAAAAAACATTTAAATACATATCTAAGGGTTCACTTTCCTAACATCACATTATCTGACCTTTTCTGCTTGACTCATACATATACTAGATATTGCAAATAAGGGAAACCATGGGACCTATGTTTCTTTGGGTTTGGCTTACTTCACTTAATATAATTTTTTCCAAGCCTTTCCATTTCCTAACAAATGGGACAATGTCATTCTTTCTGATGGAGGCATAGAATTCCATTGTGTATATATACCACATTTTCTTGATCCATTCATCTACTGAGGGGCATCTGGGTTGGTTCCATATCTTAGCTATGGTAAATAATGCTGCAATAAACATAGTTGTGCTGGTAGCTTTAGTATGGTCTTGTTCGTAAACGTTTGGGTAAATGCCCAAAAGTGGGATTGCTGGGTCATAGGGGAGCTCTATGTGAAGTCTTTTGAGGAACCTCCATGCTGCTTTCCAAAGTGGTTGAACAAGTTTACACTTCCACCAACAATGAAGTAAGGTTCCTTTCTGTCCACATCCCCTCCAGCATCTGTTGTTGTTAGAGTTCTTGATTTTTGCCATTCTAACTGGGGTGAGGTGGTATCTCAATGTTGTTTTGATTTGCATTTCTTTTATGGCTAGGGAGGTTGAACATTTCTTCATGTGTCTATTGGCCATCCTTCTTTCCTCTTCAGAGAAGTTTCTCTTTAAGTCTTTTGCCCACTTATTTATTGGGCAGTTGTTTCTTTGAGGATTTGTTGTTGGGGGATTTAATTTTTTGAGTTCCAAGTATATTTTAGATATGAGACCCTTGTCCATTGTTTGGCTAGTAAAGATCTTCTCCCAATCCGTGGGCTTTCTATTGATCTTGCTAGCTATGTCCTTTGCCATGCAGAAGAGTAGACTCTTGATTACAAAACTATAGGGACAACACCTGAGTTCAAGCCCCAGGTCTAGCGTGCGCGCGCGCGCGCGCACACACACACACACACACACACACACACACACACACACACACAATTGTACTAGTTTTAGTGTATTTAATTGTTCAAAAAAGTTTCATTGTGAAACATTTTATTACATGCATATAATGTACTATGGTAAAATTCATTCCTTCTATGACTCTTATCCATCTCCCTTTTAAACATTTTAACTGGTTTCATTATTCTGTTTTTATACACGCGTATGAATGTTTGTCATAGTCACCTCACTTAACTCTCTCTTGTCACCCTCCTTTTCTTGCGTCGTCTATATGTCAATGTGAGAGAAAATATACAACATTTACCTTTCTTAGATTGGCTTCTTTTGTTTAACATGATGACCTTTGGTTCCATCCATTTCCCTGTAAACAACATAAGTTTATTCTTCTTTATGCTTGAATAATGCTCCATTTTGTATATACACATTACATTTTTCTTACTCATGCATCTGCCAATGGGTATGTGTACTGATTCTATAACTTAGATATTGTAAATATCCTATGTGGTATCCTAAATATCCTATATTGTAAATGTTCTATGTGGTGATACACTTAGAATCCTTTGGATACATGCTCAGGAGTGCTATAGCAAGATCATATTGTGGTTCTATTTGCCGTTTTTTGAGGAACCTCCATGCTGATTTCCATAGTGGATACACTAATTTACATCCCCACCAGCAGTGTAGGCAGTTTCCTTTCTCCTGCATCCTTTCCATTATTGGTTGTTGTTTTCTTGATAATGGCCATTATCAAGGATGGGGTAAGAAAGAATCTCAATGTAGATGTGATCGTTGCCATTGCTTCAAGCATTGCCTCTGAGCTCAACTGTTGGGAGAAAACAAAGGGGGACTATACTGAAGAACAGATGAAGACACAGGTACCACACCAACTCCAGGATCAGGTGCTCATCTGGGGTATTTGTGATTATGATGAATTTGTGGACTAGCTAATACTGAGTACTGGGGGAGGGGAAGAAGGCAACTAGTAGAGTCATATTATAGAACCTGACCCATTCCAGAGGGAATCCTCAAACTCTCCCAGCTACAGAGGCAGCCTCCTGGCCTCTCACTGCCTTTGTCTGAATCTCAGGTAGCCAGCTCCTCAATACAACTATGCTCAACCCATAGGAAGTTCTCGGGGTAGCTCTTGGACAGGGCTAGTATCCTTAAGAGGTCTGGATGGTAGAATTCAGACATGAACACTCTAGACACGAGGATTGGTGTGAGCAACACAACACACAGGTCCCTAATCTAGATGCAGATGGAGAGTCCACTTTGACAATTTTTCTGCTTCTCTATAATTCTGGAAATCTCTCTCTAGGAATAGTATATCCTATCGAAGGCCCTCATTACTCCTCTCTTAAAGAAAGATGTATTCTTTTCTCAATTGAGCACATGTCAGAGAAAATGATATTTGAACTGGTCTTCATATGTGTCTAAGGGTTCACTAGTAGATGGTGTTTTTCTCGCCTTCATTCTTGCCTGATTCTGAATGCCAAGTACCGTGCAGGCATGGGTTTTTACAAAGATGAGGTCACTGACTTCAAGGAAGATACAATTTAATGCAGGAGACAGACAGAAATAATTAACTATGATAGAAGATTGAATGGAATAAGGGCTAAATAGCAGCATTTGAAATGACTTCTGCCTTGAGATTCAATCTGAGGCTGGCTAAGTCTAGGCTGTTACCTGAGAAGGACAGCTTTTGTCCTCCAGTTCTTCTGAACTAACTCAATAGAACACAACCTTTAATCCTTCCTCAGAATTTCTGCCTTAATTCCTCCTGCCAAGAAATGCCTTGATGTAGTCTTCTTTTTTCTTCAACCAAATGACAATAATGATCGTTTCTGAATGCCCAACACTTCACAAATAACTTTAGACCTTGGAGAAATAATTGTATTGGTAAGTGAGAGAACTCTGATTTACACCTCACTGTGTCTAATCTTACGTGCTCCTATTGCTACATCGTCTTGCTTCTATACTAGTTTTGAATTTACTCAAAACCACTTTGGAATGAGATGGGGTATATGTGATTATTTTAAAAGTCTCTTCTAATCTGTATAGAAATCTTATATAAGTTAGAGAATGACAAATACTTTCTTGGAAGAGTTGAGATTTATCTTGTTTAAAATTAAAAGAGTGATAATAATGCCACAAGGCTTTAAATTTCCAGAGCTTGCACACACATTATACCATTTCATCCACTTAGCCACTTACATATACATTTAGATGGCACCCACATTAGTTACCCCAAATATATCATCTATTTAAATAACTTATACATGGCAAGCATTCTTCTAAGTGCTTTACATATATTAATTCATGGCAACTTATAAGGAGTCATAATCATGATTACCATTTTAAAGATAAGAAACCAAGACAGACAGAGAAGGGTTAAGTAACTTTTCCTAAGTTACAAATCCAGTAAATGCAAAGCTGAGATTTGAACCCAAGCAGTCTATCTCATAGATATTGTGCTTTACCAAAGAGGACTCCTCAGCTGCTTTTTTGAATTACAATTCCTACCTGTATAGCTAAATGACCCATTATGGGGTTCACTTTACTTCTTACTTTCCAGCTAGCTGATTGGAAGCTCTAAGCCTGACTTTCTCCTTAGGCATTTGTGGGGGCCAGATGTACTGTACATCTGGAATGTTGATCAGCAAGTTCCAGGTCAAAAGGAAAAAAAAAGAAGAGTTAGTCTAAAACTACAGAAACACGACATTTTGGATGAATATGAAAGGTAACATGAAACGAGATTGGACAGTTGCTAATACAATGTAAGGATCACATTGCACTACAAGCAATTAGGATACACCAAAAGATTATAAGGAGGGGATTCACCAATTACCAGATGTCTTTCTTTAGAAAAATGATTGCTGTATTGGTAGAAAGTGAAAACGAAGCAGAGAAAGCTGGCTACTCCTTGGAGCCTTTCTGCAGTAGTTCAAATGAGAGACAATGAGATCAAGGCATGAATTTGAACAGATGAGACAGATTTGTGGGCTACTTGAGAGTCATTGTGACTGGATTACTACAAAGGATGACGGGATCATGGAGCGTGAGTGTGAGCAGAAGAAAGAGGCGAGGTGCAGTCCTCGTTCCTGGCTGCCTTGTTTAGTTATAGCATTAAATGGTTATATTCCAACCAGCCTACCATTGAGCAAGCTTACTTCAGTGATAGGCCACAGGCTTCACTGTGTCTTCAACCAGATCATGCTTCTAGGGCTTTAGAAAAAGAAGACGGGTGTTATCAGAAACTCAATGAACCCTATCACATTCTTGCTACTTGAGTTCTTGTCCGTATCAGTCAATCACGTTGAAAATGACAACACGCCAGGACAAGGAAAAGGGGGTGATACAAGAGTCCTCTCCCTTTCAGTCCTTCCTTATTCACCACCAAGCTGAAGGCGAAGTGTTGATAGAATAGGCACACACCAAAAAGTGAAACTAAGAGTTCTGTGCAATATTTCACCATTCCGGTAAGAGCCAATTCAAGTACATGTAAGCTAGGAAATGACTGTGTGTGTATGCTTACATTTGCATTTTAAACCAGCATTGAACAATATAGAGATGAAAGGTGACACGCTCATAATTTAAAGCTTGACTTAGAATGACGATTGTCCCTATTTCATCTTATAAGTAATGGGATACTTTTAAAGACAGAGCTTTGGATAAGGGGCTGTGAATTTTCACTTAGCACTGAGTTCTGCGAATGATGTCTGGCTGAGACCTGGAACAAATACTTTATCTGTACACTCATGAAAAAAAATACACCAATGCTTCATGCATCAAGTTAATAGCTACCAAAGGCTTTCCACAGGGCCAAACACACACGATGATAGCTGTTAGAGCAATGGCTGCATGGGTGACTCTGGGGGAAAGGAGAGAAAAGGGCAGAGTCTGTGAGACTGGTAGTCTGAAAGAGAGAGAGTCAGGTAAAATGATTTTTTTTTAAAAGAAAGGACTTTCAGAGTGGACCTTGTGGCTTGGGTGTGTTGCCACAGCAAAAGGTCACCTCATGCATTGGAGGTCAGATTGGCTGTAGCAAAGGAAATCACAATCCTGGATGTTTCTGAGATTCCATGAGTCACCCACTTGAATGAAGCCATTTGGGATGATGACAGAGATGTGGTGGGAAGAATTATGAGCCAGGCAGAAGGTCCGGAGGAATCTGTGAGGGTGACGGAGGTCAGTCAGTGGAAGCGGTGGAAATGGGAACAGTGTTATACAGTTGGATGTCGGACTGGAAAAGGCTCAAAAGAGGAAGAGCCATTGATCAGAGCCTGTTCCTTTCAACTTGAGCTCGGCTCCAAAGGGGTGAAGATAAGAGTAGCTAAAAATCTAATAGAGGAAGGAGTTTAAAAAAGAAAAGAAGCATAAATTCATTCCTGAAGGCCAAGGAGGGCAAAGCCAAGAATGAACAGGAAGAACCTCCCAAGGCCTAATGGGGAGATAATAGGATCATAGACACCAATGTGGGCGAAAGGTCAAAGGACAGTGAAACAGACCAGCATAGCAGTTAGGAGGACATATATGGAGAAGGTCAATATACTAGGCAAAGGCCCATCAGACTAACAGGGATTCATTGAATGCCGGCTGCCCCTATCAGCTGTTGAAAGCCCATTGACCCTGCCTCCACAAGGCTGCACCTGGCTGCAAGTTCTCTGCAGGCCCACACACCCCTGTTCCTCCCCCATGAGGCAGTGAGCATATAATAAAAACATACCAGAACATTTTTTTTCCATCTAAAGCAAATTAAAACTGGTTTGAAGGCTGGGAGTTTGGCTCTGCAATAGAGTGCTTGCCGAGCATGCACAAGGCCCAGCCTGGCAAGCAAACAAAGAATACGAAGCTAGCATGAGATTCCCCCAGGCTGCCAAGGTCCACATGTTTGGGGGCATCTTTATATTTAGTCACTTGGGCCAGGCATGATGATGTGTGACTGTGATCCCAACGCTCAGGAAGCTGAGGCAGGAGGATCATGAGTTCAAGGCTAGCCTTAGCTACATAGTCAGACCTGTCTCAGTTAAAAAAAAAAAACAGAAATGAAAACAAGCAGCATACACACACAGACACACACACAAAGGCTGTAGACGCAGCGTGACGGTAGAGTGCTTGCTTAGCATGCACAGGGCCCTGGCTTCAATCCCTAGTAGTTTAAGGATGAAGCAAGAATGCACTTGGGTTTCCAGGTGCCAGAATAAGGCCTCTGCAGTCTGGCCCTCCATCTGTGGTGGTTACTTGGAGATGCTCTGTGCCTAGGCCCACAGGGCAAGCTGGCACTGTCTCTCAGCTGGAGAGGCTCTGGAGAATGTAAGTCCTGCCGGGGGCAGCTCTCTATGCTGGGGCCCTACCTCCTCAGAGGCACTGTCTTCTGTAAGCAGGGCCCCTTCTTTCTCCCCATTCCCTCTTCCCCTTTCTAAGGACCCAGTCCTGTTCCTCAGCCAGCCCTTCCCTTGTTAAGCCCTGTACTGTAAAGCCACCAAACTCCTCCCCTACATGACAAATCCTATTTAATCGCTGGATTGTCCCTGAGTTTTAGCAAAAAAATAATGGCACCTGGCAACTTCTCCTTTATGCTATGAAACAGAGGTAAATGTTATTAACCCAGGGAGGAAACCTAGACCTCAAGGACACAAAAGCCTGGGGAAGGGACAGAGGGAGGGCTGAGGAGGAGGGAAGGAAAAGCCTTTGTGTGGAACCTGCTGCACAGAAAAACAAGACATAGGTAATTTCTGAGTCCGTTATTCTGCTCCATTAACGTCTCAATAAATTGCCCGGCTGTATGCAAATTCTCTGGAATGGAGCAGTCTTGGAAGTCACCCTCGGAGGGGAGTATTATGAAACCCTAGAACTGCCCAAGTGTCCCACAGGCCTGCCGTGGTGGCTGGGACAAGGTTGCTGATCCCAGCACAGAAAGTGACCAAGTTTTCAGCACTGGGTCCCCATGGAGCCACATTCTTGCTGTACCCCGGTGACCTTCCTGAAGCTCCTTCAGTGTGAGGGCCTGCAAACACAGACTAGAGAGCAGTTGCCTGAGACTGGGGGAAGAATGAGGATGTGTTTTGGAGCCAGATACAACAAGCAAAGTGCACAAGCCTTACTCACCAAGGGAAAAGGGTCTTAGGGACCCTTTTCTGCAGCCACAGATTCAGAATGAGTCCCTCAGTTTGTTCTCATTTGAGATGGAGAGAGACACGGAGAAGTTAGAACACTCTTCTGTTTTCTTTTGTTTATGAAGAAACCAGTCCTGGCCAGTCTCTTCTTCTCCATGTACACGCAAGGGCCAAGGTCAAAGATTGAAAATAACAGCTACTGCCTTGGTTCACCCCAAAGCCTCATCTTCTTCTTTGTCTTTATATTTTCCTAATTTTTGATTCATTTCTAGGAGTCATATAGCAGGTGCATGCCGTGTGTGTGTGTGTGCGCGTGCGCGTGCTCGCACGCACGCATACGCGCATGCATGTGTGAGACAACCTTGGAAAGGGGCTTTAGTCAGAGAATCAATACTTGCTTCAAATGTGAAATTTACAGGAAGGACCTGGGGGAGGAGAAAGAAGTGGAGGCAAATGACTGGAAGGCTGAGGGAAGAGTTGACTTTCTTGGAGAATGGCCAGCCTAGGCCTGGGAAAGGCCACCCCCAGATGGAGGCCTGCTCCCCTAGCTGCTCTCCCCCCAAGCTGGGGCCTGGCCAGCAGGGAGTGGCTCCCTGGAGGACCCTGTTAAGACTGTACTGGGGGGCTGCTGGGTAGGGGCCCACTCAGGAGAGGCTGGCAGGTGGACCTTAGAGGCTTTCCTAAGTAGACGTTCCAAGCGATGACAACAGATTGGTGTGATGTCCAGAGTTAGGGCCTTGAGATGGTGGCACTCTTGACAGCATTCAGGAGGCAAAGTTTCCTTTCATAGACTCTCCTGGGGTGGTCAGGGGAGGGACAGGTCTGGCCCTAGAGGGAGAGGTTAAGAAAGCCAGCCCGATCTCCGTTAAGAGGATAGACAAAAATGTCTGGCCAGCTGAACAAAGGTTCAGAGTCATTCTTACATCCTAGACTCCTGCAAGAAACCAAAGCAAGTGTCCCTCTTGGGTACGGTGTGGGCCATCATGGGTGGAACCAGCAGGGACTTAGTGAGCACAAAGGAACCCAGATGCAGCACATCCTGGCACCCTGCATATGCTGACTGCACATCCTGGCATGAATGGCGTGCCCACTTGCTGTGCTGGGGTCCGCTTCCAGCTAGGACCTAAAAGGGTGTTGAGCCTGCAGACTGCCGGGCCTCCACCTTCAAGAGGCCTCCAAGACTACAAGGTGGAGAGGCAGACAGAGCCAGAGATAGGACTAGACCGAGAGGATCTCACCATGAAGGAATGACTTGGACCCAAGTTGTCCCTGCAGATGAGGAGACTGGAATGAAGCAGCAGCAATCCAGGGCCCTCAGAAAAGAGTTCACTTTGGTGTTCTTTAGTCTTCTTATCTTACAGAAGTCGTATTACAGGGACATAAGAAATACTCTTGGGCTGGGAATATGGCTTGGTGGTAGAGTGCTTGCCTTGCATACATGAAGCCCTAGGTTCAATTTCTTAGCACCACATAAACAGAAAAAGCCAGAAGTGGCGCTGTGGCTCAAGTGGTAGAATGCTAGCCTTGAGCAAAAAGAAGCTCAGGGACAGTGCCCAGGCCCCGAGTTCAAGCCCCAGGACTGGCAAAAAGAAAAAAAAAAGAAAAAAAGAAATACTCTTAAAAAACTTCCTTTCCTTTCCTCTGTTTCCTCCGTTTCCTCCATTTCCTCCCTACCTTCCTTCCTCCCTCCCTCCCTCCCTCCTTCCTTCCTTCCTTCCTTCCTTCCTTCCATCCTTTCTTCCTTCCTTCCTTCCTTTCCTTCTTCCTTCTTTTCTTCTTCCTTCTGCTGTACTAGAGTTTGAACTCAAGGCCTTCTGCCTGCTGCCTCTTGAGCCACATCCCTACTCTTTATCCTTTAGCTTATTTCTTTTTTAGCTAGGGTTTTTGTGTTTCTACTTGTTTTAGACCACAGTTCTCTTACCTCTGTTTCTCATGTCTGGAATTACTGGTGCATGCCACACTACTCCTGGTGCTAAAAATTTCTTTAAGTCAACTAAAATCCAGTTTTAAGCTCCCATACTTCTGAACAACTTGAAAATTTTAATTTTAGTCAATGAGACTCCTTAGCCAGGATTGTGCAAAGATCCTGGAGTATTATGCAGTGCAGGCGAGGCATTTAGAAGTGTTTTACTCAATCAATGAATATCTTTCTTTGATACCTACTTGATCCAAACACAGAATATATGAACAAAAGAGACAGAGTTTCTGCTGTCAAGGAGTTTGCATTGTGTAGGGGATGGGGGGAAGGGGAGGTGCATGTTGATAGCGGCAGGTAATAAATGTATGAACAAATGAATCAACCAATAAATACAGGCTAATGATTTCAGGAAGAAGTAAGTTTGCCAAATAAAGGACATACCTGTTCCAAGCTTGTGTTCTAAACGGCTGATGAGACAGAGTATGAGTCAGATAGAGGGGCCCCAAATGCCAGCATATGGCTCATCAAAGCCAGGCTGGAGGATGTGACTCAGGAGTGCAAGCAACAATGGCTTCACCAGGCTGAACCCTGGAATTAGATCAATTTGCATATCCAATCTTGGGAAGTGATGATCAACCTCAGGCCTCCCCCACAAGGGGCAGGTCTGTCACTGTTAAATCTCCTTCCCGGTCTACAGGGGACCAGCCAGCATCATCTAGCCTAGAGCATCCCAGGAGGAGAGGGAGGGGCTAAGCCAAGTGTCCCTAGCAACTTCTCCAATCACAGAAGACATCCTGACTTTGCACTGCAGTGACGAAAGGCAATGGAAAGATACTGGTTGTACTGTCTAATTTAGGGTCCTTCATCTGGAAGGAACCTTTGGCAGGGTCCTTTTCCAGCCATGGGGTAACACAGTGGATGGTGAGCTAGAAGTGAGGAGTGTGTGTGTGTGTGGTAAATGGTGAATGCTTTAGCCAGAGTGAGCAGGTGACAGTTGAGCAGACATAGAATAATGGGAAGGAAAAAGGTGCTCTGTGAACAATCATCCTCTCCTGCCTACCACGGATTGGTCCCAAATCTGCAGGTGCTCACATGCCTTATATAAAATGCCACCGTATTTTTCTTACAAACCTACACAATCCTCCCATCTATGTAAACCACTGCTAGGCTATTGATAACACTCAATATAATAGATGTGCTATGCAAATTCATTGTTCTACTATAGTATTTACAAAATAATGACAAGGAAAAGTGTGTGTATGTTCAGAACAGATGAAGGTGGTTGTTGTTGTTTTAAACAGTCTCAATCCATAGTTGGTTGCATCTGTGCAAACTGTAGTTAAGGAGGGCTGATGTATTGTTGGCTGAGGGGTGGGAAGGAGGCTTAAGGCAGGGATGAAGGTGGGGATAGGCAAGGGCCAAAGTGCTAAAGAGGAAGCAATTTGGTTGTGTTTAGAGAACAAAAGGCAAACCAATGCCTCAGCAGTTGTACAGGATGTGGTTTAGGCAGAATAGGAGGCAGGGCTGTGTGGTGGAGAGAAGAGGAGAGGGGAGAGGAGGGAGGTGGTGGTGGGTCTAGGTGTGGAATTATGGGTGCTGTTCAAATTGCAAACTGCAGCCTCTGGAGTGAGTATAAGTGGAGGGTGGAAGCAAGCCACCTTATAAGAAGTTACCATCTCTTGATTTCTGGTCAGAGGTCCTTGCTTTTGCCGAGAGTGGCTTAATCCAGAAACGATGGGCTTTGGCATGCCTTTCCTGTCTTCATCAGTCATTTGAGATGAGGATGAAGAGGCAGAGGCAATAATGGAGCTTTGTGTAGTTACCAGTGCTGCCTATAGATTTCTGGATAAGTTAACAACTCTCCAGTTTTTGCCTAGCTGCTACAAGTTAGAGCTAGGTGTTAAACTTGGGGCTGAGCAGCCTAGGGAGTTGAAAAGAGAGTTGATCTGGGACTCAAGAATTGGAAGAAGCCTCTGCAGATATAGAATCCAACTTCCTCACTTTTTAGCAGACAGTCCAGTAAGGTGAGACCAAACGGAATGGAAGGGGTGAGAGATACCCAAACTTTAGATTCCTACCCTGGAGCCCTTTCTATTACTCCATATTAATATCATGGCCTTATTATCCTAAAGTAGATTCCATCTTCTTAGAGACAAATAATGAATGGATAAACAAGCATTCATGGAACATCTGTTATGTTTGGGACTCTCACTTCATCCTGGCTCTATATTCCCTATATCATTCATTGCCTTTTTCTCATCCTTCTTGGCTTTCCTCCTTTTCCTTCCTCCCTCTTTTCATCCACTAAAGGTTGAACTTAGTCATGAGGTCATGAGTATCTTTGATATTGTTTCTCTTTCTATATAACATGTCAATCACTATTGCCCTCTTTCTCTGTCCTGGTTGTAAGTATTACATGTACTTTGCAAATTCTTGGTCCTACTCAACTAGCAGAATTTTTTTTTAAATCAATAGTTGATAGAAGGGAATAAATAACTCTGTAGTCTGGGTCAGCCATTCCTGATTGTACCAAGCCTGCACCTCTTCTGCCCTTGTTTTCCTGAACCCTTTCCCCTAGTTCCAGCTCTGAACTTTATCTCCCTGTCTCTGTCTCCGTCTCTCTGTCTCTCTCTCTGCCCTCACGACCTGGAGAAAGACAGGGCAGCTGGTGGTCAGCCTTGTGCCTGCATTTTGGACTTAATTATCTCAGTGGGATTGCCTGGGGCACAGAGGTCAGGGCCTAGAGCAAAAGGTCACCCCAACAAACTTGCAAGTCCCGTGGGAGTAGGCAGCTCTCTGGCAGCCTCCCAGTACTCTGGCTGGCCCAACCCTCTGTAAAACTTCAAATCTGTACAGCCCAGGAGGAACAAATAAAAATAGAGAAAAGAGGTTTACAGCAGGGTTTCTCCAGCAACTCTAATTTGGGTTGGATCATTCTTTGTTCTGGGCACTGTCGGATATTTAGCAAGATGCCCAGCCACTAGATGCCAATAACATTCCCCATATTTGTGGCAAGCCAGATTTTCTAGAGACATTGCCAAATGTTCCCTAGGGCTGGGGTCAGTACCTCCAGTAAAGATCCACTCATTTAGAATGCTGCGGTTGGAAATGTAAGAAACTGAAGACACACTCAACTAGCTTGTCACTAGCTAGTTGGGTCTAGTTATAAGTGTTGTTTTTTATGTGCACAGTGTGTGTGTAATAGTAAATGATAGAAAGCCCTCTCCCTGATTAAGTGCTGATTGGTTCTAGGGCAATTGATACTTTAGTGAACAATTCAAGCATAGTGCAAATTTTGCATTTGCTGATGCACAAGTTTGTCTTCTAGAAAACACCAAGTGAGCATAGAAAACAGAACCCAGAAAAAAACTGAGCTCCATAGAATAGACACCCAAGGGCTGGGAATGTGTCTTAGTGGTAGAGTGCTTGCCTAGCATGCATAAAGCCCTGGGTTCGATTCCTTAGTACCACATACACAGAAAGAGCCAGAAGTGGTGCTGTGGCTCAACTGGTAGAGAGCTAGCCTTGAGCAAAAGAAGAAGAGAGACAGTGCCCATGCCCTGAATTCAAGCCCCAGGACTGGCCAAGAAAAAAAAAAAGAACATACATCCAAACCTTGGGGGCATCAAAAGACCACATCCTTTTCATTCAGCCTCCTTCCATTTCCCTTCTTTGCCCAATAGGTGAGAACAGAGAGGACCAGAGCTGGTCTGGAGGCAAGGAGGCTAGGTGGAGTTGAGTTTGATGATCAAGAATTATTAGAGAACTTAGATGAAGCGATAATGGAGAGAGGTATAGGCAGTTTAAAATAGTGACCTGAAGCATCAAGGAAATGTAAATCAAAACTCCATTGAGACTCCACTAACCCCAGCCAGAATGGTAATTACCAAGAAAACAAACAACAATAAATGCTGGCTGGTAAATGCAGGCAGTGGTGGAGGAACTCTTACATTAAATGTGGGGATGCAAATACTGACTTCCCCATCAGTATGGAGTTTCCTCAAGAAACCAAGAATAGAATCATTACATCCTCAGCTATACTACTCAAGTCAGCATACACTACTGCACACCTAAGTTTACTGCAGCACTACTCAATCATGTAATCAGCCTCGGTGCCCATCAGCTGATGAATGGATAAAGAAAGTGTGGCATATATTCATGATGGTGTATTATTTAGCCCAAAAGGAGAATACACTTTTGCTGTTTGCAGGAAAATGGATATTATGTTAAGCAACATAAGCCAGGCCTAGAAAGACAAATATTGCGTGTTTTCTCCCCTAGGTGGAAGATTGATTTTTTTTAAAGACATGAAATCAGAAAGGTGACTATTTGGGAAGAAGAATGGGGCAAGCAGGAGTGGGAGATGGGGGAACAAGAAATAATAATGAGGGGAGTGCATATTATCAAAGTACATTATATACATGTGTGAACATGATTATCACAACCCAATTTTTGGGTATAATTAGTCCAGGCTAATAATTTTGTATTATTATTAATAAGTTTTTTATTGAGAAAATAGTGTACAGAAGGGTTACAATTACATGAGCAAGGTAATGAGTACAGTTCTTATCAAGTATTGTTGCCTTCTCCTTTGTTTCCCCTTGCCATCCCTGCCCTTCCATTTCCCCCTCCCCTCCTGCCAAAGTTGTAAAGTTTGTTTTTCAACAACGTCTTGTACAAATGGGTCCACCTGTATCCCTATTTAAACAGTTTGTTTTTGCCCTTCTCCTCCACAAATTATACCAACATCAAATACAATGAAAACAGGGGTTATACAGTGGGGAAGGAACATATAAAGCAACAAAGAAATCATCTTATAACTATGTTAACAAGAAAGAAAAACCACTTGAGTCCTTATCTTGGGGTTCATTTTGCCTAACATCAACTTATTGCAAATAAGGGAAACCATGGGACCTATGTTTCTTTGGGCTTGGCTTACTTCACTTAATATAATTTTTTCCAAGTCTTTCCATTTCCTAACAAATGGGGCAATGTCATTCTTTCTGATGGAGGCATAGAATACCATTGTGTTTATATAACACATTGTCCAGGCTAATAATTTCTTGTAATGAACCTAGGTAGAAATGGTCAGAAGAGAATCCTCAACTTGAAAGGGCCCCGATAGTTAGAAAAAAAATGGATGGTGTATGTTTCCCGGGTTTTTGATGAACTGGAGAAATGGGAGTGCGATGGAGGGGGAGTTCACAATGGGCAGGAATTCTGACCCCAATGCCCGTGGGTATCAGCCTTCTAGACATGCTGAACATGGAATGACAAGGCAGCATCCAATAGAATTGTCCGGAAAACACCTGGAGTCAGCCAACTGGAGCCTAGGAAAGAACTCAGAGCTGGGGTTTGAGATAGTAGAGGCTTCACATTTCATGCAAAAGGCTGTACATGGGGAAAGATGTAGGGGTTACATCTGAGCCTTAGGCCATAGAGAGGAGATAGAGAGGGAGAGGAAAGAGGGGTGTGTTGGGGGGAAGTAGCCCTTCCCCAGGGAGGGAAGGAGGGAGGAGGGACAGCTCTGAAAGTGGTCGTTGAGCTGATACCGAGGTTGGGTTGTGCATCGTCGATTATGTAATTCTAAAAGAGGGTGGAGTTCGTGTTGCAGGATGTCACCAGATTGGTGGGGTGTGAGGAGATGGAAGCAGGGATAGACTGACAATTTTGTCTGTGGACCTAAGGTGAAATTTGGAAGTATGTGGTTAAAATAAGTGATTCCAGACAAAAGGCCACACGAATATAGAGAAAAGAGTTGTTTCAGAAATTGTCTTAAGGTGGACTGAATGTAAGTCAGGCTTTGGCAAGCAAGTGAGACCTGACTGGTGGAGAACCGAACAGTAGATCCAAGGTAACCTTTGTGCATCTGCTTCATAGTCACTTCTGGAGAGTCTCCAGGTAAGCAAACTGGGTTTGAAACGCAGAACATTTTGCGTTGAATATAGTGTAAGTAGAGGGAAAAAAAATGTTCTGGAAAGAGTCTCTGCTGTTTGCTTCTAGGGTCCCCTGTAGGTGGGGAGAAAGTTAAATAATAGGTAGTAACTTTTTGTTTATGGCATGCTAATGTTAATTGTGTTTGTGGGGGCGGGGAGTGAGAACTCAAGACTTTGAGTTAGAGAAGTGAACCTCTATTCACCATCCCTTCCTGTTCTTGGGTGTGGCCTAGGAGAATCCTCCCTGGGAAGTCTGTATAGTAATAATCCTGCTTTCTATGGATGCTGGTAGGAGCCAATGAGATAACCCATGCAAATGACCATCAGATCACTCATTGGCCGTTTGCTTTTGGAAAGGGAGAAAACTTAGAGTAAATTGTAACTCTAGGGTTGGAGTGGAGAAGATGCCAGCCAGGTTGCCGCTGCCAAAGCCTATGCTCTCTGCTCTTCACTGGCTTTCCTTTCTCTTCTTCACATATGTTAACTGCTTTTTATGGACTGGACAACATGCAGTGCCTGTAGGCCTTTCTCCGTCTCCCTCTGTTTCTCTCTCACATACGTAGGAGTGAAATGGCAGGTGTGGGGACTGGGGTGGAGGGAAGGGCAGAAAGATAAATAAGGCAGAATCCGTCCTTGAAGTGCCCATGGTCCAGGCTGGTGGGAAAGGCATTATGTAGACAGGTAATTAAAATAAAATGTGATAAGCACCAGAATGGACTACAAAAACGACATGTGGCAGCCTGAAGGAAGAGAGAGTGTGCACGGGAGGCTTGGGAAGGGCTGCAGAGCAGCGCAGGGCTTGTTCCTGGTCCGTGACTTGGTAGGTAGAGATTGCGGTGAGGGTTTTCCATGTGTTACAAAGGCCAGAAGCCCATTGTAGGCACGGGATGTTCTAGAAGAGAAAAGACTCGAAAGCTCAGCATTAAGGGTACTTGTCAAGAAGAGCAGATGATGCTATAAATAGGGTGGGACCAGGAGCTTTATCTTTGAAGTATAGGGAGCCAGTCTTTGGGTGGGGGAGTGAGTACAAGTGGCCACTTTCCTTTTCCATGTATTCCCAATCCACCCATTAAGTAATACACTTGCTCAATTGTTCACTCACAACCATGATGAACTTTATAAGGTTTTCACTGCCTCCCAAAGAAACCTCATAGCATTAGCAATGAGACAGGGCCCTCCCCCCTACTCTCTCCATCTCTGGGTAGCCACTCTCTGCTTCCTGTCTCCATAGCTTTACTTGTTCTGGATACTCATATAAATAGTCATGTACCATGTGGCCTTGTTTGATGGTCTTCTTGCACATAAGAGAATACATTTGGTGTTTCTGTATGTCATGGAATCAGAGGGGGAAGGAAGGCAATTATAGTCATCATAATCTATTCAATTCCTGATAATGGGACAAGGAAACTCAATGAAACTGGTTTTGCAGGGGGGAGGGGAGAGGAGGGAGAATGATGGAGGGGGAGGGGGACTGACCAATGCACTGGATACATAAATGGACGTATCAAAATGAACCTCCCCCATACAATGAATTGACACTAATAAACTTAAAGACACCATTCATTTTCACAGTTGGATAATATCCCATCAGCAGGGCTGGGCCACATTTCAATTGTCCATTTGTCAGCCTGTTTCTACCTCTGTTTGTTTTGAGTCATGCCACTGTGAACATTCGCATACAAGCTTTCCCGTGGACACCTGCTTCCATTTCTTCTGCTTGTCTACCTTAGGGTGGAATGGCTGGGCCACCTACTAACTCTTTCATCTTTTGAGAAACTTTTCTAAACAGCTGCATCTGTCCTCCGCCTGCCCCCCAGCAACATCGAAGGGTTCTAATTTCTGCACATCCTTGCAGATGCTTACCGTACCTGTCCTATTTATTGGGCAGGAGGTTGCTGGGGTAACCACTGAAAAGCAAACAGAAGTAGGGAGGGACCCAAGTGGGAGCAAAAGTGGCTTCCTACCTGGCTGCATTGTTGCCGACTGCCTGAACAGTCGGCGAGCGACCTACTGTGTGTCCCCTGCTTTCTTTCTCTGGGTGGCAGCAGGTGCCTTTTGGGGACCCTTTGAAGCCAGCAGATAAGAGATTTCAGCCCAGGAAGAAATGTTTATCTGGTAATTGGCATGGCAGTGGTCTCTAGGCGTTGGTGGCGGTTGTGAGCTCTTCTCTGGGAGCAGACAATGGGATGGGGTGAGGACCAAGAATGGAGAACAGGACTAAGTATCTCTCCATAGGACCAAATCCAGTTCAGAACATCCCCTAGGCCAGCCTGGTGGAGACTTGAAACCACCCTCAGCTTCAACTCTTCCAGGCTCAGCAAACCAGACCCTGGCTGGTGTGCATTGGAAGAACTATTGTCTACGGAAGCCCCTACTATCCCGCTAGTGTCCTCCAAGACTCTAGGTTCATACTACCCTCTCCTCTGTTGGTGGCAGAGTGGTAGTGTCTGTTCCTGGAGACAGGGTGGTGGGTGCTTACTCACCTCCTACCTCTGCATAGAAAGTGGCCAGGGATGGAGCCACCTCCCCTCCTCAGCTGGGCATTCATTCCTTCAGTAGGAAACAAGAGAACAAATCCTCTGCCTTTCTTGCCAGAACTTTCTTTCCTGGAAGAACCTCAGGAAAGGCAGAGGGATGAGGGTGTGTGTGTGTGTGTGTGTGTGTGTGTGTGTGTGTGTGTGTGTTGGGGGGCGGTGAGGAGCAGGGTGGAAGTGGGAAGGGAAGGTGGTGAGGGAGGGAGGGGAGACATTGAGGGAGGGAGGGAAGAAGAGTCACCCTTTATTTAAAATGCAGCCGCTTGCCCTTGAATTAGAGTTCTTTAATACAACACCTCTTCTACCAGCATCAAAGGGCTACGGGGCTGGAGGGCAGACCTTCTTGAAACAAAATGGAAGGACCTGAGTGCAAACGTGCATGCACAGGCGCTGGCAGATGTAGGTTGGGCAGGGGGGTGGGGGAGGGGGGGAGTGGCATTCCCTCTCCGGAAAACCCTGAAAACCCTGAGGTTCCTAAAACCTCTCTTCTCTCTCCATCCTTCTTCCCCCTGCCCTCCCACCCAAAATATCTAGCCCGTTACAGGACAAAGGGAGAGGAAATTGTGGGTCAGAAAAAAAAGTAAGAAAATTAAGAATCCAAGTTTATAAAAATAACGCACACACCAATGTAATGAAGTGTGCAAGACAAAGACTTCCCTTTTAGAAGTGAGTGCAAGGAAGTGCCGCAAGGGGACGGGGTGGCCAGAACTCTCACCCAAAGATTGGGCTTCTCCTGTGTTTTGTTGACCTCACTGATTTCAATCAGCTTTCAGCACATCCAACCTTCACCTGGGAGGACTCAACCTGGAGGGCTCTCTGTTCTCAGTGCTCAGGGACACACACACACACACACACACACACACACACACACACACACACACACACACACACACACACACACACACACACACACACACACACACACACACACACACACACACACACACACACACACACACACACACACACACACACCATGAACCTTTGATAAGGTTGTTATGGATGCGAGGCAGAGCAGGTTAGGCTGGTTGCTTTCCTTAGGCTGGCATTATACATTTATGATGCAAAGCAATGAAGAAGCCGGAGCTCCATCAGGGGCGCTAGTGAGGTGGGCAGGGTTTGACTTAGGAGGTGGCTGCCCGACCAGGGCAGGTGCTGGCAGGATGTGATTATACTCCTCTGAGGAGCTCAGGACATGAAGATGAGTGGAGGATACCCCTCCTTCCCCTTGAACCTCGATCCTCAGATCTCAGCCTCCTGAGTAGCTAGAATTATAGGCATGAGTTATTGGCGCGGGGCGGAACATGCTTTTTAAAGAGCTGCCCTGCATAGAGTGGCTTCTCCTTGGTTTTGGTGAATGTAGGAACCATTCTGAGCTCCAGGGCTGCTGTTGTGACTGGCAGTTGCAGTGGGTGGGACAATGACATGGAGTCTGGGAGACAGATGGCAAAGGAGAATCAGGTGGCTCAATTAGCTTGTACTGAAAAATACAGATGCACCTCTCCATAGCTTGCACCCTGTAGTCCTCTACTGTTACTAAGGGAGAGAACTCAGGGCCTCCCTCCTTATTTTCTGCAGTGATAAAACTCCTCAGCATGAGCTGTTGTTTATTTTCTTCTTCAAAGATGCTTATAACATGCTTTGTTTTGTTTTCTGTTTGGATGCTGACTGTTTGTGTGACCTTGGCTTTCACATTTGCAAAATGGGGTTGTGGATCAGGTGGTTAAGAACACACAAGTCACTGTAAATCAAATGACCTGCACACAGATGCGCTGTGCACGATAGGACCACCACTGGGACAGCCGTGATGACTAGAGCTGATTGTTTGCTCCTGGACACCTGTGTGACTCTAGGGTCAGGGCAGCTGTAGTAACTGTGCTATATCGAATTCTCACAGATTTCAATACTGAGGACCTCATTGATTCCCAAGGTGACACGTGTACTCTGGCTGAGAGTGAGGCCAAAGATAAAGAAGCCCCACCCCCTGGCCTAACGGGTCAGGGAGGGGAGTCATTTATCCTTCATCATTGCCTATAGACCGGAGGCTCTTTGTAGAGAAAACATCTTAGTAACCAACCACACACACACACACACACACACATTCTCTCTCTCTGAAGGAAATTAAGTCATTTACAGGAAAATAGTGTAACTAGAGATCATCATGTTAAGTGAAATAAGCCAGATTCAGAAAGAGAAATAGCAAATGCTTACGCTCATATGCAGAATGTAGGTCTTCAAACAAACAAACAAACATGACCAGTAGGACCAGAGGGAAGGGAGAGAGGGGTTGCAGTACACGGTGTGACATATGAACAATGCCATAATGAAGACCATTAAAATTATAAGAATGAAAAAAACAAAAAGGGGAAGGGAAGAGGTGATAAGACAGGGTCCGTATCATCCAAGTTGGAAATATCAAATGAAACCTCTTCCTTTGTACACTTCAGATTTGGTAGTAAAGATGCATGCTAAAAATGGACTCCTTCCCCATTGTGAGGAAAATTGTGCTAGCCTAGGTGAGTTTGGGGCCAAATCTGACAAAGACTCAATTTCAGGTTTATGACTTAGGGAAAAGGTTGAATCAACTATTGCCCTCCATTTTCTCTGAGGGAAAATGGAGCAACAATGTGTGGTCTTAAGTTGTATGAGGGTTAAATGGTGGAGGCGCTTGTAAGAGGAGGCACACATAGCATAGATTTCTTCAATGTCCTCGTCTCTTGTCCTCTCCACAGCACTGCTCTCCCTGTGAATCCCTGACATTCTCTGGAGTTGATCATTACTATTTTTCTCCAGAACATCCAGAGTTGTTATGGTGTGTGTGTGTGTGTGTGTGTGTGTGTGTGTGTGTGTGTGTGTGTGTGTGTGGCTCCTTCTCTGATCTGTCCTGTGGGAGGAACCCCACATAGCTCCCATAATCCCATAAGTAAAACACAAACAAAGCAGAGGTTGTTCTGCTTGTCAGCCTCCTGGACTGTACGGAGCGGAGACATGATTGCATTACCGCCGCTATCGGGCCATTTGAGCTACACAGAAAAGCCATAATCAACGATTCTGGGGAGGTCCCTGAGCTCAATGCACAGAACACACATGGATAGACAAAAGGGTGATGATGTTTTCCTTTTATTTGATGGAAGGAACAACAGGAGGAAACAAGGGAAGAAGAAGAAAAAGGAGAGAGGGAGAAAGTAGGGGAGAGAGAGTCCCAGGGCTGGACCACTTGAGTGGAATTGATGCAGTGAGACTTTGCCCCTGGGAAGAACTGTATCCTAGGAGAATTCCTGGCTACACCTCAGTAGATGATGAAATCTGGTTGCAAGCTTGGCCGTACCACAACACATGTGACAGTGACCCACATGTTTCTTCCTCGACAGGGTTGGGTCAAGTGCTCAGGGTACATGTGTCTATTGGATAGAACATGGGGAAGTTCGTGGAGAAGTAACACTGCTCCTATGGCTGAGTGGCCTGCTATCTGCCCACTGGGAATTTTACGAGAGAAAACTAGAAAAACTTAAAAAAAGGAAGAAAGACAAAAAGCACAATCAAAATAAAACAACAACAAATTACCACCTCTCCACGTCACTTCTGAACAGAACAGTATAGGAGGAAAGGGATTCAGAAGTAACAACATGGAAACCTGTGTGAAGTGAAAGCAGTTTTGCTGTTTAAATGTTGCTTATTCTGGATGGGAAGGACAAATGCCCACCTGTGGAGAACTGCTGTCCATTTTGAAAGTGTGCAAGGGTAGAGTTCAAATGCCACATGACCCTCTGTGGCTACTTGTTCCACATCCCAGTTACTTCTTGTTCATATTTCACAGCCACTTTTGAGAATGCTCCATTTATAGAAGCTATATAACATGCGGTTAAGGGTGGAAGTTTTTGATGTAGTTAAACTCAGGTTCAAATTTCAGTACTGCTACTTAACAACCACACAGTCTCGGGTCATTTAGTGAGGGAAGACAGCAAAAACAAAGCCTGGAGCAACAGCCTGCTTCTAGTCTCTACATTGAAATGGGAAGGTGGGGGGATCCTGGAGGAAAAAGGCACTGATGAACAATTTGATAAAAATATTTTGAAAGCTATCATTAGGTGATCAATCAGTTGGAGTATTTGGTGGTTGTGGCGGTGGTAGAAAGAAATTGGTTCTCATAAAATCAGCAAATGGAGAAGAAAAGATAGGCAATTATAAACTCCAGGAAAGATTATATACAAGAAATGAAACAAACCTTGGTAAACTGTCTCAGCAGTGAATATTTTCCTAGTCATAATTGTATAAATACAGACTCTTGACTAAACCACAAATTGTGCTATAATCATACTGAAAGGATAAGAGAAAGATCAGGAAGATGGTGGTGAGATACGAAGCAGATTCACTCTTAGTGGCAATGAAAGAATTTTGTAGCAATTGTCTAAAATGGATAATGCAATAAATAGCAGTATAAATGTAATTTAAAGTACTGGTAGTGGATAGTGGTAGAAATCACTAAGAGTTGAGTGATTACCTCTATGGGATTGAGATGGTAAGGAGGAAGGGTTATATTATTATTATTATTATTATTATTATTATTATTATTATTATTATTATTATTATTATTATTATCTGAGACTGGGACTAAAACTTGCTACCAGACTCTTAAGGCTCATTAGTAGGCCCCCTACCACCTGAGTCATGTCTTCACCCGCATAGAGAGCTATTGTTTGATGGGAACCTTTTAGTATGATTTAATTTTTAAAAATTATATACACAGATTACTTTGATAGAAAGGAAAAAAAAAGATAGAACATACAAAGTTCTTAGCATGGTGCTTTGCACATATAGTAGCTATTATTATAGAACTAAGTTTGGTATGAAGAGTTTATTTTGCCTATTCTCTTGTTCTTAGTCAGAACAACAGTTACATTTCCCCACAGGGCTTGCTGAATCACAAGGCAAATATAACAGGCCTTCCACTATCAACCGGCTGCATGACTTTGCCATGACACCTTCTTGTAGTGTATGATGACCTGGGCAATACAGGATGGCAGTGCCAGTCCCGGATATAATTGTCAAATAGGGAAATTTACTATAATAGTCTTTCCAAATATGGCTGTATCTTAATTCCTAGAACTTGTGAACTTACCTTAGTTGTCACAAAAGGATTCTGAAGATAGGATTAAATTAAGATGAGGAAAGGCAGGTGTAGAAATCATTTTGGATTTTCCTATTGAGCCTGATGTAATTAAAACAGGAAACAGAATTAGAGACAGGAGGAGACCTGAAAACTGAAAGAAGGGGCCAGGAGGCTGAGCTTTAGAAAGAGGAGGAAGGACCGCAAGCCAAGGAATAGAGGCTGCCACTGGGATCTGAGAATGCCGAGTAGAGTCTATCATGAGGACCTTCTATGGGAACCAATCTTACCAGGACATTGACATCACCTAGCTAAACTGATTGTAGCCTTCCCATCTCCAGAGCTATAAGAGAGAAGGTAGGCATTATCTTAAGCCTTTGTGACCACTTGTTACAGCAGAAAATAGAAAAACAAAAAAAGTCCTAGTCTCCACAACCCCCAATTGATTTTCCTTTTTTTCTTCTGCTTCTATTTCAACCAGCAGACACCAAAATCTAGAAAGCAGAGCCTCCCTGGAAATGGAAAACATTTATATGTGTTAATGTATTATGCAAAGACATCGGACTTGTTGAAAAAAAAAAAGAATCCAGAAAGGTAGCCTTCAGTCCAGAGGATTCTTTTTGTTCCTATTTAGTACCTCCTACAGTGTAGGGTCAATAAATGATTGCTGAAAGATTGAATAAATGACTAAATACACAAAGGAATAAATAACTGAATAGGGCCTCTAGACCCTGAGAAAGACTCCATCACTGCTCCTTAGTCAAAGATATTTAATACTCTTGACTGTTAAGAGAATCTTCTTGCTGCTTAATTGAAATCCCTGAAGCTGAATTTTAAGTGCTGTCATTTTTATCCTCAGTGGACTCAGTGAACATATGGTCATCAACTAACATCTATTAAGTCACTCTTATTTTTTTCCAAGCTAAATAATCCTATTTGATGTCGTATTCCTATAGATTTCTCTTTGTTGTGGTGTGACCAGGCCAGTTTCCATGATGGGGTTTGCTCTGGGCCTTCTATGCCCAAGTGAAGGACTATGGGAGGAGGAACTTCCACTGTATTCTAGTTTTCTAGCCTTTGCACTCATTTGTTAAACTTCAATGCTATCATCTTTAACACAGAGTCTCCAACATGAGAACCTTCTAATGTTGTACGTGTTAATTCAGATGATGTAAATAGCACTCTTAATTGTGCCGGCCCTTAAAAAGTTGTGTGCTCAATATCATCTATAGATGCCCTTGACTTCCAATGAGGCTAGGTTCTTATAACCCATTACCAGTTGAAATCATCCTCATTGAATACATAACCTATGAAACACAGATGAACAATAGGGTCTGCTGTAGAGAATTGGTGGCCTTCCTCTTGTGAATGGTGGCTGATCGGAAGCCCCCTGCCCACCACCGCTGTCCAGCATTTTGCAAGAGTATCGTACAACACATTTGCTAGCCAAGGAAAACAACTGAAATTCAATGTATAGTTTCTAATGAATGCAATTTGCTCTCACACTGACAAATTGCGTTGTCATTCACACTTGTAAAATTAAACTGAGGATTCTCTGTATTGTGGCCAAGACTTAGAGAAAGGGAATGGAAAAAATTGTTTTTTTCATCCCTTTTTTCCTTTTATGATCGTCACAACCATTCAAAGGTGGAATGGGGTGAGGGATTCAGGACAGACTATCTTGTTCAAGAAGTATTAGGATTCATTCATTGGTCTCATGAGCATGAATTGTTCCCTGAAGGAGTCCTTAGTGTAGTGAGGAAACAGGCAGACAAACTCAACCTTGCCCATGATAAGGAGTTCTGGAGTGGTTTCGAGAGCAGGAGGCATTTGAATGAATCTTAGAAGATGAATAGGTAACTTTCTAGGGAGGAATAATAGCATTCCAAATAGAAGAAACAGGACACACAAAGCCACAAGACGTGAAACAGTACAAGTCCAGGGAAATGGAAGAAGTCATAAGAGGTTTATTTTCATCCTGTTTCTACTTCTCTATACCTATGATGGGCCTGCACTTCTTGATCTCCTCAGGGTTGGGTTTCATTCTGCGACAACGAATTGTGGGCAAAAGTCACATATGCTGGAGTATTTTATTATTGATATAGGATCTGCCTGAACTCTTTTCTTTTATTACAGTGGATGGTAGTGTTGGACGTGGTGGCTGCTCTATTGGCCGCATCTTGGAGTGAGAGTTCCTGTGCTGCTCTAATCGCTAGTGTATTATTCACAGAATAATAAATAGCTTTACTCGTAACAAGTCATGATGACGTTGAGGTGGTTTTGTTCCTGCAGCAAACCCTGACCTATCAAGTCAATATAGACTGGAACAACAGTGACCTGTGGGTTTTCTTTTCCCCTCCTCTCACAAGAACCTGAAAGGCCAGGTAGAGATAGAGTTAAATACATATCAAAAGCAGCGCTTTGAATGAGAATGTTAAAATGAGGCCGAGCTACCCTTGGGTGTAAAGTTGGAATTTCTCTCCAACAATCGGCCTTTGGAGAGGAACGAGTTAATCATGGATTGTCTGTGATTATGGTTTCCTTGGCTTCCACTGGTACCACATACTTCTTGGCACTTTGTCCAGCACCAGTAGTGCGTATTTCTAAAACTAGGGTCCACGGTGATCTTTTATAATAACGACGGCTCCTCTCTTTGCATAGTTCTCTGCCTGGGGTGATGTGCTTCCACATATTTTATTTCTTTGACATATCATAATAACCAATGGGGTCAGTGTTACGATTACTCCTGTTTTACAAATGAGGAAACGAGAGTTCAGAAAGGTCACATGGCTTGTGCAAGATCATGCAATCAGAAAATTTTAGAGATAGGTTTGAGTTCGGGGCGTGCTGATAATAATTTCTGCTCTACTGCTCTCCCCTTCCTCTCTCCTTCCCTCCGTACCCCCGCTTTTATCTCTCTCTGTCTCTCTCTCCTTCCTTCGTGTGTGTACCTGTTAGGGCTTGAACTCAGGATGTGGGTGCTGTCGCTGAACATTTTTGCTCAAAACTTTTTGGAAGTTTATTGGATAGAAGAGTCTCAAGGACTTTACCGCCCAGGCTGGCTTTGAACTGTGATCCTCAGATCTTAGCATCCTGAGTAGCTAGGATTATAGGCATGAGCCAATTGTGCCCAGCTCCCCTTCTCTTACTCTGAAGATGGTTCAGACTGCCTTTCTCAGTACACTCAGAAAAATAAGAGTTTCAAATCTACAATGGTGATTTCCTCAGGAACACTGTATTAAAAAAATGCCAAGCTTTTGAAAGTTTCTTTCTGGCTAGTCATTCTTTTCCCATCTGAAGGAATGCGAGGAATTCTCGGATGACCATCAAAATACTTCCACAAATGTGCAATATTTAATGGGTCATTTTGGTACATCCATCCTTTAGCTTTAAAGGCCCTGGTCTTCTACCCCACAGCTGTTCCCATTCTGGAATACCATGGAGAAGAGCATCCTTTCTCTGCATCTCTTTAGTTCAGTTCAAGTGCCTCCTTCTCCAAAGAGACTTCCTTGATAAATTAAAATCTACTTCTGGGTGTGTTTTTTTTTAACATGTAAGTTTTGATAATATGGTTTGTTGTGAATATGTCTGATTTTCTCACTAAAATATAAGCTCTTGGGCTGGGCTGGGCTAGACTCTTGTTTTAAAAGGGCCAGTGTAAGAAAGTAGAAGGCTATGAGTTCTAGCTTTGTCATTAGGTAAATTCTGTAGCCTTTGAGCAATCCTATCATTTGCTTGGGCTCATTTTTCTCTTCTGTAAAATGTGATCAGGATAAAGTCTTCAAGGTCAATGGTTTTCTCCAAATTATATTGCAAACATTTATATCTCTGTGTAATTTCTTTAGAGATGATCTAAAGCATTTATCAGATTCTTAAAGGGGGCTGTGATCTCAGGAAGTTTACAAACTCAGAGATTAAAGAATATCTAAAGGTTTTTTTTGTCAAGCTCTAACATTACAAGAATTTGTTTTTTTTTTTTTTAAAGTCATCAGTCAATGGGGCAGAACAGAGGGCTCAAAAAGAGACCTCCTCTTACACTGTCATTTGATTTTTGACAAAAGTGCAAAAGTCATCAAGAGGAAAAGAAAAGCCTTTCAAGGGGTTTTATTGAAACAACTGGATTTTTTAAACAATTGGATATTTATATAGAAAAAAATTATCTTGTCCTCTTAACTCCTTTACAAAAATTATTTTTGAGCTGGATCATAGGTCTAAATGCCAAAGCTGAAGTTACAAACTTTCCTGGAGGAAAATTAGGAAACTTTCATGAGTTGAATGCAGATAGAACCCTATGACAGTGAAAGTAGTAAGTATAAGATAAAATAATTGCAAATTATATTTTACTGAAATGGAAAATTTGTCCTTCTTTTGGTGGAACTGGAGTTTGAACTCAGAGCCTTATGCTTGCTAGGTAGGCAACTCTACCACTCAAACCACATCTCTAGCACTCAAAAAGTTTTGCCCAACGAATGCCACTATTCAGCAAAAATAAATAAATAAAATAAAAAATAAGAAAGCCACAAAGGGAAAGAGAATATTTTCAAAAATCTATCTGACCAAGAACTGGTATCCATGATATATAAAGAAGTGAAAAAACTTAATGAAAAGAAACGTCGAGATCTGGCATCACTCGATGGGATAGTTGGACTGGCAGCTTTGCCGTGGACTTTGAAGAGAAGAGAAAACATACACAGCAAACACCCAATCCAAGCCCTGGAGGGGGGGTGTCTTTGCCCACCCTTCACCTTCTACCTATTACATTCCTCTCAATTGTCAATTAAAATAAACCGCCTTGCATTCCACAGCCTGGCTTCAATCTATCTTGGCCAGGAAGATACACACAGATTTGTGTCCTTGCTCAACCTTTTTAATATCTGAACAAAGCAATCAAACCCGATAAGATCTAGTGAAGGCAAGATCACTCTTCTGTCCCTGGGATGGAAGCTTATTAGTCTGTGGCCCACATCATCAGAGTTATTGTGCCATGTTAAATTTATTGGTACTATCTCACCTCATTAAATACTTAAATAGACCTGACAGGACAGAAAAACGGTGCTTTTTAATTTTTTTCTCCCCCTATCCAAAGGGAGCTGGTGTTTTCCATGTCCCACGTCACCTCTGCTACAGCTGCTGGCAAAGAAACAAGAGAGCAGGGAACTGCACAGAAGGTTCCTGCTGGCTGGGTAGACTCTGGGGATCCTCCTGCCCTGCCTGACTTGGTTGTGAATAGGTGTGAAAATCAGGTGAAGAATAGGCAGAGGACACCCATGGTACTCTGTCCTTTTACTGAAATCCCCAAATCTGTCCGTATGTATCTCCTAAGAGTTACCTTGTCAGCCATTTAGCCAGGACATATGCCAGAAATAAAGGTCAAGGTGACTGCCAAAGAAGAAATAATGTGTGTGTGTGTGTGTGTGTGTGTGTGTGTGTGTCTGTGTTGTTTGGGGTTGGGGTTGTAGGAATCAGCAAACAGTGATTTCCCATTCCACCCTCCAGCTCTGGGGCTTTTGATCTTTATTTAGCCTTGGTATTGGCCATGGTTGGATCCTTTCCAAGGTCAGGATTTCCCCAGATTTGGAGCTAGAAAACTTGGCAGTCTGGTGACGCCTTGCAGAGAGTGACTAGCCTGAAGGTCTCAAGTAAATTACAAATGATGAGAGATGGGTGTCAAAGAATGCTAATGTCTATCGGTCCTATTCCCTGTTCCCCTCATAGTCATCCTCCAAGTGTGTGTGTGTGTGTGTGTGTGTGTGTGTGCACGAGCACATGTGTGTGTGTGTGTTGGCATGCTGTGGGAGTCAGAGTGAGAACCGGTAGACTGGAGAAACCTTGCAACATCCCCCCGCCCAAGAAATGTTCCTTAAAGGAGTTCATGAGCAGCCCGATGACTTTCCCTCATTTATCAGGCCAATTTTCTTCTCAGCCAAGGTGATTTGGGAACACAGCCTCCTGTGTCCCCTTCCTCTCCTCCTATCTCCACCTGCAGAGAAGGTCTTTTTTCTCCAGCTGTTTTCCTCTCCCAATCCAGGCCCTCGTTTGCACCTTGTTAATAAGGTAGGCAAAGGTCCAGAAAGCAACTCCCGGATGCCTTCCGTTCCTAATGTCCTAAATGGCCATGACACTGTGCTTAATTTCCGTTTTAGTGCAACTGCTGGCAGGACGTCAGCCGGCTGAGGCCTGGGTCCGGTGACAGTATCTTCAACAGCGGCCATCAGCCTCCCTGTAATTAGATGCCACTTGGAGCCCGCTGTCCTGCAGTGCTGGAGCTCGGCGGACTTATGTAACCGTCCCTGTGTTCAGAGCACAGGGCTCTTTACAAGTGCAGAGTCTCCCAGTGTTAAAACAGCTCTAATCCCTCGCCCACCCTGAGCGGGAAGGCTGGCCGTGGCCAGCTGGGTTATCTGTGTGATCAGCTTAGAAGAGTGTGGGAGCGCATAAAACCCTGTTACTGGTGCAGAGAACCTAGATGGTTGACATTTACCAACGGGGGGAGCTTTTTCTCTTTATCTCTTCTGGAACATTCCATAGTGGATTTGGGGAAGTGATATGTCAGAAGCCATTGACAGGGACTTCTGTTGCCTTCAGAGCACATCAAAACATGTTCAGCAAGGAGCCTTGTGGTGTTGGGCTGTGGAGTGATGAAGGATTGACAATTGTGACAAGGTTTGGAGAGGACCCGGAAGCTGGCCTGGTCATGTTAAAATAAAAGCTCAGTTTAGTCCAAGCCAAATGCTGGTTTGGGTGGTAAGGAGAAGGCAAGAGGTGATTAATTACTGCCTGGGTGGCAAAGTGCTTTTATTTAGAAGCTGTGGCCTCCAGTTCCATGAATTACTTCCTCCAGTGATCTTAAATCTAGGGCTTGTCCAGAATGGGAACGAGGGGCTGAGATGTATGCCTTGGTGAGTCTGGTGAACAAAGGATCCTGGGGTGGAAAGTCACGTTAGGGCCTGCACAGATACAGCTGCTTCAAGGCAGCTTTCCTTCCAGAACTCCATGATAGAATGGATCATCAAAAACGTGGCCCGGATGGATTCAGTATCTTCAGACAATTTCCATGTCTGGTCTCTGGATTCTGTTTCCCTTTACTGATATACTAGGGAGACAGAGGAAGTTGGGAGAGTAGAGTGTCTCGCTTTCAGTTGATAGACAAAAAGAAACCCATCCCCAGGCATCTATGTGTCAAGTCAAATGTCACTTTCCTATTTTTCTTGAGTGTTCTCTGGAGGATGGTGTCCAATCCTTTGGTAGGAATCACCAAAGGGGGTTAGTAAAAATAGAGATCCTAATGCCAGGCATTGGTGGTTCATGCCCGTAATCCTAGCTACTCAGGAGGCTGAGATCTGAGGATCATGGTTCAAAACCAACCTGGACAGGAAAGTCTGTGAGACTCTTATCTCCACTAAACCACTCAAAAGACCAGAAGTGGTGCTGTGGCCCAAGTGGTAGAGTGCTAGCCTTGAGCTGTAGAGCTGAGGGATCATGCCCAGGCCCAGAGTTCAAGCCTCACCACTGACAAAAAAAAAAAAAATAGAGATTCCCACATTGTAGGTACTGGGGAAGGTTTTTTTCTCTGTGTGTCCGTGTGTCCTTGTGTGTGTGTGTTAAGCAGGATTTCCAGGTATCTTTTAAGAGTATTGAAATTTGGGAATCCCTTCACCAAACCTTTTGTCCTTCTTGCTTTCCAAGTAAGACAGACTAACTTACCTTGCACAGGCTGCCCAATGACCTCCCGTCATTTAAAAACATTGTTTTTGAATCAGTAATCTCACTATATATCCTGAGCTGGCCTTGAACTCATGGTCTTTCCATCTCAACCTCCCAACTAGCTTGGATTGCAGGCATGACCCATTGTGCCTGCATAGGACTTGTCACAGCTGGAGATGATATTTTCAAAATTCCAGGCCTTACTGGCAAAGCCACAGACAGAAAGAAAAACAAAAGGACAGAAAGAAATAGACAGGAAAGAAAAATGATCTGAAGTGAGACAGGTGTTTCTTTCCCATCAGCTTGTTTCTCTGGTGATGATGGACGCGCGAGGGGGAATGCTCAGAACACTGGAGAAGGGAAAGTGGATGGCCACTTTCCCGGAGACAGCCATCCTCAGGTGTAGGACCCAGGCCCTGGGCAGGGCTGCCCTGTCAGGTCCCTTGTTTCTCTGGTGTTCTGGAAGTCCCTTGTCTTCAGGACCAACTTTTTATCTTCACATAGCTTCATGTCAGGGGTGCGCATCTGCTTTTAGGGAAGGAAAAGAAGTTGGCATTTGTTAAATACCACTTTCCACAGGAGTGCCTTCTGTCCCCCCTCCCCTCCATCTCTCTCCCCATCCCTATGAGACAGAGCTGGCATCTGTGAGCACATCCTCTGAGCCTTTTCCTTGATGAAGCCTGTGGAACTTGTCTACTCAGTGCTGTTCAGGACTTCTGAATATTTTTTCATTTTTCACATGGTTTTTTTTTCCTCTTCCCAGCCTGGGGAATGTATTTTGACTTCCTTCTCCATTCTAGTGTGTCAGAAGATCTGCAGGTGGCCCTTCTCAATTTATGGAATATAAATTGTGTGCTCAGAGACAGACATTTCTTCTCTTCTTGCTCCTTCTGATCTCATTGCCCTAAGCTCCAAATGCAAGACACTTTCTTACAGGAATCGTTTGTGTCCAAGTTTCTCCCTACTACTTTAAGGAATCAGGAAGGGGTCCTTGGGGTAAAAAAAGAAATCACTGTAGTGTGTCTTAGACTGTCTTACCAATCCCAGTCTTGGTAGAATTTAACAGTCAAGTCCCAGCAGAAGTCAAGAATGACTTGGGTCATTCTTGGGTCATTAAATCATAGAGTGG
Source organism: Dipodomys merriami (assembly GCF_024711535.1). Classification (NCBI taxonomy): domain Eukaryota; kingdom Metazoa; phylum Chordata; class Mammalia; order Rodentia; family Heteromyidae; genus Dipodomys; species Dipodomys merriami. Next base: position 17,808,184 of record NW_027204381.1, read on the forward strand.
CTATTGACAGTGGGCTGTGAATTGCTATCTGCTGTAGCTTCACAATGCATGGTGTTTGGAAGAAATTCTTCCACTCCTCACATAACCATTCTGACTTCAATCGAATGGGCTTCTAGTTGATTTCAATACCCTTAAAAGGTCCTCTTCATGGTGCTGTGCTCTGGAGATGCAGGGAGACACAAACACTCCTCAAAGGCTGGCAGGAGAACATGGCCCAGCAGGAAGGTTGGAAGTCATTTGTGCCTGAAATACACTAATGTGTCCAAAACATCATGGAAAGGACCATAGAAAGTTGTAGCATTCAAAAACATAACCTTGTGGCTGGGATAGGCTACAAACCTCAATACATTTCCCCTTCCTTCCTTCCTTCCTTCCTTCCTTCCTTCCTTCCTTCCTTCCTTCCTTCCTTCCTTCCTTCCTTCTTTCCAAGAAATTGCATCTATTACCCAGTCCTGATGCATAAAGCATGCAGTGACCTGTGGATCTCTGTAGTATTTTTTTTTTTTTTTGTCGGTCATGGGGCTTGAATTCTGGGCCTGAACGCTATCCCTCAGCTCTTCAGCTCAAGGCTAGCACTCTACCACTTGAGTTACAGTGCCACTTCCGGTTTTCTGGTGGTTTATTGGAGATAAGCGTTTCACAGACTTTCTTACCTAGGCTGGCTTTGAACTGCGATCCTCAGATCTCAGCCTCCTGAGTAGCTAGGATTATAGGTGTGAGCCACCGGTGCCTGGCTCTCTGTAGTATTCTTGTGAGAACAAAGCTGAATGCAGGTTTATGAATGACAGGGGAAGTCCACTATTTGCTCTTTTGAGATTCCTGACCCTGTCAGTGTACAACGATGTCAAAAATCTGTGTTCTAGAGTGGAAGGTTAAAAAAAATCTGCAAATCTATGCCCAATTTATGGCTCTCTTAATTCATTCTCTAATTCATGTATCGATTCTTTGATAGAGTGTCTGATAGATTAATGATTCATTCATTTACTTATTCAATACACATGTTGGGATTTCCTTTATCCAAGTTCTTATCCAAGAAAATCAAGCCGAATGTGTTTCTTCCTTCTAGCATCTCTTTTCTTGGTTTCTTTCCAAAGCAATTAAGAGGATGTAGAAAGCAATAGGGGAATGAGGTGGCTTCTGACTCCTCTAGGATGTGTACCTTTCCAGGGCTGTCCCCAGAGAAAGAGAGGGCCTTGAACATGGGGAAAAGAGAGAAGCACCTTTCTGAAATCTTAAAATCCTCTCAGTTCTTTTGTCTCCTTTTTCCACAGCCTCCCCCCCCCCCACACTCCTTCCTTTGTTCCCTGAGCTTTTCAGCCTTGGGGTGGAGAGTCTGGTGGGATCAGAGGCTGGGTTTGCCCTGTGGGTGCCCAGTGCTGCTTTCCCTCCTCCTTCCGCAGCACTCTGGGGAGTTGGAGGCATCTGGTGCATTGGCCTCCTGAGAGCCTTTTTAATATTATTTCATTTCTTTTAACCTTTATTAAGACAAACATTGAGCAGAGTACAGTCTATACTCCCAGTAGAGATGCTCTCCATTTCGATATTAAAAAACAAAACAAAACTTAAACCCACCCAACCTGAGGCCCAGAGGAGAGAGGAGAGAAAAAAAATAACAGAAGAAAAGAAAAAGAAATATCCTAGAGATATTTTTACCTTCACAGATCCATCACTCATTACTGCATATCGCAGACACGTCTACAATCTCATCTTCTTACAATTCTCCGTGAAATAAGTGTAAATGGAAAATAATACCCCATTTTGAAAGTTCAACAAAATGTCTTTATCCACCAAATGTAGCCCCAGCTGTCTCATTTTCAGAAACAAAGCCTGATTTTAAATAGCAGCTCACCATCCAAATAAACACCGCAGTTTTGTGCAACCCCCTCCCCCCCATAGCTCCCCAGCAAAGGCAGCCTTGGTACCCCACGCAATTATTCTTTTCCCAGTCAACACAGAATAACCTTCTGCAATGGTCATTGCTCCAGTTCCAGCAGGTCTTGAGGTCCTTCCCTTTGAGGTGGGAGAATAGAACTGGGAAAACATTTAAAGCTGCCTTTCCCTCACCATGTGGGGACATTGTTGCCTAGGTTACCAGCTCCCTTCACTGCCCCTCCCAATGTAGACCCCTGCACACACACACACACACACACACACACACACACACACACACACACACACACACACACACACACACACACACACACACACACACACACACACACACACACAGAGTCACTTGAGATTGTGAAGAAGAGAGAAGATTCTTCACCCTGGGGCCAGTGCCTGATTTTCACTTTGATAGACTAATGATGTAGAGAAGCAAGCTCGGTTCCCCTTATAGAGAATGGATGGATTGGTGCTTACAGACACAAAGAGGAGGGGCATTTCCAATGTGAAGAGCTGGACGGTCTATTGTTTCCCTAACCAGCTCTCTGATGTTAACCTGCAACTTTCAGCCCCATGGTCTCTTCCAAGCTCTTATCTTCTGCCATGTAAATATCCTATGGGAATTTCCAGCAATTCATTCCAAACCCATCCTTGCTTTGCTCCTTCCTGTGGTCTTCTCTATCCCAGCTTATAAAAAGAACTCCATCTGCCCAGTTGCTCAGGTTAAAAAGGGAAATAACTGGACTTTTTCCCTCTTCCATGCCACATTCAGTCTGACTGCAAAGCTGGTTGGTTCTACCTGCAAATAAAGACAGACTCTGACCCAAGCTTTCCATCACCACCACATTTATGCACCCATCCCTGGCCACTGTCATTGCTCCGGATTGCTTAGACCCTTTCCCTCATAGAGTAGCATGTAGGGCACCAAACTGGCTTCATCCAAAACCTGACTCTGTTGTTTACTCTCTGTATGATGTTAGTGAGTCACTTAGAACATCCCTGTGCTTTCCTTTCCTCCTAGGGAAAGTGAGATTCTAAGGATGAGTCTGTATTGAAATGCACAAAGCACTTAACATGTTCCCTGACACACAGTAAGGACTATGTTACATTATAAATCAGGCCATGTTACTCTTGGATTCAAGACTGTCCAGGGCTTCATTCAGAATAAAGTCAAAGGGACCAGTGTGGTTGATCTCTGGTACTTTCCCCTTCTTGGGTCCCAGCCTTTCAGGCCTTGCTATTTTTCCAGGCACACACCTGACAATTCCTACCTCAAAGTCTTTTTCACTCTTTTCCTGTGTTCCCTTAAAGAGTGGCATGGCTTTCTACCTTCACACCTGCAGGTCTCTGTTCAAATACTCCCTTCTCAGTGACAGCCTGGCCTACTTGAAATTAAATCAGAATAATTTCCTCTCTAGTTATTCTCATGTATTTTTCTCCCACGTACCCATCACCATCTCACACAATATATACTTACTCATTTGTGTAGTTTGCTTCCTGTCTCTTCCTATTAGATTGGAAGCCCCAGGGATGAAGAACTTTTTGTTTGCTGAAAAATTCCCCAAACTAGAATAGTTCTTGGCACACAATAGACACTCAATATGTATTTGTTGAATGAGCGAAATAAAGATAGTGAAACGTAACGATCTAAAGAATCTCTCCTTTGAGGTTCACATATGGATTGTCTAATGTTTCTTTATAATGGTGAGCAAAGATGCCAAAGTGACTTTTTTTAAGAGGGAAAAAAACACAACAAAACTGATATTTGAGGGCAGTTCCAGAATCCAGCCATTTTGCAGTCTCTGAAAACACTGGATTTGATCCAGACATGTTGGTGTGCTAAATGGATGCATGGATGGATGGATGGACAGATGGATGGATGGATGGATGGATAGATGGACAGACCAACACATTCCCCTCCTCCTCCTTGAGAAGTGGGAAGGAAGTAACAATCTAGGCTAGTCTGAGGGGAAGCATGAGTCTGTCTTCACAGACGAGAGCTGGTGCAGTCCAACGAGGTAGGAAGGGTCCATATTACCCTGGGCCATGAATCACCCTTGATAATGCAGAAGCTGGGCAGCCTATCAGGTGGAATTGATGTATCCAGATATCTCTCTCTCTCTCTCTCTCTCTCTCTCTGAGTTGTTTATCGGAAGTGACACTGAAGGAGATTGACAGGCAGTTGCTGGACAAATAGGCAGATCAGACTCACAGAGATGCCCCGTGGCACCTGTTAACTGAGAGACTGGCTGGGAGCATCTGGTGAGGGCCCTACAAGCTTGGCTAGCAGCCCTTTGCAATAGGTGACCACAGGGAATGATGAGGTGAAATAGAGAGACTATCTCGGGACCTCGTGGCCACTGGGAATAAAGGCTATTACCGGTTTTAATTTCCTAGAGACTCTTTTCCTTTTGTTGTTTTGTTTTCTCAGAAAGCCAGCTGCACAACACTCCATAGCAACCCTTGGGGATTCTATGAAGGGTACAGTGTGCGCTGGCCACAAACCAACCTACCATTGGGCCAAGGGTGTGGACCATGACATCTTCTGAGGCTTGCTCTAGCTTCTACCTCCTGTCAACATGGTAGTGAGGGCTAGTGGTTGTTGAACCATGTTATGAGAACTTCATGTAAGCCCTTATATGTCTCTGGCTTCGAGAGGGATTAGAGTCCCCAAGTTGTAGCTCAGGAAGTAAGCCTCCAATTAGCTGTGGATGCAGGGTGGCTGGAGCAGGGTTGTAATGCAGGTGTCTAGGATGTAAGCTTCATTCCACAGGAGATGAGAACCACATCCAGTGCTCAGCCAGGGCTAAAAAGCCTACCCCTGGTCAACAACTCTCTATGCTTTTCCATTACTTTCAACCTAACCCAAACCCACATTCCCTCTACTCCCCATTCTTGTCTTCATTAATCTCTATTAGTACTAACAAATGCTTCCTTAGCACTTATGGTATTAGCAGGTACCATCTTGAATGTGAATCCCCATGAATATTGGCTCAATTCCTACAACAGGGCTCAGAGATGGGCTCTACAATCATTTTATTTATTTTTGTACAGATGTGGAAAGCAGGGAAGTTGTAGGAGACATGCTTGGGTCATGCTGCGTAGCTGGGTAGGGTGCCTATCAGTAGGAATAAAGAAATGCTGAAATGCTGTGTGTAGACTTCACCTCTATGCCTTACACCTGCTTCCCCCACCCCAAACTTGCCTCCCTGCTTGTTTTCCATTCCATGACTTTCTTTTCTTTCCAAGCCTAATTTATAGCTCTGCATTCTTCAGTTGGTTTTCCGTGCAACTTGATGCAAACTTTGGGGAAGGACTTGACAGAACATACTAAAATGCCTTAGACATGTTTGCTTTTCGACTCAGTTTTTGTATGATTCATTTTTATTCATTCATTGTTTATTATTTTTATTTTTATTTTGGAGACAAAGACTCACAACATAGTCCAGATTGACCTCAAACCCAGGATCATCCTGCTTCAGCATTCTGAGTGCTGGGATTATAGCTGTGAACCACCACACTTGGGTTAACTCAGCATTTTAATTTTTAGGAATTTATCTTACAAAAATAATCATACATGTGTAAAAGAGGTAAGTAGCACAATGTTCTCTGCGGTATTGTTTAAGGTAGTATAAAACTACAAATCTTTAAATAGAGGATAAACGCATATTCCATTTATATGTTAATATATGTATGTCATAATATAGTTTTTGAGAGAATACCTTAACTATAGAGGCCAAGCTGACCTCTAACTTGGTCCTCCTACCTTTGCCTCCTAATTGCTAGATGTGTACCACCATGCTTGGCTCGCATTCCTTTTTATATTCACAGAACAGAAAACGTTGTAGTCATTAAAAATAATGAAGATATAGATCTATTGACACAAGAAATTAGGTGAGATAAGTAGGTTATAAACTAGTACACCCAGAATAATTTGATTTTTATTAAAATTGTATGAATATAAATACATGCATCGAAAAATGTCTGGAAGGGCATACATCAAAATGTAGAGAGCAGTTATCTTTAGGTAGGGATTTGTGGCTGATTTTTATTTTTTCCTTTTTATGTATTCATATCCTAATTTTCAACAAAAACACTTGTTTAAAATGAAAGATGAATGGATGCTCTTGGAAGATTCGCTGACTTCCTCCTGCCCTTCTCAGTCCTTCCTACGTTGCATGGTACCACTACCACTGCCATCTTGGCCTGTGTGCCCTGGAATTCCTGTAAGAGTCCCACATTATTTCCGTAGGGGGAACTCCTCTTAGACTGGGTTCCCTCTTCATTATACACACATGTTGTAAATTTAGCATGGGACAGTGCACATGGAAATGCTCACATCTTGATTTCTTCCTCTCCCTGGTTTTCATCATTTCTTTTTTTCCCTATGAGGGAGCAAATGAAAAGTGTTGAGTTCATCTAACCTTTGGGGAAGTGATGGGGGAAGAGGCGATGAAACCGTTCCCCCAGGGCTGGGCAAAAGGCCCAAATTAGTCCATGAAGCCCAAACAGTAAATTCTCTAGGGACCTCTGAGGTCAGGTTCCGGCCTCCTCTGCAGTCCCCTTTCCCACCCCTTGACCTGCATAATGGGTCCCAGACAGATCTGATTCATGCAGATGCTGGTTGGGCTCCTGCCAGCATGATTTGAGGAGGCTCCACAGTTAGATAGGCCTGAAAATATGCCCCCCCAGAGATGCTTGGGGCCATGCTCTGAGGAGCCTGGCTGGCCAAGGGTCTGAGGTAGATCTTAGAATCGGACTGGAGACACCCGGCTGCTTTAGCCTTCTCTTGGCTGTGCGGCTGAACCCTAGGGGGAAATCTACAGCCATTATCCAACCAGACAGAGTAAAAAGAAATGACTTTAAAGTACCAGAAGGAGGACTTAGATAATAATAATGTAGTGAGTGGCCTGGACAGAAACTGTTATAATAATATTACTTCCCATTTATATAGGACAAAATACCCTCACATACATTATTCTATTTGACCCTCACAACAACCCCGTGAAACAGTCTTTGCCCAGATTTTTTTTTTAAGTGAGAGAATTGGAATTCAGAGATTCATTGATTTACCAAAAAGCTGCACATCTAATAAGACTCATCTTGTGGTTTGGTTATGATGAAAGGAAATACAGCTGGATGAATAGGAGGGCACAGAGTTGAGGGAGGAATTAGAGAGGCAGAGTTCAAGAATAGAGGATTCGTCATCATATATGCAATGGAGGAAGTTCAGGTAGAGAATCTGGTTGGGATTGAAATGAAATGACCCTAGAGAGCCCTAGGTTAATACCAGGGATAGCTGGGAATGCATAGGCCACGGCCATGAACAGCAGAGCGCATGCTCTTGGCTTCTAACACATAACCAGGGAGAGAGGAGACTCTGCTCCTGTCTTTAGATGCCAGTGGCTAAGACAGTGTGGTTCCTGAGAGAATCCTCTAACCAGGCTTCAGACGAGACCTCCATGATCTAAGAGTGTGAGGTCCTGAGCAGATAACAGGGACACTCATGTAGGTACTTGAATTTAGAAAGAACAAGGAGTTGCTGAATTTGTCCTTGGCGTTCTGTAGAGAGATGACAGGAGACTCAGGTGGGAAAAGTTAGCCAAGAAGACCGCTTCACTGCCCATTCTGTGAACAAAGGCGATTCTTCCCAATGGCCTTACCTTAGTTAGAAAGGGCTCCAGATGCAAAGACCTACGTGGATTTTCTTCTTGCCTCACCTTGCATGTCCTTCTCAGGATGGTGCAGAGATTTCTGAAGGGCCGACAGCCACCAATGTTTGTGCCCTTACTTCTAGTAGAATTCGTCCTGCCCCATGGCTTCTCCTGGGCTTTCTGAATCTCAAGAGTGAAATTTGGCCAAGCCCAAGTCTGGTCCACATTATCTTTTGCCTCAGGAGAATCTCGCCTCCTTGGTCCTAAATGCTTAGAGAAACTGTGTTTGCAAGGAATTTATATTGTTCCCTGTTTAGCCAGGAAGACAAAAAGCATTCCAGGCATTTCAACAGAAATGATTTGGCACAGGGGATTGGTGAAATGGAAGGAAGCAGTTATTGCTTCAGTAGCAACTAGGTCAACGAAGAGGAGTTTGTAGTCATCAGAACCTAGGAGCTTGGCACAGGTGGGGGCAGAGGGAACAATACAGAAGTGATTCTAGACATTATAGAGGGGATGCTGCCTAGCTGCTGGGCTATGGGCTCCATTGAGGCAGGCACTGGGAAATGAATGAAGCTGGCTGTGAGAAACAACCCTTGATCAAGATGCATGTGCATAAACTGACACGTTGAATGGAAACTCCTCTGTCCAAATCCTTAAAGATAGTAACTACCAAAGATATGAGAAAGTAAGAAGAGACAACTCTACCAGTGCAGCACAGAGGGGATGTGCTCCCAAGAAGTTAGGAAAGAGCTACGTCCTAGTCCCCATCGCCAGCTTTCCAAACAGGTACCAGGCTGGCAAAGGAGAAACACAGCTTGCCATGTCCTGGCATCAGCAGAACCCACAAAGGAGTGCTTTGAGTTCAAGCACCATCACTTATTTCCAGAGGAAATAAGCCTTATTTCCAGAGGATGTGTTAATGGGGTAGGCGTATAGTTTTTAGAGAGAAGACTCATCAGAAGGGAGTTTGCACTCAGCTTTCTATACCAGGACAGGACCTAAGACTTTCCTACATTGCTTTTTTTCCTTTTTAAATCTAGGATTGGGGCACATCTTCATCATGATCAGTTTGGGGACCATCTTGATCTTTTACCCTTTGCCCCGAGACTGAACAAAGCTACTTCCAAGTGATAGGGAAAAGAGAGATTCAAGAGTCGAACAATAATAGCAAGATATTATCAATGTAGGCCTGTGATTGTGTCATATAAAAAATAAAATACACACCAGTTAATCAAAGCACTACAGACACTTTTAAGTAATCCCATTTTGGCTTTGCATAACTCCACATACTGCCGGCAGCACTCCCGTCTCCCACCAGAGACCATAATGTACATCAAAAATTCTCCTTTAAATTTATTTTCAGTAAAGATTGGTCTTTTGAACTGCGGCAGTGGAGGCTTAAGGGTACAAAATCTCTCTCGCCTTTTTCTCTTTCTTTTTCTGTCTCCCTTGTCTTTCTCTTTGGTGTGGTGGTGACTGTGGGGCGGGGGATTGAGGATAGCGGTGGGTTCCACACGTCCCTTCCAACCTTCTGTCCTTTGCATGGATCAGTTCCTCTCATCTGCCACTTGATTAAGACATTAAAGCAGGAAGGTGAAGGAAGGTTGAGCGGCAGCAAGAGGGAGCGAGAGACAATTCCTCTCCATTCACTTCGGAGAAAGGCTCCGGTTGCTTGGCCCAAGTATGATCTCCAGGCTGCCCTGGCTTGAGATGGTGCAAATGTAGTGTTTTCATAGGATCCCAGATTTTGTGAAATGTCCGATCCCATGTGCTTAGGGGTGCTGACGACTAAGCCTACACCAAAATGGTCCCTCTTGCTCCTCACTTGTTATTTTTTTTCTGTCCTCATCAATGGGACAGTAAACAGAACAGTTTTCCCAATTGACAGGGTGACCGTGGGCAGGCCAGTTTATTATGTAAGATGGTGCATTTTCTAGCTAAACCTAATCCTAGGCTTTAACTAGAATTACTTAAGAGCTGTGTAACTTCAGATCAGTTCTTCTTCCCTTTTTTTTTTTTTTTTTACTGTGGTTGAATATATATATATATATAATATAAAATGTATCACTTTACCATTTTAAGTACTCAGTTCTGTGACATTAAATACATGCGTATCATTGCTTGTCCATCCATCTCCTCCAGAATGTTGTCCATCTTTTCCCCAAATGGAAACACTATGCCCGTTGGGCTCAACTCTCCATCCCTGCAGCCTAGTTTCCAACAAGCATTTTTCTAGTTTTCAGCTCAATGGATTTTGACTATTCTAGGTACTTCACATATGGTATTTGTGGTATTAAAAACATTTGGGGGGGGATGCCAGCTTCTTTCATTCAGCATAATATCTTCAAGGCTCATGTGGCAGCATGTATCTTAGATGGTAGGGTTTTTTTTTTTATTATTATTGCAAGCATCCTGAGAATTGCCTGCTTGTGTAATTCTGCTTCCTTGCTCTGCCTTCACAAAGAACGGGTTAAGTGAAATGTATACGGGAAAGAAGAGAACATACCCATAGACGCAGAACTGGGAAGGATCTGAAGTGTCATCTGATCCCACCACCAGCCGCGGGGGACACGCTGCTGCCACCTCTGAGGGCACAGGGACACGTCTCCATATTTGAAGGCGATTCACACATTTCCCTAAGAGGTTTCCATCTACTATTTCACTTGATCCTAGCAATAATTCTAACTTAGGTGCAGGCACATCTTATTTCCTTCCCTTTACCAAAGGTCAACCAAAGCGTAGAGGGCAGAATAAAGTTGCTTCTGAACAATTCAGATACTGGAGTGTCTTGTTTCCAGCCTCTACTTCTTTCTCCAGGACCTGCTTCTTCCACACTAGCTCAGGTGTGTGAGCTTATTTATATTCCATTCGCCTTCCAAGGTCTCTCCCTCCCTCCCTCTTTCCCTCCTTCCTTTCCTCCTTTACTTTCTTTTTTTCTTTTCTTTCTGTTTTTTTTTTTTTTTGGTCGGTCGTGGGGCTTGAACTCTGGGCCTGGGCGCTGTCCCTGCACTCCTCAGCTCAAGGCGAGTGCTCTACCGCTTGAGCCACAGTGCCACTTACTCCTCCTTTTCTTTCTTCCCTTCCCTTTCTTCTTCTGTTCCCTTTCCTTTCTTTCTTTCTCTTTCTTTCTTTCTTTCTTTCTTTCTTTCTTTCTTTCTTTCTTTCTTTCTTTCTTTCTTTCTTTCTTTCTTTCTTTCTTTTCTTCCTTTCTCTTTCTGTCCCCCTCTTTCTCCCTTTCTCTCCCCCTTTCTCTCTTTTTCCTAATTTTGACTTTCATGGAGTACAAAGGATCCATGATTTCAATTTTCATCATCAATTTCTGCTGGCACAAAGACAGTTGTGTGAATGTTCAAGATGCTACCAGGGTCCATTCCAAGAACCTTTTTCCCCAGGGCTGTCTAAGTGCTGGGTGAAACTTAAGTAGACCAAGCTGCCTTCCATCTGCTGGCCCCAGGGGGCATGTGCTCCCAGATGGCGCAGGATGGGTGAGGGCAAAGGGCAGGGGAGAAGTATGTCAACTGGAACATCAGACAAATCTAAATGAGGACTGCTCTATTTGTTGTCCGTGTTTTCTTTTTGATCTTCACAAGGGAACACAACCCTTCAATAAAAGCTCCAGCTTGATGTAAATAAGCAGCCGCCTTCGATGGCTGGTGCCCTGGATTCCTGAGTTGGAAAGTGCTGGTATATTCATTTAAAGTGGTCACAGCCAGAAGCACCCACAATGCGGTAAGCCTGGGGTGAGCAGACAAAGGGGGTTGGGGTGGGATGGGAAATGGGAGTGAATGGGCCCACATCTGCTTCTCTGGAGAGAACAAGGCCTAGAGGACTGTGGTAGAGAGGCAGGACAGGGGACAGGAAGAACTGCAGTCAGCTACTTGGCTCTGGAAGCTTCCAGAGGTTTCCCTTCAGCCACCCCCTCTGCACATTCCTGAAAAGCCAGCACTTACTTGTTCAAGGCATCTCCCAACTCAGACATGAGTCACACACAGCAGCTTATTTTAAGTCCTGACCTTGTCCTGGGAAGGGAATCCGGCATGGAAAGCCACGTGCTGTGAAACAACCCTGGATGCAGGCCAAGGGAAATGCCTCTCCCCCACACCCACACCCACATCCTCCAGCTCGCTGACAGCCTCCCTCCCCGAGCCCTGGTGTGTGCAGAGGCCGGGAATGGCTCCTGCCCTGTCCTTCACGCCCTGTCCCGCTTGGGGTGGAACAGTGGGACGTGGGGCCCTCTCAGCTTGTGTGCCCATCTTGAGGCCACTGGAGGCCGGGGAAGTTGGCAGTGGATAGGGCTTGTTTTCAGTCTATGCTGAATGGTTCTGAGAAGCTGTGCGGACCTTTGGGGACAAATGGATGGAGGGAGTATGGAAACATGGAGGTACTTGGCCAACTATATTTAAGTCTTTTAATTATTCATCACCTCATTTACATACCCAACCCATTTAAAGAAGGCTCCCAGGGAAATCTCAAACGCTTTCTGTCCACACAGGCTCATCCAGCATCTTCGTGAAAGGTTCTCAGTTGGCCTCTCAGAATCGATGGCTTCGGAGCTTATGAAGAAAAACTAATCGTTCCAGCTGGTAGTCATTGAAAAGTCACTTAATATTTCTCAGTGCAAGGGGCTGTGGTTAATGGGACACAATGTTTTTTCCCTAAGCAGTCAGGGGAAAAATGTCCCTTGACATCATATTAATAATGTCAAGTTTTATTGGCTCTCTCATTTGACATGATATTAAACTTTTCAGACTCTATCTCGACTGAGGCACAAAGGTTGTTAAAATGTGGACAGATTGGAGCAGTGCACAAAGGTAGCGAGGAAAAAGTACCTGTCTGAGTGAGAGGAGAGAGACGGGAAGGAGTGTGGCATGAGGCTTCACAGACAAGTCCTGCTCATCAGAAAACCTCAGCGCATACCATCCTGTTTCTGGAACTAGCTCCTCTCTTAAGTTTCCCTAATGCCAGCAACTCAGGGGTGGGCAAATGGGAGTTCAAAGCCGTGTGACCTGAGGTTGCTTCTTGTCCTCTGTAAGTCGAGAATGAATGAATGGATGGATGGATGAATTGATATACAGATGGATGAAGGAAGGAATAAGTAAATAAAAGTGATGACCGATGCCACGGGCTGATGGCTCATGCCTATAATCCTAGCTACTCAGGGGGCCGAGATCTGAGGATCATGATTCAAAGTCACCCCAGGCAGGAAAGTCTGTGAAACTCTTATCTCCAATTAACTACGAGAAAACCAGCAGTGGTGCTGTGGCTCAAGTGGTAGAGCCACAGCCTTGAGTTGAAGAGCTCAGGGATGGTGTCCAGGCCCAAAGTTCAAGCCCCACAACCGGGAAAAAAAACAGTGATTACCGATTAGAGTCTGCAGTGAAACATATTGCCAGCTTCCCTCCGTAGCACCTCTCTGGGAGCAAATGATAAAACAGTAATCAGTAGCACTTACATGGTACACCACTTGGCTGGTATCCTTCCAGTAACCTGGTCACTCCTCCCAGCAACCCAAGGAGAGAGATGTTATTGTGACCATCAACCTTCCTCTTTGTTTCCTTTTTTGAGACAGGGTCTCATGTAGCTCAAGCTAACCTGGGCTTGCAGTCTTTCTGCTTCAGCTTCCCAAGTGCTGGGATTACAGATTTGCAATACCATGATTGGTTCTCCCGTTTTAAGACACGAAACTGGGGGGAGGGGACAGAGGTGTTGTGCAAGTCACCCAGGTGGGATGGCCAAACAGGGGCTCAGCTTTGAGAGTAAGTAGTTGTCACCTTTGGTAGACAAGGGGTCACCATGGACATGCAAAGGCCAGGGACCCCCAGCTTGGCTTGCAGACTCTCCTCCTCTTCCACCATCTTCACGGTGGAGCCCACATGTGTGTGAGAGGAAGTAGGAGATTTCTAGCAGGCACTCAGCAGCAGCAACTTGGCCCATCAGGCACAAAACCATAAATAAGATATTTTAAGCAGAGAACACCTCAGCAAACCAATAATGCATGTCTAAAGCCATTTTGATGTTGGAGAGATCCAGTAATACTTTTTATGCTTTGTTTAAAGAAATTGTTTGCAGCATATTTGTAGTGAAATCACTCCAAAGAGTTTATTTTGGATGATTGATTTATAGGAATCGAGCTCACATACCTAGAGGATGACACTTAAATCATATCTTCCTTTCATTTATAATGAGGAACAAAATGATCCTATTTTGACAAGTCTGATCATTCTGGGTGTTGAGCGGGTTCCCTGGGTGGGCTCAGTCGATAGCTCACAGAACTGATAGAACATGATGACGTCTCATTAAAAACAGCCGCAGCTACCTTGGCCAGCTGCCCCAAAGAAAACAAAGCTGTCGGTGGTTTATCTGGCTGTAGTCCTACTGATTTAAAAGAGGCCCTCCACTGGAGATAGCTTTAGGTGTGACTGTCAGAGCCAATCTTCTTCGGGTTGGAACTTGGAGCACTCCCCTAAAGACACCCAGCCCCACCAAGTGTGACAGTCACCAATCTCTGTCTTTCCCTGAGCAGCCCAGCTGCAGGAGTCACTGACCTACTGACCCCAACATGGCCCTCCTTGCTTTCTCAGCCTGGAAGGGGATCTTTATGGCCCGGGCTTAGTGGTGCAGGTGACATCTGTGGGGTTGACCCCCTGCCCTCTCGCTAAACCCAGCAAATGGGTTTTGTAACTCTCTTGGGTTTCCAGATTTACCGTGGACACCCCAGAATCGATGTTGCCTTTTCTATATTTGTGCTTGGCTCTCTGGACTGAGATTTGGAGTTGGGGGTGGTTCTGAACATAGGGTTCCAGCCTGCCCTCCACCCCTCCTGGATGGGTCTGTGTTTCTCTTCTTGCTCCCCTGGTCCTCTCTCTCCACAGGGCCTGCCCTAGCACACTCGCACTTCCTGGGGGAAGAACAGAGTTCAGTCTGTGATAAGCACACAGCGAGAAGACCAGGAAATCCCCTGGAACAAAACCTCACCACGTTCTCGGGGGCCGTGGCAGTCTGGGTAAGTGGAGTGCAGTGAAAGACTTTCCTTCTCTCATCTCGCTCTTTCATCTTCCTGAGTCCCCTCCCCTTGACTTATCTTTTTTCCCTCTCTGCCCCCCAACCCCCTCCTCTTTCTATTCACTATCCAGAACAGCCAATTTAGCGGGCGGCCATCCGTTCCCGCTCAAGTCCCTGGCCTCAGTGGCTGGAGGGAATGGGACAGGGGAAAGCAGAAATCAAAGCTGAATTGAGCATTCGGATCTTGCTGAGCTTGAACCTCAGCACCCCCTATGCATTATTCATGGGTGACACCATCACCCTTTCTCTCCACTCTCCACTGAGCTACAACAGAGCCCTGAATGCAAGTGACTTTGAAACTTCACACTCTGACACCGATCGATCCTCAGCCCTTCAGATGGCCAGACAGGGCCATGTTCTGGCCTTGCTCTGGCCAGGTGAGCATGGATTTGCACCAGATCTCCTTTGGACAGACACTTCAAACAGCCGGTGATTCTCGGTAGGGGCGTGACTCTTGATCCTGGAACTGAATGTTCAAAATGCTAAGCGAGCCACTATTTCAAATGACAAATTCCTGACTTTGGGTAAGTTGTTGGTTCATTTGAGCTGCCATGTGGCCTCTCAAAGAGTTGGAGTGCATAACAGATTCCTGATGGGGTGCTATATGGACTGAACTGTGAATATATAGAAACTATAAGATGGGAGGCTACTATGAAAACAAGGAAGAAAGGCTTGAACAGTATGGAGCATTGGTCCATACTGCTGACCATTTGTTGGATATTTGTTTGTTTCATACTCCTGAAAATCTCTGTGACTTAAGAAAGATCCTGAAGGGCTGGGAAGGTGGCTCAGTGATAGAGCGCTTGCCTTGCATGCATGAGGCCCTGGGTTCGATTCCTCAGCACCACATAAGCAAAAAGGAAAAAAGCCGGAAGTGGCCCTTTGGCTCAAGTGGTAGAGCGCTAGCCTTGAGCTGAAGAGCTGAGGGACAGCACCCAGGCCCAGAGTTCAGGCCCACGACCAGACCCCCCCAAAAAACAACAAAAACAAAAAAAGAAAGATCCTGAAGGCTGGGAAATGTGGCTTAATGGTAGATTGTTTGCCTAGCATACATGAAGCCCTGGGTTCGATTCCTCAGTACACAGAAAAAGCTGGAAATGGCACTGTGGCTCAAGTGGTAGAGTGTTAGCCTTAAGCAAATGAAGCTCAGGGACAGTGCCCAGGCCCCGAGTTCAAGCCCTAGGACTGGCAAAAAACAAAAACAAAAAAGCAAAAGAAAGATCCTGAAGTTCAGGAAGCTCAGAGAAATTAAGCGGCGTCCAGTGCTGATAGTCCAAGTCAGGTCTCTCTTCCTTTCCACTCAGCAGTCCTGCATTCCAATTATTTCTGCTGGCTTTGCATGTGAGTGGACAAGCATTGATTTACCAGTTAGCTCTCACGTTGGGGTGGGGTACCTCCCGCTGAAACTAGTCTTTGTAGACCTCAGGGCCAATCTTTTGTTCTGGTTCATTTTCTTTGGCACTTGTCTAAGGGCATGTTCCCTCGGCAGGAGTGAGCTACTGTCTCCAAGAGCCAGCGCGGAACTCCAGGAGGGCTGAATATAGAGAAGAGGCCTACAAGCAACCTCTTTTGATAGAGTCAATGAGATCTTCCCAGAAGGTTCTAGTGACACACCACTGGGACTCTCAGCCCTTCTTCTGGACGTGAGTTTGGAGAGATTCACTCAAAGAGGCAGTCAGCTGGCTAAGGCAGTCTGCTGACATTGTTATATGCGTCTCAGGGCTCAAGACCCAGCAGAGTCCCATCTTAGCTGATTATCTGATTGTGTTGGCAGAGAGATTTCAGAGACCCAGGAGCCAGCCCTGCCTGGAGCTCCTCAGGAGATGCTAAGCTTCAGCACCTGCAGAGGCGCCAGGCTGTCTCTAGAAGGAGTCCTGGGCGCTTTGTGTATCTGTGGAGAAGATGATGACAAAGCTCTGAAATGCCCCCCTCCCCACCCCAAGCTTCGCGTTGCTGCTGATGGCGTGAGGTTAGGGGACAGGCGTCTGGGATTTTCCTCTCCACTTCCCTGGAACCTCAGATCCTCTCCTACGAGAACTATGAGTAACAGGTAGGACGGGGGAGGAGGGGGGAGGGTGGTGGTCGTGAAGAAGAGCCATTTCTTTTTTAGACAGAGCTCAAAGTCCAAGGTAAGAAGATGACATGTCTAGCCATTCTTTCCACCATGACAGGCTCAAATAACAACAGCAAGGAGGTACTCAGTCCTAAAACAAGACTTACTTGGTTTTGAATGTAACCCAGGATGCTTTTAGTAACTGTATTGTAACAACTCAGTTTTATTGTTTACTATATTTTCTGGTCCAAGAAGTTTCTTAAGCCCTCCCACTGCCCTATGAAAGTAGTATGATCATCAGATTTCCCTTTTCTAGTCCAGAAAGCTGAGGTTCAGATAATAGAAATGAATGATCTACAGTCAGCAGCTAGAGGGGAAGGTGCTGGAATCTATGGCTTGCTAGAACCTGTTTTCACAACTGTTGTTTTTCTGAGAGTTGGGAATGCTGAGTGAGATAGCATACACCTGTAATCTCAGTTTGAGACCAGCCCAGGCTACCTAGGGAGACTTTTTGAGAGGGGGGAGAGAGGGAGGAGAGAGGAGGCCAAGGATAGGACAGTGTTATCAGGCGGGATGTACAGGTCACTGATGTGGCTCCTTGCTTTTCCTTCCCAGACAATCTCTTCACTTTGTACCCTCTCCCATAAATTGGGAGCAGGGTGGATATGAGGATGGAGGCTTCTTGTAGGAGCTAAGTCCAGCCCAGGTGCTCAGCCCCATCTGTTTCGCTCTCTGCAGAAAGTCTGACTCCCACCTGTTGTGTTAGTTCACTGACTCCCAAGTCAGGCCGGGGGTCAGTCACTCTTCTTGTCAATCATCTGTCTGGAGCTGAATTATCTTGCACAAGTGGTCCCCACCAGACACCCCCCCACCCTCAGCTCTCTGGCCCTCTCCAGTCTCCTTCCTAGTTTAGTGAGTTTTAATCTGACACAGGAGGGCTTGTCTGTTTCAAGAGTCCCCCCTGACCTTTTAATAAACATTTCCTATGTTATCAGAATTATTTCCTAATTCATTCCCTTCTGTCCCTGAATGTCTAAATCCTATTTGAGTTAATGCCCTTCATTTTCATTTATAAAGACAGATACAAAATAATTATTTCCTATCTTCCTGGATTCCTTATCTCTTGTCCTAATAATGCCTTTGGCAGACAGAACATTTCTCATCAGTTGAAGCAGTTTGAGTGTTTGTTTTGTTTTGTTTTTTCCTCCAATCTTTAAAGGAAAAAAAAAAAGAAGATGCTTCCTTGGGCTTTGTCCCATCTTCCTCTCCTCTTCTCTGCTTTTTCTCTGAGCCTTCCTTGGCTCTCTTCCTCTCTCGCTATCTGCCTTTTGTGGGAGTTAGAATCTTTTCTAAGTG
Source organism: Dipodomys merriami (assembly GCF_024711535.1). Taxonomy (NCBI): domain Eukaryota; kingdom Metazoa; phylum Chordata; class Mammalia; order Rodentia; family Heteromyidae; genus Dipodomys; species Dipodomys merriami. The sequence goes on from NW_027204381.1 coordinate 17,826,199, forward strand.
GTTGCTTGACAAGTGCTGCCATTTTAAGGATAGCTGCCATCTTACAAGAAGCTATTTTGATTAAGCCACACAGTAAGCCACAAAACACAAATATATTTTTCTAGGGGCTGGAGGCGTGGCTCAATTGGTAGAGCTACAGCTGAGTAAGAATTGTTTTTCCTGACCAGTTTGGGGCAGATGTCCTGATTTGGGCTGATTGCTCAGATATTTTTTAACCCTTTCAAACTAGCCAATCATACAAAGGGTGAAGCTAAGTTCTGGCCAATCGGGACAAAGGGCAGCAATATATATTAGGGATAAAACCTGGGTGGCAAACACGCTCTCTTACTTGGCTTCCTGTCAGTAGCCTCTTATGGAAGTGAAATCTTGCCTTGTCCAGTTCTTTTTGGTGTCCTTATCCATTTGTGACACCCAAATATCTTGAGATTTTTCCAGCATTTTTCTGCCTGGCTATCATTCCGTCTACTACCTTTCTGTCCCTCTCCTGTCCCCTCTTGCTGTCCTAGGTCTATTCTATGCTGCCGTCTCTCTGCAGCTTTACATCTGAGTTTCATCAGCCCCTGAGCCTGCCTTTTAAGACCTCCCCAGCTAGGAGAGTTGTTGGTTCGGCTGCAAAGATGTGGGCTGAGAAAACAAAATGGATGGGGCTGGGAAGTTGGCTCAGTGGTAGAGTGCTTGTCTTGCATGCATGAGGCCCTGGGTTCGATTCCTCAGAACCACATAAGCAGAAAAAGCTGGAAGTGGTACTGTGGTTCAAGTGGTAGAGCAATAGCCTTGAGCTGAAGAGCTCAGGGACAGCGCCCAGGCCCAGAGTTCGGGCCCACAACTAAAAAAAAAAAAAAAAAAAAAATGGATAACAAAACAGTCCTTGGTGTCCTCTCATGAAAACTAGCGAGCAAAGAATTCACAGTTCTCTGGAGATCTCTGGAAGTATTTGAAAGGGCAGGGGATGGAGCTAGGTACCCAGTGGCTCATGCCTGTAATCCTAGCTACTCAACAGGTTGAGATCTGAGGGTCATGGTTTGAAGTCAGCCCAGGCAGGAATGTCAGTGAGACTCTTAACCACCAAAAGCCAGAAGGGGAGCTGTGGTTCAAGTGATAGAGTGTTAGTCTTGAATAAAAAAGCTCAGGGACAGACCAAGTTCAAGACCCAGGACCAGGACCTGCACCCCCGCCCCCCCCCCTACACACACATACAAGAGAGTAAAGGAATGGAGGCTAACCATGGGAATTTGGATCCCAGGTTTAAAGCCAGCCACTCTGACACCAGACTCCCAGGTTCCAGGGGATCTCCTCTATTCTTGGCCTTCTGAATCAGGGCAGCACGGATTGGGTTTTGGCTGCTTTGTACCCACTCCAGTCTTACCCATCTCCCTTTTATTTTAGGGGGAAACGAGACCTACAGTTTAAATGTGGGGTTTGTCAGGAAGTCATTAACAGAAGCAGGCTGATTTTTCAGAGGACCAGTTAGTTTCACGCTAAGCAAGGACTTGTTCAAATCTAATGGTGTTTGCGGAGAACATTCTATATGCCAACCACATGAGTATCTCATTTACTTCTCTGAGCATCCTGTGATCCAAGTGCTATTGTGTCTTTAGTGGGCCAATAAGGGACAGCTGAGAGGCTTGACACGCGCTACAGAGCACCTTTGCTCCTAGCACTCGACGCACAGTGGTTCAACAGGCCTTGAACTCAGGTCTTCCTTTATGCCTCGCCTTCTCTAGCACCCAAGGCCTTTCGAAGAGGGGACATCTGTTCCTCTCCCCGCTTTAAAGCCTCTGTCAAGGCCAAGGAGCAAAGCTGAAGAGCTCCTCTTGTGAAGCTATTTGACAAAAATATAAACAACCCCAGCTCTTTCACCACTGGTAGAGAATGAAGCCTAGGAAAGAGAAGGAAAAAGAAAAACACAAAAAAGTTTGAAAGCATAGTGCTAGGCAAAGGTGGAGGACTGATGAATGGGAAACTTGGAATGTCGCTCCAATCCCGTCCTTCTGAGGTCAAGGGAAACTGAGGCCTGGGAAGGAAGCAGAGCGGATCTTAAGCTTGCTCAGCAGCTGCGCCCTTCTGATCTGCTCTCAGCCCCCAAAGAGCTCTGCTTCATCCCCTGGAGGATGGGGGAGCGGGTGGGGGTAGGGGGTGGGAACTTAAGAAGTCCAGCAATGTCCAGAGTCTTTATTCCTAATGCTGACCTTAACCATATAACCAGAGATTACATGTAACCTGAACCTTAAACGCCCAATTCTAACATGAAGCCAGTCAGTGAACAGGTTTGAGTGAATGCTCCCAGACTCCCAAACTCGTAACAGGCAGACACATTCCTGAGTTCCCACTCCTATAAGAAGTACCCCGTTTGGGTCAGTGGCCGACTCTGACCTTTGATATCATTGGGATGTAGTGATAAGCAGGGATATCTTATGACGTAGTAGCAACACTCTCATTGTACAGTTTGGGCCAGAGGTCAGGAAGAATAAGGTCGGCAAGGAAGGATTCATAGCTGGAGACTTTGGCTAAGGCTTTTTTTTTTTTGGAAACTGTTTCATGAATTCAGTGGGCAATCCAGGAACCCCAAACCTAGGTCTGTTGATGTTTGAAAGACAATGGGGAACTTCCTGTCTCTCTGCTGTCCTCCCATGCTTTCTGTTAGAACCATTGTTTTGATCCTAGGAAATCGCTCTCATGTACAAATCGGCACAGAGAAGTCCATTGAGCCATGATTACAATCTTTTCTTTTTTTGTGTGTGGTACTGGGGTTTGAGCACTTGCCACTTGAGTCATATACCCCGCCTCCAGAGCTTTTGCTTTTGTGTTGGAGGTTGGTAGCTGAGATTACAGGTATGAGTCACCAGTCTCAGCTGCGTAATTGGTTTTATTTGTTTATTTAAAAACATGTTAAATGTAATTTTCTTTTTATTAAAGTGGTGTACAAAAGGGTTACCATTTCACAAGTCCGCCCATGAATACATTTCTTTTTTTACTTGGGCAATGTCACCTCTCTCTTCACTTTGCCCCAGTTTCTCCATCCCATTCCTGCCCATGAGTTACATAGCTCATTCTCCACAGAGTGTATACTGAAGAGCATGATTGCATTGTTCACCCTTCTTCTCTCCCTTTCTGTGACTCCCTCGTTGCCCTCCCCCAAGGAAAAACAAAACCATCCCATAACCAACAACAAAAAGCCTCATGTTTCCATTTTCTGGAATTTGATAAATAGTATTTTAAATGTTCAGGGAAGTTGTATCTTTGGGTTCCTCTCCTAAGAGTATCCTCTTTTAGTCTGTGTGTGTGAATGCCTAGAATCCTGTATATGTTATCCTGTCCAGTCTATTTCAGATCCAGCTTCTGCATATGACAGAAAACATGCACCGTTTGTCTCTCTGAGCTTGGCTTACCTCACTTAGCATGATTTGTTCTAGTTCCATCCATTTTCTTGCAAATGACATAATCTTATTCTTTGTAATGGATGAGCAAACTTCCATTGTGTATAAGTACCTCATTTTATCGATCCACTCATCTGTTGTAGGGCACCTGGGCTATTTCTGTAACTTGGCTATTGTGAATCACGCAGCAATGAACATGGATGTGCAAGTGTCTTTACCTTATTCTGACTTTTAACGATCTGTGTAGATGCCCAAGAATGGTATGGCTGAGTCACAGGGAAGTTCTACCTTTGTTGTTGTTGTTGTTGTTTTTGTCTTGGGGCTTGAACTCTGGGCCTGGGCGCTGTCTCTCAGCTCTTCAGCTCTTTAGCTCCAAGCTTGCACTCTACTATTTGAGCCACAGAGCCACTTCCAGTTTTCTGGTGGTTGATTGGAGATAAGAATCTCACAGAATTTCTTGCCCAGGCTGGCTTTGCACTGTGATCCTCAGATCTCAGCCTTCTAAGTAGCTAGGATTACAGGCATGAGCCACCAGCGCCTGGCTATGCTTAGTTTTTTGTTTGTTTGTTTGTTTTTTGTTTTTTTGAAGAAACTCCTGTAATTGGTTTTATAAAGAGCCATGAATGGATGGGGCTCATGACACGCTGGTTTGGCAGGTGCATAGGTGTGGTTTACTAGTGAGGGGAAGATGGCAGCTTTTGAAATGAGGTGAGCAGTTTAGTGGCTCTGAAGTAAAGGACCCAGGCTTCCAAGGCCCCCGTGTTTCTTAGGTGAATGAGGGCAATGCTGACTTCAGGAGCTTGAGTGGGTGGGGGGGGAGGGAAGAATTACAGGTGGTTTGGTATGGAGAAATGCAGCCCTACTAGATATCTTCCTAGACACAAAAGAAACATCCCATATCACACTGCTCCTCCTGATGGTTCTCTAGGGTGAAGGGAGGATATGCATAGTGTAAAGAGAAAAAGGTCTGGGAAAGACCAGGGCTGGATTCTGGTTGTATATACAAGGGGAGGTATATGAACACCAGTCCTCAATTTGCTTATATAATCTCATAAGTTGGATCTTTATCTTCCCCAACCCCACCCGTTTTTTGCTGGTACTGGGGCTTGAACGCAGGGCCTTGCACTCCCTCAACTTGCTTGCTCACAGCTGGCACTCACAGCTTTTTGGCTGGCTAATTGACAACAGGACCTCAAGAACTTTTGTGCCTCCGCTGGCTTTCTCCAGGTCTCCACTGAGCCACTGGTGCCCAGCTTCAATGACTTTTAGAAATGTATGCTCAGGGGCTGGGAAGGTGGCTCAGTGGTAGGTGCTTACCTTGTTGTGCATGAGGCCCTGGGTTCAATTCCTCTGAACCACATAAGCAGAAAAAGCCAGAAGTGGTGCTTTGGCTCAAGTGGTAGAGTGCTCACCTTGAGCTGAAGAGCTGAGGGACAGTGCCCAGGCCCAGAGTTCAGGCCCCATGACTGAAAAAAAAAGTATCCTCAAATTTAGCAATAAAACATGAGTTTGGTGGGGAGATCATTCTTCCCCTAACATATATATGTATATATAGTGAATTTTAGTATTAACTTTCATTAAGCTCACTTGTATGCTACCTTATCTTTTGTATCGTCCTTCAAGAAAGGCTGGCTGAGTCAGGTGCAGGTGGTTCATGCCTGTCTTCTAAGCTACTCAGGAGGCTAAGATCTGAGAATTGCAGTTTAAAGCCAGCCCAGGCAGAAAGTCCCCATGAGACTTTTTTTTGTCGGTCGTGGGGCTTGAACTCTGGGCCTGGGCGCTGTCCCTCAGCTCTGCAGCTCAAGGCTAGCGCTCTACCACTTGAGCCACAGCCCCACTTCCTGTTTTCTGGTGGTTAATTGGAGATAAGAGTTTCAAGGACTTTCCTGCCCAGGCTGGCTTTGAACCTTGATCCTCAGATCTCAGCCTCCTGAGTAGCTAGGATTACAGGCATGAACCACCAGTACCAGGAACCCATGAGACTCTCATATCCAATAAACCACTTAAAAACTGGAAGTGGCTCTGTGGTTCCAGTAGTAGAGTGCTAGCTTCAAGCACAAAGAGGCTCAGGGACAGTGCCCAGGCCCTGAGTTCAAGCCCCAGAACTGATTTTTTACAAAGGCAGGCTGGCTGGTCTGAGCTATCTCCCTGTCTGTGGTGCGGTAGTGGATTGCCTAGGGGGACACCCTCCTTCTCCTTTCTAGGCTGAAGACAAGCCTTGCAGATGTGCAGAAGACCTGGTGGGAAAGAGACCTGCGTGTCTCATATACGCTGCAGCCAGACTCTGAGAGGAATGACAAAGTCATCCCTAATTGCAGCCAATTACTCTACCGGGTAGTGCTGGTGAGGAAAATGACTTCTTGAATTGTTGTTGGAAGGAATTACCATAGTGGTAAATAATTTTGACTCGAGTAATTTTTAATGCTAAAATTTGCTACAAGTACTTAGAGAATTAAAAAAAAAAACCCACCCAAACGCCACACACACAATGCCTCCATTAGAACTTAATAGGGCAGATTTGTAGTTAATATCCTTAGAGTCACACCTGTAATTTTGCCTATGAAGAAGAAATGTGAACAATGTACTTTATTATTATTTCCTGTTATTATTATTATTTCCTGCAGGGTAGAATTATTTTTTTCCCCTCAGTCTCTTGGGGCCTGAAAATACTTATGGAAGGCAAATTCTCACTAGGTGGTTTTGTCCCTTAGTCAAAAATCAAGTGGGAAAGTTCACTGAATGTCTGTGGCTAGGATTGCTAATCCCTTCTGCCTCTTGTGGCTGAGTGCTGGATCCATAGATAAATAGGAAGTGGCTGGTGGTGTCACGTTCTAGCACTGTGTATTTATGTATTCTGTACCAACCAATACAGATACTAAAGTATCTGAAGCAATTGAACTATTTTATTCTTGTTTACTAACCTCCATCATTCATCTATCTGTCCATGGAGTCTCAGGTTTAATAATTCCCCCAAAGCACTGATACCCTAGATGCTGAAGAAGAGGCATAGAGGTATAAAAAAGCATTCTGGCCCTGTAAGACCTTGTAACTTTTTTTTTTTAAATAAAGCATATTCTGTCATAGGATAGTTAACAGACAATATAACTTAGCAGGATCCAATTATGCAATGAGTGATGTAGGTAGTAAACCTTCTAAGAAGTAACAGTCTTAAGCCCTCAGTGGTACATGCCTATAATCCTAGCAGTTGGGAAACTGAGGCAGGTACCTTGAGAGATTGAGGCCAGCTAGAGCTACACAGTTAGGCCTTGTCTCAAAATAACCCATCCCTCAAAGAAATAAAAACCAATGAGCCAAAGATCCACCAAATCGATAACCCAAAAGATTGAGCAAAAGGGTGCCCTTAGTGGGGCACTGAAAGCTGAGTCGGCAGAGAAGAGGGCAGTTGGTAAGAATTGGGCATTTTAGCTAGAGTGGCAGCTTGGCCATTTCCATAAGTGTGAGACTTTATTTTGCAAATCTCATGGCCTCTCTGGTTCTCAATGTTTTTTTTTTTTTTTCTGTGTTCAATGGGAGTTGGACTTAGTTCTCAAAATCTGTATGAGTTAAAGAAAATCTCCACTGGGGATTTGGAATGGAGGGAGGGGTGAGATTGACCCTGTCTGGCCATAGCCACTGCACTGTGTAAGGGCCATGTGATCTAGGAGCCGTAGCTCAGGGGTCTGATTCCAAGTCATTAGACTGGAAGAAACAGTCTATCTGGCTAAAAACTGCCTTTGGCAAATTCATGTACTCTGCTGACTTTTTTTCTTTATCCGATGAAAATGCAAAGTTTTGCTTAATTTTTTTGGCCTGTCCTGGGATTTGAACTCAAGGCCTGGATGCTGCCCCTGAGCTTTTTACTCAAGGGTAGTGTCCTACCACTTGAGCCACAGTGTCACTTCCAGCTTTTTCTGAATATTTTCTTAGACATAAGAGTCTAATGGGCTTTCCTGCCCAGGATGACTTCAAACCAGGATCCTCAGACTTCAGCCTCCTGAGTAGGATTTCAGGCATGAGCCACAGGCACCCAGCTTTCTAATTGTCCTTTTAATAAAGCATCTTAGTTCCCAAGGAACCAGGACCCCTTTGTCTAAGGCTTCTTGTGCCAGTCTTGGGGTTTTAACTTAGGGCCTGGGCACTATCTGAGCTTTTTCACTCAAGGAGAGTGCTCTACCACTTGAGCCACAGCCTCACTTCCTGTCTCTGGCCTCTTATGAAGAGCCCAGGGCTGGCCATCATCCCCCACTCAGCCTGAGTTTAGACTTCTGCAGGGAAGGGAGGAGGCAGGTTGATGCTCTGTGGGGGTGGGCCCACGAGAGTGGGTGGGGCTTGCACTCAGGAAGGGTCATTCTCCCTTCCCGTGAGGAGTCCAATTTTATTCATTCATCTGTGGTCCACTCATCTTACCATCCATTAAACATACATTCATTTCCTATTCTGAGCCCTTTTGTTCTAGGTTCTAATCCCCTCAGAGAAGGACTACTGTACAACAATTATCAGAGGACAAAGATAATTCAAATTCAGGGCCACAGACTTTCTAGGCAGGTGCTAAACCACTAAGCCATATTCCTCCAGCTAGGGTCTGCTGGGACTGGTCTTGGGACTGGTTTGTGATGCATCTAATTATACTTCCTTGATAGCTGGGATTACAAGGTGTGGCTGGCCTGGCTTTTCTCTTGATATGGAGTCTTGATTTTTTTTCTGATGCTGGCCTCTAGGTATAATCTTCCTGGTATTTTCATTCTAAATATGTAAGGGGTATAAAGACTATGGATTTGAGTATGAGCCGCTGCATTTAGCCTTTGTTTTTTTATTTTTGCCAAGGTCTCTGATATGTAGCTCAGGGTGCCCTTGAACTTACAATCTGCCTGCTTCAGTCTCCTGAATGCTAGGATCACAGGTGTGAGCCAATGAGCTTGGCTCTATCACGTGAATGCTTAGAAGTTTTCTAACTGAAGGGGCTTGGTGAAAGTCATGTTACCTTGAGATGCCATCAGAACTCAGCTCAGAGGCAGAACTCTGGCTGCACTGCTGACTGCATACGTGCTTCAGCAGAGGCCCAATAAACAGAGAATTTAGATGATGGTTTCTTTACCCAAAGAGCAGCCCACATAGATGACAGAACTGCAGCATTTAGTGCAGTCACCAGCCTGTGCGCATCCCCTTAGTATTCCAGCCTGCTTCCTTCATCTCCTTGCTGAAGATGCCAGGAACTGCAACATCAAAGGAAAGAAAAAGTGCCTGAAGTTGGATGGGGGCTCATTTCTAGAGGACAGCTCCAGGAGAGATGGGGAGGGACTTACTCTGCCTGTGATCTTGTCACAGGATCTTTCTGCTATCGCTCATTTTCCTGGAGGAACTGCCTCCCTTCTCCTGAGATGGAGGTGTGGGATGGGAAATGGCGGTTGGAGGGATGGAGATTGCAGCCATTCTAGCTCTGGACCACAGAAGGCAGTTTAAGCTTAGGTAGCATTTGACTTCCATAGCAAAAGACAACAAAAGGAAAGTCATATTAAAAGTTACAGCCAGGTGTGTTGTAACCTGTAATACAATGACGTAATCTTAGCTACTTGGGAGACAGAAGTAGGAAGATTGAGGTTTGAGGTTGGCCCAGGCTAAAAGTTAGTGAGAACTCAATCTCAATAAACAAGCTGATGCTGGTGGTGCATACCTGTAATCCCAGGAGTGAGGTTGCATCTAGGTAGGGCAATTATGGTCTCAGGTGTGCTGTAGGCAAACTCCAGACTTTGGTGGGATATTCTGACTATTAAGAAGAGGCTGAAGTGACTGTGTTGACCTGACATTCGATTTCTTCTTAGCTTCAGTTGGAATAGGCCTGCCTTTCTTGAAGGCAGCTGTGATGACGGGTTTAAAAAGATAATGCACAGGAACATGGCTGCTTGAATCCGAACCAAATCCCTAGAATGGAGAAGAAGGCTTTGCAAAGCCTATGGGGCCTCTGAGCTGGACCATGTGAGCACCTAAGAAAATCCTGGCCAATAGGATGTTGCCTTTCAATGCTACCTCCAGAGACAGTCCATTTGCTGATAGCTGTGCTGATATGGACTTGAAAAACCAAAGGATCACCTCTAGCCCCTGGTGGAAGCATAAAAAAAAGTAACAAAAAGGGCAAAGTGAACATTGCATCTCTGATTCCATGAGTTTACCATGGGAGGACCATGAAGGGCTTCAGGGTCACTGGCAGTGAGCCCTGGATAGAAGGCTAATCAGATAGGAAATCAAAGCCCAGTATGTTGTCAACTAGTGTCTTAACTCTGCGCCACCAAGCTCATTCTTCCCAGTTTCTTATGCCTTTCCTATATAAGCAACTAAAAGAGCAGAGAAGTTAAAAACAGTAGGGAAGCAGCTGGCATTCCAGTGGGGAGGAATTTCATACTGGAGTGTTTAGTGAGGGCCAGCAGAAATTCATCATCAGATGACTTCGAGACTGGCAGAGGCTCCCAGTGCTGCTTACTGGATGCAGGTGCACCCAAGGTTACCTTGTAAGTCTCCTTCCAAACCCAAGATTGGCCACAGACAAGACTGTAAAGTGTAATCACCCTGCAGCTAAGGGACTTTGCATGTGCTGGAATCAAGCCTCTCTTAAAAGCCAGGTTTCTTTCTGCTGCCAGGTGACACAGGGTAGCCCTGGGCTGGGAGAATTATTTGATAGGTGGAGCTGGCAAAATGGCAATTGTTGATCTCAGGTGGCTGAGATCTCAGCTTCATGGTAAACAAGAAATGCAGATAGCTCAAGGGGTGAGTAGCCATCCCACTAAGAGACTCAGTCTGTCCTCTAGACTATTTGTGTGGGGTAATGGAGTGGGGGCCTTAGTATGAAGGTGAGGTAGGGGGTGAGGGAACAGAGGCCAAGAGCACAGGACTGAACAGAGGATGGAGGCTCCAGTGGGCGGGAGTAAGGGAGCATCTCTAGCCCAATTTCTGCTGAAGCATGGGTACCGCTAGTTTTGGGCAGGTATGCCTTGTGCTGTGAATGTGCCAAGTGGAGTTGAGTGGTTGGCTAAAAAAACCCTCATTTGCATGTGGTTTTTTGCATCTCATTTGCATTACTATTAACTTAATGTCAGATGCACACAACTCCCCGCTCCTGCTGCTCCCCAAGCTTACTCTTCCTAGTTCCCTCTTCCTTTCCCATATAAACAGTTAGAAGAGCCTTCTTCTCCCTTTCTCAGATACATCTCCCTCCACATGTATGTGATCTTTTCTGTTGCCCTTCCCCTTTATACTCTTTCTCTTCCAGACAAGTACAGATCCGCCCAAGGCCTTGACCCAAGGCAGATCTGTGCTCTCCTCTGGCCTCTTCTACCTACCTGCCTTTGCTTAACAAGCCTGTTAACTCTTCTATGCAGTCTGTATAATGGGAACAGTAAGGCCTAAGTCTCAGGTGTTTCAAAGAATAGGTTAAAGCCAGCCTAAGCACCTGGCCCTTCTTTAGCACTGGCAGAAAAGCCAGCACCTCATGCTCTTCCTTTTACTTGGACATATGTCCAGGCTGCATGGAGAGAGAAGGAAGCTGCAGGAGAAGGAAGACAGGGATGGTGATCACAGCAGTGTTCCTTCTGACATTTTCCAGTCCTCTTTCTGCAAGCTTTCCTCATTCATCTTCCTCAGGCTCTGTGGCCTGATGATACCCTGGTTCTTCATCTCCCTGCCCTCTCCCCCCTCCCTCCAGCCTCCTCTGCTGGGTCTCCTCCAGGTCTCACAGCAGCCGGATCTCCAAAGCCTGGGGCACATCACCAAATCTCTGGCTCTACCTGTGTCCCCAATTAGGTGACCTGTGCCAGTCTGCTGGAAATGCCTGGGCCATTTCTGAAAACCACTTGTTTCTGTATCCAAACAGCATCCTGGTTTCTCTCTTACATATTGGCTTTGGAGTTTGTTTTGGGAGTTGCATAGTGAAGGGAAAACTGCTCAGGGCTCCCCCTGCATCCAGTGACCTCACCTTCCATCTCCTTAACACTTTCAGTAAGCTGGTATTTTCCGTTTTCCTCATAAAGAAGCAAGGGGTTGGATTGTATAGAAATGCTATCTAGTGCCCAAGCAGCAGCTATGACCTCCAGGCCCTGTCGTAAGTATAGTGTGCGGAAGATTGCATTTAATCATGGACAAACCCCTGGAACAGGTTATTGTCATCCTAGATACTTTTGTACATGAGATCGAGACGTGGACACAGGCCTCTCAGCTAGGGAAAGTGGAGCCAGGCTTCTAATCAGGGCAGCCAGCTCCCAAATCCATTTGCTCAACCCCTTGTCATACTGAATCAACATAGAGGAGATACTCCATCAGGAAAAAAAAAAGTGACTCTTCTTGATGGTTTCCAAGCCTGAGATGAGCAAAAGCAGAGAAGTGGGATTGGACAAAACATCAGGTAGAACTTTCCGTTAGTGTTTCTATGAAGTAGATACCCTGCACCAAATGTTCACTCTCAGAATCTGCAAAAACCACACAGGTCATCTTTGTGGAGGAGAGGTGGTGTCACTGGGTTGGGGAGAGGACTTTTGGAAGGCAATTAGCAAATCAAATAATTGCTCAGCAATAAGATTCTTTCCCAAGAACCTGAAATTCCTTTGTATGCCTGGCTATGTGTTAGGCATTAAGGAAGGAAGGCCAGATTTTCCTCCCTGGACCTTTTCCATGCTCTGAGGAGCCTAAATCCTCCTGGTTTGGGCACACAGAGGGTAGACTCCACGGCTTCTACTTTTCCCTTTTGTTGTTCAAGTTGCCATGCTGTGCTCAAGATCTCAATGCGAAGCTCCTCAGGTCCAAGAGCTGGCCCGGGGTATCCTACAACACCCTCCCCACCCCCCCACCGCCATTCCCTCCAGACTTAGCTCCATGCTTCCTCCTCCTCTGTGTGGGCAGACCCATCATCCCCAGTTAGCAGGTCTAGGATGGCTTCTTCCTCAAGAATCTTGTCTACCCATGCCCAGGGGTTTGGTCCCTAATTTCGGATCTGACATTAGGCCATGGGTTTACAGGAGAGTCGATCACTTCCTCAGTCACCAGCTCACTTAATTCTCCAAATAGCTATAGCAGTCTCACATGTGATAAGCTGGGTGCTGGCGCCCAGGGAGATAGAGATCAAAGAGTTCTGTCTATATTTCTTTCTCCAGGGAGCATGAGGAGACGGACAACTTCAGAACAGGTTTCCTCATGTCCCCAGATCTGTCCTGGCTTAGGGAAGACAAGCTAGACTATCTGCCCCTTGATCTGGCACCCCCTCCCCCCCAATCTTGTATTTTTAGAATGGCTACATTTGTCATCCATTGTACCAATTAATTAATTAATCACATTTTATTTTATATTCTGGGGGTTTGAATGTTTTGAAGGCAAGAATGCAAATGTATGCAAATCAGCACACAAATTTATGCAAAGACAACATGGAAATGTGTCCCCAGATTTTTCTGGAGAAAAAAAAAATCTGGTGGTTTCAGCCAGTCCCTCAGCAGGCTGCCTGTCCTCAGGCCTGTCCCGTCTTGTCTTTTGTTTGCCTTCTTAATCTGTGCTGGGCTCCCTGCCTGACCATTCTGAGGTCAGTAATGCAGGTGGCCAGGCGGCAGGCTGGCCATCCATTATCCTTGAAACCTCTCAGCTTCCCCAGCCACCAGAAAACTCCCTCGCCTCCCATAATCGGCTTTCATTTGCAACAATCGAGGGATTTCCTACCACTTTCCCTATGACTAGGTCTTGTAAAACACCCAGATGCTGAGTTTCAGCTTTGGAGCTTGACTTGACCAAGGGACTTAGTGGAAAAGGTTGACAGTGTCTGCTGTGATCACTGAAAAGTAAATCCAAACCATGTTATTGGCCATCTTCTGTGCACATTGCCTTGGTTCCCTGGAGGGCTGGGAGACACTGGTGATGGCTGGGGAAAAGCCAGGGCTGCAGAAGACTCTAGCTTTTCGGGCAGCACAGCCTGGCTGGTATAAGTGATAGACAGCCTGTCTCCCGTGCTGGACAGGAAACCTCCTCAGAAGAGGAGGAGCAGGGGTTGCAAAGGCAGAGACTGCAGGAGCCAACCCAGCCTTGTGCTTCACAGTGTCCTCAGGTCGGGGGAGCTGGACCATGCAAGCTGATGGCTCACCCTGGGGTGGAAAGGACAGTGACAGAAGAGCTGGCCCGAGGGATGAGCTGGCTCTGTGCTCACAAAGCCGCTGCTCGCTCATGGAGAGCAACAGGACATGGTCTGGTTTGGGCACACGGAGGGCAGACTCCACGGCTTCTACGCTTCCCTTTTGTTGTTGTTGCCATTCTGTGGTCAAGATCTCAATGCGCATCTTCTCGGGTCCAAGAGCTGGCCTGGGAGGTTGCAGGGCAAGGTTCGTGTGTGTTCATGCTTACCCACAGGCCCTGGTCCCTCCAGCTTGCCGAGCATGGTCAGGATTTCTGCCTGAGAGGAAGCACTTCCGGAGAGTGGGCGTCCTGAGATACTAGAACAGGTGACTAAGACGGGATGTAAAGTATTCTTCCCCTGGAGAGGCTGAAGCCCATTTGTTGTGTGGGTAGAAGAGGCACAGCTCTGTCTGGAGGCAGCAGCGGGGGATGGACTGGATGACTTCGGAGAGTCCAAAGAGATGTTCCCGACTTGATTTACATAGAGTGCTGTCTCGTCTGCCACATCCAAAGACGCAGAGTTTACTCGTTCTCACTTCTCCTCCCTCGTTCCCACGAGAACCTCCATGGATCAGTAGGTCAAGCCATTCCTTCCAGCAGGAAGTGGAGCTGTGTGTCACAGAAGCACACACGTTCGCTCCCTTCCCGGCGTGGATCTGGCCCATCTTCCCCTCCCTCACCCCCACCACCCCTCAGGCAGCTGCCTCACAGGCCAGCAGCGCTGGGTAGGCTGGTTGCCATTTGGGTCGGGTCTGAGCCTGGAGCTCAAGCCCTCTGGAGGGGCAACAGGGCAGCGTGCTGGCGAGCAAGCATGTCAGAGCGGCTCTGGCGTTTCCCTAGAACAATTCAAATTGCTTTTTTTACACCTCACTGCTCTATGCCAACCCTGATTCACATTATTTGTGCACTCGCTAAGTGTACATTATCTGATCCGTCACCCTGTAAAAACGCTGCAAGAGGAACCCGTGGCTCCTGTCTGCGGCTGACTGCGGGTCAGGTGCAGAAGTCTCTGTACAAATATTTTTGCAAAATGGGAATGAAGAGTAAGCCCCGATGCCACTGGCAGCAATGGCCCACCACGGCCGTGGGCTGGGAGAGAAAGTTCTTGCCTCTTGCCCCCAGGAACTCAAGCCTGTCCTGGATAAAGGCCATTCAAGCAGAAAGCCTGGGCACCTGGCTCTTCCATGGCCTCCTTTCTGTGTCCTGTTATTTAACCAGAACAGACAAGCAGGAGGGAAATAAAGCTTTGAACCCAGGTAGGCAGATTTCCTCTGACTGAAGCTCTGGGTCTAGAGAGAGCCAGAAGCAAGAAGGAGAGTGGTGAAGGAGTTGACGAAGAGCAGGGGGACAACTCTGTCTCACGACCATCATAGCTTCTTCAGGGGTAAATAGAGCTCCCTGTCCTGCTCGGCCCATCAAAAATTGAAAATTGCTTTAAAAGCTCTGGGATCTTTCCATTCTGTGCCAGCTGGGTGTTTTAATCACCAACCCTAGAAGTAGTAGGAAGTTCAAGGACGCCATAGTTCCTAGAAATGTAATGGTTCATGCTTTTGACCAGAGACCATTCTATATTTCTGCCTGCGTCTCATATAAATTGGGTAAGATCTTTCTTTGTTCTTAGAAATCCTTCTCTATCCCAAGAGTTGTATCCCTGCGGAAGGGAAGGTCTTAATTTTATCAGTGGGGCCAGCTAGGGTTGTCTGTAGGTGGGAGTGGATCCTTTTGTAAAGGAACAAGTTCAGATTCATCTCTGTGTTCAACACAAAAGGCCTTCTCCATTGCCATCCAGCTTCCCCTGGCGGCTCAGCTCTGAGTTTAGGCCACTGCGTGCCCATCCTGAGTGGAGCCTGTGGGATGGAGCGGGGAGCAGAACGAGAAAACGACCAGGTTCCCAGCCTGGGGTTGCTTATGATCTGGTTGGATTGACAAATAGCTATCTTTCCCAGCTGCTCCCGATTTGGCTCCAGCCCCAGGGCTCCTGAAGGGCATTTTATAGCAGTGAAGCCCAGGGGTCGCCCAGCTGAGAACCACATTTTCTTTCTTTTGGCAGGAGCCAGCAGCTCCCACTTGAGAGCTCACATCTCAATGAAAACAAGAAATGTGATGCCTCTCTGACAACTCACTTCCTTAACCTTCGTTCTAGGGAAAGGCAACGTTGTGTTCCAGCTGCCATATTGTGGCCGCAACCCCTGATGCATTATCAATTGAAAACAGCAATCATTATGCATGGGGGGAAAAAAGCCACAGATAATAAGCTTCCATTAGATTCAGTCATTTTATGCATATGAAAAAATAAAAACCTGTACTTGGGCGAATTAAGCCCACTCACCATCTGATTAAGATGTGTTGTGAGACTGTGGAAAAGTATCAACCACAAATTGTAAGTATCTCAGCACACATGGGAATTAATAGTCTATTCCCTGACTTGGAGAGACTAGATCTCTACAGAGGTTAATCAGAATCATCATTAAGCAGCGACAGGTTGGATGATGCTCTGACAGCTGGTGCCAAATGTTGGAAGTCAAGAGTAGGCCATGCTCCTGATAAAAAAAATGGCCTCTCAATTCAACTCCACCTACTTTGAAGGTAGAGTTGTTGCTTTTGAGATGCCATCAGATTTGAAGTTCTCTGGAAGGTCTAAACTTGCTAATCTAGGCTCAAGTGAGCTGAAAATGGAATGAGGAGGAAATCAAGGAGATCGCTGCTCGGCTTTGCAAGGATCTCTGCACCAATCCTCAGTGCACAGTAGCTCTGGTGGGAGCCAGGGACCAGATCTTGGGAGTCTGAGAGAGGCAGTAAGCCCGCTACTGAAAGCTGGTACTCCCAGGAGGGCGTGGCTTGGGTTGCCATGGGAACAACTCCTCTAGCTGTAGTCTGGCCAGTAGCGGAGCCTCCTTGATTGAACACAAGGCTGCTGTTTTAGGAGCTGAGAATCAAAGACAAACTCTGGAAAGGGAGAGGTGGCTGTAGGGAGAAAGATGAGCATATCCAATGTGTACCAAGACGGGCAGAGTCAGGGCCAGCGTCAGGCCCAAGGGTTCTCATTGGCGCTCTCCTCTCCCTCTCTCTCTCTCTCCTCTCTCTCTCTCCCTCCCTCTCTCTCTCCCTCCCTCTCTCTCTCTCCCTCCCTCTCCCCTCCCTCTCCCCTCCCTCTCCCCCCTCTCCCCTCCCTCTCCCCTCCCTCTCCCCTCCCTCTCCCCTCCCTCTCCCCTCCCTCTCCCCTCCCTCTCCCCTCTCTCTCCCCTCTCTCTTCCCTCTCTCTTTCTCTCCTTCTCTCTCCCCCTCTCTTCTCCCTCTCTTCTCCCTCTCTCCCCCTTCTCCCCCTCCCTCCCCCTGTCTCTCCCTCCCCCTGTCTCTCCCTCCCCCTGTCTCTCCCTCCCCCTGTCTCTCCCTCCCCCTGTCTCTCCCTCCCCCTGTCTCTCCCTCCCCCTGTCTCTCCCTCCCCCTGTCTCTCCCTCCCCCTGTCTCTCCCTCACCCTGTCTCTCCCTCCTCTCTCCCCTCCCTCTCTCTCCCCTCCCTCTCTCCCCTCCCTCTCTCTCCCCCTCTCTCCCCTCCCTCCCCTCCCTCTCTCCCCTCCCTCTCTCCCCTCCCTCTCTCCCCTCCCTCTCTCCCCTCCCTCTCTCCCCTCCCTCTCTCCCCTCCCTCTCTCCCCTCCCTCTCTCCCCTCCCTCTCTCCCCTCCCTCTCTCTCCCCTCCCTCTCTCTCCCCTCCCTCTCTCTCCCCTCCCTCTCTCTCCCCTCTTTCTCTCTCCCCTCTTTCTCTCTCCCCTCTTTCTCTCTCCCCTCTTTCTCTCTCCCCTCTTTCTCTCTCCCCTCTTTCTCTCTCCCCTCTTTCTCTCTCCCCTCTTTCTCTCTCCCCTCTCTCTCCCTCCCCTTCTCTCTCCCCCCTCCCCCTTCTCTCTCCCCCCTCCCCCTTCTCTCTCCCCCCTCCCCCTTCTCTCTCCCCCCTCCCCCTTCTCTCTCCCCCCTCCCCTTCTCTCTCCCCCCTCCCCCTTCTCTCTCCCCCTTCTCTCCCTCCCTCTCCCCCCTCTCCCCCCTCTCCCCTCCCTCTCCCCTCTCTTTTTCTCTCTTTCTCTCTCCCCCTCTCTCCCCTCCTCTCTCTCTCCCCTCTCCCCTCTCTCCCTGCCTCTCTCTCTCCCCCTTCTCTCCCCCTGTCCCCTCCTCTCTCTCCCTTCCTCTCTGTCTCCACCCTTTCCCCCCTCTCCCCCTCTCCCCCTCTCCCTTCTCTCCCCCTCTCCCCCTCTCCCCCCTCCCCTCTCTCCCCCTCTCCCCCCTCCTCTCTCTCTCCCCTCTCCCCTCTCTCCCTGCCTCTCTCTCTCCCCTCTCTCTCCTCCCCCCTCCTCTCTTTCCCCTCCTCTCTGTCTCCCCCCTTTCCCTCCTCTCCCCCTCTCTCCCCTCCTCTCTCTCCCCCTCTCTCTTTCTCCCCTCTCCCCCTCTCCCCTCTCTTCCCTCCTCTCTCTCTCCCCTCTCTCCCCTCCTCTCTCCCCCCTCTCTCCTCCCCCCTCCTCTCTCTCCCCTCCTGTCTCCCCCCTTTCCCCCCTCTCCCCCTCTCTCCCATCCTCTCTCCCCCTCTCTCTTTCTCCCCTCTCCCCCTCTCCCCCTCTCCCCTCCTCTCTCCTCCTCTCTCTCTCCCCTCTCTCCCCTCCTCTCTCTCTCCCCTCTCTCTTCTCCCCGCTTCTCTCTCTCCAGCCAGTTCTGTCCTTTGGAACAGCTGTGAGGAGAGTGCCTGGGCCCAGTCTTCTAATTACCACTAATTAGGTAAATGCTGAGATGTCTCTCTCCCCTCCCTTTCACTCCTCCCCCCTCAGCCCCACAAAGGCAACCAAAAGACACACAGAGAGGTCAGAAAGAGATTTTTCCGAATGGCGGCAGGGAAAGGCTGTCATGGCGTGACTATCACGGAGCCGCTGCCCTGGGGACAGGGCAGCCAGGTCGGGTGTGGTGGCTTCAGGGAGGCCCTCAGAGGAGACAGGGAGGTGAGGCGGGTGATTGGGCCAAGTCCCCTTCCCATTCTCTCCGCTGTGGGATCCAGTGGCTGCATAGAAATTGGTGGATTTTTGAAGGCCTTAGGTAATAAGTTGGTTTCAAAGTAGGGTTTTTTGTTTTAATTTTGAGTCAGTATTGCTTATTTTTCTTGCCCACCGCCTTGTAAAGCGAGGAGGCAAAGGGAATGGCTCCCCATTGCACAGATGGGAACACAGAGGCCAAGAGCGGGGATGTAGTATATTTCAGGGTTCCAGGTATTTGTTATGAATACTCCCTTAGCTTTGGAAAAACATTGATTTTAAGTTATAGGAGGATAGTATGTTAAGAGGAAGAGAATGCAGGCCATACGATTTAATGCCTAACCTACAAAATTAAGAAAATGGAGGGGTGGATGGGGCTGAGGATGATGGAAGGGGTGAGACTGAGCAAAAGGCATAAACTTCTTAAACTGCTATGTGAAATGGTAACTTAATGTAAAAAATGTAAAAACATTATTTCAATAGAACAGAGGAGTTAGGTTGCAACATAAAGTTTGATTTACTCGCTCTTCAATCAGCAACCCCAAAGGAACACCCAAGTAATCATAATGATAACACTAATGGTCATAACTCCCATTAGTGAATAGCGCCAGCTGTCATTGGCTGGGGTATTGCTACACTCCAGGTCTGAACTGCGTGTACTTCTTTTTATTTCATCTTCTTTACAAGCTTCTTGTGAGGGAGAGATGGTCACCCTCGTATTGCACAGAACCCAGGGCTCAGAGAAGCCCACTCTTGCTCCCAAGGCTGCAATCGGAAGAGCTGAGATTGTGCCCACGCCTTCATGATCTCGAAGCCTGTTTCTTCCCAGCCTTCATCTTTGTTTCCTAGACTAGCTGGGGAAGGGGGGGCGGCATTTCTGTCTTCCTTGTGTCCCAACCAAGGCTCCTGATGGCCTGAGCTTGCCTGAGCAAGTCCAGTCTATGGTCACAGCCTCGTCTGTTTCAGAAGAGTAATGGTTCCTGTCACAGATTCAATCTGCTCCCAATGCTCCTGAAAGTGCAGCCCCCAGGGCTATTTGTACTTATAGGTTGGCTGGCTGGAGAGGGTGCCAGGGTTTTAGTATTTTGCTCCCTGCTTGAACTGTTGGAGCGTTCAGGATTCATCTCTTGACACTTGGGTCTGCCCTGTGTTCCAGGAAGTTGCCAGTTGCCTCTCTATAGCCAAGAAAGTAAAAAATCATAAGGGCTCACAAAATGAACCTCATTGGTTGAATCCTCCGAGTCAGACTTCCCTGGCAGGAGCTGCATGTGTGAAACATTCTGCGTGATCAGCCTGTATGTGTGGGCCCTTCCTACTCAGGGCTGGTTCCAGGCGAGAGAGGCAGACTTCATGTCAACCTCTCTCCTTAGTGCCGTGCAAGAGGCTTGCCGGCTTCCTCTCAGTACTCAGGATGCCCGCTGAGGGCTCATAGAGGATGCATATGAGGCAGTCGTGGGAAGAGGTCAAGTTCAGAGCCAGGAAGTGTCTCTCATGTAGGATGTCCAGCTATGTGAGTGAGTGCATGCATGTCTCTCAAGCACCGTTCTGAGAGACAGCTAGTTGCAACTCCCATTGGGTGTTGTGGAACAGGGGATGTGTGTGGGGGTTTGGAGGGTCTGGAGACTGCCCTGTGGTTGGGGGGAGAGGGTGGCAGGCTGCTCTATTGCTGAAAAGAGCTTTCAGAATATCTGAAGACCTCTCCTGGTGGTCTCACTTCCTAAAACACACCCCTAAGCCTAATTCAGTACGGTTCCTCGCTCCCTCCGCGTAGCCTAGGTACATGGCTGTCCATCTGCAGAATCACAATGTTCTCCCTACTGTCCACTTTCCCTGCAAACGGGGGTCTCATCTACTCTTCTTCCTCCTGCAGGTGCCTGGCACACAGGTGAACAGCCGCGACTCTATAGATGGGTGACTTTGACCCGATTCCTGTCCAAGCCTTGTCACTCACTGCAAAGCGTGACTTTGAGCATCTTGGGGGATCTCTGTGTCTGGGCTGCTAAAGTCAGGGCTGTTCCTACTTTTCAGGTTGCCATGGGGAATCTGTGAGGAAGAATGAGATGAATACCTTTAAAAAGAAGCCAACTGCTTCACACCGGGACAATGTCAAAGATTCCTTGAAGGATCTTAAGAATGGTCAGACCTCATCCATGACAGGCTCCAGGGTATGAAAGAGTAAACTTTTAAAGACTGTCCCTTGACAAGAGAGCACCTCTGGGGTCACACACGAAGTTGTTTCCCCAGGATTCCTTTCGCCGTGCTCAGCATGGTTGAAGGGGGTCCAGGCCCGGGGGAGGCCAGGTAACCTATGATATGGATGGAGTCCCTGCAATGAACTGTGGATAATGTGACAGTGTGAAGGTGAGGTCTAAACTGTCATGGAGACCCCAGGACCTTGGAGATGTCAGGAACATGAACCTACCTGCTGGGAAAGGCTCTAGGCCGTAAGTGGGACTGGCATGGGAGAGAGGCTAGTCCACATTTGGCAAAGGCATACAGGCAGGCTTTCCCAGTCAAGCCAGTTGGGTTTTATGTCATGTGTCCTAGATTCTGGACATGGAATTCTGGGATTTAATATTTTTCCCTGCTGGGTTTGGGGCTGGCTTTGGAGCTTCCATCCTTTCCTATGAGCCCATTCTTCCCTTTTGGAATGGTAATGCCTACTTTGTGCCATTGTATCTTGGAAGTATAAAACTAGTTTGTGTGTGTGTGTGTGTAACAATGGTTTATAGGTTGAGTTTGCCTCACGTTCCAGTAGAGACCCTGGGCATAGATTTGAAAAAAATGGTGGAATGGTTAAAACTTTGGGGATTCCTGGAGATAAACAAAATTCATTTTATATTATGAGATAGCCCTGAGCCTTGGGGGACCAGAGGTGAAATATTACAGTTCGAATATGGAATGTCTCATGTAGTTTATGTGTTGAATGCAGGTTCCTCAGCTAGTAGTGCTATCTTTGGAGGTGTAAGAAATTTAGGATGTGCAGCCTAGCTGTAGGAAGTAGATCACTGAGGTGTGGCTTTGGAAGGATATACCTAGGCCCCAGCTCCTTCCTTATTCTCTACTTCCTGTCTACCATGAGGTAGAGAAGCTCCTCCCTCTTCCCCCTTTGGATGGCTAAGCAGCCATGCACCGAACCCGCTGAAATCTTAAGACAAAATACATCCATTCTTCTTGACTCTGCTGGATATCTTGTCACCGTGATGAGAAAAGTAACTATCATGAGAACTCTGATGTGAGGTGAAGGAGGTGAATCTTCCCACCTCCATCCCATCCCTTAGGACTCCAGGGCACACATATGAGTAAGAAATACCCTGTCTCTTGCTACTAATAAGTAGCAGAAAAGTTCACTCCAAGGCTGCTCCTTAGTGGGCTGGTGGCAGGTGAGCCTGGACCGAGACGCAGGAGGAGTGGCAGCAATGCTGTTGTGGGACTCCGGCTGAGGGCTGGGCCTGGGAGCTGTCCCTCTGGCAGAGGGAGCTGAGAGTCAATGCCATACTGGCCAATGCCAAGAGGAGAGCCCCAAAGCTGCATCCTGGCTCTCTCCTTATGGTCTACAAAACCTCTCTGCACTGGTCTCCTCATCATGAGTCTAACAGGCTTAAGTGCTAGGGCCTTTTAAAACCACCAAGTGTTGAAGAGCACTCATTTCTTGTCTTGCCCTTCCCCACGCAGGGCGCGCAGAGATGGCATTGTCTCAACACAGCTGTTCCCACCAACCCTGGGTCTATTGGGCCACCCATCCAACAACCCAAGGCACTTGGCTACTGGCAACCTCAGCAGCCCAGCGTGCCTGTAAAAGCTAAGAATATGTTATAAAACCGCCGTAAGGTTTTATGAGCTCTCTTTCCCAGGGACCTATCTCGGTGCTGTGAATCATACTAGCGTCTGTCTGTGGGACTCGGAGTGTGGGGCCTGGAGTAGGTAAGCAGATGGGGTGAGGAGAGGGAGCTTCAAGGAGAGAGTGTGGAGCAGCAGGACTGTGTGACCTCAAAATGGCTCCAGTTCTGGGTGACCTTGATTGACTCTTGCACCAATTTGGTTGAGCCATTTAATTTGGTCCCAGAGATAAGAATTTAAAAGAAAAGGAGAGAAATAAAGGAAGATACAGAGGTGCGGTATAGGTCTTTTTTTTGGGGGGGGGGGGGGTCCGGACGTAGGGCCTGAACTCTGGGCCTGGGCGCTGTCCCTCAGCTCTTCAGCTCAAGGCTAGTGCTCTACCACTTGACCCACAGCGCCACTTCCGGCTTTTTTCATTTTTGCTTATGTGGTGCTGAGGAATGGAACCCAGGGCCTCAGGCATGCAAGGCAAACGCTCTACCACTGAGCCACCTTCCCAGCCCCTGGTATAGATCTTAACTAAGGCTTCTTCTCCTTTCTTGACTGTGTAATCAGTCCAATCTCCTGAGCCTTAACTTTGCCATCTGAAAAATGGAGATAAAAGGAACTATCTTTATTTGCTCAAATGAGAGAATGATTATGACAGCTGACATGGCAGTGTATCCCTGTAATAACAGCACTCAAGAGAATTGAAAGCTAGAGGATTATGAATTTGAGACCAGCCTGGGCTATGTAGTATGAACCTGTCTCACAAAATAAAACCAAATTAACCAAACCAATGAAGACCACCCCAACAATATTTTTTTTTGTCATGGGCCTTGAACTCAGGGCCTGGGCACTGTCCCTGAGCTTTTTTGCTCAAGGCTAGTGCTCTACCACTTGAGCCACAGATCCACTTTTAGTTTTCTGGTGTTTAATTGGAAATAAGAGTCTCATGGACTTTCCTGCCTGGGCTGGCTTCAATCTGTGATCCTCAGATCTCAGCCTCCTGAGTAGCTAGGATTACAGGTGTGAGCCACTGGTGCCTGGCTAGTTCTTTTGACGATAATTTGAAATGTAAATATTCATTTTTTGCACAGTAATTAGCAAGTATCAAATAAATATTTTCCGAATGAATAAGTGTATGAAGGAACAAATGCATAGTGTGAATGTGTGGCGAAAGAAGAGAAGGAAGGGGTAGCTTAAACGTTGCTTTCTCCACGAAACCTCCTCTACCTTCCGTTTCCTCACCCACGGCTGAAGATTGAACATTAGTTCATCACAATCATCCCAGTTCCCATATTTGAAGACATTTGATTCATTACTTACTTTATGCCTTTGCCCAGCATTATTTATTATCAGCTATGTTCTCCTGTCGCTCTAGCCATCGTGAAAAGAGAAAAAAATAACAACAAAACACCTCTTATCCTCTTACTTCCTGGTGGTAATGGAAGTAACATACACGTGTGCATACACACACACACACACACATTCATGCACACAAACACAAAGCCATGATGAGCAATGCATTATACATGTGGATGTCTTTACCAGTGGCCAAGGACCAGGAGTCTGGGCAAGGGGTGGGCCGATGCCAGGATGGGTGTGCCACAGTTTAAAGTAGGAGGTCAGAGTAAGTCCTGGCATTACCATCATCTCCTTTGAGCAGGACTTAAAGGTGGTGCCAATAGCCGGGAGGTGGTCTAGGAGCTTGGCCAGGTCTAGTATTAACCAAGTTTAATAGGTGAGTCTCTCTCTTTTCCCACAAGGCTATAAACTCAGGGAAGAAGTCTGGTTTTGTCTCCGGGTCTTTAGCGTGTGTATCACAGAGTAGTATTTGCTGAACAAATGGAGGGCTGAGTCTGAGAGAGAAGTTTTCCTTTAGCCTGGAGCCTTGTGGCGGAAGCTCTTGTCAGGGGAGAGCCCTGGGCTATTCCTCTGCTTGATTTGGCCTCGCGCATCCTGCTTGGCTGAGCTATGACCCCTTTGCCTCAAGGGGACATCCTATCACAGGGTAGTTGATGGGAAAAGTCAGTTTGTTTACTTTTCATTACCGGGTCTCCAGTGGGTTGTGTGTGTAGGGGGCAGGATGCTGGGGTCTGGTGAGAAGGTTGGCTTCACTTCCTCTGAGAGACAGTCCTAGGCCACTCCTTTCTGTCTTTACCAAACATCCTCCATTCAGAGCCACGACTCCACAAATACCCTCCAGCCCCCAGTTATGTCCTGTGCTGTCCTGCGTTGGTCTCACCTGGGGCTCAGCTGCTCTAATGAAGGGAACCTTTGTCTCTGCATGCATCTCCACATGCCTCCAGAGTCGGCCCTGCTGGCTGCATGCAAGGCCCAGTAATGGCCCTGCTATTGATCTGTGGATGGTAATTCTGAAGCAGCCATCCTTGCTCTGCAGGAGGTGGAGACAGGGGCTGTGGAACAGTGGCTTTGGTTGCCAAGAAGTCCCTGCAGAGGGCCTCCACGACTCCTCGTGGCGCTCCCAAGGGACAAGTTACTTAGAATTCTCCTGCTTCCCTAGTTGTAAGAACCAAGGATGGGAAGCAAGGTCAGGAGTCTCGTACCTCATCCCCATTGGCTTCCTTCTGAGGATGGAGAACAGGAAGTCAGCACCCAGGGAGCATCAAGAAGCCCGTATGTCTTTGGTGACCCAGCGGTGACATTTCAGGCTGGTGCCGGCACCAACTGAAGTGCCTTCCCATGGGAAAATAACTCTAGATGACTGGCCTACATCCAAGCGGAAAGAAAGCTAACGTTGTGCTATTGACCTACAAAAATAACAAGTGTAAAGAAAAATCGCGCAGGTCAGCTTCAGCACCTCACTTCCTCTGTGGAGAAATCCTTTCACCCCCCCATCCCAGATCCCCCCCCACCCCCTCTGCTCATCAACCCAGGAAAGACTCTGAGGTACAGTACAGAGACACAAGACCAAAAGAGGCCTTAGTCTTGGAATCTTCATACGTTTCCCCAAACAGGTCCTGAGATTGTCAGGTTCACGTGCAGCAACTAGCATTTCAAATTGAGATGTGAATACACCCAGGTTTTGTTTTTTTCTCCCCTTCCTGTTTATCTTACCAAAAGCTGATCAGAATCTGTCCCCCAAAAGGCACCCATTTGTCTTCCCAGATCCTAAATCTTTGTATAAGGGATCTAGCCTCCATGGATCTCGGTCAAGCCTCTGCTCTTTCTCTTGTGTTTTTGGTTTTGATTGAGCATCTGATGTTAATTGGACCTCCCTGCCTTTGCCTCAAAGAGTGGCTGGGCTTATAGGAATGACCACTATGGCTAGCTATATACTAGGTGTTTTCATCCACACATCTCTGTTCCTCCTACCCTAGGGTCTCTCTCTGTGGCCACACTGTGGAGAAAACCAAACTCTTTTTCCAAGAGGTAATCTGGAGAATTCTTTAAGTGGCTGGGAGGGAGAAATGATCTTACAGTATTTTTGCTACCAGAAATAATCAGATAATTGTGCAATTAGCAGTAATTTTATCCCTCCTGTAATTTCCTTCTAACAAGGGCCCCCTTTAAAAAAAAAAAAACAGAGAAGGAAAAGAAAAAGGGATTTCTTTCTTTCCCCTTGTTGTTGTTTTGTCTGGAATGTCTGTCATCAGAAATTTGGTTGGACACCCACGTGCTCTGCAGGGAGGGTGGGGGGGAAGGAGGGAGAGTGAGGGGGAGGGGAAGGAGGCTGGAGACAGAACTCCTGGGGGAGAGAATCTGTCAAGCTGGGCAGCTCTCCTAACCCCCTGCGGAACACAGGAGACTGGGGGTGGGCGGGGGGGGGGGGGGGCGGAGAAGGCTGCTCCAATTTCCAGAGACCACTGCCTGGGTTTACAACAACAGACCCAGGCTGCTGGGAAGGGAAGACCTGGGTGAGACACTAGAGGTTGGTTTCAGAGGCCAGGTCTCACATGAGAGGCTTGGTTTTCCCCTACTCAGGTCCCAGCCCCACATCTGCTGTGTGTCCCCTCTGCCATGTGGAGACTGTAACACAGAAGGGACAAATACCCTGAAGGACTTCCGTAATTACCAAGCAGATACCCAGCGATTTCCTCTCTTCCCCCTAGGGTAGCTCCTGCTGTGTGTCCCCCCAGCGGGACCTGCTGGGGCCCTTACTTGCTCTGCAGGTGTCTAGGACTTTACAAGATGCAGGCTGGAGCTAGGCTTCTCTGGGCACTGGATGCTTGTGGGCCGCAGCATCTGTCCACTTCGCTTCTACCTGGCTGTAGGCAGGGAACTGGATAGCCAGATAGGGCGAGATCCCAGATTCAAAGAAGCCAATGAGAAGCTTTGGGCTCCTACAGCTGGGGTGGGACAAGCTAGTATGGAGAGGAGAGGAAGGACCATTGGTGGCAGGAGCGGAGACACCTTGCTCTGTCCCTAGAACAGGAGGTACTGGGACACATGGGATCCTCCGGTCCCTTCCCTTCAGTACAGAGTCACCATTGATGAGCCTTGTCATCATCCTTCAAGTGTAAATTTTTCTTTTTTAAAAAAAAATTGCAAAAATCTTACAGAGCTATTAACCTCAAAAGAGTTTAACATATGGCAGACCGAGTCTCCCTCTTACCCTAATTATAAGGCTTGCAGTAATGGGGCTGTCTTTTAAGTTACAGCTGCTGAGCTTTTGGCTTTCACTAACATTACATCCTATTAAAGAGCTACATTAAATGCATGCAAATTGCCAGAGAGACCGCACTCTCTTGACCAATGAGGAGGATGGATTCCAGCCCAGGCAGCAATATCGGGGTCAGACTCGCCCTGCTGCGAGCGCCATATGATCTATCAATCAAACTCCTCTCATTAATTAACTAATTCATTAAATATCTTTATATATGAAGGCCTGGCCAGGCGGAACATTGTGTTGACAGGGACGTCCCGTCAGCATTTAGCCCTGCGCTCTCCTCCCCTCCGGCACAAATCTCCCCATGACTAAGAAAGGTCAACCTCCCGGTGTCTGTGGGCACCACCAGGCACCCACTGCCCAGCTCCTGGGGGCAGCCTCCTCCGACCTCCCCTTCTGCATGACCCTCATCTGTCCAGCCTTCTCCACCCTGCTGCTCTGCCAGCCCACCAGAGCAGTGTTCTAATGAGCGGTGTGTATACCTTTGCCTCTGCTCTCATGGTAACAACTAAGGAGCAGGACTGGCAAGGGTCTTGCTCATCTGGTGTGCGGCACCTAGCACAGGGCACCACCCATGGCAGATGCTTTGAGTATTTGTTGAATTGGAGTGCCTCCCACTTTCTCTCTCTCTTTCTCCCTCCCTCCCTCCCTCATGCTTCTACCATGATCCAGGCCCTCTACCCTGTACTGTTCTGGGAGACCTTGCATGTAGGAGAAGGCAACAACTGTAAGCAGAGGACCACCCTCTGTAGGGGAGGATGGTGGCTTATTGGTGGCACTGGATGAAGAATAGGGATGAGTGGAGCAAGAGGAGCTTTTAAACATCCAGAGCTGGTTAACCATGCAGCCCTGATATACACTCTGAAGCCCTTGCTGTTCATGTAAAAACCCTTCAGCTGGGTGCCGGTGGCTCACACCTATAATCCTAGCTACTCAGGAGGCTGAGATCTGAGGATCGAAGTTCAACACCAGCCCGGGCACCAAAGTCTGTGAAACTCTTATTTCCAATAAACCACCAGAAAACCAGAAGTGGCGCTGTAGCTTAAGTGGTAGAGCACTCACCTTGAGCTGAAGAGCTGAGGGACAGAGTTCAAGCCCCATGACCAACCAAAAAAAAAAAAAAACCCTTCAATTCATTAAGTATCTTTATATGTGAATAATTTGGTGACAGTAACTATATATGCATGTATATGGTGCCCAACAAATATATATATATATATATATATATATATGTCACCTTCTTATATTATCGCATTTAATGTTAATCATGCCAAGTGTTTATTTCTGCTTCCAGGCTGTAGGAAAAGAAATCAAGGTCCACTGACAGTAAGTAATTAGCCTTGTGCTTTTCTGGATCCAAGACCAGCGCCTACTGCAATGCCATCAAAATGGAGAAAAATGCTTCTTAGTAGATCAAGCGAATGGGTAGCTTTCCTTCCTTTGTTACCTCCTGTTCCCCTTGGCTGGGTTGATGGCTTGGGAAAAAGGAGGTTATAACATCCCATGATAATGGCAAAATTGGCTCCCTTATCCTGCTGGACTGGAAAGATGGAGGACCTGGTACACTGGAGCCCAGAGGTGGGAATGAGGTGGGCAGCTTCTAAGACCATATCTAGAACAGAACTCCTCCATCAGGCTCTGGGCCCTGCCAGCAAAGTCAGTACGGGTGAGGACTTCAGGTCAGAATGAAAAGGTCTACATACTGATGAGCCTAGGCCTCTGCTATTCAGCTCATGCAAGTTCCCATTCCACCTAAACAAAGTGAGTGGGCAGGCCAGCTTAGCAGAGCCTAGGAATCCCCATCAAACACAGGCTCAATCCTTCTGAGCTGCCTTTCTTTCTCTCTCCCTTTCTAACTTGCTCTCATGCTCTTCAGAGACATGGGGCTAATGGACTTTGGCCGTGAGCCCCTGCGATGTTGGCCACCAACCTCACTATGGGCTCTGTAGCTTTCTGTAGCCCCCTTGGTTCCCAAGCATGGTTTTGGAATGGGGCGTGCTGTGATAATGGGGGTTAATGGTAACCTCAGAATCAATTTTCCCTCCCAGAAGAAAATTCTCCAGGCTTAGGCTGCACACACTGTAATAGTGAAAATGGCTCTAGATTTGAAAAATTGGCACGTTGTAGTCCAACAAGGCAATTTTTGAATTGTTCCGTGCAGCTGTGTGCCTCTGGGTGCTATGCTGTTTGCATCCTACAGCCATAGATAGAGAACATTTTCCAGCCAAAACCAGCTCAGGGGTGGTTTTCTTCTTCTCCCACCCCAGCCTCAATTTGTTTATTTCTTTGTTCACCTGCCCCAAACCCTTGGAATTTTGACCTTTACCTGCACAGCTGCCAGCGCTATTGGATAAGGCAAAGAGAGCCACATGGCTGTTTGCAGGCTTGAGGATAGAGGGCAGGAGGAAGAGGGATTTCCTGAAGAGTGGAGGCTGTGCACGGAAAGACAAAAAAAAAAAAAGGTTGGAGAAGCTTAGGGACACAGCTCCCAACCAGCTTTTCCTGGCTAGGGTCAGAGCTTAGACTGAATGACAAAAAAAAAAAAAAATCTAGAAGAGAAAGTGTCTTTGATCATCGTACAGGAGACCTGATGTTGATGAGCTGTTTGCTCTGTCATTAGACAAGAACAATTTGTCCTTGTTTTATAAACATTAAAGTGTAAAACAAGATATCTTGGGATAAAAATAGAGGATGTAGATTTCAAGTCATGGAAACCCAGATTCGGAGGCCTCCGGTGAAACAGCTTACTGACACCTTAGTGAAGGTCCTCATTGGGCAGAGGAGGAAATGAAGGTACCCAAAGCCAGTGGGTACGGAAGATCTTCATCTCAGTTTTGGTTCTGCAGTCTCTTTGGGTAATGATCCAAACAAACTCAGAACGCCATTTTTTGGTTCCCTTGTTTCGATGGCCACAGCTCTCTTTGTCTTAGCTTTTTTCCTCCTTCACGAGTGCTCTAATGTGGGACTTCTTTGGTAACTCAAGATGAAAACCAAAGGAGGTCTTGGGTGGGAGTGCGCTGGGCCTCATCCATGGCTCACCCAAGCCATTCTTGAGATGACTTGTACCTGTTTCTCCTGCCCTAATTCTTAATGACCATTCCCAGAGGTGACAGCCCACTCTCTCCTCTATCACACCCAGTCCTGGCATGCATTTTGCCTTCATTGTACATCTTTGCACATTTGATTATTCCCTTTGCTTCGAAAACTCTAGGCACCCACCCATCCCCTCATTTCCATCCCCCTTGACTCTATTAACCTGGACTCATCTACCCTTCAGTCTGAGCTGAGAAAGCAATTTCTCTTCACTGAGTCCCCAAAGCCTGGATTAGAAGCCCAAACTATGCCCTTCAAAGGCACCTTTTAACTTCCTCTCTGCTATTGCTTCCCACTGACCCCCACAGGTGCCTAATGGAAACTCCCACTACCGTATAACCTCCGAAGAACATGGCTGTGTCATGTTCCCTAGTCATTGTCTCATGCCAGACACCAGCAGACTGAATTCCTATGGATAGGCACTCCACAAATATCGGAGTGAACTATAGGAAAACGATGCTGCTGGTACGACAGCAAATAACAACAGCTGACATTTATTGAGTGCATTCGCGTGCCAGGAACTATGCTAAGTGCTTTTATGCTCATCTAATTTACATTAGCACTCGTGTGAATTGAGTGAGATGAGGGTTCTAGTCCTGGCTCTGACAGCTACTGACTGACTCTGAATAGTTACTATGGTTTCCTCTCTTGAAGAATGAAGGAGAGACACGAAGCAGGCTGGACTTCTCTGTTCTCTCTCCCCTCCCCATCCCCCCACCATCCTAGGCAAAGAGGGAATCGGGAGCAAATGGAAATGGGCCTAGGCGGGGATCAACACTTAGGATTCAGAGAACTAGCAGACACAGAGGGTCACCTTTCTAGTCCGGGAGCAAGAGGAGAGGGAGCTGGCATTGGCTGGGAAGGGCAGCGGGTTGTTCTCCCATGCTGGGGCCAGAGCTTCTAAATAGAGATGCCCACTGCTAGCCGAGTCATTAATGCTGGCCACCTCGGGCATTGTCTGATTTAAGTGTAATAGCTTGTTTGGTGGATTTTGCCTTCTATAGAAATCCCCCCAAGAGTGAAGTGCTCCATTCAGTCTGGAGAGCACAGGCCTTTGTGCGCTGATGGCCCGGGCCTCTGCTGAATGTGTTTGGAGTTGGTTATCAAAGGGGAGGATAAATTAGAGCATAGGGCTGAAAAGAGAGGAAGAGGGGGCCCTTTCATGAGCTGGGCTGAGCGTTTAGGCAGCTGACTTGGGGCTGGGAAGTCCTCAAGGCTGTCCCTCTTGCCTTTTGGCAAGGGTAGCGCTATAGGCAGGCCTGGCCGCCTGTTTCCAGGGCCCACACTCAGACATCCAGCCGGGCCCCTAGTGTGTGTGGGGTTGGGGAGGTGGGGGGTGGGAGGGGAATAGGAAGAGGTTCGGTACGTGACTAGCAGAATGTCCTCTAGTGCCCAGAAAAGGCTGGCAAATGGACCCTGTTCTCTCCCTAGCCTATCTCCTTTTCCTTTCTGCCAGGTTCAGGTATTTGCAGGAGCCTTGGGCCTTAAGCCTGCCCCTCTCCCTTCTCTGGATTTTATAGTAACACTAGAAAGGCCCTTGGGAAAGGCTTTTCAGGGCGTCAGCTGGGTGCCCACCTCCCTCCCTCTGGCCCTAGCACACACACTCGCTATCTGGTGGTCTGTCCAGTGTATGAAGCACACTGATCAGTAGGGAGGATGGAACTCCCAGAATAAGTGGCCCTGGGCAGGCGATCCATGTTCTCTCTGGGCATGGCTTCTCATGGCCAAACACGGGGGCGGGGCAAACAGGGCACAGCTGTCAGCTGACTCACCCACCGGCAGGGCTGTTGAAATAACAAATTGCCCAGTTTTTTCCTGCAAGAATGACTCACTCTTTTTTTTTTTTTTAAAGTGGGTCTCTTACTTCCTATCAGCGTGTTCCCTCCTCCCCAACCTTCTCAATGTTTTATTATGTGGATCTATTGTACGGGGACCCAGTCTCCAGAAACAGAAGCCACATTTTGAGAGGTCAAATCAGGAGTCATTATTGGGAAGCCAGTGATTGCAGGTGGACTCTTGTCACAAAGGCCTGCAGCCCCTTGAATACACTTAACACTGTCAGAAAACTGAGCCACATGAGCAGGAGAGGAAAGAAAGAGCAGAAAAACTATACCAACAAACCAGACTAACTCCAATGGTGAGCTGAAGTGGGGTGCCATGGTTACCGGAGGAGAGCCAGGAGAGACTAGACCAGAGGCTTGACCTGGATCAGATCGGGGGTGGGGTGCATGAGGCAAGTCTGGCAGGTCCACCGACCTATTGTCCAAGTCCCCACCCCTGCTCCTAGGATTTCAGGCATGCCCATCACTTGGGAGGTGGGACTTCCCTCCCTTCACCATAAAGACAAGATGGCACCAGTTAAAGCCAATATCCTATCATCCACCATGTGGCCAAGATGGTGCCAGTAAGACCCAATCTACTTATTTCAGATCCAGATATCCAAGATACTCTCTCAGAAACCAGGGACCTGCCTTTTGTTTGCCCATTAACCGCGAACCCTTAATAACAGTCTTAGAAGCCTATAATTTTCTAGCCAGAAGTAACCTATGACACCAAACTGTAGACCTATTAACTAAAACCTGTTTTAGGTTGCAGAGAATTTTAAAGAATTGCCTGAAAGTTCTGACTCCACACCCCAGCAAAACACCCTCATTCTCATATAACCTCTGGGGAGGGCATGTTGTATATTCAAATCTACATCTCTGTCTTCCCTTGATTGCATAGTTAAACTATCTGAAAGCTTTTTGTTAACATGCTGAAGTCTGGGCCTGATACACCAAGATTTCTAATTTGTCCAGGGTGAGGTCTAGACAGCGTGTTTATCCTAAACTACTCTAGGTGACTGAAACGCAGGCAGGGTTAAGAACGATTGTCCCAGAGGCTCTTGAGATTTGCTCCCTGTGAAGGGCCCCAGCTGAGGACAGTCAGAGCTGCATAGAGCTTGTGCTTGGACACTTGCTGCCAGGACTCGATAAGTTAGATCCCACAAACAGTTCATTTTCCTCACTGCATTTAAAAACCTTTCCTTTTCTTGCCCCTCGAAGGGTGCTTCCTTGGCGTTCACTTAAAATAATTTAAGCACCACACAGTGGTAAAGGAGCTTAGTTGCCTTGATGTGCCCGGTCACATCAAGAAACTCAATAAAAAATGTCGTTTCGCTGTTTGCTCAATGCAACTTCTGCAGAGAAGTCTTACGTGGCAAACCAGATTTCTCTTTTCATCTGGCCACCCCCGGGGGGGAAATTGTGTATTTGAAATTCAAACAATATTTGGGCAAAAAGAATTTCTCATTATATGCGGTGGGGAAGGGCAAGGAGAGGAAAACACCGGGAAATGATTGAGTGACATTTCTATTTGCCAGTTTGACTCCTTCACCAGTGGCAGCTGTGGTTTGGGGCTGCCAGAGAATTTCAGCTTCCTGGTGTGGACTAGAAATGCCAGACCCCTGGAAAAAAATTAATAATTGGGAGGAGAAAAATGTGAGGGGCTAGAAACAGATGTGAAGAGTCCGTGTGACCTCAAGCTGATATCGTCAGTAACAAAGAGCTGGGCCAGGCAGATGGGCCAGTGTTCTGTGCTATTCTCTGTTCTAGTCATCTTCTTTGGAAGGAACAGTGAGAAGAAAAATATTAAGGCTAGGAGACCATGGCAGAGCAAACAGGAGAGAAGGATGCAGGTGCAGAATGTGATCAGAGCATATGCTAAGGAGTTGGTTGAGATTTCTAATGGGACAGAGGTCGGATGATCCTCAAGTTTTTGAGGGGAGAGCAAGTATAATACCGTCATTATGATTCTTTATAGACAAGATGTATCTCAGGCTGGCTTGGAACTTGCTATGTAGCCTAGACAGGCCTCAACTTTAGATCCTCCTGCCTCAAGACTACTAAATACTGAGATGAGAATTTGTTGGCATTTTAGACTTAGAGGCCTAAATTCCAAATGTCCATTCTTCCTCCTAGCATTCCCTAGTGATGTAACCCTGTTACACAGCTCTTTCTCTCCCTGCCCCGCCTTTCTCCATGCCTCAGTTTCCCCATCTATAAAATGGGAATGGTAAGTAGTACTTGTTGTAGGGAATTGTAAGAGTCAAATAAATAAGTGTAGAGAAATGTCGGGCACACAGGAAGCTCTTTATCAATGTCACAGCCATGACAGTCCCAGAGCTCTAGCAGCTCTGGGAATGGTTGGGGATGAGTTGCAGGATGTGAAGCTAGCTTGAAAACCCTGGTAAACCAGAGCAAAAATCAGCCACAAACCCACAGAGGACCCTGGGAGGGGGACAGTCTAGCCTTGTACTCGACTTGTTCTTCTGCCCACTCCTGGGACCCAGGAAGCCCCATCTCCATGTGTCCTGTCCAGAGCCCTCTGTGTACATTTCCCGCTGCTTCCAAATGGGCAGGGCCTTGAGGTCCCATCTAAGCAGATAATATTTTCTGTTGTTGGCTTGGGATGGCTGGGAGTAAGGAATGGGTGGGCAGAATCTGCCCCACCATGTAGGCTACGAGAAAAGGGAGAGGGAATTGGGGGAACAGTCAGTCTCTATAGAAAGTAGTTATGTCTCAGAAGGAGAAAATGGACTGTGGCAAGCTTTCTGTGGTGACAGAATCCTTTGTCACCAGGACCCAGAGCTTCCTGGGCTCTCCAGTCCTGCCAGGGTGTAGGGAGGGTGTGGTATGGACCAGTTCGCTGCTGGTGAAGTTCAGCTTGGTGTCTTCCCCACCCTCTGTCCTCTATTCAATGCCTAGATCGCTGCACCACTACTGCTGCTGCTGCTACTATTGGCCAGCATTCAGATGGTTTCCTGAGTTACATCAGGGATTCAGACAAAAGGAGGCTTGCAACCAAAGGGGTGAGTCTTAGCACAAAATTACCAGCCTGCTGTCAGCCCGGCGCTCTGCCTCTGCAGAGCAGATTCCAGACAGGTTGCAGCATGTCAGGCTGGGGCCTGCCTGGGCTTGGCAGGGGTCCTATGGGCAGACAGAGTCAATTACCCAGAAAGAGTTCCACTTAACTTCCCCCACTGCTCACAGGCCCTGCCCCGGCCTCCGCAGCTCCACTGGCCTCTGCCAAGGCACCGTCAGCCTGTCCTAGAGTTGGCCACCTGCCAACCCTGTCTTTGGGCATGTCCAGTGCCACTCGTTCCAGGAGGCCAGCCTCCAGCCCTCATCAGCTCGAGGGCTCCATGCGCTGGCCCTCGGCCAGTGGATTTCCATTTCTTGCCCTGTGAGCTCAGCAGGCTCCTCAGGCGGGAGAGACATCAACAGGCTCTCTGATGTCCATGGGCAAGAGGCCTCCCCCTCGGTGATACCAGCCTCCCACGAGGTCTCAGTCCTCCCCCATCACCTGTGGGGCACAGTGTGTGGTTACAATCAGCAGATTTGGAATCAGGCAGTCATGGGTTTAAAGCCTGGCCCAGCCCCATACATACCCCTGTGTTACCAGGCACAAGACTTTAACTTCTTTGAACTTGGGTTTTACTATGAGGATAATAATTGTATGTAACTCACAGGATTATTAACAAGATCAAAGGAGAACGTGGTAAGCCATGTGCTTGGCACAGGATCAATGCTCAACAAATACGCTTTCCTTCTTCCCTCTTCTTCCGTCTTCCCATCCCCCTACCCTTCTTTCTTCTCCATCCATCCTCTTACCCAATTCTCTTTCATTCTGAATCTTCACTCATCAGGAAGTTTGTTGTTTTGGTTCCTCTTTTTTGTATGAGGAGACCTGACGTGGAGAAAATCTAGCTTCTAGTCGTGGCATATCAATGAATTCTCCTTGTATGGATTCAATCACTCCAGAACATGTTCTAGAATTAGGGTATGTTTCTTCCATTGATAAATTCACAGCTCAAGGACTATGGTTTGTGTACATTGACAAGGCCACTGGCTCCATTCTGTTTACTGATGTTTTGTATGTCACAGACTCTTCCTTCCTGCACATTCCACAGGTAGCTCAGTCATGTCGATCCTAAAGATACATTTCAGAGCTCTGTATGGATAATGCCATAATGTGACACCAGCTTCAACAATACACCCAGTGGATGGAGGGAAGAACTTACAAGCATTTTTAACCATTGACTCATTTAGCAAGTTCTTACCGAGTGCCAGCTGTGTACCTGGAAGCTCAGACTTTAAAGGCAGACAAGACAAAGCCCTACCCCTCAAAAAGTGAGTCACTTGACTGGCGGGGAGAGGAGAGCAAGTAAAGACATCATTACAATAGGATGTTGGATGTGATCTGACAGATGTAGAATAATGCTATTGAAGGAGAAGGTGTCAGAGAAACTCCTGGAACTCAGTGGGGGAACCCACGGTCCTGTAATATTTCTATGAGAAGCTAAACACATGGATACTTGCACTTTTCCTTACAAGAAGAAAGGTTGATTTTGACTCATAGTTTCTGAGATTTGTGACTGTGGTCACTTGACTCCATTATTTCTGGGCCTGTGCATGGAGGTGAAACCTCATGGTGGGGGCGGGGGGAGGGCAGTGACAGGAAGCTGCTCGCCTCTTGGCAGCCAGGAAGCAGAGAGAGCAGAGGGAGCCCATGCTGCAGGGGCTTCCTCCCCCTCCTGATTGTGTTCCGTCAGGCCCCAGCCCGTTAGATGGTACTACCCACATTCGAGGCGGATCTTCTTTCTAATGTAGTTGCTGTCCAACGTGTCAATCATCTCTGGAACTGCCCTCACACGCACACTTAGAAGGTTGCTTTACTAATCGCCTAGGTATCCCTCAATCCAATCATGGGGACGATCAGGATTAAACACCACAGCTCACTCTTGGGAAGGTTTTGTGCCTCAGGATGGAACAACAGATGGTTTCGTGGTCTTTCTCAATCTGGACTCTTGAAATCTGTATACTACTTTTCTGCAAATATTGCAGAAATGGGGGTAGCGTCCCCCATCTTTCTCCCTTACAATGGGGGTGGGACTGGCAAATTCTGTGAGCGGTGACTGCACCCCAGCACGGTACTAATTGTGCTAGACAGAGCTGTTTAAATACCACCAGACAGAATATTACTCAAATTAAAATGAGGTCTTAAATGTCATTATTTGTGTCATTATTAATAGCCCCTAATTGTGTTCTCTAATCATCATGAAATTATGTTAGTATTAATATTCACGTCAAAGCTGCCTAGGGAACTTGGAAGATTTAAAAAAAAATTATACCATATGTCAGTTCCTATGAATGTGAGGCAAGTGCTCAAACTCAGCTGGAGATGAGATGGTGGCCTGATGAGCCCTCCTCTCCTGTTCTTGGACCCCTCTACCTAGCAAGACTATTGGCATCAGCGGGAGGTGATTTCCGGGAACATCCTGCCTGTGTCAGGCAGCTGCTGTCATTGTGAGGGGATGGATGGTGTGTGGGGCCCCGGGACATGGCACTTCCTTCTCTTCCCCGACACTGAGGGCTGCCTTTGTCTAGATGTCATAATACAAGAACCTGCACAGTCTGGCCTGTCCTCCATCTCCATCTGCTCAACCTCCCCCTCCCCCCCAAGCCCAGCCACCTCGCTGTAATTTGGAAGCATCCCAAACTTCCGTCCATTTCAGGGAAAAGTGGCAGGAAAGAAAAAGTTGAGTCTCCCAGAGAAATATATTCCAGAATATCACATCACATCAAGAACTTTCAGGCAAGGTAGAAACTCAATGTCCAGAATGTCTGGGGAAAAAAAAAGTGCCTCTCTGTCTTCAAGTATATCTTCACATTGTAAGGCAATGGATAATACTGTCTTCTTTTATGCATTTTTGTGACCACACATGCTTTGCTTCCTTCATTCTAACCTTGCGAGGGCTTCTTTGGGGATATGTGCTGACTCCCAGAATGTGGATGGGACCCCCTTTATATGCTTTCTTCTCTTGATAGAAGCTAGGTGAGAGGAGTTATGTCTACCCTTGTGTCACATAGGACTCTAGCTCCACATGCCCCTCAGACTGACATGGATTGATGTTAGAGGTGGGCAGTATGGCCAGTTAGAGTTCCTCTCCCTGTGGGGCTGGGGCGGGGGGTGGAGCCCTGGGACACCCAGAGGCATCAGCTGCCTGCTGACATCACTCAGGGGCTCCTCTTCATCGTTTCTACAACGTTCCTTGAGGCTGCCTGCTCAACGCCTCAGTCATCCACTAATGGAGTCCACGTGACCGCAATGTGTCAGACAAATCTGGGGCAAGCGCTTCACTCTCTTCACTGAGCCCGTGGAATTCTCTGGAACTGAGAATATTCAAATGCTTTCTTTCTTGGTGAAACAGCAGGCTTCCAACCCCCCAAATATTATGACTTGAGTTAAATATAACCCAGAGCACAAAAATAACGGTACAACAGAGAGAGCAGGCAAGCCATAGAGAGAGGGAGAGAGAGAGACGTGCACACACCCTCACACGTGCTCCTGCGCATGTGCTCACACACCTCGCACTGTCGGTTCCCTGGGCGTGGCAGGTTATCCATGAACTCAGCAGCCACATTGGCCGAAACCCACACAAGCTCACAGAAGTCTTGGTGCATTCTGGGCTGGTGAGCTGCTACTTCAGCAACTGATGGGGCCTTAAATCTGCTTGTGTCTATATGTATATGTGTATATGTCTTTCTCTCCATATATATATATATATATGTGTGTGTGTGTGTGTGTGTGTGTGTGTATGTATATGGTGTGTATATAGTATATACATTATATATATTATATATATAATACCTAATCAGATGAAAGGGTGAGTGGAGGAATTATCTTGATTTCAGTGTTGGAAAGGAGACTTTCCTGCTCTCTCCACTACGAAGGAAAGCTGGGGTAGGGACAGGCAGGGTCAGATATGGTCAGGCAGGCTGGTATGTATGTCTCAGTTTCACCCTTCAAACACTAGATTGCTTTAGAAGATAATCTAGAAGGAGCAGCCTTGGTTAGTGGAAGGGAGGAGAGGCAGATGTGCACGGAGGACTGAGCCTTTCTCGCTTCCCTGGGAACTGTTTGCATAGGTGTCT
Organism: Dipodomys merriami; assembly: GCF_024711535.1. Classification (NCBI taxonomy): domain Eukaryota; kingdom Metazoa; phylum Chordata; class Mammalia; order Rodentia; family Heteromyidae; genus Dipodomys; species Dipodomys merriami. The sequence continues at coordinate 17,865,236 of NW_027204381.1, forward strand.
GGTGAAAACTCAGTGGGTCATAGATAAGCAGAAGGTCTTCTGAAAGTCAGCCATTCTGAATTCCAACCCAATGATTACAGTAATTGTTGTCCTGGGGCTGGATTTGAACCACTGAACCTAGAATAGAAGCATTGACTAGGCGCTTGCTTTCCCCTCGTTTCAGCATCCTTCCGCCAGCAACACAGTATGTGGCTGCTCCTCTCTCCTGAGCGTTGGGGCCGAACAGAAAATAGCTCAGACCATTCTGAAGAGCAGATATGTTGGTATCTTCTTTATAATAAGTATACCTTAGAGATGTAGGGAGATTTGTAGCGTCGGCCACACGCTTTTACTTAGACGGCTTCCTTTGATCCTCAGTGGAGCAGGTGTCATTATCCTGCCTTGTAGAGGCTGGGCATTGAGTCTCAGGGCAGATATTGGGCCCAAGGCTCCATGGCGTATAAAAGGAACTGAGGTGGATTTGACTCAAGCCTTCTGGTTGAGGGGGGTTACATATTGAATAGCCTCCTCTTGGAAGGTACCTTCCTCTCGGGGTCGCTTCTCAGAGGCAGCCTGGGAATGCTGGCAAGAGTCCGGGGCTCACCAGACCATGAATTCTATCAAGGCAGCAGCCATGATGTTGTTTGCCCTCTGGGTTGTAAATAATAAAAACCAACAGATTTGGGGGAAAGGGGTGGAACTTAACGCCATGCAGTGGTGGCTCAGGCATGCACGGGGTGCTGTCCAGAGGCACACAGGGAAAGTGGGTGAGGATTTCCCCCCTCTGGGGGCATCTGCTTTTGTTCTCTGTGGTTCCTTTCTTCTTGAGTCTGAAAACAAACTCACAGATGCACCTCTCCATGATCCTGCTCCCTAATCGCCTCAGCCTGAGGTGCCTTGCTTGGGAGAGGGCTTGAGCTTCATCGGATGGCAAATGTGAGGGTTTGGGGGAAGAGATGAGGGGAAATGCTAAGGACTCAGCTGGAGCTACCCCCCCCTTCCCCGCCTGCTTATGGAAAACAGATCAAAGGACTCACAAAAGCACTTGATTTCCTCTGCCATCTACCCACCCTTTCCAACCTGAGATCCCCTGTCCTGCTTTCCACCTCTGTGCCCCCCAAATCCTCCCTCTACCCCCGTCTTGTGCTCTACAAAGCCGCTGCTAGAAGTTGACAAAGCTGACTGGCTGCCTAATGTGCTACAGGTGTTGTTGCTAGGCAACCACCCCACTCCGCAGCTCAGGCTCTGTCAGCCCAGATCAAACCCCTGGTAGCACTTAACCCCGTAACTGCTTAACACAAACACTAATTACCCAGGCCCACCAAAAAGCACATTTATAAGCCGTAATCAAGGGTCAAGGAGGATAGATTCTTAGTACCTTTAGTCTTCAACTAATAGTTGCTATGTCTGAGGCCTAGGCCAAGCTACTCTAGGCAAGGTTTTGAGACATGCTGTTTTTCAGTGATGCTTCCTCTGTGCTGGCTATACCAAGTGGACACAGAATTGTAGTGTTGGATTTCCTTCTGAACTGAGCTGAAGTCAACCAAGTGTCCCCAGCTGCTGCTTCCTGGTCTCCGTGAAAAGTGTTTGCAGTACTTGCTTCTGCATTCTAAATGACTTTTAAGACCTTTGGCCTAAAACTTCACAGATGTACCTGAAATCCATTTCTTTGATGTCTGATTCAGTTAGACTGGAGATCACCATCATTTTTTTTTTTGATGATTCTTCTGACACTGTGCTTTATGCACTCCATCCTTAGGTTCACTTGCTTCCCTGATGAAACAATTCATATTCCAGAGCTAGCAGGGACTACAGGAAGTTCTAGACACAGGTAGATAGTAGATGTTACATCAGACTGTAGACCAAACTCTAATCCAAATGACCTGCCTAGAGAGGCCTCCCCCTTTTACTTGGTGATTGAATCACTCAACTCTTAGAAGGCTCTCAGCCATTCTTGGTGAATGCACGAACACAACTCTGTCTTTAATTTCTGTTCCCTAGGTCTGGGGATGTAGCTCAGTGGTAGAGTGCTTATTTAGCATGTGCAAGGCACTGGGTTGGAGCTCCAGTACCACAAACAGAAGGAAACAAAACAAAAAACAATCACCACCACAACAAAACACTTCATTCTCATAAGACTAACCTCTGCTAGCATCCTGCGGCTCTGATTCTTCCTTCTGTTGGTTGTCTGGAGGGAATGGACAGGTGCAGGCATGTGGGGCTGTGGAAGGGATGAGTCCCATCCATTCCCAAAAAGTGCTGCCCCTCCCCCCCTGCACTGACTGCCATCTTCCCATCATACCAGACCCTGGATGAAACTCAAGGAACCACTCCCACAACACTTTCTCAGCTGAGAAAATGAAGCAACCCTTCTATGGGCAATTGCCTGGTGATTCAGGGAAGAAGGAATAGATAGATTTTGGTTTCTTTGAGCATGTAGGCTTATTATTTATTCAGCAATAACCTCCGAAACGCATCTCAAAGTTAAGTATCATGGTCCAGGCCTGAGTACCATGTTCATGTGCACGTTCTTATTTCCCTCTTACCACAGTGCTGCTGCCATGTGACTCTCTAGCCTGTATGGGAGAAACTGAGGCTCAGAGAAGCTAAATAACTTGCTTCAGTTTGTACAACTCAGCGGTGGCACGGCAGACATTCTAGAACCTATCTCCCCTCTGCTTCGGCAGCATTTTATACTCAAGTTGGAATGATATGGAGAAGATTAGTAAGACCCTCCACAAGGATGATAATGCACATTTGTGAAGTGTTCCATATTAAACTTAATGTGGACGGGGAAAACCACAGCTCAGAGAGTTGAAGTGACTTGCCTGAGATCCTGCCACCTGTGGGACTAGGAACCAGGAATGGGGACTGGAATTGGGACCTTTATGACTCAAAAGCACTTTCTTCTCTTGTCTCCTGTGCCACTGGGCAGTATTCTTCCCATTTCTGGGATGGATGGTGTCTCCTGGTGAAATTCCATGTGTCTGGCATGGGAAGAGAATTCTGGGGTGCAACATAGACTATGTCCTAGACAGACTGGTGTCCTGAAGTGGGAAATCACTTGTCCATCTCCTTTCTACTTCTTTTAAAGGAGAGGAGGGAAGGGAGACGAGTGGGGACTCTCTCTCTCTTACACACATACACACGTACACACTTGCACACCTCTCTTACTATTCCTACAGCCCACTGGCTCCCTGCTTTCCTCCTGCATCTTGAGTCAGTAATGCCTTGGCTTTGGGCTAAACCACCATTGCCAGCTGGTGGCATTAAGAGTTGGGATTGCCAGCTCGGTCACAGGTGACAGATTTGGGAACCTCATCACAGCCCTGGCTTCTTCTCAATAGACCCAATGGGTCATGGAAAGCCCCAGTTGGGGAGCCAAGTGAAGGCCGAAAGAGACTGCACGTTATGGGGTATGCATGGGGAGGGGCTTGCCCCACGAGTTTAACACTTTCATGCAAGTGGTTTCTCCATAAAGTATTAATAATGTTCCTATAATTGATACTTCAGGGCAATAACCTCTGACAAAATGGCCCTGATTAGCAGATAATTGAGTGTGTTGGATTGTGTCCTGAGAGAGCCGAACGCCAGGCAAGGCCCATTAGCCCATCATAATGACCCCTTTTGTCAGGTATTAGTGTCATTAAGAGCCTGCTCTCTGAAATCAGTCCCTTTATTTAACTCTTTTCCCTAATTATATGGATCATTTTACAAATCAAAGCAAATGTTTGCATACAGCCCCCAGGCACGCAATGGAGTGAGGTGTTGGAGGAGCCTGGCTGGGCAGAGCTGCAGGGAGGAGAGTCCTTGGTAAGGGGGACACTTTGTTACTGACTGGGAGCTTTCTGGTGACAGGAGAAGGGTTCTCTAAGGGTTCTCTAAGCCAGTGTTACCTGAGGGCTTGGTGGAGGGCGGGGAACATCTGGATAGGGTGCCTTGCCCAGAGAGCTTGCAGGACACATACAGGTTCATACTTGGATCCACACTGGCAAAGCAACTGGACCTCTGGACTCAGAGTGAGCTGGATCTATGGCACGGAGAGCGGTAGGCTGGGACAGGCTGGTGCCTGAGCCCAGCCACAGGGCTCCTACAAGAAACAGAAGACCCAAGCTAATCATCTGGGTTTTGCCCAGAGCAGACTCACATCTCTGTCAGGAGGTAAGAGCCTCTGGGAGTGGTTGGGGAGAATCAGTAGGACCTAAATCCTTCCAATCTTCGAAGATGTAGCCCATGTGGGCAGATGTCCTTGCTGAGAGCCTGCCAGCTAGGTAAGCAGCTAGTGCTCTTGAGACTCTGGGAATTTAGAGCATGATCAGCCCCTAGGCCACACACACAGAAGTTGACACAACAGAAAGCTCCAGGGACAGAAAGCCACTTTCTGGCCTCTTCTTGCTAGCAGACTCTCACTCATTAAAAAGTATAGACAGCTTCTCACTTATTTGAATGCAGTTACTGCCTGACACCCTTTCTACCTCACCTAGCTCTGCGCAGACCCTTCTATCTCAGTGCGGAATGAATCAGAAAGAAGACTCGGTCTTCTCCAGTAGGAATTGCTCAGAGACTTGGGATGGATAGCATTTTTTTTTTTTTGGCAGCTAAGAAGGATCTACTTTTACATATACCAAAGATGAAGGCACATGGATATCATCCATGATAGGAAAGGCCTAAGGTTGCTGAGCTGGGAGTGATTTATTTATCTGTCAAAATGATGGGGTGCATTTCCTGAGCAGAAGAGTTGGACCTGTTGTGGGTCCTGGGGTGTTATTGAAGCCATCTCTTCTCACTCCATTTCTGCACAGCGATTGCTTCTGGAGTTTGCCTCCCCTTGTTTTAATCACAGTGAGCCTTGTGCTCCTATGATTTGCATTGGGCCTGGTGAATTTCCCAGCATCAGCCTTGGCTGGAGAGCTGCCAGCCGTGGAGAGAAACTGCCGGGGTTTTTGTTGAGGAAGCAGAATTTTGGTGGTAGAGTGTGACATTCTCCTCTCAGAAATAATACCTTTCATTTAAGGTAGGAGAGGAAGTTTGACATCCCGTGAAAATATGATTTCCAGCCCTGTTCTGCTTTGGGTAGAGAGATTTTTTTCTCCTGTGGGGTCTCGTTCCTGAACCAGAGGTGGTAATCCTCTAAGGCGATGTGCTTGGTGGTCTGTGGACCCCTCAGAGGAATCTTCCAGCTTGGGGCTGAACATCTGGAGAGACTACTTCCTGGCTGCAGCTATGCAAAGATCCCGATTCTGCTCGAACCTCAAAGAAACAGCAACAACAAAAAACCTGGGAAACAAAGAGCATTCACCTCACCATCCTGAAAACTGAGAATAGAGGGTGACAGCATATATGTGTGTAGACCAATCATTGAGTAAATATTCAGTTTTACAGCAATTTCCAAGCAGCGATGTGGATTCCTCTCCGTCCACATTTCTTTGCATTGCCTAGGTTCTGAAAGGTGCAGGGTGGGGGGAGGGACACTGAAGATGGAAAGAAGAAAAAGACAGGAGTCCTGTCCTCCAAGAGCTCCCTCTCCTACACATGTGTTGGTGGTATGTATACAGGATAAGTCCAAGGAACCATAGTAACACAGGGATGGAAACAAGGTCTGGAGTTAAAGCAACGCATGTGGGAACGAACCAATGGCCCCTTCCTCAGAAAGAAGGGGAAAGCTTTCCTGAGGACACAGTGCTTAAGCTGAGATCCGAGAACGTGTCAGATAAAGGCAGGAAGGAACACACCACCAGAAGAGTTGAGATTTACTAGAGATCCTGATACGATGGTCGGAACTCCTAATCTGCTATAGCTACTGCTCTAGTATGCCAAATGCTTTAAGTGACCCTTGTCAGCATGTATTTGTGACAGCCCCATTTCACAGTTGAGGAAAAAGAGAAGTTGTTGAGGGAATTTATAAAGATTACATAATCTGCTTAGAGTCACATTCTTACACGTTAGGCAATCAGCCTTTGAGGCCAGACACAAATTCTTTTCCATCAACCATCCTATCTCTGAAAGCCCCATATAACTGTTGGTCCATTTATTCCTCCGGTGACCCTGAGCAGCAGATGCTCTGGGCTTCATTTTCAGGTGAGAAAGCTGGCGGTGTCGCAGGGTGGTCTGGGGCAGGAATAGGCACACTGGGAAGAACTCATCTGGAAACTTGCAGAAGGAACTTGTGTGGTTTCCGGCAGATCCTCATGCCTACTGCTCTGACTCTCCAGAATAATGATGCTAAGTCTCGAGTACTTCGTGGTTCAAATGTAGAGTATGGGGTGACAGGTGGAAGGAAGTGAAATTGATGGTAGGCCAAGTATGGGTCCCCCAGAGAACCTGTGGCTATGTTGGGTTACTAGGCAGAAGTTCCAGATCCCTTGACCTTGCTGGTGTTCTTCCATGTGTCTCCATGGGCTTGATGAACTCTCAGGATCCTTATAAGTGGAAGGAGGCTGAGGAGAGAATGTTGCTGGCGTTGGCCATGGAAGAAGGGTTTCTACATGCTGGAAACATTAAGGAAATGGATTCTTGACTCCAGGCTGCAGGAGGAAAGGCAGCCCTGTCAACATTCTGACCCAGTCAGTGACATTTGGCCACAGCAGCAATAGAGCTGCAGAAAGGACATGTGTGCTTGTGAAAAAAAACATTGCACACTGGATTCACTTACTTAAGACTGATCACTCGTCAACCCATCTTTAATAATGAATGAAGAAATCTCTGCTTTGAAGGGTCTGTGATCCACAGTCTCCTCAGGGTGGAGGTTCATTCAGTGCTTTAACTCTGCACATTCTTTTGAGCCTTATTATGTAGCCTGGGCTGGGCTTGAACTTTTGATCTTCTTCAGCCTTTGGGTGCTGGAACTATAGGCCTATGCCATTATGCCCAGACAGATCCATCCTTCTTGGGAATGTTAGGAAACCAAAGAGCACTGTTTCTTGGCTGTAAGTGCACCACAAGAAAGTGGAGATCTGGGGAGGTGGGGAGGCAGTTCTGTGCCAGCTATATTGTCTGGGAATTGAAGGCACATTCTAGGGCCAGAGTTATTCCACGGGCTCACTCATCCAACCATTATCGACCACTGATCTATTATATGCCAGATATTGTGTACAGAAGAAATAGTGAAGAAACCCGTATTCTACAATAGCTGATTTGGAGTTTCTGATGCCATGACAATAAGCTGTTAAGAAATCACAAAAAGAAACAGGGCCAGGTGCTGGTAGCTCACGTCTATAATCTTAGCTATGCAGGAGACTGAGATCTGAGGATCGTAGTTCAAAACCAACATGGGCAGGAAAGTCTGTGAGATTCCTATCTCCAATTACCCACTAGAAGACCGGAAGTAGAGCTGTAGCTCAAAGTGGTTGAGTGCTAGCCTTGAGTGAAAAAGCTCAGGGACAGCACCCAGGCCCTGAGGTTAAGTCCCACAATTGGGGGAAAAAAAAGTCACAAAAACTGATGTGTAGTTCCAAATTGGTTAGTCCTAGTTTTTGCACCACAGTTGCAAAGACCTACAGGTTTCGTGGAAGGTATCTCTGGAGAGGTGACATTCAGGATAGATTAATACAGAAGACTGTGTGGGTTACCCTGTAAAAAAAACAAATGAAAGGCCAAGAAATGGAAGCAGCATGCATTCGGAGACAGTGAGGGCCAGCCGAGGCCCTCCTGTGGAGCTGGAGATGGTGTGCAGGGCATTGTTGTGAGGAGCTTTGCAGCTCTTCTAGAAGAATCTTGGACCTTACCTTCACATTATGGACAGCCACTGCAGGGGAGGGGGGAAGAGGTAGCTTGATCTGATGTGCACTTCATAAAGATCAGGCTGGCTGTGCTAAGGAGAATGTTCTAGAAGGGTTATGAAAGAGAGAACGGGGAGTTGGCCACTGTGGTGAGTCTGGGCAAAGATGAAGGTGGCTTAGTTAAGAGTGATCGTACTGGTAGATTTAACATTATTTTGAAGACAGACTTCCTAGGAGTTGGCACTAAGTTGAGTATGGGAAGGAAAGGGAGGGCGTGGGTATAATCCCCCGATTTCTGGAAGAATGGCTAAATGGATGTAGGTATGACTTATTGAAGTGTGACGGGTTGGAGGAGAAGAGAAACGGATGGGGAGGATCCCAAGGGTTTTGTTTTGAGTATATTAAATTTAAGAACCTTTTGGCATCTCCTTTTAAAGATGTCAAGGAGGCAGATAGACAAGATTGGTGCTGTGAAGTGAGCCTGAGCTAAATATTACATAGATCTGAGGACTCTTACTCTATAGATACTGCAGGGGAAAGGTGAGCCCGACAGAGTCTGGAGAACACCGTGGAACGTATAGTGTAGTACTGAATATACAGTCTCAGCAAATATCCCATCTGCTCCCCAATATGTTCCTTCCTCTTTTTTCAGTAGGGAGGCTAGGTGATTAGATCTAGTGAATGAAATGTGGCTTTCAGTTGGGAAAAAAAGTAGACATTATTTTTTAATTTCTTTGTCCCTGCTGTCTGCCTCCATCTGTCTGTCTGTCTGTCTTTCTCTATTTTCTTTCTGCAAAAGCAAGGCCTTGGGACCTCTAATTGTCAGAATCCCGAGTGGCTGTGTGAAGGAGACTCCCCTGCAGATATGTTTTTCACATACTACGTGAGGCAGAAATAAGCCAGTGTTATATTAAGCTACTGAGACTTTGAGGTTGTTTGCTATTTCAACCTATTCTATCCCAATACTGGTAGAGAAAGCACGTAACGGTGTTTAACAGCACATAGACCTGGAACTCAAGCGGTCTTGTTCGAATCTTTTGTAGTTACTAGCTAAGTCAGCAAAGGGAAGTCTATGTATCTTAGTTTTCTCTTTTGGCAAAACGGAGCTGGGTATAACAACATTTATGTCTTAGGCTTGTCTTGAGGATTAAAGGATTCAAGAATATGAAGTGCTTAAAACTGTACATATAGAATATCGCCTGTAAGCCATCTTTGTTCAACTAAATCCAAATCCTCTTCTCCCCCCCCCCCAGCCCCCAGCCCCTGGCCCCAGGCTGCACTCAAGTCCAGTGACTTGGATGATGTCGCTCACCTTGCTTCCATATTAACCTCTTCCTACTGTTTGCCACAGCCCTTGGCCTATACCTCCTGCCATTGTTCATGGCGGCCCATCAGTGCTTCTGGGTTGGCATTGTCTCAGGAGAGATGTAAACTTTTTCAGGCGAGGTCAGGAATGTAGAGTCTCAGGAGAGGCCTTCTTTGTGGGAGGTGCTCGCTGATTGGCTGATACGTTTGTTCTGGTTGGTACCAAGGAAGAAGCTCAAGGAATAGGCTGCCAAGGGGCCCACTGGATTTGTTCTTGAGCTGGCAGCGTTGTCCTCGAGCTCTAAGCCGTGATGGCAACATCTTCCAATTCAAGAGACAAAGAGCTCTATTCATAACCTACCCCGCCTCCCGCTGCTTGTCACAGCGGAGTTCAGTCAACTTGCTGCTCTGTAGGGTTTGGTGGCGGCCTGTGAAGGATGAGGGCTGTGGTCAGGACTCATGGGAATGTAATTGCCGGGAAATGCTGCTGCTGCTGGCCTTGGGCAGTGGCTTGGAGAAGACATGTTTGTGCAGAGGGAGGGGCAAGATGTGGATCCCGTTGGCTGTCAGGCCGAAATCTTCACCTCTCTGCTTGTTTCTTTCTTGGTTGCTCCCAAGAGTACTGCATGGGCATGCAATTTAAAATAACTCGTGGTATTTTGAGTGTATTTGGCTTTGAATGTAGTGCATTGCAGGTGTGTAGTAGGTGTGCCCTCTGGAGTCTGTGTGAGGGGTGTCTGTCCCCAGCTGACTGAGTAAAGGCCAGTGAGTGGGATGGGGGGAAGGGAAGCTGTTCTTTTCTTCTTGTTGTTGTTGTTGGTTGTTGGACTTAAACTTGGGGCCTGGGCACTGCCCCTGAGCTCTTCGGCTCAAGGCTGGCATTCTACCACTTTGAGTCACAGCGCCACTTCTGGTTTTCTGATGGTTAGAGATAAGAGTCTCATGGACTGTCCTGCCTGAGCTGGCTTTGAACCACGATCCTCAGATCTCAGCCTCCTGAGTAGCTAGGATGATAATCGTGAGCCACCGGTGCCTGGCTAAGCACAACTCCTCTTCAGAGACTCATGGTTCAGAGGCAGGTAAAACAAAGCCAAGCAAGAGTCCAGTATCCATGAAGAGACATGGGGTGTCCACCACACCGCTCCTTTGCTTCCGTTCCCTCCCCATATCCCTCCTTTATTATCCGGAGCCATTGTCCTTCAGAATGGTATTACATGGTGTTAAAAGACACGCAGGCAACTCCTTCAGCGAGGGAAGAGAGAGGGCTTCTGCGGTGAGTAGAAAGAAGAGAGTCCAGCAGATACCCAATGACTGCTACAATGCCATGAAGAAGGCAAGAGATGCCCAGAGCCCGGCTACTCGGTATCTTTAACATCTAGGCCGCTCTCTGGATGAGGCTTCTTAAGAAAGGAGTGAAAAGAATCGTGAAGTTGGAGCCATGAAGCGATCCTGTCAGTCGTTCAGAGAAAGAATTTCATCCTCCCACCAAGTCCCCACTTAGAGTGAGAAGGGTCAGCCCGGAGAGGTGACCCATCTTGTCCATCCTTGGCCCTTTCCCTTGCTGATGGTTTCATAGCCTGCCTGGCCCCCTGGGGCCCTCTTCTCACCCCACATGCTCTCCACTCCCCGCTGCCCCAGTAGGTCAGCAGGCTGTCTCTTACATTTTTTGTCTGTTTCAGCAAACAGGTCTCCGACAGGCAGGCAGTCATGGCTCAGCAGTGTCCTTCCTTCCCAGGAAGATGCCTGCATCCACAGCGAGGCCGTCTCTGCCCTCCCTGGAGGACCCTGAGTGTCTGAATCGAGTCTGGGGCCGGGGACAGTATGATTGCACCCCAGGATATGGCTGATAAAGAACCTGCTCAGATTTGGGGATGAGGAAGAAGACAGGGCTTTCAGACTCACAGATGGAAATTGCTTAAGTGCTTGTCCTTGATCCCTTACTTACTGGAAAGGAACAGAGAATTCTGAACACATTCTTTCTAAGAAGCCACTCCTGGTGAACTAGTTCCCAGACTCTGTGAATCGGAGTCTATCTGAAGGCCTGGAATTCAATTGTCAAACAGTTAGGGAGCCTTGGGGGCAGGCTAAGGGAGTTCTCTGGGGATTGTGTAGCCTGTGCTTCCATTTGATTCTTCTTCCCCGCCAATCTGGGAGCCTGAAATGTGTTGTGACAAGGAAGAGTCTTTGTGTCCTGACTGCAAACAGTGATTTGTGGGCGCCCCGACTTCACCTCATCTACTGACAGCCTGAAGAATGAGGCATACAGCAAAGGAGGAGGGAGGAGGGAAGAGTAGCCGGCCAGATGAGATGGGTGTGCCACAATGAGGTTTCAAGCCCCTATTTTCTCCTTGTCTCCCACAGATGACCCCATTCACTAGGGAAAAGGTTGAGCTTCCATTGAGTCACCCCATGCAAGAGGGAGAGAGGGCCAATCGATCCCTCTCCATAGCCCCTGGAGGATGTGGGTTGCCCTGGGTAGGGTGGGAAGGAGGCCCAAGGGGAGGGGAAGAGAGCACACTTCAAAGAGGATCTAGCTCCAGTGGCTCTGGAGCATCTGTACTGACTGTAGGCCCAGAACAAGCCCATCTAATCTCAATTAACTTCTGCCACCATCTCCAATTCAGCGTCTCCGTTCACGCCAGTGTGGAGACCTTGGCCGCAGGCGGCTAGGGAGGGGAGACCTCACATTATGTAGGCGAAGAAACCAGATGGGATCTCCTTGCCAGGGCACTGGTAGCAGAGAAAATGCTTGGCGTAAACAGCTGGGTAATTTTCCCCAAGCTCATGCTCTCACTTCCAGCTCTGCTGGTCCAAGTCGATCTGGAAAAACTGGAATGGATTTTTTTTTTTTTTTTTTGGTCTTTGTCCTTTGGGCCTGTGGAGGGATTCTGTCACATCCCGAAGGGTCGTCTCTCTTCGAGTACCAGAAGGCCCTTGTAGGACTGAATCTTAAGGGGTCTGATCAAGGTACCAGAGGGTCAGACTGAGTGCTGTGCAAGGACTTCCTTTGTACCTCAGCTTCTTCTGCTGAACAAAGACAGAATTTTATTACTATTCTATCACCCAACAGGGTGATTCAAATTAATTAAGTGAAACTCAGTTAAAATGGGATGTATCCAACGTTTCGGTTCTCCAGCCATGCCACCACATTTCAGGTGCTGGTGGGCTACTAGGTCAGGCACAGGAGGTACAGAACATTTGTATCAACATACATGCAGCCAGATGCCAATGGCTCACACCTGTGATCTTAGCTACTCGGGAGACTTAAGATCTGAGGAGGGTGGTTCAAAACCAACCCTGGGCAGCAAAGTTCACGAGACTCTTTTATCCAATTAACCAGCAAAAAGCCAGCAGTGGAGTTGTAGCTCAAGGGGTAGATCACCAGCCTTGAGTCAAAAAGGTAAGGGATAGCACGCAGGCCCTGAGTTCAAGTACACAACACACACACACAAGTTCCATTGGACAGCACTCATCTATGAAGCCTCTTCCCATTCTGCTTTATTCTATAGCATTACTTAATCATCACCTATTATTGATTCATATAGAGTCAGTTCTTTGACCTGTGTGAGTTTCCTTTCCTCATCAACTCCTATCACATCTACCTCTACACACACAACATAAAACATACATATAGGCAGGACACACACAGCACCCAACCCACAGAAGCAGGACTCAGGGTATAAATGCTGAGTTCTGAAGGAATTGTGGAATGCTAACTCATGGCCAGTGCTTGTTGCTTACAATGGTGAATTATAGACTTGAAATACACTTTGCTAAGAGACATCGATCAACGATACAACAGGTGTGCCTTAAATTCACATGACTTTTATTTGTGAGTTATATCTCAAAAAGAAAAAGAGTTGAAGTGAAAAGGGACAACTGCGAGTAAAGAATTAGATCCCACACCTCACTTCTGACTGACCGTTATGGACTTTATCTCTAGGGTGCTTATTTCCTGGGTACCTACTGGGTGTCAGGCATTGCTCCAGTGGGGAGCACAGTGCGGTCTGGGAAGGGCCGGCATCTGGGCAGGCGGACCTAGCTTTGCCCAAGCAAACTCTCTGACTCCATAAACCGGAAGCCTGCGGCCTGATTGCGGAGTGCAGTAAGTGCTTCATTGGAGACCTGCCAGTATTTCATGGGGAGCAGATGGAAAAAGAGTCATATCTCCCTCTAGACCTCAGTTTCCCCATGAAGGGGCAGAGTTTGGTGACCTCTGAGGCCGCCTCCTTGCTGGGCATTTCTCCTCCAGCGCCTGGCATCTGAGAGATCTGTAAAGAGAAGGGCTTATGAGGTGTGCGGCGAAAGTTGCCCAGGTTTCTCCTCTATTTCCCAACAGCACTGCCCTTTACCTCTTCTAAATCCTCAGGAAGCCTGGAAGGCTCCTGGCTTTCCCTGGGCCACCCCCTCTTACACTTCTCCTTCCTCTGATAGCACAGCCCCAGCCGAGTTCTTGTCATATTTCCTACTGGATCGGGTGTTTAATTAAAATCATAATTAAAATTGATCTCCTCATTAGCATGCACCTGCTCTGCCTCTCACATCCTCGCGTTCCATTATCCACTGAAGATGTCAGGATTGACAGGCGAGAGCCAGACCCCAGGCCAGCCCAGTTGGAGGGGGCTGGCAGGTGACAACATCTGCACAGAGAGGTTTTCAGTGGAGAAGCTGCGTTCGCAGCTGGGCAGCAGGCAATTAGCACCAGACGGGCTTGTCTGGGGAGACAGCCCTTACTTCCTCCCCACCCCTGTGTGTGTGTGTGTGTGTGCATGTGCACTCACACACACACACACACACACACACACACTCACTCAAGTGACCTGTGACAAGTCAACCTAGGGGTGTTTGGAGAGGAGAGAGGAAAGGACACGGATTATACCCTTAGGAGCCAACCATCACCATTGCCCTCTAGGGGGCACCAGTGAGCAGCAGGCCTCCCACTGGCCTGGCCCCTGTGCCTAGGACTAGTGCACTGAAGTGTGCATGGGTGTGAGTCCTGCCAGCACAGGGCAGGAGAGACGAGTTCTGAGGGCACCCTGGTCTCCACACCTGTCTTGTATCACCCTTGGAAAGGTGAGGGAGGTGAAGGTGAAGCCAGCAGAGACATAACCTAGTGGGCCTGGCCCAGTCCAAGAATGTAGGTTCCACCGGAAGGGGGGGATGTTAGGAAAGACAGGTCTCTAATTGTGGCAAAAACACATTACATAAGATCTAACCACCTCATCACTCCTAACTGAACAACTCAGACGTGTTAGATATGTTCATGTCTTGTGTAACCAGTCTTCAGAAGTTTTTCATTCTGCAAAGTGGAAACTTTGTACCTTGAATGATTCTTTAATGATCTCCCTCCCCCTAACCTCAGGTAATAACCGTTCGCTTCCTGTTTAATTAGACTATTGTGGGTACTTCATCTATGTGGAGTCATACAGTATTTGCTTATATTTTGGGGTTTGGCTTATGTCAGCATAATGTTAATACTTAAGGGTCATCCATGTTGTAGTGTATGCCAGGACTTCCTTTTTTAAGGCAGCATAATGTTCTGCATATATATATATATACCGTTTTCTCTAGCCACTCATTTGTTGATGGACATTTGAGTGGCTTCTACCTCTTGTGCATTGTGAATAATGGGACATCAAACATGGATGGACAATATTTCCTCAAGTTCCTGTTTTTATTCCTTTTGTGTATCTACCCAGAAAGAGAAGTACTGGATCATATGGTCATTCTATTCTTTTTTTTTTTTTTGAGGAATTACCTTGTTGTTGTTGGTGGTGGTTGTGGGGCTTGAACTCTGGGCCTGGGTGCTGTCCTTCAGCTCTTCAGTTCAAGGCTAGCACTCTACCACTTGAGCCACAGTGCCACTTCCAGTTTTCTGAGTAGTTTATTGGAATAAGAGTCTCACGGACTTTCCTGCCCGGGCTGACTTTGAACCGTGATCCTCAAATCTCAGCCTCCGGAATATGTAGGATTATAGGCATGAGCCATCGGTGTCCAGCTATGAGGAACTATTTTATTGTTTCTCACATTAGCTGCACTGTTTTGCATTCCTACTAGCAGGTCATATGGGCCACATTTTTTCAGTTTTTCTATAGTTCTTCAACACTTGTTATTAGGTATTGTATGAGATGCCATTGTGGTTTGGGTTTGTATGATTACTGATATTGAGCACGGCTCCATTTGTTGTTTGTTTATTATAGTACTGAAGTTTGAACTCAGAGCCTTATGATTGCTAGGTTGTTACTTTTATTTTACTTGTTTTTCAAATAGGGGCTCTTATTTTTCCTCCAAGATGACCTGGAACGATGATACTCCTACCTATGACTCCAGTAGAACTGAGATTACAGATGTGAGCCATCATGTCTGACTTGTTTTTTTAAGATGGAATTTGGGATTTTTTTTTAATCCAGGCTGGCCTTGAACCTTTATATTCCCAAACTCTACTTCTCAAATTGCCGAGATTACAGGTGTGAGCCAGTGTGCCAGGCCCTTTTGTGCCAATTCTCTTTTTAAACTATTACCAACGTGAATCATACTGGCCTCATAGGGTAGGTATGTGTGTGTGTTTGGCCAAAGGGCACATCTCTTAGAATCAGGCCATTCATATCCCACAGACCTGCCAGGCACTGGCTCTGTGGCCCTGGCAAAATGATATCACTAAGCTTCAGTTTGCCAATATCCAATATGGAGCTCATCTGCTCACCTAATTAGATGGTCTCAAAGAAGAAATGGAGTAAGAAGCCTCTGCCCTTTTGTGTTCTTCCTATTAATCTGAGTTTTTTCTTTTCTTTTTCTTTCTTTCTTTCTTTTTTTTTCTCAGTCATGGGGCTTGAACTCTGGTCCTGGGCACTGTCCCTCAGCTCTTCAGCCCAAAGCTAGCACTCTACCACTAGAGCCACAGCGTCACTTGCAGCTTTTTCTGCTTATGTGGTGCTGAGGAATCGAACCCAGGGCCTCATGCATGCAAGGCAAGCACTCTACTACTGAGCCAACTTTCCAGCCCCTTTTTTTGGTGGTGGTTGTTAGTTGTGGGGCTTGAACTCTGGGTCTGGGAGCTGTCCCTGAGCTCTTTGCTCAGTTAGTGCTCTACCACTCTGAACCACAGCACCACTTCCAGTTTGGGGCTGGCTTTGAAACATGATCCTCAGATCTCAGCCTCCTGAGTAGTTGGAATTACAGGCATGAGCCACTGGCACCTGGCTATTCTGAACTCTTTTAACAACCCCCAAATGACAAGAGTACCACAACTTCCTCTACCTATGTATAAGGAAATGTAGGTGTGTGTGTGTGTGTTGGTACTAGGATTTGAACTTGGGTCCTCAGGCCTGCCAGGCAGGCACTCTTACCACTGAGCCACTCCTCTCGTGTGATGTAGCTTTGAGTGTCGTCTTTATG
This sequence comes from Dipodomys merriami, assembly GCF_024711535.1. Lineage (NCBI taxonomy): Eukaryota > Metazoa > Chordata > Mammalia > Rodentia > Heteromyidae > Dipodomys > Dipodomys merriami. The sequence continues at coordinate 17,881,633 of NW_027204381.1, forward strand.
TAAGATTCTGTACCAGGAATGTGGAGACTCAGAGACATGGAAGACATGAGCATACACCCGGGAACGCAGTGACAGGTGACTGCCAGGCCAGAGCGAGGAGGGGGCAGCTAGAGCCGGGTCCCCTGAGCTCCAGGCTCCTCTGGAGTGGGAGACAAACCTTGTCCTGCCGCACATGGGGTCTGGGTTTCCCGCCCAGTGGGGACCACCTAGAGCTATGGAGCCAGAGAGTGCAAGGACTAACTCCATGGCAGGAGACCTAGAAACTACCCCAGGAAGTGAAGCCCCCTCGCGAGGAGGAACTTTCTATTCCAGTGCCTTCTCTCTGGATGTGCAAACAAGGGCTTAACCACACTCCCTAGGTACCAGGCAGCTTAAGCCTATGGTGTTTCCCGGAAGTCCCACCCTTTTCCTGCACCCCTCCCTCTCACCAGTGTCTGGGTAGCAGTCACCCTCTGGGGAGACACGATTTCCTGGTCCCGCCAGGTGTGCCTGGCCTGTGCTCCTTCCCAGGGCAGGGAGGAGCAGGCAGCCTGAGAGCCAAGGATGCAGGGGCAGGAGCAGAGGGGAGGCCAGCGTCCACAGGGAGGTGGTTAGCTCTGCAGCACCTCCAATAATAACCATCCCGGGTAACAAGCAGTGGCGGGCGGGAGGCAGGCGCGGCCTTGGGGGCTGGCTGTCCCTGCCTTCCCCAGGGCGCGCTGAGGGAGACTGCAGATAAGGCAGAGGTCAGGCAGGAGGCTCCAGGGGCTGCAGGGGCTGCGGAACGGTGGGGCCAGGTTTGCACTGGACCTGAGGACTCCACGTGTGAGGAAACTTGGAATTCAAGCACTCAGGTCATCTATCGATCAGTATTGACCCGCAGCAGTGTGTTCGCTGCAACAGCCAAAGCTGTCCTGAAGTCTTTTGTTTTTTTTTTAAGATGTGAGATGAGCGAACAGAGATGCTACCTACTTATCCCATCACAGGATAAGCCTGTCACCACCCCAACAGACAGACAGACAGACAGACACACACACAGAGCTCTGAACCCTCCCTTGTTCCACTGTGAATATCCATCACACTATACTACAATGGACATTAATGGGCCTGGGCACAGGTGGCTGTTTTCACCCCGCTGGTCCTGAGAAGGTGGAGGCCACACAGATGGGCCAGGGAGGTGAGGAGTGGGCATCTTGGGCTACTGTCCATACAGTCCAATGGCAACCAAGCGGCCCTCCAGGGCTCACCTGTGAGTGAGAAAGCATGAGGTGTATCTGTGTAGATTATAAAGATGAGTCCAAGGCAGGAAGACGTATGGATAGAATATTCTAGAAAGGAAGGGTTTATAATTTTCTCCTTAACAGGTAGAAATTGATCTCCCGGTTAGCACTGGTAATTCTCCAGTCAGCCTAACTCTCCCTCTGGGCAGCGCATGGGGTCCACAGTCCTGGCTGACACACCACGGGCCGTACCTAGGTTCTGACCTGCCCCAGCTCCTGCAGAATTTCCCTTGATTCTCTCCCTCCTTAGCCCCCTGCCCTCATTTCTGTAGATCCCCATTGCTACCTTCAGGATCTGGGAGAAGTTGAACAAGGTGGAATCCCAGGGCCTCGGACCTCATCCCTTCCCTGGGCTTTCCAATCAGACACCTCTAAGATCTGATGGTGGGTTCCAGAAAAAAAAGTAATGCACAAACACATGACCATTTATTACATTCCTAAAATGAGCCAGGGCCCTGAGGTAAGCACTGGATAATGCAGTGTTCCACACAATCCTTTTTTTAACCATCTCATGAACTTAATGGGATGCTTAAGAGCTGAAGTGTGAAGAAATGGAGGCTCCAAAAGATGGCACAACTTGTCCAGGGCCACGGAGATGCAGCATGGCTCATTCTTCTACAGATAGCACGAAGGGGTGGGAGGAAGCCAAGTTTGTGGACTTATCTTTTCCATGGCGTGTCAAAGGGTCAAGGTCATTACTTGTCAAAGGAAGTGTCCAGTCGCAGCCTTCATCTACTATTTGCTCACCTACTCCCAGTCCTAACTTCAACATGAGATGGTTAGAAGCTGTTTCTTCATCTTTGTGGAAAGTACTCTACCTTCACAATTCCTTAGTTCTTAGGTGTGGTCTTTCATTCTTCCTTCCTCCCTCCTTTCCTTTAAAAGAAAAAGAAATAATTTCCTTATGAAACCAATATCTATCTTGTTCGCCCCCCCTTTTTTTAGATAATCTCAAAGTACTTTTTTTATTGATTAATTTTGGTGGTTCTGGGGTTTGAACTCAGGGCCTTGTGCAATCTAGGCAGGTACTATACCACCGAGCCACATCTCCAGCCTCAAAGTATTTTCAAGACTGTCAAATAAGGACACCATGCTGCTCAGAGAAATTTCTCGGAGGAGCTTCTTCACCAAGAAGTCTCTTCTCTGAGTTCCATGTCCTTCCCAGTAACTTATGTTCCTTTACTTTCTTCATCTTCTCCCAGCGTCGGTCCAGAGCTCCTAAGTCCTAATGGTGTCAGAGCTGGCAAGGGTGGGAAGGGTCTTCCCGTGCTGTCTGGGGAGTCAGGATGGCAGGGTGGGAAGGCAGTATTCTTTGGTTGGTCCAGGTTGGCTTTTGAATTGAACCACCATCACTGTTTCGACCACACTTGGTGCTATTCGGAGAGCTCTGTTTCAATGACTCATTTAATGCTCAGAACCATCCAGGAGGATATGTATCAGTCATTGCCCTTTTACTGGTGAGAGAATGGAAGTGGGACATGAAGAAGGAACTTGTCCAGAGCAATGAACTGTAAGTGCTTGAAGATGCAACATGGGCCTTAACCTTGAATCCAACATGATCCTCTTGCCTCATAGTTCTGAATACTGGGGACATTTAGAAGTGAGTGTGTGTGTGTGTGTGTGTGTGTGTGTGTGTGTGTGTGTGTGTGTGTGTGTGTGTGTTCTGTTTGGTTTTTGGCAGACTGGCCTCGGAAACTTTCTACTGTGAATACCATAGTTCTACAAGCCAAGTTCTAAAGAGCTGACATGTTAATGAGCATCGCTGTGGCCTGCTTGTTCTTTTGTGTCCCCCTGAGCACTTGAACAAAGGACACACTCCGTAGGGGTTGGGTGGGTGGTGAATTGATTGAATTTTGTTGCCTGCAGGAAGCTCCACTGGCTTCCACAGCTGCTGAGGTTGGAGAAGGGGGGGGGGCGGGAGGCCTGGGGGAGCCTGTGCCCCCACCATGGGCAGCTCCATCAGGGGGCATGTGCCAGGCCCTATTTTCTGCATAGATTTTTTGTTTTGAGACAAAAAAATTGTGGGTGCCTGGGAAGCTGGTGAAGCAGATATGAATTCTCCCCCTGCTGCCTCTGCTGGGTCTTTTCCTCCTCTCTCTGGCCGCAAATCTACAGGAGAAATGGGACTGGCTGCAGAAATCAGTAGTGCTGGCCTGCTATGGGTTGGATCTCATTGAACCCACCCCCTCCCCCCAAAAAAAACAACCAGAGGAGACCTAACTAACTTCTGTATCTACCTAAGGACGGGGGCCAGGCTGAGTTAGCTCAATAGGGGTAAGCCTTCACACGTATTTGTATAATAGGTGTTTGCGATTAGGCTGATGGGGCCCACATCTGTCCCCAGGTATATTCAACCCATGGGATCCCACTAGGGGAAGGGGAGAGGGAGAAGGGAGGACAGGGCGGAGGGAGACCTGAGAGGAGGGAAGGCTGGGGGAAGGGAGGGGGAAATGCAGTGTACTGAACAGGAGGAGAGAGCACTCAGGGAAATAAAGGATCTATTTTTTTCCCCCATTTGTTCTCAGCAAACATTTGTCATTTAATTTCTTCCTAATTACACAATTACGTAATTATGTAGTATTAGTAAAATAAAGCCTAAAGACGTTTGAGTAAAGAATTACTTAAGTAAATAATGTCTGACTGAAGTAATTATTTCCTGGGTTTCCTATTTTGAAGTAGAATTGGATGAAATTAGCACAGCATTGTTGCAGAGTGGAATGGGGGGTGGGGGGGGCGGGGGCGGGGGGCAGGGGTTGGGGGTGCAGGCCTGAGCCAGCTGTGGGACCCTGGGGTCTAGCTCCCCCCTCATGGCGGCATGGAGGCCCGGTATCATGGCATCCTCTCGTTCTGGTGGATGAGGAAAATGCCGTCCGCCAGGTGGCTTGGGAGTTATCTTCTGTTTGGAACTAGGGAGGTCAGTTTCCCTTGAGGCCTCTGAAAGGCCCACTCTGGTCTCCAGGGAGTTTGAGGAAGACTCAGGGTGAAGCACATTCTGTCACCGAGTGTTGCATCTCTGCCTGCAAAGCTTCCAGAGGCCACCAGGCCCAAAAAGAGACTCCCCCTCTCCCCCATGGCTGTCCTATTACGTGTGTGAGGGGATGAGGTGGCAGGAGGGACAGGTAGACTCCCAGGCTGTGGAGTAAACTGGAAGGACATCTGTTGGTCAGCCACGTGCCCAGGCTACGGTTGGCTCAGGAACGTCCTCCCTAGTCTATGATGCTACAGAGACAGTGGCATCCTCCCAAGGTTGGACAAGTCTCAGAGCCCAGGGAGCACAGGAGTGGGAGTTATGGCCTGACCTCCCTTTCTGGTGGCCTTGGGCCTGGCTGTGACAGAGGGGAAGGGACCAGTCATTCCACAGTCAGGCCTAGGATGAAAGGATTAAAGGACCCTTGGGTTGGGACTGATGCTGCCACCATGGCCGCCATATTGTCTTTTTGATGCTGCCCTTCCCATATGGGAGGCTGCCCTCAAACATGGGAGCCCTTCACACACTGCACAGCCCAACAACGAGTGAACTCAGCAGTGTCTCCTAGAAGGTGACTCCTAGGGAATCAGTCAGTCCTCTGCCTGCTCCTCCACCCCAAATTGTTCCTCTAGTCCCCTATCCACAGTGCTTGACAGACTTGCTGAGTATCGTGTTTAGAAGGTGTTCACTCTGAGACTCCGCCATGACAATGGGAGAGTACTGGGCAGGGGGCAAGTTTCGGTCTGGTCAGCTCTCCTCTTGGGAGAGGAAAATGAATCTGTCCTTCCCTGAAGCTGCTCTTGAGCGTCTGGAGATGCCATGTTCCTCGCTTGGTGCTGGGGAGAACCTCCTTGGAGTCACTGGACTCCGGCCATCATGGAGGAAGCTGATGTGGGGAAGGTTGCAAGTTCCGGGGAGAGGAAGGTGGTGGAGATAAGATTGGAAGATGAAGCAGGTAGTCTTTTGAGTCTTCAGTGAACTGACCTTTGAATCCAGTATCCTTTAGGAACACAAAGGAGGGGCTTGGGAAGCACTGGAACCAGGGACAATAATGGAAAAGAGGCTGAAACTTCAGGCCAGCCACTCTAAGGCATGCTTTAAAAAAAAAGTTCAGCTTTTCTTCAGGATCTATCCTTCTTTTCCCCACGAGGCCAAATCAGACAATTATGTACTAACATTGAAGATATAAAAGAGAGACAACCTAAACTTCCACCAAATCAATAGAAAAATGGATAAATAAAATATGCCACACTTATTCAATAGAATTCTTTTCAGCAATAAAAAGTAAGTGGAGTAGAGCACTATAGAGAGGTACACATATCAACAAGGATAAATCCCAAGCTAAAGACAGCAGGTTGCATAAGGAAAGATACTCAGTACACGTGGACACTGCTTATAGAGTTGTGAACGACGCATTACCATGCTCCAGACTACTTGTGAATAATGCATGAGAAAAGTCAAGATGGTCAAACTTGAGAGAGTGGCAATGGTGGGTGGGACATGGGCCTGGGAGAGAGGGATACAGCACATAGACTCTCAAACACTTTATTGGCAGTGTTTCATTTATCCTGCTCTGAAGTGGACACAAGGATGATGAGCATATTCTTTGAATGATTAAAGTATTTCATGAGAAATGAGAATGCTCACGAGCACTAATGTGTCAGAATTGTGTGTATGTGTGTGTGTGTGTGAGAGAGAGAGACAGAGAGAGAGATCTCAGAGGTAGGGATGACAGGGTGAGGGGTGCTAGAAAAGACGCAGACCACAGCTGGCTCCCAGGAAGTTTTCTGGGTTGAATACTTATTCAATAAAGTTACTCTCTGCACATAATATTTGCCTATGTAAGAAGCTAAATATTCATTGAGTAATTAGCCAGTTCAAATTTGTGGTATGAAAAGACAATTCCTTCTAATTATAGGCATGCCAGTTAAAAGATGCTACACCAGGGTGCCATTCACTGCCAAGGGAGTTTTAATAAATTCTCACTGGGATTCACATTCACAAAGGTAAAAATAAAACAAAAAGATGCCATTATTTTTGATAATTAAGTACTTACCAGAACTCAAAAAAACACTGATGTTTTGGGCAAATTGTAGGCTCCTTTAAACACACACACACACACAATTCCTAGTAAAGATTCCGCTTCTGTCATTGGCTTTGCCAGTTGCAAAGCTTTCTCTAGTCTAATGCCAGCATCATGCTGACTACCCTGAGTATCATTATCATGGCTTTGACCACTTCTGATCTCAGGGCAAGTTGTCATTTAATTTATACTTTCATTCCGGCTTTTTCATTTTGACTAGTTCTGTTATCTATTTTGTCCTTTCTCCCAATTTAGATCTCAATGCTAACACTGGAGAGCTATGCCTGTTTTAGGGGTAGAGATGGGAGGCCACTCTGAGTTATGTCATTTTTTTCTCCAATTTCTCTACCAAAAGAGAAGTTCAATGATGGCTACTCCATATGTTAGCTGCTAGGGCAGGAATTGCACCTTGGATTGCACCCTAACGTGAGAGACATGTCCAGCTCTACTGTTGAATGGTGAGACTTTGGACAAGTTTTTCACCCTCTCTTCATGGCGGTTTTTCTGTGTAGCTAGCAGGAATCTACCCTGTCTTCCCCTTTCTACAAGGCCCCAGTCCAGGGACTCCCATAGCTGCTTGGTCCAGGGATAATAGTTCATGCAAATTGGGTCAATGGAAGCATTTCCACGGGGTTTTAAAAGCCAGAACTGAGAAAGCCAGTCAGAGTCTCTCTGGTTCAATATGCTACAGTAGAAGAAATAGCCAGATTTTGTTGTGTTTCATTACTCCTCTGCCTTTCCTTGTCTTCTGCCACAACCAAACTAAACAGAAAGCAGTGGGTTAAACATAATACAGTGTGTGTTACTCTTCTGTTACACAAGCACGGAGGTAGTGGTGGAGGACCAGGTAGTGTTTACTAACTTTCTGTCTCTCCATCCTCCACGCAGTTCCAAGCTTTTAGTCATCTTGTTCCTATGAGGATGCAGACAGTTCAATGATCTCTTTGCATTCCAGGCAGTTGCAAGCCCACAAAGACAAAAGAGAAAGAAAGAGGAAGGAAGGGCACATCTCTTCTTCTCATCTTTTTATACAAGTCTTAACACTCTACTTATGCTCCATTGGCCAGATTTGGTCATGTGCCCATGCCTAGCTGCAAAGGAAGCTGGGAAATGTAGTCTGAGTTGGAACCACTACTGTCCTGAATAAAACAGGTAACACCAGGACAAGTATCTGTTAAAGTTTGCTACTAGGAATTGCTGCTACATGGAGGAAGCTGGTCTGTTGTATCACCTTTGTGTTTCTCATTTGACGCTGATCCACATGCAGTATATACATGAATGAAAATGTTATAATGAGACCCAATATTTTTGTACAATTAATATATACTGTGAGACTTTGGACAAGTTGTTCACCCTCTCTTCATGGCAGTTTTTCAGTGTGGTTAGCAGGAATCTACCCTGTCTTCCCCTTTCTCCAAGGCCCCAGTCCCAGGATCATAGCTGCTTGGTCCAGGGATAATAGTTCATGCAAGCTGGGTCAATGGAAGCATTTCCACGGGGTTTTAAAAGCCAGAACTGAGAAAGCCAGTCAGAGTCTCTCTGGTTCAATATGCTACAGTAGAAGAAATAGCCAGATTTTGCTGTGTTTCATTAGGTATTCTTTTTAAGGACTCACCGTACTGCTCCTTGGAACAGTGGGTTTGGGAAATGCAGGGGATGACTGGGCTTCATTGATTTATTAGAAGCGGTTAGGGAGGAATGCGTATCAGACCTGGTGGGCCGGCTTTAAATAGGGAAAGGGTTCCCGTGTAGGCATTTACCCCTTTGCCCTTTGAATTATTCTATTCCTTCTTCAGGCCCTGAAGTCCAGGCTTGGGTCTGGAACACTGCAGAGAGTTTGCAGTTGATTTCAGATCCCTTGTATCTTCCAGTGTTGTCTGAAAACACTGTCCTTTCTCTCCTCTACTCCAGAGTGCTGGGATCAGACATGGCTTCAGAGACTCCAGCTAGAAAACTGCTTCTTCACCTCCTGCCAGACAGGACCCCATGGAAGCATTTCCAAGCCAGCAGATTGCCTGCCTGCAGAATGCCAGGGATCTATGTATGTTATTTGTCAGGGATCAGTGTGAGAATGAGGGAGCTTTCCAGAAGAGTTACCAATCCCACAGTCCTGGTGACACTTCCTGGAGTGTTCTGAGAGAAGGGGAAGATTTCATGACTATTATTACTGTTGCTGTTGTTATTTTGAAAATCCAGTTTATTAGTCCATTTAAGTTGCTATAATAAAAATTCCACGCAGGGTGTCAGTGGTTCATGCCTGTAATCCTAGCTACTCAGGAAGCTGAGATCCGAGGATCGAGGTTCAAAGCCTGGGCAGGAAAGTCTGTGAGACTCTTATCTTCAATAAATCACCAGAAAACCAGAAGGGGTGCTGTGGCTCAAGCAATAGAGTGCTAGCCTTGAGCTGAAAAGCTGAGGGACAGCGTCCAGGCCCAGAGTTCAAGTTCCATGATCTTAAAAAAAAGAGAGAGACAGAGAGAGAAACCCATAAAGGAAGTAGAGCTGTAGCTCAAGTGGTAGAATGCTAGTCTTGAGCACAAAAGCTCAGGGAGAGCACCCAGGCCCTGAGTTCAAGCTTCAAGATTGGCATACACATATAAACACACACACACACACACACACACACACACACACACACACACACACACACACACACACACACACACACACACACACACACACACACACACACACACACACACACACACACACACACACACACACACACACACACACACACACACACACACACACACACACACACACACACTCACTCCATAGACTGGGACTGGGTAGTTATATTATAATCCACATATTCTCTCATAGTTCTGGAAGCTGAGAAGTTCAAGACCAAGCTGTTGCCAGACGGAGTGTCTGGAGAGGATTGCTTCCTACTTCACAGGAAGTTTCCTGGTTCATTGTGTCCTTGTATGATAGAGTGAGGGGGATTCTGGGGCTTCTTTTTATTAAGGCACTAATCCACTCATGAAGATTCATCCTCCAAAGGCCCACCTTCTAATATAGGGTACTATGTGTGAGGACTTAAACACAAGGATTTGAGGGGGACACAAATTCTATCTATAGCACCCAGTAACTGCATAGGAATAGAGCGAACCCCATATTCTATCCCAGGGAGGCTGGAGGTAGAGCTCAGAGCTGATCATGGAAAACATGCAAGGGCAGGTCATTGTGGTTAGTTGACGGACATTCGAGAATGCATTTCATGCTGAGTCTATGGGTAAAAAAATACTTCCCTATGAGCTAATTTTATTGCTGCAATGAACCTCCTCTCTGTGAGTCAGAAGGTCACCCCTCTTAGCCATCATGTGGCTGGAAATCAGAGAAAAGTAGAATCAATGGGCCTCCAGAGGTAATTTTATACATCTCTTGCCTTGATTCCATTAAGTCTAATTGATTAATAGCTAACAATTATTGAGCGCTCATTATCTGAAAGCACCATGCTCAGAGCATTACTTGCATGGTTCTCCCAACATCTCCGGAGTTCAATTTTATTCCTGTATAATGGATGGGAAGACTGAGGCCTGGAGTCATGCTTCAGGCTGACTGAGTTGGGATTCACATGCAATTCTAGATGGATTCCCAGCAGGCCTAGCCCTCTATTTTTCCATGTTCATGGCTTTCTGCCGTGCCCTGGTCTGGAGCTGTTGAGTTCCTAGATGGCACCAGTAACATGAGCTTCTTCCGATACATTGGTGCTAGGAATATCACTCAAGTGAAGGCAATGAATTCATGGTCGCCCCCACTTCCTCTCTAGACTTTTCTGGAGGTCAGGCCCTTACAGAGGAGACAGCCTCTAGAAGATGTTCCCTCCCACAGGTGGCTGGGTAAGACAGGGAACTTGTGGACAGCAAAGGGGCTGAAGGGAGAGGCCATGGTAGAGGATACTTTATCTTCGTGTGTTTCTCCTTCTTGCTACTGCTCCCGGGGATGTTTCTCTGCTCTCAATACTGTGCTTTGACCGTGTCCCTCTGATCTAGTCACCCAGTGGCAAGTATATCCCAGAAAGAAAAAAAGAAAGGTACTCAAATGAAATAAGAAGCAGGGACAACAGTGGAGAGAAGAGAAGATGGGAAATGTCACATGGCTTCTGTGCTACAGCTCAAGGGATTTGCTCATGGCTTTCAGAGCCAAGAGAATATTGTGTATTCATGTACCATCTCATGCCCTCCCTTGCCCAAGGGCTGAGGGAAGTGGGGATGACCCAGTTGCACTGAGCTGTCCCTGAGCAAGAGTTTAGCCTGGCTGACAGGGGCTACAGGTAGAAGAAATTGTTTCCTGAATGGCGCTGGTGGTTGCATGGGTGGTGATGGGGAGAGAGTCAGGGCCGGGTAGAGCCCCCGTGTGGATCAGATAGAGGTTGCCATGATGTACTGAAGAGGCCTGCAGAGTGTTTGGCTCAAACACTCAGGAGCAGAAATTTCTGGAACCCCTTAGCCATCCCTCCTTGGGAGCAGACAGAATCACAAATTGGTCCCCTATTCCCAGGCAGAGGAGATCTCAGGACGGCACTGGATGGGGATGGATGGCAAGGAGAGGCGTGGCAGAGCTACGGTTGGCCACCCCAACGCTTTCACTCACTGGCGTGTGATAATTCACTCACTCAGGGGCACAGGAAGGAGAAGATTTCCCAACTGCGGCTAACCAATGTTGAAGACCTGAAAACAGCCACTTGGGACTGCTTTTATGTTCAGCTGTCGGCTTAGAAGCAAATGGCTAAGAGAACCTGGCCGTGGATCAAACAAATGTGCTGGGAACTGCATGTAAGGCACAGATCTGCTATTATTTCCCGCTGAGGGCCTGTGTGCCCAGCCTGCTCCCCTCCAGCCACTCAGGAGGGGAACCGCAGAAGAGAGAGGAAACTCCCGGAAACCTCTGGTAGGGCCTGCTCTGCAGATGGTTTGGATCTGGGGAACAGTCCCAGCACAGACACATCATAGAGTGGCAGACTGTCAGGGTGGTAAGGGCACAGTGATCGAGCAGAAGAGAACAGTGGCTCTTTCTCTGACCCTGTGGAAGTTCAGGGGCTGGCATCCAGGGGGCTGTGGTTTCGTAAAGGGGCCTTTTGCAATCTAGGGGCAGAGGATCTGGGTCAGAGGGAGCCTGGTCTTTATGGGGTAAATGGGAAGAACAGCTTTCCCCTACCAATCCATCATTTCTTTTTGTTTTCTTCACCTCTAGCCAAAGGATTCACCTGCGGTAGTTTTGTTTACAAACCAGATGCCCGGTTGGAGTAGAAGCTGGGATCCTGGGGGTGATTCGAACATTGGAAGAGATACACTGCTACTTCCTTCAGAACACAAGCTGTAACAGTAATAGAAATGCCAGCAGACATCATTATCTAATGTTTGCCAAGCTGCCAGGCACTGGGCTAACTGCTTCAGGAACATCAGATTTAATCTCCCAACAATTCCATGTATGGGTGAATGCCACCCCTCCCCTCCACCCCTTCCTCCCCCAGCCCCCCCGACCTCACACACACTCATGACCATATTCTCGGGGATGAAAGAGTCTTGGAATGCTTACCCCAAATAAGCCCAGGTAATTTCCGAGCAGGTGTGTGTTACTCAAGGTTGGCTCCAGGTGAATTATTAACGTACTGATGCCTTTATTGGCTGGCTCAGGGCAGGTGGGGACAAAACACAATGAAGTAGCTGAACAAGCAAGATGTGCCAAGAAATTCAGCAATGATTTTTTTCAGTGTTGCAGCAATATCATGTAGGACTTTCAAGGCTGGTCGGTGTATGCAAGGAGGGCAAACATGCTTAGACTCATTGTACATGCGAAGCAACGGAGAGGAAAAGAGACGGAATGATTTTGCCAAAGCCACATAGCAGATTTGTATAACCCAGATTTGAACCCGTGTCTCTCTGGTTTCAAACTCCAGACCAGATGTCAGTTCAGAGGAGAGCATTATAGACTTTGCTCTGAATACAAAGGAGGCATCTAGATGCACAGCAGAGTACACACCTTCTTGCACTGGGAATTGATTATATAGGATAGTATTCATCTTGCTTCTAATAGGAATTGCCCAGATAGTAGGGGAGGGTCATTCCCTAGCATTCTTTCCTTGTCTTAGAATCACAATTACAGACTCTGGGAAGGGGGGCGGGGGACAAGCCTTGAGGGATACGTAGTTCAAGCCTCTTCTTCCTTTATTACATCTTTTCTTTCGGTATCAGACCTTTCAAGATTATGCAGCTACACCAGATGGCTAATATATGACTGAGTGGAGATGTCAGGAAGCCTGGTTCTGAGGCCCCAGCTCTTTCCACTGACCTGTTCTTGTCTTGACAAGGAGAACACAGGACAACTCACCCTAATGTAACTTAGGTGTTGTAAGAGTTTCATCCTTAAGCTATTATCCTCTCCATGCTCCCTCCCTTCTTCCAGGACAACTGGTAGGTCAGGTGATTTGATACTGTATAACAGACATGAGGACATGGAAGGTGCTATTGTTAAGTATGTTTTAATTGTGTGCCCCACAGAGGTTTGTGTCATTAAAGCCTTGACCTTCAAGATGGTGCTAATGAGAAGTGGTGGGTCCTAAAGGGAGGTCTTTAGGTCATTGGAATGTATTTTTTTTGTTGTTGGTGTTGTTGTTATTGTTGGACATGAGGCTTGGAGCCTGGGCATTGTCCCTCAGCTCTTTCACTCAAGGCTAATACTCTACCACTTTGAGCCACAGAACCTTTTCAGGTGAATCATTAGAGATAAGAGTTTCATGGAATTTCCTGTCCAGTCTGGTTTTGAACCTCAGATTTCAGATCTCAGCCTCCTGAGGATTACAGGAGTGAGCCCCCAGCACCTGGCTGGAATGAGCTCTTAGAAACTAGTTCTTGTATAATTCTGAGAGAGAGAGAGAGAGAGAGAGAGAGAGGGAGAGAGAGAGAGAGAGAGAGAGAGAGAGAGAGAGAGAGAGAGAGAGAGGGGAGAGAGAGAGGAGAGAAAGAGAGAGAGAGAGTTGTTAGACTGACCTCTGGTGCTAGAAATCAGGAGAGAGAGAGATTTTCCTGAAGGGACGCAATGACTGGGGAGAGCCACAGACATCTGACAGGTGAGTGGGAACATTCTATTTCTTGGTCTAGACTTTGGGTACATGGATGTGGAGAGAAAGTAAAACTTGCTGAGTTGTGCATTATGTTAAATTTCCATAATCTGATTCTTATTTTTTCTTTCTCTTATACCAAGAAGAGAAAAGTGAGGAGAAATAGAAGAACCATCTTTGTATACTAGCTTCAGGTCCGTCACTGTGTTAGCTATCTGGCAGGCATTAACTCACACACCTTCCCACTGTGTCATGGTGTTCTTCCATCTGCCAACAGGGTAAGTGGTACTCAGAAAGGGGACGTGGTTGAGATCCTGCTGCCAGCAAATGCTGGGACCTGATCCTAACCCAGGTTCATCTGAATACAGAGCCTGGAAGTGGCGCTGTGGCTCAAGCAGTAGAGCGCTTGCCTTGAGCTGAAGAGCGCAAGGACAGCGCCCAAGCCCAGAGTTCAAGCCCCACGACTGACCAAAAAAAAAAATCTGAATCCAGAGCTCACCTTCTTGATTCTACATCAGGTAGCTTTCAAGAGCCTCTTTGCTTTGAAGTTAGATTGTCTCACTTTGAGGACCTTGTGTGGTCATGATGCTGCATGATCTTGGGCAAGGCATTTAGTCTGTAGGTTCTCACTCTTCTTGGATGAAGAGTGTTGCTCTTCTCTCGGGGGAATTTTAGTGAGAGTAGAGATGGTGGTGCCTGGAAAGGGATCAAATAAACAAAGCTTGTAACCCAGGCACTCAGCAAATGGTGCCACATTTTTTCTCTATCTGAAACTTACTAGGTGTGCGTGCCCTTCTTAGCACAGGGCTGGAATATGAAGCAAAACTCCCCATGCTCCTCTCCTGGTGTTACCACTCTAGTAAAATCGGAAGAAAATGAACATCAAGGGCAATTTTGGTGGGAGCAAAAGCCATGTTTAGCTTTTGTGTGTGTGTGTGTGTGTGTGTGAGAGAGTGAGTGAGAGAGACAGAGACAGAGAGACAGAGAAAGGTGCAAAAAAAGCCTTACTTTGGCATTGAGGGAGTTGAAAGGTTTTATGCAAATGGTCTTAATATGATCTTAATACCAGCTCACAAAATTGAAGCCCATTTTCTTGATAGGAGAGAGTGGAATTGTGGGAGGGAAACTTCCAAAGCTCTGTGCAAGAGTCGCTTTGTTAAAGACAGGATTGTATGGCCTCGTTTTATAATAGAACTGAGCTAAACTTTTATTTATTTATTTTCCCTTCTTTGTCGGCCCTCCAAGAATAGCCAGGAAAGTGGATAGAAGGTAAATAGCATCTGTATTTGTTCAGCACCAAGTCTCCTGTCCCCAAGTTTCCATGTGTCTACTGAGGAATTGGGAGCTCTTTAGGGTTGAGAGAAGGGGTGAGGGCGTGGGTGATGGAGGAATGCTCTTCTTCGGGGGAGGATACAGATGGAGTTTGATATGAACTCAGTAGTGGCCATGTTGTGAACGTGTGTGGTCCATGAGCAAACAGGGGCCAGCTATCTGCTTCAGCAAGGTTAACTCGACAGGGCTGTGCAGCGCCCATGGCTGAAAGACCCCCTTCTCCTCTGAAAGCTTCAAAGATCGGAAGGGATGGGGAAGTAGGAGTTTAGGAGAGGGAGAGCACCCGCCCCCCCCATCCCACTCACAGAAGTCTTCATTTCTCTGTTCCTAAATTGTACACATTGATCTGCTGTGTACAGAGTTGCAGCGTACGCTGGCAAGAGCATTGGAGTGTGGCCGGCCTACATATACTCGGGTTTTAGTTTTAAATGAGCTGAGAGCTGGGGGAATGGCTTGACAGCCATGGGGGAGCCCCAGTGTCTGTTTCGCACCAAGCAAGTCCTTTTGTAGGTTGGAGCTGTCAAAGCTGTCCCAGGGGTGCCTGCCCCCCACCAACCCCCAGGGAGGGGAGATTCCCCTATGGGTTCTGCTGGTCAGTCACCACTGTGCAGAGAGGGCCTGGGTCAGAGAGCCAGGGTGCCTGTACTTCTTTTTTGGCTACTGCTCTGATCTCTACCCATTCAAGGTCATAAATCTAATGTATGAACCTTTCTCAGTGGGAAGTGGGCGGTGGGGGGGGGGGAGTCTTTTGAGAACGGTCAGCAGCCATTTTTTTCACGACCAAACAACCAGGGTACATACAGCTGGTCCCTTTGTTTCCTTTGCTCGTATTAACGTTGTGATTAATTCCAGACCAATTGTTTTTGATTTTCTTCTTCTTCTTTTTTAATATTTCCTGGCCTTTGCAAACCACCTACTCTTCTCTGAGTGACTTTGATTGAAGTCTGAAGTTGGAAGGTTCAGCCCTTGAGTTTCTTGTTATTGGAAAATGTAGCAACTTCTCCCAAGCCAAGAAGAAAAGGGTTCTTCCCTCCTCCCTTGTCTCCTTTCTCCCCTCCCCTGCCAATTCTCCTGGTATGTCAGAACTTTAAAAGAGCTTGCAAGAAGTAGGTATTTGGGAGGCACTGATGGTGTGGCTTATGCCTGTGATCCTAATTCCTCAGGAGGCTGAGATCTGCAGATCAAGGTTAGAAGCCAGTGGCCACCCCCTCCTCCCAGCCCCTCCGCAAAACCCCACCCCAGTTTCCCCAGCCTCCTGGCAGGAAAGTCCTTGAAACTATCTCCAAATAATCAGCAAAAGCTGAAGTGGAGCCATTCCTCAAGTGGTACCGCTTCAGCCATGAAGGAGAAAAGAAAAAAAAGCTAAGGGATGGCATCCAGACCCCGAACACACACACACACACACACACACGCACACGCACACACACACACACGCGCACACACACACACGCACACACACGCACACACACGCACACACTATACCGTTATTTATTCTCCATCCTTTCCTCAACTGGATTTTGGGCAGAGGCCAAAACTCAAGAGGAAAGAAGGCTGCAGCCATCTGAACGGTCTCCTTCAAAACCCAAGTGTTTGTTCCTGTGGGGGCTGCTTGGCCCCCCAAGCTGCTGGGGAGGTCTGCGAGAGAAGAACGGGGACACTGGGTGCACCCCCCCGTTCAGCACCATCCATGCACAAGTCACCCCCACCATGGCTCAGCAGGGCGCAGTTATGAAAGACCCCCTTGTGCTGCAGGCGGCTCCTCAGGAGGGAGCCCCCTTGGGAGGAAACTGCCTACGCCCAGGGTTGGCTTTGCTGAAGTTTATAGCTTGCTCAATAAAGCTATTGTGCAGCCCCCTCCTCCTTCGGAAGGCAGGGAGGTGGACTATTGCTTGGGAACCTGGAGACATGGAACCCAGGCAGGCTGGGGACCCCCGTGGGGGGCTGACACAGGCAAAGAAATAATGGGGTTCCCTTCTCTTCCTCATCCTCTAGCGGGTGTTTCTCCCCCGCTGGGTACCTTTGGGAACGCTACACAGTTTGGTCCTGATCTCTGATCCTGTTCAATGAGGAAACCCTGGGAGGACTTATTGATCAGGTATGGGTGCTGGGCTAGGGTGGGGGCTGCTCCCCCAAAGTGTGCAGAAATGCCTGGGTCAGCTGTACTTGGTTAGTGAGTCAATCTAAAATGTCTCCCCGATCCACTGCTGCTTTTTCTCCCTTCAGATTTATTTTATTTCTATACACACACACACACACACACACACACAGACACACACACACACAGACACACACACACACACACACACACAGACACACACACCAGCTCAAAAAACGTAATGAAAAACAAAGATTGGTTTCAGAAATCTGAGGAGGTCGGAACCCAGGGGCCCCAGAGTCTCACCTGGAATTTCCCAGTGGGGTGGATTAAAAGCAATCATTACGCCCAGGGCAGGGACCACCCCGGCTCACCTGGCTGATCCTTGGCCTCTAGCCTTCTTCTACTCTGCTCCAATCTTCAGAGAACAGTGCTGAGTTCAGGAAGCCAGTGCCTGGAGCAAGCAGCTGAAAGGCAGACCGGGTCTATACTGGGAGAAGTTGGATAACAGCCCTACACAGCCCAAGAGTGGAGGTAAGGGAGGGAGAGCATCCAGGCTGTCCTGCAGAGGAGGGGACTGGAGTTTAGATGTAGGGTAGAATGAAGGACCCAATTCCAGTTCTAAGCATCTATCTGCCAGGCAGTGGCTCCTGGTCCAGTCTTCAAGAGGGTCTGACTGGCCCAGAGCTTTTCTAGGTGTCTCACACTTGGCAGGATCTTAGCCCTAAATACTTTGCCATGATCAGCACGTATTTATCCCTTGCCTCAATGAGGCTCAAATGAATTGCTCCTGCCTCAAAATTAGAAAGGAAAAACCACACACAGTTCCTCCATTCCTGAGTTCTGCTCAGAGCTGCAGTAGCAACTGCACATGGGGGAGGCACGAGGCCTCCCGGCGGGGAGCTGGGGTGAAAGTGGCCTGTGCGTATAGATAGACGCATGGCCTGTGCGTATAGATGCGTGGCCTGTGGCTGGTCCAAAGGGGTCTATTCGTTCAATTCCAGCCGATATCCACAGGGCCTGGGGTTTACTCCATTAGGAAGCCAGAGAGTGCTAATCAATGCTAGAAGGACTCTAGTTCGCTCCTAAGGGAAAGAAAATATACACAGCAGCATTCAAATCAATGGAAAATCTGCGCGCCCCCGACCCCAACCCTCTCCCCTTTTGTACATGGCTACCTGACTGCTGGAAGATTTGGGAGGAGGAAACAGGCTCTTCCTTAGAGGACAGTAGTGGACAGAGGATCTCTGAAAGTTGAGATGCTGAGAAGGACCTGCTAAGAGACTGAGGCGGGCTCCAGTTCCACATTACCTGTGAGCCTTGGGTACCACCACGGCGTCCTCCGCCCTCAGTCTCTTCTCCAGAGTGGTAATCAATAATATTAAAATATACTCCCCGCCCATCAAGGGCTTCGTGATTTCACTTGATAACCACAACCCCTTGAGGGTAATCCTCAGTATCATCATTTTAATTTCCACAAATAAGGAAATTAAATGACTCAGCTGAGGCTCACGAGAAGTTAGAGCCATAGCATCCCAAATCTATACCCTCTGACCCCCCAAGCTCTAGGAGGTGTCTCTATCTGGAGTGAATGGGGAACCTATTTCCTGCCAAGGGCCATTTGGATATTTATAGCATCATTTGAGGGCCACACAAAATGCTCAGTATAGGAAGATGGGTCTGTATCAAGAGGGACAGCTGACAAGCTTGTCTGTCTATCCTGTTACAGACCAAATGATTTCTGAGAGCCTTGTATGACCCATGGACAGCCTCTGTATCATGCTATGCAGTATCTTGTAGGAAATACATGTACTTACTACTAAATGCATCCCCGCTCTCTGACACTATGAGATGTTATTGCCATTTACCAATTAGAAAATAAATTCAGAGGTGCAGAGAAGGAAAAGACTGGTCCAGGAACATGTGGGTTTATTTGTTCCAAGTCCTGGAGTCAACACCAATACTTGGTCATAGTTTCATACTCCTTAAGAAAGGACTTTGGAATTCTGGGAATCTGGGATCTTTTCTACACACAGCACACTGGGACCCTGCAATTTTCTTTCCTAACCTGATCTTATAGAATTGCCTTCTCCCATTCCACAATGGTCACTAAAGTCAAGTACCTCTAGAGAAAAGATTCAGGGACACTGGAGATGCTGGGCTTGGGGTAGGGGTTGTGAGAGGAACTCTCTCTCTCTCTCTCTCTCTCTCTCTCTCTCTGTCTCTCTCTCCTCTTTCTCTTTCTCTCCCTCCCCCCCCATTCTCTCTCTCTGCCTCACACCTGCCCTTCTAGCCCAGGAAGATCCCCTATCTGGGGAACAATACTTCAAGGGCAGTCATTCCTATACCCACTCCTGTTGGTGTATCTACAGAGATGATCTGTGAAGCTGGCTCCCAGCTCCTGGGAACCCTCATTAGATGCCATCTCCAGGGATGTGTGTCCTTTAAAACTCCCCAGTGCTGGGCTACCCACTTCACCAGCAGCCAGAGATTGATCTTTAGGATGATTTCATGGTGAAGTTAGACTCTGCTTGACAACGAGTATTGTAGTCATTACTGAGACTGAACGGTGACCAGCAGGAGCCACAGCTCAGGGTGACCTCCAGAGATCGACTTGAGAGAAGCTTTCTCCTCCCCCTTTGAAAAGGGGACAGCCAGTAGATGGCCTTCCTGTTCAACATCCTGTCCTAGTGCACTCTTTATACACTGCCCGATGAGACAAGGAGTGCTCTGAGCTTCTCTGATTATTATTAACCGTAATTACTTAAGGTAGTTTCCTATGGAGTTGATCACTAATACTATCTCATCTAACACCCCCCAAGTCAATATGGGATATAAGGGGGCTTTTATGTCAGTCTTGCGAGTGAAAACAATGGATCTTAGAGAGTACAGGGAGTTATGCAAGGTCGTGACCTAGAAGGGAGAAGAGCAGGATCCCTGGGAGTTGGGGAGTAGAATTCAGACCACCCTACCTCATAAATCTAGACCACAGCAGCGGAGTTATTCCTCAAGCTGTCCTTTGAAATATTGTAATGACCAACCTTGGAATGAAGTGCTGTGGGGTGTGTGATGATGTGGAGGCCGAGAGGCGGGATTTAGGGTGTCTCTCTTCCCAGGACGTAGGACCACGCCATTCATGGAATAGACCCTCATAAGTGTTCAGTGTGAAAATGAGTGACTACATGATTGAATAGAGAGACCTCGGCTCAGCTGCTTCCTGGCCACACTTGCCTCTTGATACATCATTTTGTTTCTTGTGTTTTCAACATCCCTTTTCAAATCTTAAGGAGAAAGAAAAGAAAGTAACAATGGATTGTTTGCTCAGTGAACTAACAAGAATCAGGCTGTTCTAGGTAGAGCAATTGAGGCAGAAACTTGTTCTACACAGGGCTGAAGAACAACCAACCTGAGGAACTGTCTTTGCTCACTTCCCTGACTTCCTGACCTCCGAGGAAGGGAGTTGAGAGCCAATTCCCTTCTTCTGTCAGGACTGCTGGACATGTACAACTTTGGCTCCCAGCTAGAACCCCTGCTTCAGCACAAAGGACCCGAAATCTGTCCGCCTCACACAAAGCTGCTTCTGCATTTCATTTGGAGCAAACTACTCTTCATAAACCCCAGAAAGAACTGCCCATCATCGTAGGGGTGAGGAAGGCAATGCTGCTGAGAGGGGGGAACACACACACACACACACACACACACACACACACACACACACACACACACACACACACACACACACACACACACAATTAGAGATACAATTAGTGTTGCAAAAAGCTGGTCATAAATATTTGAGTTCTGTCTCTGGAGAGGAAGGACAAAATGACAGCTCACAATTCCTTGTATTGACAAAAGAGGAAACAGTCCATGAAACTGGTCATTTGCCTGGGCTTTTTTTTTTTTTTTTATCTATCAGATCCAAGAGTAGAAACAAGGGAAGCATGAATGATTGGATTAGCTGCCCAGCCTTGATGTGCTTTTGCAGTATCAGCAATATGCAGTTACTGTAGCCCTCCTATGGACCTGGGCAGGCACACACAGACAGGCTCACGAGCCAATGGGGGAGGAGAGCCTCTGTGCAGCGCAGCAGAGAGGGCCTCTGGCTCCAGCACACCCGTATGACAGTAGAGGAGAGAGGGAGCGTCATCAAAGCCAGACAAAGGCAAAATAATAATAATAATAATAATAGAGTATCTTTCCCTCAGACCTGTTCCTCCTCCCTGTTGGAGGAGAATGCCAGAACCCCTGAGCATTGTGCATTCTTCCATCTCTCTCTCGAGGGCACAGACCCCTGGTGATGATGCCCTTTCAATTGGTACTGTTTGTGCTTTGGCCTTGCCTTCCAAGAGTCCATTTGGTTGTTCCTTGGGTGGTCTTGGCTCTACCACCTGCTCGATGTGGCAAGGCCTGTTCACTTGGCACTCCCAAACTCTCCAAGGCCTACCTTCTCCATCTCCACTTTGGTTTCACCCTGCCCTTCCCCCCCCCCCCCCCCGCAACTCCAAGGCACTTCCATGTTTCCTGGTGGGTGTGAGGGATGAGGATGGGAAGGGAGTGCCCTGAGCTAGGTGGGGCA
Source organism: Dipodomys merriami (assembly GCF_024711535.1). Lineage (NCBI taxonomy): Eukaryota > Metazoa > Chordata > Mammalia > Rodentia > Heteromyidae > Dipodomys > Dipodomys merriami. The sequence continues at coordinate 17,903,015 of NW_027204381.1, forward strand.
GAGGCCCCCTCTGCAGTCATAGGCAACCACCTGGCACCTACACCCACCAGGAGGAATCAGAGCCCCCCCCCTTGCTGGGGCACGGTGCCAGCATGGCAGATGGGCATGTGTGTCAGCTGCTAAGGGACCTCAGATAGGATCCAAATAGGTCTGCATTTTTGGAGGGCAGGACATTCTCTCCTTTGCTTCTCTTCTCAGATGCATAACCAGCTGCTGAGACCATCTACCTTGTACTGCCTTGGTTCCCCATTGATGTCGGATACCACTGCCTCTATTTTCAGCCTCTGAACTTGCTTGCTAGTGGGGAGGATGCTGGTCTCTTCCAATCTGCCGATCTGCTTGTATACACCTCTGGACCGGGAAACACAGGATCCCGAAATCTGCTTGCTGTGGCTTTTTCTTTGACATTCCTGACAAATGATTGCAGAGTTTCCGTTGATTACTGGAAAAGTGGTGGAAAGCCACTGCTGCCGCATGGCCAGCGATTTCTTTGCTGGCTTATAGTAGTCGTTGGACAACTGCATTCCCTAATAGCAAAATCTGCATCCAGCTTAATTCCAGCTCTGCCCTGGAGCAACTGAGCACGAATCTGCCCTTTCTTCCCCTATGACAGCTCTTCAAATACTTTAAACCAATACTCACATCCCCAAAGAGATTTTGCTTCTCTAGGCTAAGTATTTTCCTGTCCTTTCGATTCCTACCGTCATACTTTGAGTGACATAGGATCCAAATGACTTCTTAAGATTGTCTAGTAGTAGTTTCTGTGAAAGAAAAAAAAAAGATAGGGGCTGAATTCCAACCAACCTGAGTTTGGGGCTGACTGAATAGAATGAAGACTCGCTGGTCACAGTCTTAGCTGCCATCTATTATAATTTAATTATGTGCCTGTTTGGACTGAACAGCCCTTAACAGAATCATTAGTATAGGATGAGGTCTATCCTTACTCAAGTAGGTATTTGTTAGCCCAACGAACTCCCTTCCCATAGCTTAGTCCACTCCTTCCCCTCTCCACAGCTTAGCACGCTCCCTTCTTAGACAACACTAGGCCCATGTAGTAAAGGCAGTAAATAATCAGCCTCCAACCCCCTTTACCTTGGGATGGCACTTCTTTGGGGCAGCTACCACCATATAGGAGCCCCTTAGAGTGACCTTCAGGTCTGGGCAGCTGCAGGACCCTTATCTACTATTTGGACAGCAGCCATAAATCCTAGTCTGCCATGATGAAGCCCCTGGTCCACACGTCCACACCAGGGTTTCCGCCTCCTGGCCCCTTCCAGCCCCCCCTAGACCTCCTAGGTGATATAGGTCACCTCAGACAATACCAGGCTCTTCTCACTTGTCCCTTGTGAGAAGGGGTCTTGCTGGCCATCTTGCCCAGCAATAAACCTTTCTTTGTTCTCTGTACCTGGATGTCTGCATGGTTTTCTGGCAAAGTCCAGATCATCTGCCAGTATTATTGTTTATATTTTAGAATTAAGAATTGGTATATAGTGGTAACTTCCTTTGCGTGGGTCACATAGCTGGTCAGTGACAGACCAAGGGTAGAAATCTATGGCCTTTTGTTTTGCATGAACAGAGCAGTCACTGCATGGGAGACTGGGTCAGAGATTGGAAATGCATATGATGTTCCTGTGCAACCACACACGTATGTGGCAAAGAGTGGAAGGTGAACCAATGTATGTCAGCAAGAGTATTCCTAGCAAGACTGGGGATGTAGCTTGTTTAGCATGTGCAAGGCCCTGGGTTCCATCTTTAGCCCACACACATGCAGACACAGACTCACACGCACTCATTCTAGAGGGGAGGCCTGAGTATGGGCAGGAGAGAGGCCAGGGAACTTTCATCCTCAGCTCTTTCTACTTGCTTCTTGTTTGAATGGCTTTAAGAATATAGTGTCATCAAGTAATTTTAAGGTGTTTGAAATGCAAGTAAGATGCTTGTGACTCAGACTGGACCTTCGATGAGGTTTAAATCTGATGGAGGAGCCAAAATATACTCAAGAATGAAAGAAGTCCCAAACGTGAGTGGTATCACTGCACAACCTGAGAGCTAAAATCATGGGCTATGGAGCTTCAGGCTCCAATCACAGCTCTGTCCCTTATTAACTCTGTAACCATACACAAGTTAAACAATCTTCTGATTCCTCTCTCCCTCATCCATAAAATATGCATCATAATTTTTAAGACACACCAGAGCTCTTTTAGTTCTTTGAAGCTGAGGTATAATTTACAATCAGTGGAATTAACCCTATTTTGTGAATATTTTTAAGGATTTTGACAAACACAGGAAATCATGTAACGACTACAATGAAGATATAGAGTTAACTCCAACTATCCCATAGGACCCCTTGTGTCTCTTTGTATTCAACCAGTCTCCCCCTCCTTTAGCCCCTGGCAACCACTAATCCGTGTTCTGTTCCTATGGTGTGCCTTTCCCAGAATAGCTTATAAATGTATTATATATACATACAGCCTTTTGAGTCTGGCTTCTTTCACTTAGCATAATAAATTCGAGATTTATTCATGTTGTTGTGTTTGCCAATAGTTTATTTCTTTTTATTGCTGAGCAGAATTCCATCGTGTGATACCCCACGCTCTGTCTCTCAGTTCACTGGCTGAAGGACATTGGAGTTGTTTGCAGTATTTGGGGATTGTGAATAAAGTCTCTATAAATACTCACATGTGGGTTTTATGTGATCATAAGTTCATTTCATGTGGTGAACACAGATTGCAATCGCTAGGTCACATGACAAGACTGTACTTTATGAGAAAACTGTCAACCCTTTTCTCAAATGGCCATATCCTTGCGCATTCTTACCTGCTCAGCTGGAGCGTGGTGTCCTCAATGTTTGATATTCATTTGTTCACTTTTTGTTTGAGCCATTCTAGTAGCTAGGTTGCATTTTTCACTGTAGTTTAAGTTTATGATTATTTAATTGCTAATAACGTTGAGCATATTTTCATGGGATTGTTTTCTACCTGTGCCTCTTCTTTGGCAAAATGTCTATTGTTCATTTTTTTTGAACACAGTTGATTGTGTATTGTTCAGTGTCAGTATTTCTTTTTGTATTCTGAATCCAAGTCCTTTGTCAGATATGAGCTCTGGAAATATTTTCTCTGTCTGTGTCTTGTTAATTCTTTCAGCGAGGACTTTTGAAAAGAAGTTTTTCGTAGTGATGAAAAGGCAATTTGGTCAAATTTTTACAGATTATAATTTTAGTGTTGTATCTGAGAAATCTTAACCTATAGTCACAAAAGTATTCTCTTACGTTTCCTTCTAAAAGTTTTATAGTCTTAGTTTTCATGTTCATTAGGTTCATGTTCCATTTTAGATTATGTTACATATATATATATATATATACACACACATGCAGATATGCATATATGTATGTGTGTGCATATGATGTGAGTTAAGAATAGAAGCCACTGATGGTATCACTGACCCAAACAGGATGGAGTTTGTTTTAAGAAACCAGATCCATCTTCTTGCCTCTGATCGTGATCTCACAGCAGATCTCCCAGATAGAAGAGCCCCAAAGGGATGGTCCAGCCTCCCTTGTTTTTTTTTAGGACAAGTGTCCAGCTCAGCTTAGGCATTTTAGTTTAGTTGCAGATATTAGGCATGGGGTAGAAGCAGGCTATGAGATGGGAGAAGTGCAGAGGGAATGTACAGTGGGATGGAGTGCGTGGGAAATGGGAAATCTAAAGTCGTTCTGTGCTCTCTGACCCTGCGGTTCCCAGCAGTGACGGTACCGACGTGGGCGCTGTAATACAAGCCAGATTGCCACTTGCAACTCCATCGTCCAGTGGGTGCCACTCCTTCCTCCTCGAGGTGGCTCCCTGAAGCATCAATACAAACTTCAACTCAGAAAAACAGCTTCCCGGGGGAACCCAAGGGACATGGTCCAGTAGAGAGCTCTCTGCTGACCTGGCTTAATCCTAGGGCAGTTGTTAATCTTTCTAGAAGGATAAACAAACTGCATACCCTTCAGGCACTTTTTTATACGCTTCATTTCTTCCAGCTGGGTTTTTGATGGACGTGGTGTGCTAGTGAGTTCAAGACTACATTCCCTGCCAAATACCTGAAGAGCAGCTATTGGGGTTGCCAATTAAAAACAGACCCATGTTCCATGCATGTGTGTGTATGTGTGCGTGCGTGCGCACGTGCACACACACACAGAGTTGAGATCTTTCTACTCTAGGAGCAGGTTGTCATTCTCTTATGAAAATTGATGAGCCCCCACCCCCGGAGCTGGCTGCATTAGAAGATTGCCCCTTGGCTCTGATCTGAGCCAAAGGAATTTTCAGGGTGTTTAACTCCTGCCAGGTCAGGAGCATCTGTCCTATCGGCAGAATGACTGCTCAGGGAATAGAAACCTTTGGCTCCTGCCATTCCTGAAAGGAGAGGCTTTGACTACATGGTTCCCAAGTTCCCTTTCAACACGGCCATCACTAATTCCAGAAGAAAAAAAAAAAAACTCCACAGGAGAGAGCTGTTAAACACTAGCAAAGCCTTCCAAGGGAATGGTGAAATTGCCTGCTTCAGAGATGGAGAGACCCATGCTGTCTGGGGTAAATTGGAACTGATCCACCAGGAGCAGGGGGCTGGCCAGGATGGTCTAGAATTCTCAACAAAGTGGACCAGGTGGTGCCTGTGTAGCCAGTTTGTCTGTGTTGATGAGCATCTAGCCTGGCTGCATTTGTACGTGTTCTTGTGATTGTAAACCCTCTTCCCCTGTTGCACCCTGTGTGGGGACGTGTGTATGTGTGTGTGTGTGTGCGCAGGGATGGGCGTTGGGGTGGGCAGTGGTCCGGCTCATCTCTGGCAGCAGCTGTGACGCCAGGAACCCCCTCTACAGAGGCTTTCCTGGGAAATGTATTAGGCTGCACAGCTTCCTCCTCATAAAAATACAATAAACGGCCCTGCGAGTGGTCGGCAAAGTAATGAGTCTGAGCCAGTGGCGTTCTTGGAAGGGTCTCTTCAGAAGCAAAGCTGAGAAGATGGAATGGAAATCTTTGGGGGTAATTAGGCTTCTGGAGTGCAGAGACCTCTTAAATCATTGAGCATCAGAGAGGACCTGATCTCTAAATCGGACGTCAGCCAGGCTGAGCCCTTAAAGGGTCCTCCCACTGCCCTTTCCGTCTCCCTAGCCGGCTGCTGTGGGCCATGTGGCTGCCCCTTCTTGTGCTTGCTCACGCATGACATCCCAGCCCCCACAGAGACTTGCCCTGACCCACATAAGCAAACGTTTGTCACAGGGAGGCAGAATGGGGAAGTGAGAGGCTGTAGTCTTGGGTTGGGGCACTCCAAGCTCAAAGAATAGATGGTCTATGTCCAGATTGCTCGAGGGAGAGAGGTTCATGGGGCACGAAGGGCGGCTGGAATGACAGCAAGCATTCCTTTCCCCCTGGTGATTCCTCCTCCAACCGACTTCCTTCTACTTCCCCAACTGTCCCTTTCCCCACTCTCTGTCTGGAGGCCCTGAGAGAAGAAATATAAAGCCTGGCGCGAGGCACAGGTCACGTGAGAGCAGAGGCAAGGGGAGTGTGAACCCACCCTCCAAACCTTCCTCCTCTTAGATGGGGATGATTCTGGTGAGCCTAAGTTCTTTACTTTGGAGGCTTGGTGGGAGGCCCAAGCGAAAAGGCTGATTCCTGCTAGGACTGCTCATGTGAGCTGGGTCAGGTAGCGGGTGAGCAGAATTTTTTTTAAAAAAGCAATAAGGAGGAAATTCTAGGACAGTGATGGCCTGATGCAGGCCTGCAGGGCATTTAGGGAAAGTAGATTTAAGAAATCTTTTTTTTTCAGATAAGAGAAGCCTTTAAAGAGGCCAAAGAAAGGGGAAAACACTCCCCTTTGGTCACAGGGGATTGTAATTACTCAGGTATTGATTGGGATAATAAGTTTGCCAAAACTCCAGAGAAGGAGAGATATTCCTCTAGGTATTTTGCTTTTGCAGGATTTGCTGAGCTCTCCAGTAAAGTCTCAGTCAATTTGGAGACTCAGGACGGGCCTCAAAGCCCACAAAATAGGAGTTGGAGGCCATTTCCTCCTCAGGGAACACACGGAGTGCAGCAGCTCACTACCTTCCCTGGGGCCATATCGCTATCATTATTAACTGGATCATGGCTATCATTAACAACCCTTGGGACCTAATGGGGTCGTTGTACAGTAGTAAATTGTCCTTGCCTGTATTCCAGAGTCTTCTGCTGTTCCCCAGCTCTGTTTTCTACAACACTTTTCACATCTGTGGCACTAGATTCCTGTATTGAGCAAGTGTGAATACCGAGCATGCACACACATTCACAAACACGCACACATGTGTACATATGTCCCCTCTACATAACTTTCCTCATGATTCCCCACACATGCCCCCTTCTCACGCCCAGTGGTAGGGTTAAGAACTCTAGTCTTGGGAGCCAGCCAGATTCGAATTCAAGTCACCCCATGGACTGTTTCCCTTGCTGTAGAATAGTAACCTTCCTCATCTTGCAGACTATTTCATGGGATGATACAAGACTTTTCCTCAGTCGATGGACTTTTAAGAAGCTTTCAGTTAAAACTTCCGCTGCTGCTATCGTTTTCTCCAGATTCTCCCTGACATGTGGCATGAATCCCTGCTTCTGGGAAGCCTTCTCTCAGCCGAGCTACAAACCAATGCTCTTCTCCACCCTTCAAGCCTGGCTCAGACTTCAGCAATACCCCTTCCACAGACTCTGTGTGTTTTTCTCCTCACACTGAAGTCATCTGTGTCTTTCTGTAATCTGCTTCAAGTTCTGATTTTGAGCTTGAGGAGGATAAGGTTTATAGCTCCTGCATTGTTTTATTGTCTTACTCTAGTCCCGGAGTTTAGCCTTAAATGTTTTGCAATATATGTTTATTGATTTTTTTTACAGTAGCAGATATCAATTACTGAGCCATTACTATGTGCCTGTCTCATAACATTCACACATATCAATCCTGCAAAATAGTGCTACTTTCTTTTTAACCTGTGGAAACTAAGGTGCTGGAGAGATTAAGTCACTTACTGGTCACACAAGCAGTCGGTAGCTAAGTGCTGCTCCCAACACAGGACCGTCTGCTTGCACAGCCTATATGTCCTATACAACTGCTAAACCCAGCACATCTCTCCCTGGATGCATCCCAACCCCCAGGCAGGCTGCACACTAAGCAACTTCCAGCTCTTAGCCTGCTTTGGTGCTGGGAGGGGGAAAATAGCTACTGAGTGGCTTGGAAAGACTGCAACTCCATCCTGCTTGAGTCAAAGAAATGCCCAGGGCAGAGGAGGCCAGCCTAGTTAAGCAGGGATGTAAATATTAACACAGGCATTACATGAAAGGTCTTTAAAGAATATAAACAGCCTGGCCAAGGGGAAGATGGCGGATCCAAGAAGTCCTGCAGGAGCAGTCGCATTGGGGGTGCTTAGAGGAATACAGCGTGAAGTGCCAGGAAATCTTGCCTATCCAAGGAAGGACTTCTTGAGCCCATCCAGGCTGACAGAAGGCAGGGGAGATGATTGTTTCCAACTGGAAAAAAAAAGTTGGTGGGGAACTGAGACTGAATAAATAGCAGAGAATTGGCAGTAGAAGATAGGAGACACAAGGTAAAAGGACACATCCAATGTAGTGATTAATAATGCAAGTAATAATACGGCGGATCAGTGACGCCATTGCTATGTATGAGCTGAGCAGCTGTCCACTCCGAACGACGTAGTATTTCAAGCTCAAGTTCACCCCTTCTTGACTGTTGGCATCTAAAGGACTCCTGACTGCTTCTGGTTCTTTCCACAAGCATTTATCTTGTACTTACTCTGTATGTGTATGTGTGTGTGTACATGTGTGTGTGTGCATCAGGGCCACTAAAATAGGACCTAGAGAGAGAAATGACACTGTGCTTTCACCTAGAGAGTCTCACAGCTTGGTGAGGGATGAAGTACATCCATGTTCACAGCTGCTATGTAGTGAGGGATGAAGTACACCCATGTTCATTGCTGCTATGTAGTGAGAGATGAGGTACACCCATGTTCATTGCTGCTATGTAGTGAGGGATGAGGTACACCCATGTTCATTGCTGCTATGTAGTGAGGGATGAGGTACACCCATGTTCATTGCTGCTATGTAGTGAGGGATGAGGTACACCCATGTTCATTGCTGCTATGTAGTGAGGTGGATGGGTTGAGAAACTTGGGAGTGGTGTTCAGGGAGGGAGACTACAGAGGCTGCAGTATTTGAGAATAGGTGGAGAGTCAGGGGCAGAGGCAATGGTTCCACGAATGCTTGGAGCATGAGAGTATAAGGGGTGTTTCAGCTCACAGAAGGCCCCATGTACATCTGTGGAGTATGTAGGTAAAGCCTGAGAGATGTATGGGATAAGGTAGCGAGAAATCTTTAACAAGAAGTGTTGTTAATCAGCACACGCACACACACAATTGAAACAGAGTATTGCTATGCAGTCCATGCTGTCCTCAAACTCAAACTCTCTACTTTGCCTCTGCTTCCTGGGACAGGGATTCTACGTGTGCACCATCAAATTTGATGTTCATAGATTTGTTGAGCATCTACTATGTTCCCTGTATGGAACCTGGCACTAAGAGAGACCAAGTCTGATTTGGTGAACAATCAGATTTGGTTTTGTTTCCTACAGAGAATAATAGCTTGTCCCAATTTCCTGGGTTTTTTTTTTTGGTGGGGGGGGGATACTGGAATAATTATTGCTGGCTTCCTCACTTTACTCTCAACATAGTAAATGGTTAGGATACCCCAGAGCTTCAGCCCAACACAGGCAGACAGAAACAAATCAAAACCATCGCCGTATTCTATAAGCTCACATCAGGCTAGGTGCTGGGAAGCAGAGGCAAAGCGCTAGCTGGAAGGCACTGGGGAGAGGCCTCTGTCTCTGAAGGAATTTAGACTTCTCTCCAGGCAAAACAAAGACAAGGAAGTTTTTAAGTTGGAGAGCAGATCTACTTTTAGAAATCGTGGGATTTCTATATTTGTGGAAGATTTATCTCCTTTTCTCATGTTTGCCAGTTATTAACAATAAGAATTGAAGGGTGGGGGGGGGGAGGAGAAAGCTTTTCATTGTGTAGCACTTTGCAGTGTAGGTGAGCTTTCCCAGGTAGATTTTCTCCTGTGCAAGGGAAAATGGAAAGCAAAAAGACCAAGGAGTCAGGTGAGGAAGACTTTCTATCCTGGCTCCACCATGACCAGCTTGACTGAGCGAGCAAGTTCCTTCCTAGGCTGAGTTTCTTCTTTTCTTTTCTCTTAAGAGGAAGTAGCCACTTCCCCCTGGCAAGGGTGATAGTGAGGATTAGAAATGATGTAAATCAGGTGACTAGCATAGGACCCGGCACATAGGAGGCATTCAGTAAATGGAATCTATGATTCTAAGTTCTTCTGAGCTTGGGATTGTCTAAGAATGACTGTTGCAACTGGTAGATAAATGCTTTTGACAGAAAACGGTCAACCACCTTGGGCAGGCAAGGAGGGGAAGGGAAAGGCCGGAGATGGAGCCTCAGCCACTAGAAGAAACTGGGTTGGAAACACACACCCAACCCTTGCCAGTTACTCTCCTGGATTTGTGAGTTAGAATCTGCATGCCCCATGGGGCTGCATGGGGTGGGACAGAGAGATTGAACAGAATGCATTCCAAACTGAGAGCTACTCTTCACAACCATGCCCCTATATATAGAGAACATCCGGCCTCTGTAAGATCTAACATGGTATCATCTTATTATTTATTATGGCGATTGCCTTTCCTCCATTGAACTTCCTTTGTGGGGATGGGGAAGGGGGTAGGGTGGGGGGCGGTGTTCCTGGAAGCAGCAATATGGAGGCCCATATTGCATTAAATAGCCCAAGGAGACAGAGACAGGGCAGCCTGCTGGAGGTTGTGAGTGAGGAACAGGAATCTCAAGTCTGTATGAAAAGGTGAAGTGGGCATTTGTGAGTGTGGAGTATTTTGACCATCTCTCCGTCTGGCTGGTATTTTAACTGGGAGACCAGGAGCCAGCATCTCATTTTCTTCCCAGTTTGCCTCGGGTGTTGTTCTGCAGTGTATTCATTTTCTAGGATTGTTATAACAAAGGCCTGCAGACTGCATGGCTTAAGAAATAGACAGGCGCTGCTGTCTAACAGTTCTGGAAAGCTGGAAGTCTTAAGATCAAGCTTCTAGCTGGGTTGTTCTTCTGAGGCCTCTCTCCTTACTTCGCATGCCAAGCTATCTTTCTCTCACTCCCAAATTACCTTTCCTCCAGGTGTCCTTGCTTGGGCCCTAAACGTTTTAATTGTATGTGGCATCCCGGATGAGGGCCTAACCTTATGACCTGGTTTTACCTTAATTATCTCTGCCAACACTTTGTCTCCAAACACAGTCCCATTCTGGGGATGGTGAGTTAGAATTTGAGCCCTGGAATTTTGTGGGGTCAGGGTTGAGCTCCTCACACACAGCTAGGCAAGCTGCATCTTCCATCTTAGCTGCCAGAGAGTGAGGAAAAGGGGGCTACAGCATGGCTGCTGGGCCTCTATCCCTGGGGAAGAGCACACTGGGAGATGCTGGTCTGTCTCAAGGCCTCTGCTGCTGACTTTAGGGCTCCCGGGCCCTTCCTGCTTTTCTTCTAGTTTGTTACGATGGCACAAGATGTGCTTCTCTGTTTCTGGCCCAGGAACAGGTGTGTCTTTGGAAACTACCTTTCACCTGAGATTGCTCCAGGGTACTTATCTTTTCTAGCCATTCCTTCACCAGCAAAGAGCTCTCGGGCCCTGCGCAGTTTTCCGAGCGCAGGAAGAGAAGGCCCAGGATGTTGCTGCGCTTTGCTTTCAGCTTTCCTTCCTGTGCAGGGGGAGGCAGGAGACCACACCTGTGTTTGTGATAGCTCAGGCATGCTGAGATCTGCAAATGTACTATTAGCCCACCAGGCTGGCACAGAACAGCTGCACCCGAAGGTGATTTAACACAGGTAGAACCCTACTTACAGATGGGCAGGGTTCCAAAGATTCGCTTGCAAGTTAGTTATTATGAATTCAGGAGGTTTTCCTAGCATAGAAAATGCATTAAATGAAGGGAGCGGTTTTCCAGGGAAGTCTTTGCATGTCTTCAAGGCACACTTAACTAACATGTGATGATCACCCTTGCTTCCGTGGGAAAACACAGTATGGGTGTAAACTCTGTATCAAGATCGAGACTTCTCCTTTGCTCCTGTGGTTCCCCCCCCCCATAATCTCACAGAAAGGAGGCACTTTCTAGGAGAAAAGGAAGGGGAAAGAAAGGGCAAGACACTTCTGGCTGTCCCTTACATAATACATTGAGTATACAATATTCAAAGTTTCCAAAGCAAGCTCACACAGGCGATTCGATTCACATCTCTAGGCTTGTCATTGTCAGGCTTTCCACGGCTGTGACATATAATCTGTGGGAACAACTTCAAGGGAGGGAGAGTGGATCCTGGCCCAGGGTTCCCAAGGTTTCAGCCCACGGTCGGCTGACTCCGTTGGGGCAGGTGGCAAGAGCCTCTGACGGAGCTGCACTGGTGACCTCATGGTGGTCAGGAAGCAGAGCGAAAGGACACACAGGAAGGGCCAGGGGCATGAGACACCTGTCCAAGGCACACCCCAAGCCCTACTTCATCCAATTGCCTCCTGCCTTCTAATAATGTCATCAAACTATGGATCCATCCAGGGGATCAATCCGTTCACGAAACTGGAGCCCTGGTGATCCAATCAAATCCCCCCACGCCCCACCATGGAATGCGACTTGCCTCTCAGGCCCAAGCATATTCAGACCCTGGCATTCCCACTGACTCTGGAAGGTAAATGGTATGGGCTCTTTTCCAGAGAAATGGAATCTGAGACTCAGAGACATCAATGACTGCTTCAGGGTCACGCAGGATAGAGAGTGACAGCTGTTGGAATATTGTGCGTCTCACATCTGCCTTTGCCCTCCCGGTCAGCTCTCCTCTAGCTTGCCAGTGGGTACCTGGAGGTTCTGGGTTTTAATGAGAGCAGCCATCCCCAGCTGGTCCTTCTAGCCGGCCCTCTCTGTTTCCAGTAGAGGCCACGATACTGGCCAGGGCTGTGCCCAGCAACTCTTGTTGCTATGTGAGGGCTGGCGGAGGTCTGGAGACCATGGCGGCAGCCCTTGCAGATTGCAGAGTTTTTAGGATAAATGACGAGTTTCCTCCTTGGTGATTTCCCAAGGCCACTGAGGCCTGACAATTCTGGCAGGGAAACCAAATTTAAATGAGTCCCTTTTCCAGTCTGCCCGAGGGGTAGGCATTAGTCAGAGAACTAACAACCTTGCCGGCCTGTTGCCTGTGTTCTGAACTTGGTGTAGGGGGATTAGGAGACGCACAGCCATTGTTCCAAAGGTACTTTGCACTTTGCCCAGGGATTGAGGTGAATCGAACAGGCAACGGACCAAACCCCAGTCTGGACCACACAGACACAGGAACTGTAGAAGCAGCTTGGGTGAACCCTTCTTCCGGTGCCTGGGGCAGTAAGGGGCATCTGTGGTCTTCAGACCCCAGCATTGGGGGTGGCGGGGTTCACTCAGGAAAGGCTCCTGATGTGGTCATGAGAAATGCAGTAGAGCGCAGCAACTGGGAAGTATTTGGATATTTAGTTCCACCCCCCTGGTTTTCTTTCAGATCAGGAAATGGGCTCGAGGTTAATGACTGGCAAAGGTTTTAAGCGGGGAATGAGAGACAGGATGGGAATAGGTTTTCCTCTCCCTGCCTCCAGATGCTCTTATAATTACATCAGAAAGGGGAGCTGGAAGGAAGCAATTAAAAAAAAAAGATGATGGAGGAAAGGAGTAGACAGTGGCTTTTATGGACAAGAATCCACATTGAGGAGGAGAAAGGAACTGAGTGAAGAAGGCTGGGAGTGGGGGACGGCGCAGAATGGGCGCGGGTGGGGAGCTTACGTAGAGAGAATTCTTGGGTGTTTACAATGGGTGATAAGACAGGGCAAAATAGCCCTGGTAATGCCGAGGGACATCTTTTGTTGATATTATTTGTAAGCAAGAGTTATTCTGCAAATACCTGACTCCCAGGCTCTCAGCCTCTTCTATATGGTGATGTGGGACAGAGACTTAGCCTCCTGTTCCACGCTGAAAGATACAGTCTAAAAAAGATACAGACCCCATGTACCCTGCAAATGGAGCCCCTTGTTTCATGGCTGTACAGAGATAAAGACGTTTGTTGGATAGGATTCAATTCCCAATGGCCAGGTCGCAGACCTACCCTTCCATTTCCCATTGGCTTCCTTCAACAAACAGCCCTTTGTGTGTGGCTGGGTGGTGGGTGGGGCCAGAAAGAAAGGGAGAGGGCAAGAAGCCTGCTGGGCAGGCCATGGGGCTGCGAGCTGGTGGCCTATGAGCTGCTAGCTTGCCATTGGTTTGTTGGTATTGCAGGAACATGGCTTCAACACCAGGGGAGAATGTAAGGGTCAAGAACTGCAAATTGTCAACCACAGTGAAGCCAGGTGAATCAATCTGCAGTGACCTAATAGATAGGAGGAGAGCCTGCTAACAGGAGGCTTAAAAAAGGTTCCTGGATGAATAGGCCTGCAGGAAATCGTGGCCCTGGTGGCTCTGTCTACCTGGACAGCCAGGCTTGCTCAAATTTGGTTGGATGTTGTCAGGGAGTACACCAAGCTAAGGAGACCAGCTAGTACCTCCCCTGCAATGCCCTACAAGGGCAGGATTGAAGAAAGTGCCCTTTTCTACTATGATCAACAACCCTAGGGGAGAACACACTACTTTTCTTCATAGGGTGGTGGTTGTTCTGATTAGATTATATGTTTATGAGAGGAAAGATGGAAAACCTATAAAAGAAAGTAGATATCATTCACCATAATGTCACTCAAGGTGATTATGGCTAATATTTTAGAGAATTTCTGTTCAGTCGTGTGTATGTGTGTGTGTGTGTGTGTGTGTGTGTGTGTGTATGTGTGCACATGTGCACAGTGCGCACACACACATTTGCATGTACTGGGTACTGGAATATCCAGTATGTACATATGTACTGGTAGAACTTGGGATTGAACTCAGGGCTTCACACTTGCTAGATGAATTCTTTACCTGCATCCATACTTTAAAATCAAATTGAAATGTTATTGCATTTACCTTTGTATACTTTGTTTTTTTACCTAGGACAATATCATGGGTCTAGTCCTAGCTGCCTTTAATATCATTCTGTAGCACCTTTCAGAAAATGATCTCACAATTCAATTCTACGGACATGTCTATCTCTATCTATCTATATAAATATATAAATAGTTAATTCTCTGTGGTTAGACATTGGGATCACCTGCATATCTACACCATTGTAGCACTGTGATCGTTAGCACTGTGATAGTCTTTGGAGACAACTTTTATTATTTTCCCAAGACACTTTTTTCTTTTCGCGTGTAATAAGTGTTTATTGATAATATATGAATTTCATTTCAACAATTGATTACTGGGTTGCTGAACGATATACTTTGGAGACAAGCATCAGCAACATACAGTCTTTGTCATCTTTAGGAACGTACAGCCCAGTGGAAGAAATTTGAGTATGTGGAAACAATTATGTAAAGTGGACTCAAATGAGCGCATTGCAAAAGTACAGCTGACAGGAAATTTTAAAGGAGTGAATGTTAGCTTTGTAGTTGAACTAACTTTTTCCAGCATTGTTTCCTTTCCCTTTGAGACAGGGTCTCACTATGTAGCCTAGGCTGACTTTGACTCTCGTTCCTCCAGCCTCAACCTTCTAAGTGCTGGGCTTACAAGCTTGTGCCCCCATGGCCAGGATCTCAGGACCCTTTCTTAAGAGAGGAGTCCTAGCTTCACAGGCTTTGTTACGGGATGGTCAGTTGCCCTCCTTGCCGCCTCCCTACCTGAAGTATTAGCCCAATTTAAGCTTCCATGAATCAGTGACAGCCTTCTGTGTGCCTTTGCCAACACCATGAGTTACTCTATTCTTCCGAGTGGAAAGTTGTCTTTCCAGAGCCATGCTCAGCTTGCTGACAGCATGAACTTCAAATATGGATGCAAACTTCTTGGCAGACCTGGGTGGGGATCCACATGTGGAGAGAGTCAGACAACCTGGGAAAACAAGAAGGCTAAATACGACCCACAGACAGCCCTAGGTACCAGGAGATACTTAATGCATCCCTCTCCAAAAGTCTGAGTGTAGTGAGCTGCCAGGCAGAGCCCCTCCTCCCAGAGCGTTGGCCCAGGAAAGCTTCCTGGCTGATCAGGAAATGAGAGAACAAAGCAAGCTGCACAAAGGCGGGCTTAACGCTCTGGAAGACCAGTGATGTGCAAAGCTCCTGACGCTAAGCAAAAATGAAAACGTTAATGGCGAGACACCCAGGGAAAATGTATTCCATATGCACAGGCCTGGCTGGTGGCATAAAGGAGTATAAATGCAGTCAGGGATTAGGCAGGAGGAGCAGCAAGCACTGGGGGATGACTTAGAACTTGCTTGCCAGCACCCTGAGCGTCAGCTCTTGGCTCAAAGGGCTTGGGGTGCTGAGTAGAACCTTGACCTAACTTTGTTGGAAATATCTCAGGATATCAGGGTGTTGTTTAGGAATTAAGGACATCAACTCTAAAGGAACTCAGTGAGACAGTTTACTGCTGCAGAAGAGTGTGGTACTGTCAGGAAGCCCAGTATGCAGGCACACAGACTGGGCTGTCCACCCAGGTTTTATCCCCAAGAGGTTACTGCCCTTTGTTCTAATTGGTCAGAACTTAGTTCCCCATCTTGCACCCTTGGCTAGTTTGAAAGTTTTATCCAAGCAATTAACCCAAATCTAATAACTAGTCAGAAAAACAATTCTTACCCAGCTGGTGCTCTACCACTTGAGCCAGTTCTCCAGTCCCTGAAAAAGAATTCTTACAACAGGATGTGGCTTAACTGTAGTAGCTTCTCCCCCCCCCCTTTTTTTTTTGTTGTTGTTTTGTTTTGGGTGCTTGTTCTAGGCCTTGAACTCAGAGCCTTGGTCCCTGAGCTTCTTTAGCTCAAGGCTGGTACTCTACCAGTTGAGCCACAGCACCACTTCTGGCTTTTTCTGAGTAGTTTATTGGAGATAAGAGTCTCATAGACTTTCCTGCCTTGGCTGGCTTCAAACAGCAGTCCTCAGATCTCAGCTTCCTGAGTAACCAGGATGACAGGTCTGAGCTACTGGTGCCTGTTTTTGTTTGTTTTAGCGTATTTTTAGTATCTTTAAGTAGATGTACAAAAAGGAGTTGCCATTCCACACAGCAATGTATGAATGCAATGCATCTTGACCAATGTCACCTCTTTTATCACCCTTCCCTGGCCCTCTCCTTGCCATATGATGACTACCCTTAGCATGAAATATCCACACCAGCAAGTCACACAAAGTACTGGGTGTTTACTAGCAATGCTGCTCAGTAGGAATCATGCTCACCAGTCACCAGACAGAACCTTTCCTTCTTCATCGGAGTGCTGGAACTCAGTCTTTGACGTTGGACACCTCTGCTCTGAAGCCTGAGTCCTCTCCGCAGCAGTGTCTGTGGACAGCCCGATCCCCAGGTTCTTGGAGGCTCACAGGAGGCTGGAGGGATTATTTCAGTCCTGAAGACTGAAAGACCAGGAACGGGTAGCCATGCAGGCTTCTTCGTCTGCCCACTGCACAGTGCCATGCTAATAGCTTGATTTTCAGGAAGATTCTGAGGACCATGGGATATAGAAGAGATGTAGAAGAGAGAGGAGGTGCTTTTCCTACTGAGTCTTAGGAAATGAGCAGCACCTGACCCCACCCCCTCTTCTCTCCCTGAGGGCCTCCTCAGACTCCCCCAAGTTTCCACACTGCAACGTGCATTTTGCTGACCAATGAGAATCTTAATGCTGACTTGCTGTTTTGCTGGGGGGAAAAAAAGAAAACTCGGGACAGACAAGAATAGGATTTTTTTTTCTATTTAAGAAAAAACAAAAACAAGAAAAGCACAGAGCTTTTCATTTGAGGGCTGGGTGGGGGGAGGGGATGGACTTTAAGACAGAATGGGGAAAGGCTATTCGAGAGAGTAGCCAGTTCCACCTACAATGGAAGGCAACCTGACGCCATCTTGCTTGATCTCTGTCCTCAGAGTCCGAGGCTTACCTAAAAGGTAAGAATTGGGGGTGATATTGTGACATTTACTAAGTACTTCTGTGTGTGAACCGTAGGTACCTAGTGCTGAGTGTCTGTTCCATTTAGTTCTGCGGACAGTGCCCTGGGCTATCACATCCATTCTTTTTGCAGATGGACATACACGGGAGCTTAGGGAGGTGTGGCGCTTGTTCATGATCGCATATTGAGTCAGGAGTAGAGCCGAGGTTCCAATCAGGCAATGCCAAACCGAGGCCCGTATCCCCAGCCCCAGCTCCATTATTCTGCTTCTCCGAGATCAAGGGCTAATGCTCTAGGGAGGAAAAAATATAATATTTTTCTCCTGGTCCTTGTGTATGGTGAATAAATACTCATGACAAGACCTCTGGGAGGTGTTTTCAAGTCAGCTCGGTATGATTAAAAAGGATCGATAAGACTCAACCAAATGGCCTGTTTGTTTCCTAACCTGTGCGGGGAGTGGAAGCAGGCTAGCAGAGGGCCAGGTGGTAGAAGGTACGACGCTGGCTTGTCTGTTGTCTGTCTTTGCCGAAAATGTTCTTTGTTCTTGATGAATAAACAGCCTCAAGAGGGACTACTTCAAATGGGTACAGTGTCCTCCCTCCCCTACCCCCTAGCCTGTGAGTAGATTTGAGAGGAAAATCCTTGTTTGGCTGAAGAAGGAGGAATCATGGAAACACACTGGGCTTTAGAAATGTAAATATCTGCACAGCTAGATGGATGAGGACGATGGAGAGGTGCCAGAGGAAGCCTGGATGTGAGAGTCTGGCAGACAGAGATGGATGAGAAGGAACACAGGGAGTGAGAGAAAAAGCAAAGGCAAAAATCCACATGCATGGATGGAGGAGGGGGGGAGCTTGGGAGTGGCTAGAGCCCGAAGCAGCTGCAGAGAATTCAGAGAGGAGGGAGAGGTGCCTCGGCCTGGATTTCTTGATGGAAGCTGAGGATAAAGGGGTCTGAGGAAGCCCCAAGACCTCCGGTCTAGAAGGAAGCTGGCCAGCACTGACCAGGCTGTGAAGGACTCTGTAAGACTCACACCAGATGCAAAGTTCTCAAAGCACGCAGTTCCTTCAGATGGTTTGGATGGAGGCTGGAATTGGAGGCACACTGGTGGTAGAGGGCTGGGAAGATAAACGGGGCATTGAGGTTAGAGATGAGGTTATATGCCCAAAGGAAAAGAGACAAAGAACTCTACTTTTTGATTTAATGCACACAGCAGACAGTGCATGCAGCGTTCAGGGGTTCATCAAAGGAGGGTTAGAGAATGTGACAAGTGACCATAATTCCTGGCCGGGACACGGTGAGGGATTTAGGATGGGAAGAGCAGGCTAGCAAAGGGCTCTGGAGTGTGTCCAAGGGCCAGTGGACGGACTTCCCATGCACTGGATGCTGAAGTTCTAGCCACTTGTAGAAGCACATCGGGGGGCTTAAGAGACAATTGGGAAAGATGTGCTCCCTGCAGAGAGTTGGGGTTCCAATGAGCACAAATTCAACCAAGAGTTCAAAGGCCCCAGGAAAGTCCTTGGGAGATTTTCTTTTCTTCTCCTTTCCCCAAGGGATGATGGGAAACTCTGCCCTTCATGGGGACGCTCTTCTGAGGCAGGTGTGAGTCACCACACTGAGCACCCAGGGTATATCCTCTGGCCTCAGGCCAGAGCACAGCTCCATGCAGCAGCTGCTCAGGGAAGCGGGGAGAGGAGGCCCGCTTTCCTGGCCTTTGTTGATGAAAGCCACTGCCATCTTCCCATCTTCATAGATGGCTTTCCTTCACCCTCCCTGCCATTTTTATTTTCCTTCTTTGTCCACTGCCAATGCTGGGAAGAGATGGATGAACCGACTCCGCTGTATCCTTTCTCTCTCTAAACCCTGACATTCCAGATGCCTGGATACCCCACCAGACAGTCCCCAGCAGTGGAAGGACCCAGGATCAACGTATCTCATTCACGACTCTAAACACTTACCATAGCCCAAGGAAAACTTTGCCCAGCTCTTACCGTGTATATAATTCGAACAATGTTCAATCTGTAGATGTAGATTTAAAGCCTTGCAGGAGACTGCACTTTAAGCAAAGGTACTTTTTTTTTTGTATAACTTTCCATTTGGTTTCAGAGGCAGATCACCTGGAGGACTCTTAAGGACCACACTTAGAGACTCACTGTTTGTGCTGAAGCCTGGGTGGAGGGAAAATGGCTGTTGCTTCTGTTAATAGATCAGGAGGAACTGCTAATGAATTGGAGGGGGACTTAAAAAGAAAGAAAGAAAGAAAAAAGACGCAACACCTAGTTGCAAGCAATATCCATTAGTGCGGCTCACTCTACACAACCATGAATTATTGTGTTGATTGGAGGAGACAAGCCATAAATTTCTCCTATTAAAGTTCTTGACTCACCCTATCAGGCAGAGACTAATGACTTAAAGATAATATGTGCAAATGTCATCAGCATACAGATGACCTGGGCCCGAGCCCCAGCAGGGGAAGTAAATCTCATGACTTAGGCCGAACAGAGAATTCACTTAAGGCTGAGGTGGGACACACGGCCCTTTGTCTGTGACAGGAATGGTTTCCTTGTCATCAGAGGGTTTAATCTGGATAAGTCAGTGCATACTGTATTTCCTGGAGAGGCAGTTTTGAGATCAAGGATAAAGCAACAAGGAAGGAAACCTGTAATAGCGTTTCCATCAGGCCACTCACCAATCGGTAACTGAGCTTGGCACTCCCTGGAGGAGGAAGCAGTAAGTCAAGCTTCCAGGGACTTGGAGCTCAGGCTGGAGTTTAAGATGTGATATTTGTTGATGCTTGTGCTTGGCTTTTTCTGATCATGGCTGGTTACTCTACCACTTGAGCCATTCCTCTACTTCTGGCTTTTGTTTCTGCTGGTTAAATGGAGTTCAGAGTCTCTCAGATTTGTCTGCCCAGGCTGGTTTTAAACTCTATTTCTCAGCTCAGCTTCCTGAGTGCCTGGATTACAGGTGTGAGCCACTGTACCTACCTGATCTCATTTCTAAGCTGCAAAGCTGACCAGTAAGAGACCTGGCTCTTAGAGAATGGAGGCTTGCTGTTGTGAATTCCAATCCTGCCTCCCCATCTGGCCATGCCACCATGGCCTGCTCCCGATCAGAGGTGTCAGAGGTCCTGCTGTCAGCCAGCATTGTCTATGTTAAAACCGCATCATGACCTAAGCTCACCATAGGGCTTGGAGGCTGTAGGCAGGGTGCTGTATTAAATGCACACCCATCTTCATGGAGGTGGAACTCGTGTCTTGGGTGCTTTGATGTTCCCAGGCCTCGTGCTGAATAATGGAACACCTAGAAACAGACTGTAGAGGTTCTGTGAGATCCTTTCTTTTCTTTCTTCCTTCCCCACCCCCTCCCTACTTTTTAAAAAAAATATTATTTTTTTTATTAACAAGGATGAAAGTAAATGTGAACTCGAAACAATAAGGCATGGAAAAAAATCACAGAAATAACTTAATTAAGTTTTTAAAGATTTCCATGCTTGAATAAATTAGCCTTCCTGCAAATGTCACAACATTCAGAGGGAAAAAAAAATTGTAATCAATGAAGCACAATACTTCCCTGCTCTTTATTTAAACGAAAGCTCCATTGGTGCGTTTCCTTTTACCCCTGCCCCTCCCCAGCAGCTGCTGCTCCCTGGTCCCTGGCTTGGGGCAAGAGTACCCAAGTCTCACATCAGCATATTCTGCCTGCTGCAGAATGGACTGGAACAATGGGGCTGTGGGGAGTGGGGTTGGTAAGGAGCAGGCAGGTCAGAGTGGGAGCTTGTGATTCTTAGTCTCTTCAGAAAGTAAAAGTTAATTGAGCTAGGTGCTGGTGGCTCACTCTTGTAATCCTAGCTATTCAGGGATGTTGAGATCTGAGGATTGTGATTTGAAGCCAGCCTGGGCAGGAAAGTTCATGAATCTCTTCTCTCCAGTTAGCCAATGTAAAGGTAGAAATGGAATTGTGATTCAGATAATGGAGCACTACCAGCCTGAGTGAAAAGGCTAAGGGAAAGCACGCAGGCCTTGAGTTCAAGCTCAGGTAATGATACCAAGGGGACGGCAACAACAAACAATAACCACCCATTTCTGTGGGGCCTGAGGATCTTCTAGGATCAGAAAGATCTGTCCTTCAGAAGCCTGATGGGGAATTGGACCCAAGTCTGTATGAAGGACAGGAGGATAGAGTGTAGGAAGGTAGGATGGTGGGGAGGGGAGGGGGGAAGAATGGAAGGGAATGAAGGGAATGAAGAGAGCTCAGGGCAGCAGGCCCACATGCAGCCATGTGGACAGATTTCCTGGGCAGGCTAGGTGGGGATAGATCAGGAGGCTCGAGTCCCTGCAATGAGCTAGACGAGCTACCACCTGACTGAAGCAGGGAGAGACTTGGTGATGGCTGACCGTCCTGCTGTATTGCAGCTGTCAGGGCCCCACGGGGAAAAGTTGGAGAGAAATCGGAGAAGCCTAAAATGCAGCAAAAGGCCCAGCGAAGTGAAGGGAAATGGAATTACAGTAATGCAAGAGGCAGGCACACCGGAGAATTAAAACACTTTGTTTTGGAACCAGATTCTACTCAACCTGAGTTATTAAATTATTTATTGTTTGCTTCTCCAGTAATGGGAGAGAGAGTAATGGGCACTGGGAGCAATCAGCCAGGGCAGACATTGTTTTAATTAGTAGGCACATTTGGGGGCCATTGTGGATATGGCCTGGTAGTTTGACAGCCATGAGGCTGAGTGGGAGTGGGATGTTCAGGGCTGAATAAGATTCCTCAGAACCACTTCCTGTGCCAACCCTGTGGGGGGCTGTGTCCTCCTGGGGATGGGGCCATGTCATGACCCTTCAGACTTCCTGTGGAAACATCAGCCTGTTTCCCAAGGACACAAGGACATTTCACGGTCCCAAACAAATGATCTAAATACCACTTTTCATTGTTGTTGTTGTTGCCAGTCCTGGGGCTTGAACTCAGGGCCTGGGAGCTGTCCTTGAGCTCCTTTTGCTCAAGGCTAGTGCTCTACCACTGGAGCCACAGAGCCACTTCCCGCTTTTTCTGTGATTTAATTGGAGATAAGAGTCTCACGGACTTTCCTCCCCCGGCTGGCTTTGAACCACAATCCTTAGATCTCAGCCTCCCGAGTAGCTAGGATTACAGGCGTGAGCCACCAGCACCGGGCTTCTAAATGTCACTTTTGCAGGATGTTGCGCATTGACTGGGAGCCCAAGAGCTTGCTTTCTTACATCTCTCCTATGCCATTGGGTTTGGAAGAGCCTAAAAGCCTAAAAGAAAGTAGGTGTGGGCCAGGAGCCAGCAGCTCATGCCTGTAATCACGCGGCTGAGATTTGAGGATTGAAATTAAAGCCAACCCCAGCAGGAAAGTCTGTGAGACTGTGTGTCTCCAATTAGCCAGCAAAAAGCTGGAAGTGGAACTGTGGCTGAAGTGGTAGAATGCTAGCCTTGATCCAAAAAAGCTAAGGGACGGGTTCTAGTGTCCAGGTTCTGGGTTCAAGCCCTGGTACTAACTGACACACACACACACACAAGGTCAACGTGAAATGGAATACTTGTAGTCTATCCTAGCCACCCTGGATGACCCTTTGGTGGTATTAGAAAGGTTGGGGAAAGGTGATTTTGTATTTTGTAGAGGAGCAGCAAGTTTGGGCCTTCTGTCTATCTCCTCCAGTGGCTAAGTGCCAGGTTTTACACAGTGGAGCCTGAGCTAGGATGCCACTCTACTTAAGGAAGGGAGGAGAAGAGGAAGGCAAGGACATGAGACAACTGCGTTTTCACTATCCTCTGGCAGGTGATAAGGTTGAAGTTATCTGTGGGGCCTGAAGTCAGGTGCACCCAGCTCGGGGTGGGGGGGGGGAGGGGGGACAGTTCCAAGATACCTGTTGGCTGATGGGTGAGTCTAAAGGTTGACTAAGCCACTCTCCTTATTTCAGACTGCAGGGTGCGATTGCTTGAAATCCTGGAGGGGCCTGGAGAACCGAGACCAGGATTCAGGGTCATTATCGGTCACCTAGTTCTTCACCTGGCTGTTCTTAGGGTCCAGTTTGCTGGACACATGGCCAAGGAACTTGAGCCTCTGTTTCCAGTCTTTGGCTTCGAACCTAAGGCTGTGAACAGTTGCAATAAAGAACATCATTTCCAGGCCGGCCTGATTCACTGTCATGACACACAAAGGGAAAGGGACTTGAGCCCAGCTTCCCTTTGTCCAATGGCTATAAGAGCAGGGGCCCAAAGAAGGCAAATGGCTATTACCCTGAAAACTGCGCATGCAAAGGGCTGGGTGGAATACTTGGCTTCTGCAATTAGAGCTGTTTTCCCTTTTCCCATGAATTTGGGGAGTCTTCTGTTATTAATGACCTTTTTGGATCTATGCCCAGGACTTTGAGATATTGTCTTCAGATCCAGGTAATGAGGTCGCTACTGAGCCTGAACAAATGGGGGAAGGTATTTAATACGTACTCCACGCTGTCTGTGGGTGACCTTTCATTTGTGGAGATGAGAGGCATCTGTTTATCATCACCCCCATGTGGAAGATTTTGATTCTTCAGGATTAGTTCTTCTGGATGGAATCCATTTCATTTTCTGCCTTGTTAGAAAGTTTGCTGTTTAAAGGTACCACATGCTAGATAGAGCATTTGGGGGAGCTGTGGTTGAAGGGGAACGGGTGGGAATCTTTTCAGAAGGCTAGAAACACACATCTTCCTCAGTCTGGGGTGCACACTTGATTTCCAGGCTGACAGATGGATGCTGGTGAGGAGGGTTAGTGATTACTACAGGCAAAAAAATTTCCCTCCCTCCCTCCCTTCCTCCCTCCCTTCTTTCTTTCTAGTGGTGTTTGAACTCCAGTTTTTGCTCCTGTTAGGCAAACACTCTACCACTTGGGGCACACCCAGCCCTTCTGGTTTTTATTTTTTGGAAAAGGGTCACAGGGTTTTACCTGTGTTATCCTTGCATGTACACTTCCCCTGTAGTTGAAATGATGAATGGGTTCCTGCCACAATTAGCTATTGATTGAGATGGGATCCTACTAATAGATTTGTTAGGTTTTTAAAAAGAGGTGGCTGAGTAAGAAGTACACCACGCATGTGGTATTCAGGTAAGGGGCAGGTTTATTCAGTAGACTTGCAGGAAGCAGGCCAGGTTGGCACTCCACACGGCTGTCAAAGGGGGCATCTGGCCCTGAGCTA
Organism: Dipodomys merriami; assembly: GCF_024711535.1. Lineage (NCBI taxonomy): Eukaryota > Metazoa > Chordata > Mammalia > Rodentia > Heteromyidae > Dipodomys > Dipodomys merriami. Next base: position 17,927,328 of record NW_027204381.1, read on the forward strand.
GGCCTTATCTAGGGTAGGGGTGGGGAAAGGTGTGGCCAGGTAAAGGGAGGTGGGACCAGGTGGCCACATCAGATCCAGATGTGACCTCACCAGATGTGGATGCGGATGTGGCCTCTTCCAGGTGTGCCAGTTGCCTAGGTAACGCAAGTACTGGGTGGGGTCTGCTCGCCATCCAGGAGTGGACCTTACAAGTTTCCCCTCCCATCCTCTCTCACCTCTTCTCCTCTTCTCTTAAGTTTCTGGTATGTAGTCCAGGGTGGCCTTGCACTTGCCATCCCCCTTCCTCAGCCTCTTGAGTGCTAGGACTTAGGTATGTGCCTACGAATGTTGCTTTTGAATCTTGCTAGGTGAGAATGTTTCTGTGGCCCATGTTAGAGTCATTTCCTTGAGGATGTCCATCAAGATGGTTTTCTGCCTATCTGCCCTTCTAAAGAGAGAAGGGACCTGAGAGATCATGTTTTCCTTCCTGTCAGTGTTTTTATCTTTGCAAGGGAACCTCCTTTAGACAAACTTATCAAGAACCCTTGTGTGCTCACCAGTGGAGCTACACCTGTGGAGTAAGTGCCAAGGGCTGGGACTGACCCTCAGGTATGACTCCTGAGGCTCTACCTGGGCCTTGGGATCTCGGCAGAGCCCGTTGCTAGTCACCGATTGAGTCTCGGAGCTTTATTGTCTAGGTGAGGGGACTCTGAGAAATGCTATGACTTGTCTGGCCTCACATAGTAGAACTCATGGCCGGCATGCTGAGCCTGGTGCTCTTTCTACCATATGCTATATCTTGGGCTCTGCTGATCATGTCCTTTGACCTGCCTAGTTTACTCTGACTCCTCTTGCCCTTTGGTGACCATTGTGACCCCCTGTCTGGATCCTGATCGCCAGCTCTCCTGCAGAGAGACTGGGCCCTGTCTGTGCCCTTCAATTCAGCCCCGCCCCTGCCCCCTGGCACACACAGGCACTGCCCAAGCTCGCCCCTCCATCCTGTCTAGGGACTGAAGCCAAAGCTCCTTGCAAAACTGTCTTCTGAAGGCCCCGTGGCTGTCCTGTTTGTAAAACCCTTCACAGCCTTGCCTTTCATTGCCTTAATCTCAAATTGCATCAAAAAGGGAGAGATTAGAGGTAAAACCTCAATAAAGGACTGAACAAAAGCCCCGCGCCCTCGCTGGATTCTCACACCCAGCTTTGCCTTTTCCCCTCCCTCTTGTCTGACTGATGGAGTGGATGGACCCCTTTTTCTCTCTCTTTAAAAAAAAAACGTAGATTAAAACACTATTTAGAAAAAGCCCACAAGTTTGAAGTCACCTCTGGTTCATACATTAAACATCAAATGTACATTAACTGTGAATTATGGTCATGAAAAGTAAATCCTTTAATGCCGTTTTCTATGCTGCATGGCTGAAGCTTAACATTAATGGTCTCTTTGCAACTCTGCGAAAGGACGGACTTCTTATTTTCTAGCTCTCACCGCCAGGTAGGCGTTCCTCTCAGTGCGACTGTAAACATGCATGCAGGTGAAAAGATAGCAGGGAAGTTTAAGCCCTGAAGCGCTTCTACTTGGGTGGGAAGCCATTTATCCCCCACAGGCAGGTGGCCCTGCCTTGTTCGGGGGACCCCTCTGCAAGTCCCTTCACATCGGCTCAGTTTAATTGTTTGCCACATTAAGTTCTGAGGAACTGTATTTGTCAAGAAGATGTCTAACTGGCGCCTAGATCAAGCTATTGATCAGAAATCCTGACAACAGGAAAGCAAGCTTTCACTCAAAAGGCTTTTCTATTTATCTTTTATCTTCTACCCCCTCTCCTCCCCCTCCCCCCAGCAAAAGAAAGCAAGTTACAAAGGCAGTTGCCTTTGTGGTGATTGCCAGGAGCAATCACCACAAGGATTTGGTATGAAAACCTGGCTCTGTGTGTGTGTGTTAGCCCGTGCGTGCCTGCGTGCGTGTGTGCTGGTACTGGGGCTTAAACTCAGGGCCTGTTTTTTCATGTTGGCTTTTCCTGTCAAGGCAGGTGCTCTACCACTTGAACCACACTTCTACTTGTGGCTTTTTGATAGTTAATTGGAGATAATAGTCTCTCAAAGCTGGCTTTCAACCTCAATCCTCTGATCTCAGCCTCCTGACTAGCTGGGATAACAGGTGTGAGCCACCAAGACTCACTGGAAACAAGGCTCTTAATGCAAAGAAGCCTCAGACTTTCCCCTCGGGCACCAGGATGAGAGGCATAAACAGGAGTGATACAGACCCCAAATGTTTCCTCTTGGGAGAATGACTTTCCTCCTTTAATACTGTAGGAGATCTCCCTTGGTGGAGAAGAGAGATATAAATTGTAGAAAGACTTTGACTAGGGTCTGATCGCAAGCCTGGGAGGGCAGAAACATGATGGAGCTGTGGACTTTAGCCGATTAAGAGACAAGATTAGAAAAGTCAGAATGAATGATTAGTTCTCCAACCTGGGCCAAGAGACAATATGGAGACAAAGTAGAAATAATGACAGAAACCCATTTGAAAAGGCATCAGATTGCATTTCAGTGTTTATGCACCTTTAGAGCTTGCAGTAAATCACACAAGTTATTTAAATACATCCTTTAATATTTATGCTTTGTTGTTTTAATAAAGACTTCTATTTTTAAATAAAAATGCATAATTAAGTGGAACAGAATTTTTTTTCCATTTTGCAGAGTTTAATTGTGCCTCTGGGAAGCCTAGGCTGTTCAGACTAGAAAGTCCAGAATTACCCTCCCCTGTGTAACAGCATCTTCTCTGCATTCAGTAGGTGCTCAATAGATACTGAATGATCAACTATTGAGTACCTGGCCCTGTGTTATGCTCTAGAGTTCTATTAGTGGAGGTGTGAGGAAAGAGAGATGGATTCTGCTCAAACAGAGCTCATAATTTAAGTAAGAAACCAGACATCAGTTATACAAATGAGTGTGGGCCTCAACCAGAGACCAGTAAGAAGCACTATGTGGTCAGAGTATCACCAGGGACTTAAACTTGTAGGAACCATGAGAAGAAAAGGAAGGCTTCCTGGAACATGTGTGTAATCATCATTCCAAGATCATTGAATAAGAAGAGCAGGCTCGAGCGCCACATGCCATCGTGTATTTGAAGGACCTGGAGGAACGCAGGGCACAGGCCTGCCTGGTGCTGTGGCTAGGCTGCACAGCTGGGCTGGGGAAGCATGGGTTGGAGCTGAAATCCAGCCTAGTTTTCCTTGCCAACTGACAGCCCCTTGAGATGCTGTATCAGCTTAGATGAAAGGGCATCCTTTTATCCAGCCAGGCTGCCTAGAAGGGGCACCTTTGTCAAGTTCCCTCCACAGCACCCTAGGTGCTGACACCATCCTGGTGGTTGGAGGACAGCAAGGCAGAGGGAGAGCGAGGCCTGGTCAGGCTGGAAAGTTGCCAGGGCCAGACGCTCAGGCCTGGTTGCGTGACTAGGATTCAGGCCTTTATCCTAAGAAGAGTGAGAAGCTAATGAAGGGTTCTAAATGTGTATGTGTGTGATGAGCAGATTTGCATTTTGAAAAGATCACTCGGGTTGCAGCGTGGAAAACCGATTACAGGGGCATCAGGGTGGAAGGCGGGGGTGGGGGGAGTAGTAGGGTTTTAGGCAGAAGATTGATTTCAAGTTTGGATTTGGACTACTGAGTTTGATGTGTCTTGTAAAGCATCCTAGTGGAAACGTCAAGTAGGCAGTGAGCTCAGACAAACTGTGTGTGTAATACGAGGTCTTTGGTTGTCATAACCCTCAGGTGTCAGCCACGGGGCATGAAACAAGTCATTCACTGGGCCAGTAGGGAAACAGAAGGAAGGCAGTCGCATGGAGAATGAGGGCCGGGGAATCTACCTGGTGCAGAGGGTGATGCTCAAGTGGCAATGTCTACATCACTGTCCCAGAGAACTAGGAAAAGCTGACCATCCACCGAGCCCTTGGAGACTCCAGCAAACTAAGTCGTCACGGTAAGGTGAGTGGGGACATGCGTGGCTTCTCCTGGTATCAATGATGAATCATGAGCATTTCAAATATGACCCTAGACAGGGATCAGGAGACGGCTGGGTATTGATAGTACTAAACTGGATGATGGTTGGCTCACTTCCATAATCCTAGCTACTCAGGAGGCTGAGATCTGATGAGTTGTGATTCAAAGCCAGCAGGGGCAGCAAAGTCGGTGAGATACTTATCTCCAATTAACCAGCCAAAAGCCAGACCTAGAGTTGTGGCCCAAGTGACAAAGCACTAGCCTAGAACAAAAAAAAAGCTAAGAGACAGTGCCCAGGACCTGAGTTCAAGCCCCAGTACTGGGGTGCATGTACACACACACACACACACACACACACACACACACACACACACACACACACAACCCCACATAAACAAAAAAAAATTGATAGCATTTAAATAACAACCTTGAACTGGTAGCCCTGTGGCTCTTCTTCCCAGAAGTTTTTCTCCATTGTGGATCACAGACTACTAAATTTATTTGGAAAAGAGATTAGTGTTGGACAGATAGATTAGAAGGTTCTAAAATAAGATGATTTCAGAAGAGGGTGAGAGGATGAGTCTAGGGTTGGACAGAGTCCAGCTCTGCTCACTAGGACGATGCTAATAAGAATGGTTATTGTCTGGTGAACAGCACTGGCCTGGACTAGTGGATACTCAGCCTTACAGAATCAGGACCAGTTATGGAATTGAATGGAGTCTAGCTTGGGCCCCCAGTGAATGACTGAGCTTGATGAGGACCAGATCAAGAAATGTGTGTGTGTGGGGGGGGCGGGGATGACTTTGAACCCACATGTTGAAAGAAGCAGCTTTCTTAATATAAAAACCTATAAATGAGAATAAACCCAATTTCTTATGTCTTGAGACCAGTTTCTAGACTTTCAGTAGCTTTATCAATGCTGTGTGGAAGAACAAAGTGGTATGTGCATGCATGTGTGTATAATACATGTGTGTGCACGTGTATGCATATATGTATGCATGCATGGGTATGTAGGAATGTGTGTATAGGTGCTTATAGTCTCTTTCTTACTAGGCTTGGATAAATGTTGCAGAAGTAAAGAGAAAGTTAAGGTAGCCTAATGTGGAGAAGGGAAGGCCAAGAAATAGAATCTTAAGCATTTGGTCCTTATTGGCAAATAGGGCTTAAACTAAGCTCATTACTATTAATAATGCTAGATACTTATCTAAACATTTTTTAAATGACTAATTCAATCATCACAATAACCTTACAATACCTCTGGGAGGTCAGTTGTTACTAACCGTGCTTTTCAGATAAGGAAACAGATACACAGCACCGAGGTCAAGTAATGTGGCCCGCAGAAACAGGAGTCAAACCCAGCCATCTTCTCCAGCCCCTCGTGCTATATGCCTGAACCCTAGTGAAAAGGAGGAAGTACGCCCATGCTTTGGACTCTAGAATTCAGAGGGCTGAATTCTATTTCCATTTTTGTGTCTGTGTAGGAAAACTTGCAGAGAATCCAACATGGAGGCCCGGCAGGCAGGGTTATTCTGCTGTTGAAGCAGTGAGCCTCTGAGAGGCTGAGGTCTCAGCATGCTGCGGGAGGGTGGCAGGGCCACAGATGAGCCTGGCTAGAAACCTTCAGGGCTTCCCAAGCCTCATCTCCCAGCAGGTCCTGGGTCCATGATAGCTTCCACAATGTACCCTCACTGTCAGCTTTCTCCCTGTCAATCTCAGATCCCATCAAACATGTGATTCCTCAAGAGGTAAAAGATGGTGTGCATTGCATTTAAATAACAACTTTGAACTGGTAGCCCTGTGGCTATTCTTTCCAAAAGTCTTTCTCCATTGTGGATCACAGACTACCCACACGCTTATTATGAGCTGTTGAGAGTTAAATGAATGAATGGTTTGGCGCAATTTCAGCTACCAGGCAGCTTACAAGGTAGAGTGTTTAGTTTAGTTACAGTGCCTGACTTCATCTCGCTTCACACCCACTTCCAACCTGGCTCGCTCTGGGGAAGCAAAGGGATCCCTTCGTGATTCTTTCAAGTCAGGTGTGTTCCTCAGGCCACCTATTGGGGAGAGAGATTGTTGAGATTGCTCAGTGAGAGGGCCTCTCCTTGTTCTCCATCTTTGGTGTTTCCTGAGCTCAGCCATAGGTAATTACTTTTCTTTGATCCAGAGCAAACAGGCATGCCATTGTGACAAGCACCAAACTTGCAAGATAGATGAAGCTCCTTGGCCTCTTTAGTGCTATGCTTATAGGCATGTACCACCATGCCCAGCTAAGTGCCTCTTTTTTTTTTTTAAATTGTGATTAGGGGTGAGGGTTGTCAAACCAGGTCCTCTGGTTTGTTAGACAGGTTCTCTACTACTGAGCCACATCCCCAGACTCAATGCAGACACATTGAGAAATTCAATGAGTTCACTGGGAAGGTTTTTGCCTAGGTAGTAGGTTTTCGTTGTTGTTGTTTTAAGTTTGCATGTCTTGGAAGGTTGAAATTCATCGTGCAAAGAAAGAACCTGGCTGGAACCACCCTCATTTTCCTCTTGAAACGCATTTGTCCCTCAGACTTGAGAAGAGATGAAATCTGCTACTAGCTACTTGAAAGGCCTCTTCTGGAGCCAAAGACAAGAGTTCAAGGTAGAAAACCAGAACCTTGACGAGGATCAAGGGTCACCCACTGATCAATCAGGCTGGAAATATGAGGCTCTGATGGGACATGAATGGTCCTTCTTCCAGGCTTCCCTTTTACTTTGTGTCTTGTTCTGTTTTAGATGTATAGACACAATTAAAGACTGAGAATGATGTGCTGAGATTAGATACAACGCAGAATGCAGCTAAATGGTCTATTGCTGTGGATTTAATCTCTTTATTCCCAATATAAAAAGGAAAATCCCAAGGGGTGGGAAGGGATTCATTTGTCCTTTAAATTTACAAGGTACAAAGCACTCTGGGGAATATGAAAAAGAAAAAAAAAGGAGATCTCCACACTTATAAGAATCCAGAACTATCCTTCTGAATTTCTTCTTTTATTCCTGCCGTGCCTGATACTTAATGGTCCATGAAAGCTCAAGAAAGAAGCAAAAGGATTTCCTTGTTTCCTCTCCCCTGATTTCTTAGAGAAAGACCTTGTCTTGTTAAAGGAACTCATCTGAAATTGAGAAAAAGTCAGATGGAAGCAAAGAAAATACGAAAGTGCAAAAGTTTGTGGACTTTCATACGTTGATGTACGCAATAAGTGACAGTAGTTACTGGACACGGGAGCCCAAGTTTGTTGTATGCCCTATGGCTGGGATCTGTCCAGAAACCCTTCTAGTTTGTTTCTGGATTTGTTCTAGAATGAAGATCAAACCAGATAAAGATCCAGAAGTCCATGATAGCTGCTAGCAGAAAGGTGAGCTGCTCCCCAACCCCAGGAAACAAGTTACTCCTTAAATTCTCCTAGGAGCCCCCACCACACCCCATGCTCTACAGAGCAAGGGTAAGGGGCTCTTCCTTCCTAGGAAACACCTCTGAATTCTGGCAGTGTCCGTGGTTCTATGCCATAACACCAAAGCCCTTCTGGTTCTGTTTATCTCAGCATCTCCAACATCTCCATTTCTGCCGGCATCAGGTATATTACAGACAGGGAAATTGGCTTTTAGAAATAGCACCTGTCAGAGATCGGTGGGCATTCAGTCTCCCCCCTCCCTCCCCTCCCCACACCACACACCCACCCCCATCAGCACCAAATGGTCTTAATTAACTTTGGACACTTCCGCGCCTCACACTTTATTTCTGAATGTTATTGAAAGTTGTCAGAACTTGTCTCACTTTTCCCTTTTATTATTAATGTGTAAATACAATGCCTCGGGAGTGTTACTAAAACACAGAATCTAATCCCCGGAGATTAATTTATGAACGCAGCATAGGGTGAAGTTGCATCCTGGCGACTGAAAATTGATGCTGGTAAGAACCACAAGCACTGGCCTCTTCAAACCCATTGAGATCCGGAAGGCCAAGGAGACTGGGGGAAGATGGAGCAAATTGGAAGGGCTGGGCTCTGTTGATTTTTGAGACACCTCTAGAGGACACAGGACCCTGGACTGGGCAGAAGAGAACATAGCTACCTTTTTCTCCTGATGAGGCCCAGTCCCCCCTCCCGCCATGTAACGCTGTCCATCCATTAGCCAAGTCCACGAGCATTTATTGAGCACTTAGGCGACATCAGTCTATGCTCAGCTCGGTGGGAATCTAAACAAGCAAAGCCGGGGTGACTGCTTGTGATGGATGACCTTTCCTTGGTGGAGGGAGTCAAACCTGGGCATTAGTACATATTGGAGCACCACGCTGGACCCCAGCTAGTATAAGATTGTGGACGGTGGATTTTAAGGCAACGAGGGCTGGAGTGGTGGAGCGGAGTGTCCAACCGGGGGTGGGGGTGCGGGGTAGCCAGGGGTGCCCGGATCCGCTGATCCCAAACATAAGGCGGCGGAGTTAAAGATGGGGCGCCCAGGGTACCTCCCGGAAAGCCTGCTGTTCACGGCCGCATCTTTAGGGCCCAGGGAGACAGCTCACTGGTTTGGATGGCGTCCAGCTTCAGAAAACCTGCCCCCCCCCCCGCCTTTTATTTTATCTGAAGCGGGTAGCTGGGCACCCTGGCTGGGGCATTCCCTCGCTTCTCCACCTCCTGGGGAGGGGACCCCGGGGGAGGATCTGGGGGGGCCGGGTCGCCGTGGTGTGGGGTTCAACTCAACCCGCCGGGGGAGAGGATGGAGAGGGGGAAGCTGGGCCTCTCGGTGTGGGATTGCGCGGGGACCGGGCCGGTGGCGGGACACCTGTGCAGGCTGGGCTTGGCCACCCCGAGCCGCGGGCCCCTCCGTCTCCCTCGCACTCTCCAGCGCGGCCCCCGCCCGCCGCGCCAGGCCTCGTCCTCGGGTGGATTTCCGGGTGGGCCCGGGCGCAGGGCCCGAGGTCTCCGGGCCGCGGGAAGAGGGCGGAGACCGGGGCTGCGCCCAGAGATGGCGGCGGCTCCTCCGAGCGCTCGGGACGGCGGGGTTCCAGAGCTCTGCCCGGCCCGCCGTGCCCATCGGAGGGAGGGGGGATCGGTGCCCGGTTGGCAGGGCCCGGCACCGGATGCAGGGCCCGGCCGGCGGCGGAGGCGGAGGCGGAGGGCCTGGGCTCCGCCGAGCCCCCGCGCTGCGCAGCGGCGCCCGGCAGCGGAAGGGCCGCCGCGCGCCGCGGCTGCCCGGCGTCTCCGGGGATGGCGGGGGCTTTGCCACCCTGGCTGGCCGCGGAGGCCGCGGATGCAAACCCAGCCCCGCGCGCCCGCGCGCGCCCCGCCCGCCCCGCGCCCCGCGCCCCGCGCCCCGCGCCCCGCGCCCCACGCCCCACGCCCCACCTTCCGCCGAGACCCGCAGCACGGTGGCAGCACCGCCCTTCCTGGGCTCCACAGACTTTGCAAAGCCCTGCCGTGGAGGTGGCCCCCGCGGAGACCCCAGAAGAGGAGGAAAGGGACGGGAGGGGCCCACGTGGAAGGCTATGGGAAGGCCACAGGGAAAGGCCGGAGCTCCCAGCTCTGCCCGCTCTGTAGCAAATGGGGTGTTTCTGACCTTCTGGGGGCTGGGCTCTGTGTGTGTATGTGTGTGTGTGTGTGTGTGTGTGTGTGTGTGTGTGTGTGTGTGTGTGTGTGTGTGTGTGTGTGTGTGTGTGTGTGTGTGTGTGTGTGTGTGTGTGTGTGTGTGTGTGTTTCCCAGTGGAGGCATCATTCAGGACTTAGGACTTCAGAGGAAGGTCAGACTCGGGCCCCTCCCTGCCATCCTCTTCTCCCCTCTCCCCACTCACTCACTCACTGCTGGCCTGCTACCTGCTGGCCAACCTACTCCCCCTGCACAGACTGGGCAGTCAAAATCACCAACTAGCCAAAGGGCCCACTGAGTGTACTAGTGGGGCCAGAGGGTGTGTTGCTATGCACCCAGTAGGAGCCCGGTGCACATAGACTAGGAGGAGCCTTTGGTTCCTGGTTGCTGGAGAAGTGACATTCAGAGCTACAGACCGCGGTGGTGCCCGGCTGGGCTGGTGTGGAGGAGGCCAGTGCTGTTGCGGTGATTGAAGGGTTGCTCTTTGGAGCTGCTGCCAAAGTAATCTCAGGCCGGCAGCCTCGTGCCTTTGGTTAGTCTCAGCCCACTCGCCAGCTCTGCCCTTCAGAAGAGGCCCAATGTCTCCTCCAGAGGACACGGATTAACCCCTAAAAACGGAGTTTTGTTTGCACAGCTCTCTCCAAAGCTGAGGAAGTCTCTGTGGTGTTCCTTGTTGGCCAGGGGAATCCTTTAGGTCAGAAGAGGCTGGTGGAGGCTCAGCCTCTGGCCCTAGATAGACACCCAGTCTGGGAATCTGCCAGGAACTCTTGCTCACATGCCCCGCTGGTCAGTCCTGCCTTCCCCAGCCAGGAGAGCACCATGAGAGGTCTTTTCCTATAAGCTCAGCCCTGCCCAGTTACCGAACCTGTGTTGATTAGGCTAGGAGGACACTTTTAATGGTAGGGGACCACTGCACACAGATGTATGCCCACAGGTTCAGGGTCCAGTGCAGTCTGCAGCAAACACTCTTTCCTTAATCATCACTGAAGACGTCCCTCTGCTGGGCCCCTGGCTTGGTTTCCTAAGTAGCTTTCCAATCTCAGAGCAGCAATCTCACCCTAGTTAGTTACTGCCCTCCTCTCTGGCCCTTTCCCATCCCTGGGCATGCCTGGTACCCTGAAGGATACCCTGTATCCTGCAGGGAGGTGAAGAAGGCCCAGTCTTGGCCATCAAAGAGTACAGCTGCAATGGAGGTGGTGAAGTTATGGAGTAATAGCTCTAACAGGATGCAGGTGGAGCAAAGGCTGGTAATGGGTTCAAATCAGTATGTGACTAGTACTTGGGGAAGAGAGTGCTTTGCTGAAACGTGTTGGGGGGGGGAAGAGACTTCATGGGTCCTCCCTCAAGCACATATTTTTAGTATATGAACATAGAGTAGGATGGGAAATTATTATTTGTGGTAGACTTTTCTAAGTTCGGGTACCTAACCACTTTTTGACTACTCCTACTTTTCTTCCCCTTCTTTCCTTCTGATCCTCCTCTTCCTTCTCATCCTCCTTCATAGTGTTGCTAGCAACTTCTTTCCAGAAACGACTTCCAGCAACTGTCAGGGACCTTGACCTCTCATTCTTTTCCCCCCTTCAGATGGCCAGCCAGTCATCCCAGTCCAAGCTCCAGGCCTGGTGATGGGTTCAGAGATGAACACATGACCCAACTCACCCAGTAATGTCTGGCCTACAGTTGAAAGGACTCAACGCAGAGAAGAATAGGGCTTCTACTGAAATGTGAAGTTGGCATCCTGACGTAGCTGCTGCCATCTTGGCACCATTGGTTTTTGTTTTTGTATGACATGGACATAGGAAGCCCACCACTGTGACAGTGGGAGAAACATTTGGTCCTTTGAACCACCCTCTAGATATCTAAAACCAAAACGAGCCCCGCATGTATTGATTCTATGATCTGATAACTTACCTCTTTGGGCATTTTGACTAGGATTTCGATCGCGTATCACTCGTAACTGGGATGCGCCTACCGAATCTCTTCTGCGTGCCAAGCCCCGAGCTCAATGTTTCTGTTTGATAATCTCACTTTCCTGATCTTTCAGATGGCAAAATCTTAGGTACAGACAGGTTGTGGCTCTGGGAAGCTTATTCACGGACAAGATTTCGGAAGCTCAAGCAGTGTCTTAAAGGGTCCCAACCTGTAGGAGAAAAACCCGAAAAGTCAAGTTTCAGTTAAAGGGTGAGTTCTTCAACAGCCTTAGCCCTCTTCTTCTCTCTGTTCCTTGGCATGACTGTTGGCCATCTTGAGACAGGACTCCTCTAGTGGTAAGATGGCGCACATTCTATGGGCTGGTAGATTTGTGGCTTTATTTGCAAGGCTATAGTATAGTTATTTCTGTAAGATGATAAGGACAGAGCAGGTCACCCAAGCAGGGTGAGAAGCAAACTGCCAGTCATTATTATACTTAGTTCAGTAAGCCTAACATAGTCTTTGGTTGGTGTAGATTTCTAATTCAGCTTGGCTAACCCTGTCCATGCACAGGATAACTCCGGACAGGGGAGAGTTAATGACCAACCTTCCTCCAGGAAAGAAAAAGGCTTCAATAACAAAACCCAACAGCACGGAGGGAAAGAGACGCAAGTTACCAGCCACAGAAGCTTAAAAAAGAACCCACCCACAGCTCCCGCTACAAATGCTTTTAGCCGCACGTTAAATCTTCCCTCTAATGGCACCCCTGTTAAACGAGATATGTCACCCGACCTGAGGAGGCTGACTTGAAAGGCAAATAGTTGGAAGTGAATCCACACGTTATTAGTGAGAGATGTTCTCACATTTCCGGCAAAAAATAATGGAGCTGAGGTCTAAGGGATGACTAATATCTCCCCATTACTGACCCGAGGCTGGGCATTACATTGTAATGCTGGCCACTCAGCTGGCCCTTCTAGCATATTTTTTGGTGCTTGGCCTCTGAGGGCTTTCTGCTGGATGGCTCACTTCATGTTAACCTGGGCTGACCAGCCTCTTGAAATGAGGAAGCTGTCATCCCCATGGGGTGGGGGGTGGGGGCTTGGGGGAAGCTGGCCCTGGGTTGCCCAGAATAGAAATGCAGAATCCTGATGGTTTGGATGGGTTCCTTGCCTCAAGGAAAGGCCATATCTAAGACACACAGGATTCCATCCTTATCCCCACATCATCTGGGTTCAATCCCCTTTCGTAGTCTTGGGTCATTAGTGACCTTGATGTTGACGCCTCTAATGGACTTTTAAAATTTTCTCTTGTTTCCCACCCTCTTGACCATTGCAGCTCAAATACCCGCCTCCCTTCCCAGGCTCATCCTCCTGGGTGGTCTGATCGCTGTACAGTGGAAGTCCTAAGGACTCATGGCTTCTTATTCTCTATTACCTCTAAAAGCAATCTCCTCTATGGGCTTCACAGCCCATCCAAATGCCAATGGTTTCTTTATTTGACTCTGATCCAGTTTTCCCCTGTACATCTGAGAACTGTATTTCCAGCAGTATACCCGAAATCCCCACCATGCTGTCCCTAAAGCTGCCTCCAACTTAACATCTGCAAAACTAAACCCACTGTTGGCATGCTTGGTCTTGGCCTTCTTCCATGATTCCTCCTTCTCTCCATATAGGGAAAGGCTGTATGTCCATTTGTCTATGCTGGAAACCTAGAGGAATCATTCTTTCTCTGCCCTCCTGTTCCAATTGATCGCCAACTCCCTGCTGATTTTCCTTGCTAATGATTTCTTGGCTCTCTTTGGTGGCCTTCAGTCTCTGCCATCATAACAGGCCAGAGTGTCACCATCTTCTGCTGGTGACAACTTCTTAATGCATCTGTCGGCCCCTCCTGTCTGTTCACACTGCAGGGGGCTCTCCTTGGAATTCATGTCTGTCCACGATGCTTTGTCTGAAACTCTGTATTTTCCATTGCTCTCCATCCTCTCCAAATTCCTCTGTGATTTGGCTCTGCTGTTTTCTTGGCCCCTTCTGACATTATTCTTCCCTCACTTTCTGAACTCTAACATATGGCCTTCCCTCCATTCCTTAAGCCACACTCCCCCTTGGCTCAGGGTTTCTGCATGTTCTACTGTTTGTGAAATACTGTTTTTCCTCTTCCTTTTGCCAAAGCAACCTCTGACTCTCCAGCTTGCAAGTTTCTTAGCTTCTTTACAGCAACTTCACATGATCCCTCTCAGATCAGATGAGGCTTCTATGCCACACTGTTGGATTTCTGCCAGTGTGCGGAACAGGGCTGGCCCTTAAAGCCATGGCTCACTGTTTGTTGGATGAATTACCCTCTGGTTAAATACCAATTGCCAGCCTTGAGGGCTGGCTCTGAGATGTTCCTATAATATCCTTATTTTCTTGGCTAGAAGGGAGAAGAGGTTCCAATTTTTTGCTGGGGGGACAGTTGTGGGGCTTGAACTTAGGGCCTGGGTGCTGTCCCTGAGCTCTTTTGTTCAAGGCTAATGCTCTACCACTTTGAGCCACAGCGCCACTTCTTGTTTTTGAAGATTAGTGTCTCACGGCTGGGAAGTTGGCTCAGTGGTAGAGCAGTTGCCTTGCATGCCTGAGGCCCTGGGTTCAATTCCTCAGCACCACATAAGCAAAAAGAAAAAAGCCAGAAGATTAGTGTCTCATGGGGATTTTTTTCTTCCCAGGCTGATTTTGAACTGCGATCCTTAGATCTCAGCTTCCTGAGTAGCTAGGATTGCAGGCGTGAGCTACCGGCAACCGGTCCAGGTTCCACTCAGTATTCAAGTAAAGGTTCCTGTTGAACTGAGCATGTTTTAGCTCCTGTTTTGACTTTAGGGCCAGGGACCCCTCTTGAATTTCCCCCCACCATCTTAGGTCCCTTGTTAAGCCTTGTAGTGTCTTCACAGCTGGACCCTGAAACTGCTTCCAAAGCCCTAGATGCAGGGCCCGGCCATTGTCCTGGAGCTGTTTTTGCTTAAAGCTAGTGCTCTACCACTTGGAGCCACAGCTCCACTTCCTTTTTTTTTTTTCATGGCTAATTGGAGATAAGAGTCTCATGGACTTTCCTGCCTCAGCTGGCTTTGGATTGTAATCCTCAGATCTCAGTCTCCCGAGTAGCTAGGATGAAAGGCATGAGACATCACACCAGCCCCTCCCCTCTTTCTCTAGGTGGATACGAAGAGCCCGTGATGCAGGAAATGCTTCTGGGTCTCTTCTTGATCTAGCAGGGCTCTAGCTTTGGATGCAAAACTCAGAAGTCACCACAATACTGGCCTCTCTCTTTCTCTCCCTATTACACCCCCCCCCCCCCGCATTCCTCAGTTTCTCCCTAACTCACCAGACCTGCTGGCTATTGGGGTCCTCAAAGGACTACGCCGGCCATCAAATTCTCTTTACTGGTGCATTCCCCCGACCTTCTGTAAGATATAACCTGATCTTTTCTTTCTCTTTAGAGCACTTACCTTGTGGACCGAACATACTGGGCAGTGCGAGGGGAGCTGGTATGTCCTCCCCACAGCAGTGGTAACAACCACAGCAGCAGGTTTATTTTTAAATAAAAATCAGGAAGTTACGAGGCTCCTGAGGCTTTCCTGCATTCTTATTTTTCATTCAATAGGAAAAAGAAAGAAAGAAAAGACAAAAGAGAGAGAGAGAAAAAAAAATGAAGGGGAAAAATACAGCTCGTGTTTCTAACTTCCATTTTTCATGGCTCCCTGTTCCCGGTCCCTTTTCCCTCCCGCTTCCCTTCTCTGCCATTTGGCAGCTCTGAAGAAAGGCAAGGAGTGATTACTTCTGAGAAGGGAGTGGGGGACCTGCGCAGGCTGAGCATTAGGCATGCAGCCCCTGAGCAAGTTCGCATGCATGGTAAAATATTACCTTCATAACACACTCGCAGATAGCTATGTGTAAATGGTCACATGCTTTTGTGATGACCGAGTTATAAATGATTGCAGACTCCATCATTAATAATGCATTTGAACAATAACAACCTGAATCAAAGGAAGACGTAAGGCCTTTCTTTCTCCACCCCCCCCCATCCCCACCCTGTATATGAATTCACTCTTGTTGTGTGTGAAATGACTGGGGCCTAGGATCGGGGGCCCACGTTGGGCCTTCAGAAAGTGGGGGAGCATTTCAGCTCATGCTGGCCCCTGATAGGCAAAAATGGGACATCTGGTGGCCACCCCAGAGATTTTCCTATGTGCCGTGTTGATTTGTACCCGCTAAGTGTTTACATCTTCCCGGGGTCCGACAATCTCAACCACCAGCTGCTCTGATGTTAATTTGAGGGTGGGTCTCCAAGAGTGAACCAGATCCTGTAAATTCCCCAGCAGTTGATTGCCTGAGGTCACTGGTCTGTTTAAAAGATAAAGTTAGTTCTAATTCTTCAGGATGCTCATTCCCTAGTACCTTTCCACACTGTGTTCTAATTACCACCCCCCCCAAACATTCTCAGGGTCGTAAAAACATAACTTGCTATTTAAAGCTTATACTGGGTTGTTCAGTCTGCAAGCTCCTACTCATCCCTCAAAATCCTGGTCAAACATGCCCCTCTTCTCTAGCTCCCCAAGGTAGAGTCCCTTGTTTCATTCTGTGATCTCATCTGTCGATCTATATCGATATCTATATATATCAATTCATATATATATATATCTCACATATATATCTATATATATCAATTCATATATATATAATCTCACATCTATATCTATATCTATATCTCTATATATCAATTCATATATATATATCTCACATATATATCTATATCTATATCTCTATATATCAATTCATATATATATATATATCTCAATTATATCATTGCTCATACCACACACACACTGTAATGCTTTATTCTTGTATTGATTTTCCTTGCTGGGCTTTGAGCTCCTTACCGCCAATAAGTGCATGTTTCTATCCTTTATAACTCCATTCTTCAGCCCAGTGCTCAGAAATCATTAAATATTCAGTATGTGTTGAATGAATAAGCAAAGAACCACTCAATGGACACCTTTCTGTTTTCTTAGGTGGGTGATATTATGCGATGTGTACCCTGAGCTGGCACAGGAGACGTCTGGGAAGAAGAGCTCCTGTCCATTGGCATGCCCCTGAGCCAGGTCTTCGAAGTCGAATTATCCAGAAGGTGTTTTGGTGAGAATGATGCCCACGGACCTGGCCATTTTCTGTGCTATATCTGATAGCCTGCCACTGTCTATCCCTTAGAAATCAAGAGTCTTTTCTACAACTACTTGGGCCCTGTGTGTCTCCATCCCTCCCCTAGTACATATACCTTTCAGTTGAATTGTATCCTGAAAAGAATCTTGATGTTACAGGTTTGCGGTTCCAGATCCTTCCATTCATTTGGCATGACCTCGTGTGTAGGTAGATGTCTAGAGTTGCCGATGGCTCTCTTTCTCAATCACTCTCATGCCTCTCCCTCTGCTTTGACTTTGTTTCCTTGAACACTGTGAGGTGGGATCCCGTGGCCCTGGGCCCTCAGTTGATAGCTCCATGCGGACCTCTGAACCCCACCAGGGGTGTGTTTGTACTGTGGCCTCAGAACTGCAGTCAGACCCTCTCCTCCAGGAGGAAAGACCTGAGGTTAGTTTCCTGAACCGGGCCCTATTTTAACTACTTCTCCTTGCTCTAAAAGCTTTTTCTTGCTTTTTACCTTTTATGACCATACTCTAAAACCACTCTCATCTCTTCCTGTGCTAAAACTTCATCATCTTTTCGAGTCTACGTTTTTCTCTACAATTTCTTCTTCTTCTTTTTTTAAATAACTCTGACCTCGGAGCAACACTTGCTCCATCTGTTCTTTCTGGCCCTGATTTCCCTCGGAATTACTGATCCGAACACTCATTTTCCACACTAATTTCTCTCTCCAGAATACAAGAAAATGATGATCAAAAATATTTGCACAGCTATAAGGTCACAAATTAGTTTTGTTTATTTATAGCCTCCTACCTTCCTAAAAAGAAAAGCTTACTACTCGTCTTAAATATCATGGTGAAAGAAAGTAAATTCCAAGTAGGTTTTAGAAAAGAAGCAAACCCTGGTCCACCGGGCCAAGAGGTGGTTGTGGAGCCGGGAGGGCATGATGGCGTCCAAGCTACATGCTGGTGGTGGCCCTGGGTTCTATGATGGGCTGTTTGTGGCCTACAGAGAGGGAAATGAGATCAGTTATGAAGTTCAGAATCCAGGACACACACACACACACACACACACACACACACACCTAAATTGCTATGAAAACTGCAATGTTTCATGATGACAAGTCTAGAGAAAAATCCATCTTGGAGCCTTGAGCTCCACTATGAATACATCACATATAATATATCAATATAGTAGATACAACTGATTCTCCACAGCATTCTTAGACTAACTACTGAGGAATGTCCTCTGTATACACATCCTCCCAATTAGAGAAGTTTAGCACATTGTAACAGGAGAATGGGGAGAGGCTATTCAGGTTAGTGTTTAGTGATCTGGGGGCTTACTTTCCATGTGAGTCCATAGGTATTTAAATGGTCTTGAAGCAATGGAAAATGTGGTCCTGGCGCTCGAGAAACGCATGCTGTCATAGGACCACCCACTGCACAAAGCCATCCCTTGGGATGCAAGCCTGCATCCATTCTGAAAGTGCCATCCTCTGGGCACAGCTGCAGAGCCTGTACTTTAAGCAAGCACCCTTAGGATTCAGAGGCAGGCATTTCAGGTAAGCATTGTTGTGATGGAGATTCTTCATGTGGGCCAGTGATCTGTAGTGGAAAGCTGCATCGTGAGGTATCACACAGGTGCCCCAAACAAAGGATTACAGGAGGCTAAAGTGATAGGAATCACTTCTGGCAGGCATAGCGAGAGAAGACGGTGGTAGTATTTGAGCTGAGCTCTGAGACACGAGCAAGAGCAGGCACAGGATAAGCCGGGGAGTACTTTCATGCAGAGGAAATAAACTAGGCAAAACCTCACAGGTAGAAAAATGCTGGGCAAATAGATCTGATTGACGCGAGTGTAATCTATGTAAAGGAAATGGTAGGAGACAAAGCCAGAAAGGCAGGTTGGGGACAAATTATGGAGGGCTTTGAATACCAGACTGATGAGTGTGAGCTATTCTCAGTAGGCAATGGGGAGCCATTGAAGGCTTTCGAGCCCCAGAATGATGTGATCAAAGTAGTACTTGAAGAAGATTAATTTGACTGTGGTGGGGAGACTAGAGTAGAGGGTAAGGGGACTGAGCAGAGTTCAGTACATAAAGGACATTCTATGAGTGTTTGTGGAATGAAATCTTTGAATAAAGCAGGGAAGAGGCCATTGTGATAGTCTAGGTGTCAGAAGATAAAGGCCTAAAGGAAGAAACAACGAGGAACAAAGAGCAAGAGAAGAAGGCACAGACCAAGATGGCCCGCTGTGTCTGGTGAGGGAAAGAGAGGGTCATTATCTACTCTGAAGTTTGAAGCCTGGGCTGCTAGGGGGGTCGTGGGCCCATTGCCAGACCACGTTCAGAGGAGGCCATGGATGGGCGCAGGGTGAGAAGTCATGGAGCAAGCTATATGAACTGGAGCAGCTGAGCGGGCTCAGGGCGGAGTCTGAGAGGCACAATTCTGTAGGACCTTGGGCTAGAAGGCTAGAAGTGTATCATGGCAAACCTCACTCTTGACCTCGAACAATGTCCGCACTTCAGTATTGGAAGGAGACACAAGTGACCCTTCTGGGGATAGTCAAGCGGGGCAGAGAAGTATGGGGACTGTGTAAGAATGGGACCTAGAACAGAAGGACAAGGAACATTTCAAGATGGAAGGATGGAATAGTGCTCTGGGCTGCAGCCATACAATGGTAACCAGGGCTGAGAGCAAACCCTAGAAATTAAGTTCTCACTTCTGTCCTGATGGAGCATAGTTCACATAAACACTATGCTATGCCTGAGTGTCTCCCCCGCAAAAAAAGTCTGTGTGCTAGAACTTAATCCCCCAATGTGAGCTGTTGGGAGATGGTGGTACCTTTAGCAGTCAGGACAAGTGGGAGGTCCCTAGGGGACTGAGGGTGCGCCCTGGAAGGGGATTGTGGGACCCTCGTCTCTTCCTGTCTCATTTCTATTTCCTGGCTTGCAAGGCAAACAGTTTGATTCTCCATATACACCTGTCATGTTGTATTGCTGGCTTGTCAGAGTCCCAAAGCTCAAGTGTGTGTGTGTGTGTGTGTGTGTGTGTGCACGTGTAGGGGGTATGCTTGATCTTGAACTAGACCTCCAATACTATGAGCCAAAACAGACCTTTCTTCTTTTAAAGTTCATTGCCATGGGTATTTTTGTTATAGCGAGGGAGACCTGACTAACCCAAAGAGCAACAGGATGTTGTTTCAGTTCCATTTACTAGGTGCCATTATTAAATCAGGAGTCTTCAATCCATATGTGTAGGATGGAGATTTTTCTTTCTCTCCCCCCCTTTTTTTCCCTTCCCCAACTTCACCTGTTCTTTTCTTGGCCAATTTCTGGGATGGACCTGTATACTTCTTCCTCCTCCTCTTCCATATGGCAGGAAAGGACACACTTAAGGGCTAATTGGCCTTTGGTAAAACATCAATGACCATGAAATTCCATTACCTAAGTAATGGAAACATGCAGCCCAGAATCAGTTTCTTCTAGGCTTGCTGCCTGCTGTCCTTCTGGCCTAATTACCTTTATTACCATGCCCTGAGTTCAATGCCAGTTTGAACAGCTTGTTTTACGTCTGAGGATTTTCTCTATATTTATCAGGATGATTCAGTTGCAAGAAAGAGAAACTCAATTTGTATTATCTTTTGCAACATAAAAAAAGGGACGTATTAGCCCATGGGACTGAGGAATCCCGCCTGCACCTCATTGAGAGGTTTAGGGAACCCCCACAGAGTTCTTTCAGAATTCTCTGCTTGGCTTCAGTGCTGCTTTGTGTAGAGAGACATCTTCTCTAGGTGTCAGCAAAGGTTTTGATCTGTAGCCCCACCCCACAACACTCAGACAAGGAAAAAAAAAAAAAATCCCACGGAAGAATTCTGATTGGCCAGTCGAAAGGAATATGGCTGGATCCAGATAGCACGCCCCCTACTGTTAGCAGGGATGATTGGCATCTCATTAGAAACAGATTAATAGGACAGAAAAGCAATTTTCCCAGGAAAAGGGGAGTGAGGATGGGTGATAGTGGTGCTGGACAATTCCAAGCCACAGATGACCTGTCTCATTTGACCTGCCTCTGCAACCAACCTCTCTCGTCTCCTTAGCCACGGATTGGGCCTAGAGCTCTCTCACTCCTATTCTCCTCTCTGCCCTAAATTAGCTGGTTGAGTGCCGCAGTTGAAACTGAGCTCCAAGGCTTTCCCCTGCTCCTCTCTGACTGTGCTTTGTGACAGCCATTACCTACCTGTACAGGTGTCTCCTGACTTCCAGAGGCCCCAGGCTGTGATGGCAAGGGAGGCTTAGATCAGGCCAGTGATGAGCTGGCTGAGGTGTGTGGGAGTAGAGGAAGAGTCAGCCCAGGCTGCTGAGCCAGGTGAGATGAAGGAGCACTGAGGCAGGAGCCTCGGGGCAGCTTGCCCACTTGCTGCCTGAATCCCACAGGAGGACCTGGTGCCGTCGGAGCGCCGGTGTGGACTCGCTCTGTGACCCCAGGCAACACGCTTAATTGCTCAGGGCTGCCTCCCCTCCCTCTCTCATCAGGCAAGCAGGAATCATGACACGGTGGCGCTAACAGAAGCGGTGCTGTTCAACAGGAGAGGCTGATTTAGAACTGCTGCTGTGGAAGATGGGCTCCCAAGCTACTCTGCACCCCTAGCGTTTCCCTCAGCGCTCTTGGCAAGGGAGTAGGAGGATCCTTGAGACTTGGTGCTTTCTGATTTCAACCTCTGGCTCTGCAGCAGAGCTGGGACACAGTGGCCTTTTTCATGCCCAGGGTTGAGGGTGGGTGGGCATCTCCAAGATGTTGCCAATACTGGCTTTAGAACTAGAGTTTATGGAACCCGAGAGACCCCAGATTCTGGACAGGATTTTGGGGGTGGGTGGATTTTTTATGACCCTGATACCTCCTAGTCCTTTCCCCCGGTAGGTTCAGTATTAGGAACAACCATACATGATACTTACACATCATTGGCCAGCCAGATTATATGGTAGGGAGGTCTGGAAGAAAGGTCAGCCTACAATCAAGCCAAGTGAAGGTTCATCCTTCAGATAAAGACAGGTATCAGCGTTCACAGTGGACCCTGTCCTGGAATCGTGGTTACCAAACTTTAGTGCACCTTCCCTATTACCAAGAGCCATGGGAAAGAAGTAAAGAAGTAACATTTCAGGACCAGCTTCACATCGCCCCGCTGCTCCCCAACACAGGCTCTGCACTCTGCTTGCTTGCTTGCTTGCTTGCTTGCTTGCTTGTTTGCTTCCTTCCTTCCTTCCTTCCTTCCTTCCTTCCTTCCTTCCTTCCTTCCTTCCTTCCTTCCTTCCTTCCTTCCTTCCTTCCTTCCTTTCTTTCTTTCTTTCTTTCTTTCTTGGTCAGTGTGATGGAAAATGCTGGGCTGGACCCTAACGAGGGAGAAAAGAGGGGTCCATCCAGCCCCAAGGCCTGCAAAACCTCCCCTCCCCTTCCTGGGAAGGAGCGGGGAAAAGGGGGTAGGAAAATCAGGGCTTTCTCATCCCGGAGCTGTCAGCCTGACCAGAATGAGCATTCATTTTCAGAATAAATAATCAACTCACAAAAAAATGTACCAAATTCATTTTCAAATTGGCTTGTCAGACACACATTTGCCCAGGACAAGTTGGTTGAATAAAATGTATCTTGGGGAGCAAGGTGAGCCAGGCTGTCTCATTCCCTTAGGGACATCTTGTAAATAAGGGCCATTCTTGAGGCCGGAAGCAGAGAATTCCCAGGCACAGATTGAATTCTGGCTTTGTCTTAATGAACGTCAATATTTATTACCAAAGGCGTTGTGCTCCTCGGAGTGATAGAGCATTTCCCCGTCTCGGCTGCTGCCTCTTGCCTTCCCAGGTACCAAACGCTGTGTAATTGCGGCTCATAAAGGCGGCAGACAATACTGCCACGGAAACTCTCTCCTGGCTGTAAATCTTCATCATCAAAACCAGCAGAGCTTTGCCTCTGGTTTGGATGGTGTATTCCTAAAAGAGTCAGGGCCCAGCCAGATTTTCCGGCTGTTCTGTTTTGGCAGAAAGACTCTCCCTGTGTCCAGGGGGTAAGGTGTGAAGGACGTCCTTTTGGCTTAGCAAGACTTGGAAAGGCTAAAAGTGATGAGAGGTCCACCCGCCCCCTCCTCATCTTACCCTGGGACTAGAAAGAGTCAATTGCTCATCATCAATTTAGGGGACCTCCCCCTTGAGGTCCAACCTCCTTATTGAGGATTGTGAGCATTGTGAGAGACAGATCTTTGTCAACGACACATGGTTCTAAGACCAGTGCCCTTTGGAGTTGGCTATAACACCTCCTGGATATTGAACAGTGAACTCAGAGGACTCCTTGAGCTGCTTGCTGGCTGCAAAAGTTAAAAGCATTCCTGGACTCTGGCTAGGGAACCTCTCCCCACCCCCCTCCCCGGCCCCAATTCCCCACCAACAGGTCTGGCTGCCTGGAGTTCATTCAGACAGGTTTCCTTCCTTGGTTGATTTCTACCTAGGCTTAACTGGGAAATCTCTGGAAGCTAACTCCAAATTCTGCCTACTAGCCAAACATACCTGGGAGTAGCAATCATAGCTGGAGAATGTGGATAAGAAAATGGCAATTCACTCTGGCTTTTCCTAGAAGCAAATAACCCAGCTTTGTAAAAGGGAAAGGTTTGGAAGGGCAAGGGGAAGCCTAACATGCTGTCACCCAGGACACCAGGCTGGGATGGAGTTCAGGTTTTGGTTTAGCTTTCTTTCCTCCTGCCAACTTGCTTAGGACAGAGATGGCCCCGGGGCAGAGACACTAAATGGGTTTTTGAGAGTGATGTCATGCAGTTCTCAGACACCAAATCGCTCTGCAGAAACGGCCCGGCTGTTGTTATGGGAGTTATGCTGGAGAGAATTATAACTTTTGACAATGGACATCTCATCTTGCACAGATGCGTCCTTTATAGAATCTGCCAGCAAGATTACAGCAGCATCAAGAGTGTAATGGGGAGAGGAGTCAATAATTCTGGGGTTATTGATTGTAACCAGACCCATTCTTCTATTTTAATTTATATTTTATCCACTTTTTCAACCTATTTTTTTGAAACCTGTGCTGGAAAAAAATCACCTGCTAGATCAAATGCAGTTGATTACATTTTTTAAAAATGATAGGAGTAATTTACTGCCCTTAGGAGACTCTGACAGAAGTCAGCTCATGACTAGAGTGGGGACGAAATGTATGTATGATCAGGGTTTGGGGATTGGCAGAAAAGAGAGAGGGAGGCCTTGTAGAAGGGAGGCACTGACTGACCACAGCCAGGCTCCCCTCGGCTGTCCCTGGAGCTGAGCCTCCTTCGTGAAGACTAGGTCTGAAGAAAACTCATTAGACATTCCAGTTTCCCACTGCTCCATAGCTCCCATGGCTCTGGGTCTTAGTACATCCTATAGAATATATTCTCCTCTTCCCATTTCTTCCAGATGTTTCCTGATAAGGCAAATGGAGATGCCAGGTAGATCAGGGCAGATGAAATACATACACTTACACGCACATACACACTCAAATGTGTGCCCCACACAGTAGGTCTTCATTTCAGCCTGCTTATGCATAGAACATAGTGCATTTACTCACAGGACATAGCAGACAACTTAATGAGCATTTAATTGTTGGATTGGATTGTATGGGAGTGAAGTGGTAGCTTGTATTTTCTTAAAAATCTGATTATTTTTGTTGTCCCTCAGATCTCCTTTGCCTCTAGCCTACTGTGCAGCAAGGCATGGTAAAACAGTGAGCATGTCCTAGATGACCCTTGGTGAGTTAAATGAGCATTTGGACATCTCTCTCCTTGTAAAGAAGTGACCAGGGACTCCTCTAGGCATGGTGTCAATGTCTGAGTCTGTTTCTACATTGTCCTATGTTAGCTGTTCCATTCATTTTTCTTCTGGATGGTTGCTGAGGACCCCCAAACTCTGCTTCCTGTTATCATCAATTATAAACTAGGTAACAGCACCCCCAAGTTGAGGGAAAGAGGAGAATTTAGATGGCCTTGTCATCTAAATTTTCTATAAGAGGACACCGAGTCCTAGAGCGATGACAATAACCTAGCTCAAGGGCAGCCACTGGTTTGGGTTCGAGTCAGGAACACTTTGATGCATCTTCTTCCAGCCTGGTGGTTTTCTTTCTCTTGCTTTATTTTCTCCCATGGGCAACAGCAGGTCCTGATCACCTGCCGTCTGCAGAAACTCTCATCTCTCCTCCCAGACCAGCCAAGTTGCATTACTGAAAGGTCCCCCTTCTCTCTCCTATTTGGTTTTAGATGGACCCCAAAGAAGCAAGGGTTGGAAGAAAGCACCAGATGCAGAACTGGAGCTGAAAGTATTTTTGTCCTCCACACACCACTGCTCATTCTTCTAGGTTAGGCTGGTGCCG
Source organism: Dipodomys merriami (assembly GCF_024711535.1). Lineage (NCBI taxonomy): Eukaryota > Metazoa > Chordata > Mammalia > Rodentia > Heteromyidae > Dipodomys > Dipodomys merriami. The sequence continues at coordinate 17,952,384 of NW_027204381.1, forward strand.
GCACACTATGAAGTCAGACTTTTGAGGTCGAGTGAAGAGAGACAGTACACATTCTTTCCATTCTGGTTTTCTGGGCAGGCAAAAACATTTTTAATGAGTTCTGGATCATGTTTCCATAGCTAGGAAGTGGGAGAGATCTGGGACTGAATGAGAAAGAGAAAGACGAATATCCCCTCCCCCCCCCCATACAAAGGTTTAAGGCCCTAGGAGACTGGGAAGCGGAGTGGGTGACTGTGGGGGAGGGCGTAGGAGGAACTCACAGTGAGGTCCATTCAAAAATGTCCTTGAGCTGACCTTGATCCTTTACCTGTTGCCTTCAGCACTCCCAAGAGACTCCTGGGCTTTTCTTTTCATCTCTGTTCCCTCTGAAATAACAATGTTTGATACAACATAATACTAGCAGAGGATTGGAGTTTGAAGCTAAGTTCTTAGCCCTGGTAGCTGTGAGGCCTGGGGCAAGTCACTTACATGCATTTTGTTCGTAAGGCAGGGATAATTGTGCCCTGTGTTCTCCCCACCAGATCTATACCAGTAGTTGTGCAATAACATGGCATTGGTGGGAACATGCAACATTTACCTAAGACACGTGTGTGCACGGGCCAATTCTAAGGCTTGAACTTGCGGCCTTGTACTCTTACTTGGCTTTTTTTGTTTAAGACTCCTGCTCTTCCACTTGAACCAACTCCACATCTAGCTTTTCAATAGTGAATTCTAGATAATAGTCTCAGACTTTCCTACCTGAACTGGCTTTAAATGTTGATTGTCAGATCTCAGTTGTGGATTACAGGCATGAGCACTCATGCCCAGCTTAAAAGAGACTTAAAAAAAAAGTATCAGATTACCCAGAAAAAAAAAATGTGAAGATAGTTCAGAGAATTCTTATATGGCCAGCACTCAGTTTCTTCTTTTATTAGCATTTTATATAGGCATGGTACATTTGTTACAATCCATGAGCCAATATCCATAAATGATTATTATGAAAGCCAACATTTACTTATGTTTCTGTACTTTTTACCTGAGATCCTTCTTCCAGTCTAGGATTTCCTTCAGGATACTACTGAGGGCCTTCTTAAATATGTCTAGTTCTCAAATTCTTCTTGTTTCTGATGAGCTTTTTTGTTTTTCATTTTTGTTGTTGATATTGTTTTATGTTTTGAGCAGTACTGGGGTTTGAACTCAGGACTTGCTAGGCTGGCATCTTATCAGTGAGCCATGCCTAGAGATCTGTCTTTCACTGGTGATTTTTAGGATAGGGTCTTAACTTGGTACCCAGAGACATTCCTGAGCTACCATCCACCTGCTTCAGGCTGAGGTCAGAGGCACATACCATTACACCTAGCTTTCTCTCTATAGTGATGGACCCTCATGGACTTTTCTTTCTGGGCTGGCTTGGTCTAGTCTAGAACCATCATGGTTCCAATCTCAACTTTCCAAATAGCTAGATTCCAGATGTGAGCCACAGGTGTCTGTCTTCAGTTCTGCAGAGTACAGGTCAGACATGTGGTAAAATGACCTTCCAGTGTATTTATCGGTTGTCTTTCTGTTGACGATGGCGGTTGGGTTTTGGGAAGATGATTATGCCTGTGAAGTGTGAGTTTCATCTAGTGATAGTAAGGACCTGTCCTTCAAGAGACCCTTTATTAAGTACACTGATAATATTTTAGAATTGTATGTTATCATTATGATGAAATGGTAACCCCTGTTTTAGAGAGCCCCTGGTTTCTGCGTCAATAGGCTGCTTCTTGGTCCTGTGTGTGGGCCTTCCCCCCCTGAAGTATAAAAATCTCTTTTTCCATCACCTGGGTCTGACACTAATGAGCTGTTAATAACATGACCATTACCTATGCAAATGAAGGGAGCTGGGCTGGGCTGGAGCTGGGCTGGGATGGAGGTGCCTGTAGCGGCAGTCAGCCTCCTTGGAGCGCTAACTCATAAATCAAGTTGCTGGGGTTATTAGCTATTTTATCTGAGGTATTGCATGAGCTGACCTCAGAGACCCCTGGCTTCCTGGCTTAGCTATACCAACGGCCCAATTGCTCAGGAGACTCTAAGGATATGAAGGGTTAATGCACCTCAGACCCATAATAGGGAGATTATCCTGAGCAGTGCTTCATCAGGTAAGAGGTTTTAAACAGGGGACGGGACCATGGCCAAGAGAAATGGTCTTGTTGGCTTGATGCGGGTAAACCAACAAACTTGATGTTGGAAAAATACAAATATTGTTTCTGTGCTCATATTTTAGGATCTGAGCATGGTTGGAAGAAGGAGAAAATGCCATCAATCTCTTTACACACTAGAGTAGATCTCTGTGGTCCTTGCTCTTACTACTCTGCCTCAAGCCATTCCCATTAGTTCTCACTTTTGATTAGGTTTTTGCAAGAGAGAGAAAGAGAGTTGATTGGAAACTTGAGATAAGATGTATTAGCGTCTTTACCTCATAGAGAGGTTTTGTCAACCCGTGGTTGAGAATCCTTCCCATCCTGGGTTTTGCTTTTTCAGTTTTTCCTTTTGTTCTATGAAATGTCTGATTCTTCTTCCACTGAAACTTTCATCCCTGCTTTTTAAAGAAAATTTTAATAAGCTTTCCAGAACTGATTGCTTCTTCTCACAACCCAAAGTATTTTAATGCATGATCTATTTTCTCACTAGCCTAATTGCCCCCATCAGATTTTCCATTTTCACTATTTCTATCTTCTGAAGCAAGTACTTCAGGCTCTTGTCTGGACTCTCTTCCTCTAATCTTCCTGCTGTGTTACTCCCCATTGCTAACGATCTTGCCGAGATTATAGTTTGTCTGGTCCTTAGATTTTTGATTGGAGGTTGATAACTTCAGAGCTGACTTTGGGAGGAGGGACAACCATTCTTCTTTTGGCTCCTCCTGCTTAAACATGAACGTTTCCTAATTCCCCTTCCACTCAGCTGAAGTCAGACTGTAACTTTTAATAAGCCTTTGCAAATGCATTGCTTCTATCGTTGGCTAGTTTTAGGGACTGTGAACATGAACCAGTCCAACCAGTGATGGGTCTCTGCCTAACTGCTGATCTACTTTCAGGTGGCAGGTGGCATCTTTAATACGTCTTCCCATTCCAAACCACCTGATTCTGATTCCCTAAATGACACAGTAGGCATTTGCCCTCACAATTATTATGATTATTATTTTGTGTGTGTCCCAAGCTTGTTTCCCTAGGATGATTGATGGTAAGAATTGCATTCAGGGTAAACCTCAACTCACCCACAAAGTTGTGTCGGTTGCTATAACCTCAAATATCAATATGATGGCTCCCAAAGCTGTTAGCTCCAATCTATCTTCCTTAGGATGAATATCTTCGCATGCTGACATAAACATTGCAATGTTAGGCTGTGTTGTGCTAGGTATACTCCATTTCTGTCCCTCACTTCAAAGTAAAGGTGTACACGTCTCTTCCCAATTCCATGTGTGATCTGGGGGGAAATTATTGAGTAAGACAAGAAACACATGATGACAGCTCTCAAAAAACAGGCTTATTGAGTTTCCGGGTCTCTATTAAGAAAAGTTCAGCCTGTGCCAAGGAGACCTAGTGTTTCTCCTATTCCATCCTGTAATGTTTTCAGAGTGTCTGTTTTGACTACGAGGTCTTTGATCTATTTGGAGTTGATTCTGGTGCAGGGTGATATATAAGGATCTAGCTTTAGTTTTCTGCAAGTAGTTAACCAATTTTACCAGCACCATTTACTGAAGAGGCTTTCTTCCATTTTATTTTTTAGCTCCCTTATTGAAGATTAGATGGCTATAGGTCTGTGGGTTCATTTCTGGGTTTTCAGTTCTATTCCATTGGTCCTGAGGTCTGTTCTTGTGCCAGTACCAAGCCGTTTTGATTACTATGGCTTTATAGTAGAGTTTGAAATTTGGTATTGATATTCCTCCAGCACTGTTCTTTCTGTTAAGGATCGTTTTTGCTATTCAGGGTCTTTTATTGTTCCATATGAATTTTTAGATCACTTCTGTTTCCTTGCTTTCACTGTATTTGATGTTGGTATAATTTGTGGAGGGAAAAAGACCCAAATCGTTTAAATAGGGAGACAGGTGGACCCATTGCAACAATGAGATGTACAAGTCGTTATGTCGAAAAACGAACTTTACAACTTTGGCAGGGGGTGGGGGGTGGGGGTAGATGGGGGGGGAGATGGGAAGGGATAGGAAGGGGAAACAAGGGAGGAGGCAACAATGCTTGATAAGAAATGTACTCGTTATCTTGCCCATGTAATTGTAACCCCTCTGTATGGTATTTTCACAATAATAATAATAAAAAAAAACCAGGCTTATGCTGAGTGCTGGTATAGCCCATGCTATAATCTTAACTACTCAGGAGCCTGAGATCTGAGAACTGTGGTTTGAAGCCATTAATCACATAAAAGGCTGGATGTGGCATTGTGACTCAAATGGTAGACTCATAGCCATGAACAAAAGTTGCTAGGGATGGTGTTCAGGGCCTGAGTTCAAACCTTGCCACCACCAAAAACAACAACAACAGCTAGAAAAATAAAACACAACCCCAGGCATACCTCCTCTGAATTTCACACTTAAGAGAAACATTTTGCAAACAAATAATGAGGAAAAAAAATCTCTCTAAATGTCTAGTATTAAAGAAGCCAATTGGAAGGTTCCTTTGAACCTTCAACATTGGGTAACTTCACAGCTCCACAGAAATCTCCAACAATTCCAGCGTGTCCTTGCTAAAGATCGGCATTCATAAAATGTTTCTGCCGCTGAGTTTTCCTAAAGGAGTGGTTTTCCCCACAAGATAATTTCTAGTCTCCATTGGTGCTCTGTGGCTGGCATTGGCTAGAGTGACAAGACCCTTCTATTGGGTGTTTAGAAGAATGTATTCCAGTTTTGTCCATGCCAAAGACTCATCATACTAATGTGGGCAGTCACTTAACCTTTCTGGAAACTTTGTTTTACCTGCACAAAGCGGAGTGGGACCAGGTGAACCCAATGGTGTCTTCCATCCCTTAGGTCCTATGCTTTCTAGGAGTTAGTAGACAGGTTGTGAATGGGTCAGGGGCCCAGGTATGGGAAACCCTGCCTGTATCATTCCAAGAAGACTCAAGAGCCTACTGTGCTATTTGTTGTACTAATACCCATGGGGTTCTACATGGGGACTGCCTTGCATTAGTCATTTCATCCCTTGTAGAGTGGATTCTGCCCGCTGAGTAGAGATGCCCCCTTTTCCTGTTAAGTACAGTGCCTCTAGACTGTCATGTTCCAGGCAGGGCTTGTCTGGTTTACAAAGAAATGGTATTGTGGGAAGCTTTGCACCTTTGCTAGTGTGGACCTCAGATAAGCCTCCCTTACCTCATTCCAGCCCAAGCAAAAAAATCTGCATTTGTCAAATGCCCCATGCTGCCTCTGGGATCTCTCTGCTCTTAGGATCCTCTGATCTTCTTGTTTTCTTTCTTGGGCCCTGGAATCTGGGCTCTCTCTTCCTTTGTCCTTTTTCTTCACTTTCTAGCATCTCCTGGCTACCTTTTCTTGGCTCCTGGAATCCGTCATGTTTCATCCAATCCTGCTTTCTGTAGGCTCTGATTTCCTAGTTGGCGTTTCTTGACTTCCCATACATTTCCCCCCCTACCTGGGGGCGGGGAAACCAGGCCAGCTCTGTCACCAGCTTTCAAGGGCAGGACGGTGTTCAGCCCAGTGCTCGCCGGCCATGTTGGCACAGGCTGGCTTGCCGTGGCACACACTCTCTACCTGCCTGTCCAGCTGTATTTGCCTGTACACATCATATGGTGCCAGACAAGCTAGTTAGCAGCCACTTGGGGGGAAGATTAGATCCCTTTGTGTGTTTGTCTTAGAGTCTATCAGGAACATTGGTTTCAAATAGAGCATTCTTTTGTTCTACCCCCTACTACATGCATTGGTATCTTGCCAGGTCATTAAAGGAGAATAGCAACCGAAAGACAAAAGATGGTGAGCACTTGGAGATCTAGTTCACATTTCCTCCCATTCTGTAATGGTGGGACTTCCATCATCAGGAAGGTAGGTAGAAGTGGAATGCCTATTTAGGGTTTTCTGTAACCCTCATGTGATGCACCCTGTCTTGGTTTAGAGTTCCTTCATTCATCCTAGTGACAACCAGCAACCTCAGTTCCATCTCGGTCCCCTCCTCTTCCCTCATTCTCTCAATCCAGCTGTCTTCATCAGCTTCTAAATCTGTTGTCTTCATACTATTCTTGTGCAGGGCTATAGTGATAATGCTCATTTTGGGGGAAAGGAAAAAAGTCAGGGACACAGAATGCTTGCTGAGATAATGGAGCTCGTAGCCAGATGGAAAATGCTCTACCCCAGGTTTGCCTTTCTCCCAGGCCCATGACATCCGGACTCAACCAACATTTAGGGACTCTACTATCAAAGGTGACAATAGCTGTCAGAGAATCCATTTTTGCTCAAGGACCTTGTAGTCCAGTAAGGGGGAATGTTAAAACAAATTCAGAGTACAACGGGAAAATGGAGGGATGAGATGGTTTCCGGAGAGCAGAGGGAAGAAATTGGCCAACTTCTAGAGGGAGTCAGGAAAAACTCCATGGAAGAGATGACTTTCGACTTGGGTCTTGAAGTCTGGAAAGAAATTGGCCCGTTAGTCTAGATAGGGAAGGGAATTCTGGCAGAGGGACAAACAGGAGGAAAGCTATGAAACTGGCAAAAAGCATGTGAGAAGAAATGCAAACTCAGCTGGGTGCTAGTGGCTCACACCTGTAATCCTAGCTACTCAGGAGGCTGAGATCTGAGGATTGTGGTTCAAAGCCAGCCCAGATAGAAAAGTCCCTGTATGACTCTTATCTCCAATTAACCATCAGAAAACCAGAAGTGGCACTGTGGCTCAAAGCGGTAAAGTGTTAGCATTGAGCAAAACTGCTCAGGGAGAGGAACCAGGTCCCAAGTTCAAGTCCCAGGGCCAAGAGAAAAGAGAAAAAAGAAAGAAATGCAATCTACCTGGTGATGGGAACAGGTGTCAGGTGAAAATTGGCATAGCAGATGTCTTTGCTTCCTCCTAAAGCAGCGGGGAACCGCCGGAGGCTGAGCAGGTCGGAGAGAATCACGAGGGTCACTTCAATGATACAAGGGCAGGTATGGAGGGTGTGGGAGTGTATGTGAGCGTGGTGTGAGGATACCTAGAGGACTGTGTGTGTAAGTGCACAGGTGTGGGTGCGTATGCGGATGTGGATGAATGTGTGAGTTTGGATGGCTGGATGTGTGTGTGTGTAAGTGCACATGTGTGGGTGCGTGTGAGCGGATGTGGATGAATGTGTGAGTTTGGATGGCTGGATGTGTGTGTGTTTGTGTAAGTGCACATGTGTGGGTGCGTGTGAGCGGATGTGGATGAATGTGTGAGTTTGGATGGCTCTGTGTGTGTGTGTGTGTGTGTGTGTGTGTGCGCGCGCGCGCAGAACACTAGAGACACAGAAAAGAGTGAAGAAGCTTTTCCAAGTGATTAGAGAAAAAGTGATAAGGCACCAGCAGAGGGGAGGGAGAGGAGGCAACAGATGTGACATATAATTGTGTTAGACAACGGAGCAGACTGAGAGACAAATTAATTGTTGGGGGAGGTGAGGAAAGGGGAGGTATTTGGGACCATAATGATGAGGTTTCTAGTTACAGAACGTGGGTAAACGATGGTACCATTAACTCAGATAAAGAACGCAAGAGAGCCATGAGGTCAGCGTTGGATGCATTGGAGAATAGCTTGGGGGCTGGGGAGGGAAGCAGCTGTTTTCTGGACATCAGGAGGGGTGAGGGTGGATATGGCAGGAGCAGTGGTCACTAGAGAAGAGGGGGTAGCCCAGGACAGGGTCAAGCCCTTGCTAATATTCCTGGCCGGAGAGTTAAGGCTCAAGTTGGAGGAGTCCCAGCTCCATCTGCAAAGCTGGACTTCGTGCCCAGTTCTCTTCATGTCAATGCGCCCCTCTGCTTGTCATGAGTCAGGCACTGACAGCCTCAATGGTGCTGGCGATTTATCAGTGAGTGGAAAAAGATAATTACCATCATCTCACCTCGCCTCGCCTCACCTCGGCTGATAGAGAGAAATTTAACTGCTTCATTCCACTATAATTCCATCTCATTCTCCATCTTTCTCTCTCTCTTGCTCTCTCTCATTTTTTTTAACTTGGAAGTTTACAAAAGTGATTGATGATTTGCTATCAAATGTGGAAAAAAAAGAAGCTCGAATATCATCGGATAGTTTAACAGCCTTTAAAATAAAATGGTCTCTCTGGCTGGACATCCACAGTCGCCAGACAATCCCAGAAGGTCAAGCTTTAATGAACTGGTGAGAATTAGAGAAAGAAAGCGAGTGTGCTCCGAGCCGAGTGCCGGCTCCACAGTCCGCTGACCTTGGGGAGCAAGATACGTCATTATTTATGGACCCCCTGTGGGAATGTGCATGGGATGATTGCAAGCGACTGGCTGAGGGTCCTGGGTCACACCCAGCAAGTGGACGAGGCCGTTGGCCCTTTAGCTCCAGTGGTGCTTTATTATACCCTCACCACACCCCTCTTTGAAGTTGGACCCTTCTTGAAAGGATTCCCTCCAACCTACAGCCTCAGGCAACCCTGCCTTTGAGAACACAACAAAACCCGAGTTCTGCCCAGAGAACCCAAATGGACCTCTTGGTCATCCGTCTTTGGTCCCTGGACTCTCTGATTTGCTTCCTTTCCCAGGGTTAGAGGTAAAGAATAGCCTTGCACACAAACCTCTGGACTTGGCTGTGTCAAGAGGAACTAGAGAAATTATCTCCTGAAAGTTACCTACTATGCACCAGGCCCTTGTGGTGCATTCACTATGCAGGCAAGAGTCTGCATGCTCTCCTATCTTCTTTTTCTCCCCTCTATCCTTTAAGGTAGTTCTTGCAATTCTTACCTACAGAGGAAGAATTAAGAAGATCAGAAGTGGTGGCGAGTGGTCAGCAAAAATGGGTTTTGTGTACTCCCTCTCCTGGAGGGGGCGCTAGACCCAGCGACTTGCAGAAATCTTGGGATGTCACTGCTGAGTTAAGTTCTCCAAGGACTATAAATCACCCCATCCTTTTGTTTGCCCATTCTGACAGAAGCCTGGGGCCAGGGATAGGAACTCAGGAAGGCATCTAGCCAGTAACCTGAGCAGAAACAAATGCTGGCAACAATTCCCCCTCAGGTGAGCTCAAGAGAGCTTAAGACTATATTATTCCTCATGGACACCTAGATTGCTGCTTGTGAGACCCCGAGAAGAAGACTCAGCTCAGGAACATCTGGATTCATAGCCCACACAAAGCAGAAGTCCACGCACGTTGTTTTAAGCTGCTAGGTTTTGTGGTTGTGTTCTGTTATTTCACAATGGAGGAATAATTCAGAATGGTTAAAGAAGTTGGGCAAAACAGAAGTTGAGACTGCTTAATTTTTCAGTTATCACAATATTTTCAGGACACTATTTTGTTTGGCATGTGCTTTGTGAGTTCCAGGAGAGGATTGCCCGCTGGCTGGCGGGAGGCTGGCTGAGGTGTGCAGGGGGTCATGGCAAAGCTGTATTTTCTCTTCACCCCACCAGAGGTGGAGAGGCTGGGTGGCAGTGGATGGGTGATGCTGGGTGGTAAATGGGTGACTGACTTTCCTCATAGAACTCTTTCCCGTTAGACAGAGGGCACCGGGGAAGATCTGCCCTGAAGTTGGCCAGTTGATTTAAACATTTTGCTTTTAATTTTTGGTGTCTTTCAAAGGGAAAGAGAGAAATAAGGTTAGTTTCCTGAAGTGTAATTGTTTTGGGCAGTTATTTATTAATGAAAAGAAACAACATGTCAACAAGGCCTGGGTTTGTCTATAGAACTAATGTTAGCTGAAGCGCAGGTTAAAACAAAGGCAAGTATACTGTCAGTCTGCATTTGTCCAGCCCCGTGGCCACCTTTTAATTACCTGTGTTCTGGACTGGGGGACAGTAGTCTTTGCTTCCTCCTCAGCGAGGCTTGCTGGGATCAATGGACCTCTTTGAGGACTTGTAGGAGCCCAGGAGCTTTCTCCAACCTTCTAGCCCCCAGGATGAGGAAGAGGAGTGATAGGAACCTTTTGTTGAAGATACAGAGGTATAGAACTTTGAGCCCAGTTGTCACTGCTGTCAGATTCTCACTATGTGAGCATATTGTATGTGCAGTCTGGGAGGTGATGGGAATTTATGCTTCCTCATGTATAAAACAAGAATGGCTTGTATATACCTCATAGACTTGATATAGGGCTTCGGTGTGATAACCAACATGGTCACTTGGTTCACAGAAAGCATTCTACAAGTGGTGTGTCCTGTGAGTTCAGTCAAGCTGGGGTTGGACTTGGGGGGGGGGGAATCTACGGTTAAGACATGATTGATCTGATGAATCCCCCTCACTAGAAATCAGAAAGAGTGTGCCAGAGTTCCTGCCTCATACTCGTTTCAATCCACGAAGGTGTTCGGAATCTGTGGGATGGCATGGTTGACGGCTCTCTATTGTCACGATGGAGGCAGACACAATGCCAGCCTTGGTGTGCGGCACTTTTGTTCTCCCGTGGACCACTACGTTATCACAAGATGGCTCGCTGCCTCACACTCAGCACAGGAACATCATAAGCCATATATCTTGTCCATTTTATCTTGGAAGGCAATTTTCCCCCCCAGAAGCCTCTGAACAGAATTACCCTGCTGTTCAGAATTGGTCACATGGGTAGTCCTATTATAGAGAGACTTGAGAAAGTAAGTCTCTATCTTTTGTTTGTTTGTTTGCTTGCTTTCTATTATTCCTAGCAGGAAGATAGCGAGAAAGAAGGGAGTTCAACATGGGTAAGTTGGCTCATCCACAGGACATCAGAAACCCGTGGCTGTTAGAGCCACAGAGAACTTCAGAGATGATCCGGCTTAACTCCTTCACAACAGATGTGGGGCCCAGAGAGGCATACAGCTGATCAGAATTTACAAATTACAAGCACAGAATCTGCTGTACTTGGGAGGAGACAAATGGGAATTACGGCTATGTTTTATATGGACTATGAAGGCATTTGAGAGAAACAATTAAATATCTAGAATGTCTGAATAACAGTGTCAGTGTGTTCTAGAATATAGAATATATATAGAAGTATATATATTATATATATAAATATACATATATTTATATATAAATATATATAGAAGTAGATTAATTTATATTGATGAGAAGGTAATGAATGATAAGTATTAATAAGGATGTACAGAAACTTCAGAATGAGCAAGCTTCTCCAAGTCCAGAAAACCATGTTCAGAAAAATCACAGTCACAAAATATGAGCATAATGTGTGGGTGTTGAGGGGGTTGAATGAATTCAGGCTCAGCTGCATATGTTTGGTGTGTGCCCAGTGCTTGCCCAGCACCAAATTAGGTTCTGTGATAGGTAGAAAATAAATGTAATTCACTTCAACTTGACCCAACAAACATGTATTAAGTGTACGCTTGTTCCAAGCATGATAAGGATACAAAGATAAATAAGTGATACTTTCACATGCTCACAAATAGGATAGATAATGCTGTTATGTGGGTTTCTGAACGTCTTTACCCACAAAGCCTATGTGTTAAAGGCATGGTCACCAGCCTGATGCACTTGGCAGGGGGCGAAACTTTTCGGGGGTGGAGCCTAGTGTGAGGTCTTTAAGTTATTGCAGCTGTGCCCTTAACTGGGATTGTAGGATCGCAAGCACTTCCTCTTCCTCTTTTGTCTCATGACCACAGGTGAGTGGTTTTGCTCTACCACATGGCCTCGCCACAATGTAGGGCCAATCAATCATGGATGAGAGCCTCCAAAAGAAACCGTTTACTGTTAACAAATTAAGTGTATCTCAGGTATTTTGTTACAGTGATGCAAAGGTAACCGGCACAGGTGGTGGTGGGGTGGACAACTCACTAAAGCAGTGTAAATTACTTGCCATATTTGGACCTGAGCAAAGGTAAAAGAAGATCAGAGGGGCCACTATGTGACCATCGTTCTAGAGTTTGACAGAACAGAGATGTGCCTCAGGATGTTGTCAAGTGCTTTGGGATGGAGAAATGGATAGACTGAACAACTCAAGAGTTGGACACAAGACAGGTTGGAGATGTGAACCTTTCATGGGGTCTTGGAAAACCCTGGAGGAATAGAGGTCAACGTCTGGTTGAGTTGAGCCAAGATGAGGTGAAAACATGCATGAGAAATCTGGAAGACTTGTCTGCTGCATGGGAGATTCACAGTTATCCCTTTTCTACTTCTTTTCAACCTCCCAGTTATCAGGTCCCAAAGGCTTTTCTTATACGTAGTCCTAAAACAAGGTGTCTTCTTGATCTTTGGGGCAACCATTGTGCCTATTAAAACCATAGTGTTTAGAGTTTCAACTTGGCAAATGCTCTACCATGGAGGCAGGCCTCCAGCCCTTTTGTCACTCTTATTTTTGAGACAAGGTCTTGCTTCCTGTCCAGGTGCATGCTTGGACTATGATCCACCTATTTTCCCTTCCCACAGAGCTAGGATGACAGGGTCATGTCACCACATCCAGCCAACTATTGGTTAAGAAGGCATCTCATGAACTCTTTCTCTAGGCTTTGAACCACCATCCTCCAGTTCTCAGCCTCTCAAATAGGTGTGAGTCACACTGGGACCTGACTCCCTCATGTCTGTTTCTAAGAAGGAGAGAGTTGTCAGAGGCCCTTCAGAGAGATTTGACTTCTGGAGGTGGCCAGCGTACCATTTCAACCCTAGTCTTATGTCTGAAAAGTATGTAAAACACCACTTCTTACCTCTTCCCTACCCCCAGAAAAGTAGATTAAAAGACAGAAAGTTAAAAATCGCCAAATATGAAAGAATGCCTTTGCCATTCAATGTGCCAATTTACCTCTGAAGAATTATTCAGTATTCAGTATTCACATCTTCCCCTGTACTGCCTCGAGATTGTTCCTTGCAGGGCATCTCAAGACACGGAGAGCTCATGAAGAGTTCCAGCTAAAGATGCCGAGGGATCAGTAGCATTTATTGAGTGCCCACTAAATGCCAGACTCTATTCTCAGTGCTTTGCTTTACATATGTAACTCAGGTAGCAAGGAAATGCCCCCACTGACTGCAGCATGGAAGTAGTGACCTGGGGAAATGTAAGAAGCTACGTGTGTGAACATGGCTTCCCCTTCCCCTTCCCCTTCCTTTCCCTTTCCCTTTCCCTTCCCTTCCCTTCCCTTCCCTTCCCTTCTTCCCTTCCCTTCTCTTCCCTTCCCTTCTTCCCTTCCCTTCTCTTCCCTTCCCTTCCCTTCCCTTCTTCCCTTCTTCCCTTCCCTTCCCTTCCCTTCTTCCCTTCCCTTCCCTTCCCTTCTTCCCTTCCCTTCCCTTCCCTTCCCTTCCCTTCTTCCCTTCCCTTCCCTTCCCTTCCCTTCTTCCCTTCCCTTCCCTTCCCTTCTTCCCTTCTTCCCTTCCCTTCCCTTCTTCCCTTCTTCCCTTCCCTTCTCTTCCCTTCCCTTCTTCCCTTCCCTTCTCTTCCCTTCCCTTCCCTTCCCTTCTTCCCTTCTTCCCTTCCCTTCCCTTCCCTTCTTCCCTTCCCTTCCCTTCTTCCCTTCTTCCCTTCCCTTCCCTTCCCTTCTTCCCTTCCCTTCCCTTCTTCCCTTCCCTTCCCTTCCCTTCCCTTCTTCCCTTCCCTTCCCTTCCCCTTCCCCTTCCTTTCCCTTCCCCTTCCCCTTCCTTTCCCTTCCCTTCCCCTCCCTTCCCCTGCCCTCCCCTTCCCTTCCCTTCCCTTCCCCTTCCCTTCCCTTCCCAGGTGTATGTATGCATGGCAATACAGGGGCTTGAACTCAAGGCTTCACACTCAGGGCTTCACACTCCCATCTGGCTTTGTTGCTCAAGGCTCATGCCCTAGTAATTGAGCCACACATCCACTTCTGGCTTTTTGCTGGTTAATTGGACTTCTCCCCCAACCCCTGGGCTAGCTTTGAACCTTGATCCTCCGATCTCAGTGCTTAGGCTGATTACGTTTCTGAGTGGAGCCGTTAGTGGGGCCACACGTGGCCAAGGGAAGAAGCTGGGTGGCCGGGGCAGGAGGGAAGCTGGTCAGAACTATGTCTGGATGTTGCGATGGCATGTTGGGAAATGGATGGCTTTCGCTCTGCCTGAAGAGGAACCTCGGCGTGTCACTACCAATCATGCAAACTAGACTCTCAGAATGAGATTAGGCGGAAACATAACCAATCAAAGCTGGAGTCTCCATTGCTCTATGACTTCATTTAAAGTTCCAGTGCCAGCAGGAAGGAAAAGAGAAATCAATAGTACATTTTCTTTGCCATCAATTTTGCTTTCTGCTAAATGAAAGTGCTTGTGTTCCCTCTCTTGTTCACCCTGCCATGGAAGATGTTCTCACTCCCTACCTTTCTCTCTTTACCCCCATCCTGTGGTGACAGTTGAACTCACGCAAAGAGTGCTTTGTAGGCCAGAGTTGTACACGCAGCCTCTTTGTACTTCTAAACACTTGGGGAGCTGGAGGGAGGAGAGGGGGAAAGAGAGGATAATGAATATGATCAAAGTCATATCTATCTATCTATCTATGTATACATGTGTATGTATATACATGTGTGTGTGCATGTAAGTAGAATAATGAAGCCCACTAAAAATTGTTAGAAGGTACATGGTGGGGGACAAAAAGAGAATAATAGAAGTTCTGAATTTGATCAAAATACATTCTATGCACATATGATAATATCAGTGAAACCCCTTTGTACAAATTATAAAAAAACAACAGTAATTTAAATGGAACTAATCAGGTGCTGGTGGCCCAAGCTTGGAATCCTAGCTACTTAGGAGACTGAGATCTTCAGAATCATAATTCCAAACCAGCCTGGGAAGAAAAGTCCATGAGACTCCATTTCCAAAATGACCAGCAAAAATATCAGGCTTAGCTGGGCACTGGTGGCTCATGCCTGTAATCTAGCTACTCACAAGTCTGAGATCTGAGGATCACAGTTTGAAGCCAGCCCAGGCAGGAAAGTATATGATACTTGTATCTACAACAAACCACCAGAAAACTGGAAGTGGCACTGTGGCTCAAAGTGATAAAGTGCTAGCCTTTAGCACAAAAGCTCAGGGAAAGCACCCAGGCCCTAAGTTCAAGCCCCACAACCGGGGGGGGGGGGGGATCAGTCTAGAGGTGTGGCTTAAGGGGTACAGTATCAGCTATGCAAGCAAGCTTGAGTGAGCATGAGGTTCTGAGTTCAAACCCAAGTACCACCAAAATAAATAATAAATAGCAAAACAAAACAAAACAATTCCACCAAGAAGCAACACTAACAAAAATGACTGTAGAATAGGGCATATCAGTTAATCAGGTATTTACAGGAATGGCTCACCTTGTCAGGCAGTAGCCATCCATGCTCTCTGCCACCACTGACAGCTCCACAGTTCTCTCCAGGCCTCAAGGGCACACTCCAAGCCCATGGCGTGTGCGAGGTTGGAGCTGCAGGTCTCACGGAAAGGAATCTCTAGGGGAAGAGAGACCTGTGTGAGCTCACTCATGGCCTCTGGTCCCAGAAGCGGCAAAGAACTCTGGTTAGAAGATCTGATTCCAACCAGGTGCTAATGTCTCACGCCCGTCATCCTAGCTACTCAGGAGGCTGAGATCTGAGGATCATGGTTCAAAGTCAACCCTGGCAGAAAAGTCTGTGAGTCTCTTATCTGCAATAAACTACTCAGAAAGAGCTGTATGTGGTGGCTTACGTGGTTGAACACTAGCCTTGAGTACAAAGAGGCTCAGGGTTGGTGCCCAGGCCCTGAGTTCAAGCCCCAGGACTGGCAAAAAAAACCAATAAGCGAGTCCCTCTTCCTGCTGGAAAGGGTTTGCTGAGCATTCCTAACCAGGACCCTCTTCCCAAGCAATCCCTTCATAGTGACCTTGAAGAACTTCAGCAAGGTCGCATCTATACAGGCTCCAAGATCATCCCAGCACTTTGCCTAGCCATAATTGAGAAGAAAGCAAAAGGAAGGCCAAACGCAGTTCTGTGGACTGCATACTCATTTCCTGAGGAGCAGGCGTCCCTCGCCTTGCTCTCCGGGACTCACTGAAGCTCCAGGAAACTCGACCAGTCACTTAATAAGTCATTGAGGACGTGTGGTTTAATTAACTCGCCCAAAATTCCTCCTTTCCCTTTCTCACTTTTGCTATTAATATTTTTCGATATCTGATAATGCAGTGTAGTTAATTCTTTCTGGCTTTATAATGAACACTGCCATAATGAAAAAGGTTAGCACTGCTTCAGGCGGCTTTTAATTATCCAGCCGAGCAGGTAAAAGCACTTTCTTCTTCTGGTTTTTTCCCCTTACTTAGCAATTAATGGAGGAACTCTTACAGTCCCCCCCCTTTTTTTTTTGTTTTCTAATGGATGCTGCTACACGGGGCAGAGAGGCCTCGCTCTACCCGTTACTACCAAACGAGGCCGTTGTAGCCCGTGTCGCCGCCTCTCAGACCCCTGGCTTGCAGAGAGGAAGCGCTCTGTGCTGACTGCAGGTTTATTTAATTAAAAAGCCAAGTTACCTAGAGTTTTGTTACTGATTCCCTGCCTTGCATTTTCCTCTCTTTGCATGGGCGTCCAGAGGCCCCCCGAAATGCTTTTATAGCCCAGCTGGTCTTGCTTTATTGTAGGCATTTTCCTGGCTCTCTTTAATAGGGCTATTTGCCTTCTGTTCCGGGTGTTAACTGCAACCACGGGGCTGTTCTCCTTGCTTTACAAGCAGGGAAACTGAGGCCCAAAGAGATTGTCTGCCTAGCAGAAAGCGCCTTCTCCAGATGGCATGTGTGGATAGGAACGGTGACATCATCAGGCTAATTGTAAAGTCACCTTAGGAGTGGGAGGAGGGGCGAGGGAGGAGTTGAAAGTTTGTGTGGGCCGCTTCCATGTCTCTCAGCCAGGAGAGTCACAGGGAGAATATGGGCACCCTGGGTGGAATGATTTGCATGATTCCTCCTTGTTTTTACAAATATTATGCCAAAAATGATTCTGGGAGTGAACAACATTGTGTGTGTGTGTGTGTGTGTGTGTGTGTGTGTGTGTGTGTGTGTGTGTGTGTGTGTGTGTGTGTGTGTGTGTGTGTGTGTGTGTGTGTGTGTGTGTGTGTGTGTGAATAGCTTGATTAAATCTGAATCTTTCTCAGACTCTGTACATAGATCTGTGAAAAGGGTTGGGTCAGTTGTAATAAGAACCCAGGGTCTTCTAAGAAGGAAGACGTGGAGGATGGAGCACTCTAAGAATCCAAGTTGGAGACAGTTATATGGAACGTGTAACATGCTGTGAGGCTGGTGGTGGGAATGTAGCAGGGAGGAAGACAGTGTGTGTGTCTATGTGTGTGTGTGTGTCTGTATGTGTGTGTGTGTGTGTTGGTACTGGGGCTTAAACTCAAAGCCTCATGCTGTAACACTTGGCTTTTATTCTCAAGGCTGGCACTCTATCACTTGAGCCACAGCTCCATTTCTGGTTTTTTGTTGGTTAATTGAAGAGAAGAGTCTCATATTTCTCTGCCAGGCTGGCATCAAACTGGGATTCTCGGATCTCAACCTTCTGACTAGCTAGGATGACAGGGCCTGAGCCAGTGGCACCTGGCCTTTGTCACATGCTTCGTGCTGACCGTTTGGCTCCTTTTCACCCTGTTCCTGGTTCCTGAAGGCCAACCACAAGTGCCTTTGAGATCGTGAGACTTGAGAACTGAACTTCACATGTTCTTGGCGCCCACTTTGCATTTCGATCGCTTGTGGCCCTGTGTTGGGATATCAGTAAAGCTGAGGTTCAAAGCAACCACTTGACATTTTCACAGCGGGTCAGCAGCCATTTGGATGTACAAGGCTGTCCACAGCGGCCTGCCGCAGGACGGGACCTTGGCCTCCAGAGCTTTAGGGAGAATTCTAAAAATGCCACCTTGCAGGTACTACATGAGGTCCCGTGTCTGTGGGACTGACTCACCCCCCCCCAAGCCTGAGTATCTCAGAGGTTCTGGGAAAATTGGGGGAGGGTGGGGTGGGAACTCTAGTGTGATCTACAGGCTTCTCTGGTAAGTGTTTAAGTTGGTGAAGTCTGTCAAAACAGTTACCCGAATTTGAACAGCATTTGGCCATTTTCAAAGCAAGAGCACATCCATTATCACACCCTCGTTAAATAATGCTTTCAAGTGTCAGTCAGGGAACATGTTTCCTTCTCCCCATTTGACTGATGAATAAGCCAAAGCAAGGAGATGTTAACCCCTTAACGCCCCCCCTCCCTACCCCACCACACACACACACTCCATTTGATGGAAGATCAAAAAGCTGGTAGGTTTTTTGTTTTTGTTTTATTTTTGGTGTCTCCCATTTGTAACACCTTCCATTTACAGCAACAGAGCTCTGGTAAAAAGTACTTCATAGTCCTCCACTCAATCCTCAATCCTGGGTGACTTCACTTTGAAAGGAAGATATTGGGACTCCTGCCAGTAATAACTTGCTGAAGTACACGTGGCAGAATTAGTGATAGAAGCTGCGTCATCTTGCCCCAATCCCTCTCCAATTGCTACCTTCCTGCAATTAGCAATCTGCAGCTTAACATAGCAAGAAAATCTGTTCCACTTGACTAGTGCCATGCATAGAACAGTATTCCTCGTGGACTTTTTGATGAACGGATTAGTTTTGGTATGGTCACAAGACTACAGATCGCAGCACCAGGAGAGAAAGCAAATTTCAGGATCTCTGTCCTTTCCTTGTTCTTTTCCAATGCTTGGTGCTTTCTCACCAAATCTCTATGGGCCTCAGTTTCCCTGAATGTAATAAGGAGAACAACCCCTTGGCTGCTGTTAGCAGGGAGAACAGAAGGAAGATAGCTTTATTTAAGTAGAACCAGGAAAATGCCTACAATAAAGCAAGACCAGCTGGGCTATAAAAGCATTTGGAGGAGCCTTTGGAGGCGAACGCAAAGACAAAGAGATGCCCAATGACCTCCACATTTTCCTTTCCCTTTTTCTCCTCTCATACCTGTAATATAGTGAGTATACCTACATCATTCATTCCTTCAAAAATATTTCATGAAGCATTGTCAATACAACATGGAAAGAAATTGTATAGTCCCTTATTCTCTATTTCCTCACATTCTACTGGCTCAAACACACCTTTTTAAAAAAAATCATCACATTATATTTTACCCCATGTACAAAACAAGGCACACACCATGTGGCCGGACTGCCATAGGAACACAGAAAATTAGGTCCAAGTTAGTTTTAGGAGGTGAGAGGAAGATGGAGAATCAGGCAAGATTCTCGGGAGGGGATAACTGAGTGGCGTTTTAAATGCTGAGATGAATTAGCCAAATAGAAGAGGGGGAAGTTGATAAAATGAAAACAGATTGTGGTGTGATCTCTGCAGAGAAATTCAGGTAAACTAGTCCTACACAAGCAGTGTACAGTGTGAGAGGAAGATGGAGAAGCAGGCTGGGGCCTGAGAGGGGCTTCACAATTGCAAAGGTCCCATTGAGGAGTGGAATGGATTTCAGTGTTTAGGATACAAGATCTCCAGGTGAGCCCCCTGATACTTTAAAATTAGAAGCCATTAAATCTGTGCAAGAGACAAGGCTAGAGGCAAGGCAAACAGCTGGAAGATTGCAGTAGGTGTTCAAGTCAAGAGCTTTATCTAAGAGTTGAAGAAGGGAGAAAAATGGGTTAGAGATGAGTCAAGAGCCTTATCTAAGAGTTGAAGAAGGGGGAAAATGGATTAGAGATGTCCAGATCTTGGCTGTAAAGAATAAGACTAAGGGGACTGGGAATGTGGTTTAGTGGTAGAGTGCTTGTCTAGCATGCATGAAGCCCTGGGTTCGGTTCCTCAGTATCACACAAACAGAAAAAGCCAGAAACGGTGGTGTGGCTCAAGTGGTAGAGTGCTAGTTTTGAGCAAAAGAGGCTCAGGGACAGTGCCCAGGCCCTGAGTTCAAACCCCACGACTGATTAAAAAAAATAAGGATAAGTTACAATTGGACTTGTTGCATGAAGTATCTGTGGATCATGAGAGTAGCTCTGTCTGTCCAGACAAACTGGCGGATATTCAAATCTGAACTTATAGCAAGAGATGGACAGGAGAAACGATGTGTTAACCATCAAGCAAAAGGTGGGAAATACAACAACAGAACGGAGTGGGCCAGTGGTTGAGCAAAATTGGTCTAAGCTTCCCTCCCTATCCAATCCTCTGTGACCAAAATCTTGGGTTAGAGGTACAAGCCTGGCTTTTGGGAGGCCACCCATAGACACAGTGGATGCTGTTTAAAGTGGTCATTAGAAGTTGAACATACAGCCCCAAAGCTTAGCTATCTAGCTCAGTATTCCTATGCTGGGTGTGCACCATAGACTCTCTCCCTTCCCAGACCTGAAGGTGCCTGGATTTTCTATGTCTTTCCCTTTTCTATTATGTGATCCTCCTTCCTAAATGGCAACTCAAGGGCATGCATGCAGTCTCGGGGCTAGCACAGGATTGCGAACATGCTAGGAATTACACGGGTCCCCCTCCCTGGGCGCACCCCCCCCCCAAGCCCAGTTCGTGTACACGCTTCTAGTTAGAAAAACGCGTCCTTCCATATTAACACCTGGCACCTGGTATGAAATAAACCCAGCCTTGGTAATTATTGCAGAGCTGTGCGGCAGTTCTCTTCTGCCCAGTGTTGAAGGCTGGTGCCAGTCACCATAACTAGGTGTGAATTAACGCAACAGCATCCGCGCCGCAGAGCCTCCCGGGCTTGTGTTGGAAACATGGGGCTGTGTTTTAGAGCCGTGGATAAAGTTCATTAATAGGTGCGAGCACAGTTCTCAAAGGGCAGTTCTGCCATATTTCCAGTCACTGTTCAGAATTCTCATTAGTCAATTACCCTGCTTCAGTCCGCCCGGTTCCTGCGGTAATGTGTATTTTAAAGCCTCTGATAAGACACAGCATGTTTTAAATATACCTTAATGTATTGGAAATGCACGAACCCCCTTCGGGTTTATATATCTTAACCACTGGCCAATTTTGCAAAGTTATAAATAAATGTTACAGGCATCAGCTGCAGTAGCCGAATCAGCCGGGGATATTTAAAAGCCAGTCTAAAGTCTAACTTACCTTTAAATCTGAGATATCAAGCATCCCGAGCAAAGCAGGCAGGAATATGCAGATGATTTCTTGGTAATAAAATCAACAACCTTGACATATGAAGTGAGATTGAGTGGGAATCGGGCTGGTGGGGAAGCAGCTTGAGTGAATTAACAGGTATTTATGTGCCATGCATGGTGGTGGGGTGGAGAGTACCCAGCCTGGCTGCTGACGAGTTCCTGTACATGCCCCAGGTGAAGAGAGAGGGGACAGGGGAAAGAGAGAGGAGACAGGGATGCAGGTGATCTGAGAGGCCAAGTTGGCCACCAGTGGGGGAGGACTGGATGTGACAGGGACCAGAGAGAGAGGGTTCCTAAAAGATTCTTTTTCCTGTAAAGATTCTAATTCCTATAACAAGTCCTTCCATAGGCAGGTAGGTAAGAGAGATGCATAGCTACTGGTGTGTATGTGTGCATGTGTGTTAGCATAGCTACATGTGTGTCTCTATGTGGATACACACACACCTGTGTGTGCATGTGTGTAGACACATATATGTGGGCATGTATCTCCTCATCTGGTCAGAGTAACAAACATACTACCTATGCTGAGTCCTATAATTGGGGAAAGTCCTCACATGAAAAACCAGCATTGCTCTGATGTTATACACACCCTTGGATTATAATGCCAGAAAAAAACACCTGTGCCTAGGTCCAAAATGGCTCCCACGACTGTATAGAACTAAAAAGGGGCAACTTGTGCAAACTATGAATGCAAGGGGCCACATATCTGTGCCTGATGGCTGTTTTTTTTAAGCTGTGAGAATTATACTTTTAACTATATGCCTGCCAATCTGCCTCATAACTCCAGATATGCCTAAGCATCCGAGGTGTTGTAGTACCCCACAAGGAGCACTTCTAGCTCTTCTAGCACAAGAAGTCTTGTGCTGGATGCGACTTGTATTGATAATTATACTTACTGTCTGAGGCAGAATACAATGCCCTTACTTTCTCCTTGATTGGGATACCAGGACTGGTGGTA
Source organism: Dipodomys merriami (assembly GCF_024711535.1). Lineage (NCBI taxonomy): Eukaryota > Metazoa > Chordata > Mammalia > Rodentia > Heteromyidae > Dipodomys > Dipodomys merriami. The sequence goes on from NW_027204381.1 coordinate 17,974,482, forward strand.
GGAACCTATAAGGGTGTCATGCATTTGGCACGCATAGTGGCAAAGAACATGAACTACAATACCTCAGCCATTGCAGTGCTAAATCAAGACAAGCGGGAACATAGACAGGCTATTCTTGACCATCATACTGCCATCAATTATCTACTCTTACTTTACCACCCAAGGGGGTGAGAAGGTCAAAAACATGTGCTGCTTGAACCTAACAAATGGCAGCCATGCCATCCAGGAGCAAGTCAAACACCCCAAAGAACTTGTGGGGAAAATCAAACAAAACAAAGGGGGATGGGACCTATTCAGGTGCCTTACTCCCTGGCTCATGCCTGTCTTGGGTCTGTTAACAGCAATTTTTTGCATCATACTAATTGGGCCTTGCTTATTCAGGCACATGAAGAACATCCTTATGGGAAAGATGAGACTTTCACCAAGTCAGTCTATCACTCAAATGCTTCTAGGAGTGTCTGGTGCCCCTGCCAGGCTGCTGACCACTTCGCCCCCTTCTCAGCAGGAAGCAGCTCCAGAAGCTACGACCTTTGCCCATGATCCCGACCCAGTGCCCCCATTCAATTATTAAACCAAAGAGTGGGGAATGTTAGCCCAACGAGCTCCCAGGTCACACTAGGCCCATTTGGTACAGGCAGTAAATAATCGGCCTCCTCCCTGCTTTACCTTGAGATGGCACTCCTCTGGGGGCAGTTACAACCATACAAGGCAATAAGATCCCCTTAGAGTGACCTTCAAATCTGGGCAGCTGCAAGACCCCTTATCTGCCACTTGGGCAACAGCTATAAATCCCTGCCCGCCAGGATGAAGTCCCTGGCTCACGTGTCCACACCAAGATTCCTGCCTTCTAGCCCCTGTAGGTTATACAGGTCCCCTCAGACAATAGCCAGCACTTCTCATTTTACGAGAAGGGGTCTTACCAGTCCCTTTGCTATCAATAAACCTTTCTTTGTTCTTTGTGCCTGGATGACTGTGTGGTTTTCTTGCAGGGCTTATCATATCTACATATACATTTACTCCTCTGTATCCATCTTATGAACTCAACTGTAGATTGAAACTCTTTTTTAGAGAATTGCATCTGGAACTGGGCATGGTAGCAGCCACCTACAGTCCCGAGACTTGGATAGCAGGAGGATAGTGAATTAGGAGCCAGACAGGACTACATAGCAAAACTCTGTCTCCAACAAACAAAGCATAAAAATAAAATCGCATCTATACTGAACAGGTAAAGATTTTTTTTGGGGGGGTGTCATTTCTTACATCGTATAACAATTATTTATGTAAAATTCACATTGTGTTAGATTTTCTGTGATTGTGGGATGATTTAAATGATAGGGCAGAATGTACGTAGGCCATATGTAAATGCTGCAGCGTGTGAGATAGGGGCTTGAACATCCTTAGAGATTAGCATCCCAGGGGGATTGTAGAATCCATACCCCATGGTTATTGAGGGATGTACACACACACACACACACACACACACACACACACACACACACACACACACATATGTATGTGCCCATATATAAACATGTATGATTATAGCTTCACATTCTCTATCTACAGATTTGCTGCAGTAATTGGACCATATACAATTGGCACTGTGCAGACAGAATTTGAGAGGTTGCCATGTCTTGTCTGATGCTGGAGCCTGTTGTCCACAAGGCAGGCAGGCAGGCAGGCAAAAAGAGAAGAAATATCTTTCTTTCTTGCCCAGGGAAATTGAGGGTGAGCTGATCCTCACCCCTCCACCCACAAGAAAGAACGGAGGCCCACAAAGGTAGATGAAACCTGGGCCAGCGCTCACTGCCTCCATCTCAATGAACAAGGGGACCCACTGCTGAAGTAAGTACCTTCACAGTAGTGCTGGAGGTGGGCAAGAGATGGTCTGGAGGAAGGAGGAACCATTACATAGTCAGTAGGTATCCAGCCATCAAGAGAGGTCATCACAGAAGCTTGACAACATGTATGAACAAAAGCAGCTCCTGCCCTAGCCCACTGGCAAGAACACAATGCCTGCTGCTTCCCTTCTGCCCTCCAGTTCTTGTGGGGGAAAATATCTCCTGCGACTCTCCCTAGTCAGAAACCTACAGGGAGGGAATTCTGGGAAATGTGACTAAGGCCACACTTGGAAAGCCAGCACAGCTAAGGAGGATGAAGGGGATGGAGCGAAGGAGGAGGATAGGAGTGGGTGAGACAAAGAGACAGGCAATCTGGCTTCTCTAAGCAACAGGCTCTGGTCTCTTACAGACCCTGGATTTGGTCATAAGCTTCTTGAAGTAACACCGCTCCTACCTTGTTCTCTTCCATAGCTCTTAAGGACAAACTTGGAATCCTAGCGCTTGGAAACTCGAGGCCAGCCTGAGCTACGTAGCGACAACCTGTCTTTAAAAAACCAAACAGCTGGTCACTGGTGGCTCATGCCTGAAATCCTCGCTGTTCAGGAGGGTGAGATCTGAGGATGGCAGTAAAGTCTGTGAGACTCCTATCTACAATTCACTACTAAAAAGCCAGAAGTGGAGCCTATGGCTCAGGTGGTAGAGTGCCAGATTTGAGCTAAAAAGCTAAGAGACAGCACTCAGGCTCTAAATTCAAGCTCTAATCCCAGCACACACAAACGTAGACAAATATGTCAAGTACCAGTTACTCTCCATGCATTGTATTATTTCCTATGGCTCTACATCTTTTTGTCTATTTAGCATGATCCCAAATAGGAAATATTATTCCTATCTTAGAGGTAAGAGAATAGATGCTTACAGAGATATGTAATGGGTTTGAGGCCATGGAGCTAGAAAAAAAATGACAGAACCCATGTTGCATTTCAGTCTGACTGCAAAACATCTCCTCATAATATGAAGTATCTTTCCATATGAAGTATCTTTGGTGTCCACAGGTACACAGTGGACTTTTAGCAAATGTTAACTAAATCAATCACTAGATTTATGGATGTGTGAGAGATTGGATGAAAAGATAGGTAGCCAGACAGAAGATGGATGGGCAAGTGGAGTGTCTGGGAGAAATGGAGGGTTCAGGGGAAATAGAGGGTCAGGATTTAGGGGGACATGAGTGTTGCTTATACAGGAAATCTTGACCCAGTGGCACATGAATCTTTGCTTGGTAGGGGAGAGAATCAAACTGAATGCTGGATGAATGCTGAGTCCGGCTTTCTTTTGCCATTGAATTAGTCCACAGGCTGTTCCATGCAAAGCTGTGTTTCCCATGGATCATCATTTGTATTATTTACGGGGGCCTGTGTAAGCAGTAAACCAAGAATCAGGTGTCTGAGGCCTAATTCTGCCTTCGCAAGCAACTTGCTCGTGAACTTGAGAGTCTAATTCTCCATCTGCCCCTCCTGCAATGGGAAGGCTTCCAGACATTCTGCAGGGATCTGTTGGCCTAACCCTGTTCCTGAAGCTCAACAGAGGAAAATGAGGCCAGCCTTTGCTCATCGTTAATGTAGACTGATGAGCCCTGAGTGCAGGTGCTGTACCCTTTAGTGTGGATCGGACCTCGGGGCCATCATTGCCAATGTGATTAGACCATTGGACGTGGGCCTTGCCAGAGCCCCTGTTGGCCACTTGCCCCTTCTGTGGGTGGGGAGAAACTTCTCTGTGGTCAGGGACAGTCTGTCTGCCTTCTCTCAATGCTTCCTGTGTTTGGGAGATGAGCAGCCTCCCTCCGCAGCCTCTTGCATTGTCAGCCTGACCCCCAGCCCACTCTGTGAGGGTCCAGGAGCCTGTGACATTATCTGCCAAGTCCCAGGAGAGGCTCCAGACCATGGTTTTGAGTGCTGAGAGTGATGACTCAGCATCAAGGAACCCGGTGCCAGGCAGGGGAGCTGCAGTGTTGGCACAATTGGCTGGCGCTGGCCAGCTCTCCAGGACAGGGCGTGCCAGGGGCTGATGGGGCTGAGTGAGCACCTTGCGGAGGGGCCAGGCCCTGCAGATGTATTTGCTGTCCTTAGCAGTTAGGAGCTATCATTTCTATGCCTGCACTCTCCAGGGCTTGCAGACCCAAGGGTCTTAGAAATCCTTCAGGCACCTGACCAACCCACTGGTCACAACTAACCTGGTCAATACTAGGTCAGCAACTTTGCAGAAGATGTGTGCAGATTGCATGCTGCAGGGAGGGGTGCTGGCCCACATAAAGCCTGACTTGTCCCTTGTGGCAAGAGAAAGCTGGGAGCAAATTCTGCCAGGTTCACGGAATCCTGAGGCTGACTGTGACAGTTAGCGGTCACCCGGTCCCTCCATTTGCCTACAGGCAGGCCTGGACATCTACCAGCCTGGACAGATGAGAGTCTGTTCTTGTTCTTGGCCTTCAAACACCTTCAGTCACAGAAAGACACTGCAGATACCCTCTTAGTATTGAATAGTCCTCAACCTGAAGTGTGTTCTTAGAGTTCTTCCATATTCCTCTGGTTGAAGAATATGGAGGTGATGGGGAGAGGCCTGTTAATGTGTTTCTACAATGGAAGGCTTAAAGCCTGTCTGTGTGGGCTTCTCCAGGTCCAGTGGTACATCTTTCTTCCAACTCGGGGATGGTGACATCAAAGTCAGCATGATATAAATATTTGTACCATGGGATAAGCACACACTGTAAATCACATTCCCTACGTGGACTGAAAGCCACATGTTCGTTGCTCAACACATAACTGATGTGTAGACCCATATTCCTTCTTGGAACTCAGCTGGCAATTGTCCCCACTCCACTTTCAAGGTGACTGAACATTAAGCTCGCTCATAGACTGGACTATGATTTCCAGAATAGCAGAGGCAGTGACCTGCTGGCCCCACCACACTGTACTCTCATATAGCAGCTGTATATGTGGACTGCATGCTCAAGGAGTGAAGGACTCTCATCCAACGGCTCATCAGGTGGAATGACCCTGCTTTGCCTTGTCTGAGTCCTAGTGAGGCCAGGTTTGCCGAAAGGGAGAGATGTTTATGTGAGTTGACTTTAGGGTCGTGCAGTTCAACCCGAGGAGGATTGATGAAAAAGTCACTCAATGTTTTCACCCTGTCCTAGGCTCTGGAGCCAGGGAGAAGCAGCTAGCCCATCATTTCTATTCTCAAATAACTTACAGTTTTGATTTGGAAGGTATGCATGCGTGCAGAGGGTTGGAGATCAATACGAACGCTCTGGAAGAGTTGGGCTTGAGGGATTTTGAGTGAACATAAAACATCGTTTTTATAATGTGGGGCTCTGGGGTCAGATTGCCTGCATCCAGACTCCAGTCTACCGCTTAGGGTTGTGACCCCGAAAGCATTGTTTTACCCCCTCCTCCCTGCCCAACTCTGATTCCCTATTCCGGTGGAATAACCAACTCTTCCTCACAGAGTAGCTGTCAGATTCAGAATGTATTTTTGTTTATAAGGCGTTAAGCACATATAGAACAGCGTGAGTAAAATATATAGTTGTTCATCTTTTTGTTATTCGACCTAATGCATCTTTCTTGAAGATGAAGAAACTGAGGCCTAGAGGTGGGGAAATAACTCTTGACCAGTCAGTGGCAGGCCTGAGATTAGCAACGGCCATGAATTGTGCCGCTCATGGTACATGCTATATACAATAACCCATAGGCCCTCAAGTCTCAATATCTTGACAACAGATCGTATTTTCTGTTATTATGCAAAGTCCAATGCAGTGTTATGCTCTATTTTCAAGCTGCTCCATCTTGATTCCATGACCTCTAAGACAACTCTGGCGGGGCAGCAGAGATGGAGAAAGTGGGCCAGCTCCTCACTGCTTTGGCTAGGTCACAATTTGTGACATCACTTCTTTCCCCAGGGGGCTGGGAGTATAAGTTGGCCCAAGGCTACTTGATGAGCAGAATGTCTGCCACATGAGCAGCTAGAAAGATATCATGAGGGAGCACATGGGTAAGTGCTTAAGAACAGGAGAAAGACTGTTGGACAATCTGTGACTGAGTGGCCTTCTGAAGGGCTTTGACAGGAGCAGTAAGAGGTTAAAAAGGGGCAGATAAGAAGACAAAAGGGCTGTAGCAGTACTACTAGGTCAGGCTCTTGGGTCGAATCAGGAGATATGGGGATGAGAGATGGAAAAGAATTCACACAGCATGGACAGGGAGATGGGCCTGTAGTGAAGTCCTGAGCATCCTGAGAACCTGACCATCCCACCTGTCCCAGGGGTGAGGATGGAGGGCAGCACCAAAGCAATTCCCAATAACTTCCCACCTCTTCCTCTCACCCTCATTTGGTCGATGGATTCCAGGTTTCTTCTTGGCCCTGAAACAAATGCTTCCTGGATGAAGTACAGTGTGTTAGCAAGAACACTGGATGCTGAAGGCATCTAGGGGGGGAAGGTATTCGTTTTCTCTGCCTGTTAGAGACTGAAAAAGTCAGGAAAATGATTAAAGTAAACCGAGTAAGTTTATTTAAAAATGAAAGGGAAGCTGCAAAAAGAAAGCAATGAGACTCTCTCCATTCAGAGAGGGGCCAGAGAGGACTCCGAGGACTCCAATGGAGTCCTCTCCAAAGGGCAGTTATAGCACGGGGCTCCTCCCTTGATGGTGTGTGCCTGGGCTGCCCTGGCTCTTTTCATTGGTTGAGCAGGCACCAGGGCATTATGGGAAGTAGCGTTGGAGTGTACATTCACAGTATTGTGGGAAGAAGCAGCACTTGAGCAGGAGACCGAGGCACCGTGACGGTGTTCCTTTGGTCCTCCTCAATGCAACTCTGATAAATGCAATTCCCCATTCCCGCTCTGTCCACGGCATCACGTAGGACTTTGAGCAAGCATCTCCACCACTTTGCACCGCAGTCCTTGTACAATCAGGAATCCTCTAAGCTTTCCCTAGATCTGATTCTCTGTCCCCAAGCTCTTCTTAGCCATCATTTCCAGCACAGGGTAAAAAAAAAAAAATCTCTGGAGGAGCAGCATGAAACTATCCTCTGGGTAATGATCCAGGGGAAAGAGGATTTGACCAGGAATTGGGCAGCTTAGAGGGTGGAAGGGATTGAACATGGCATATGCAAATCTTTGGTGAGAGGCCAAGCTTACATCAGAATGGAGACAGGATAAAGAGGCAGCTTTGGAAGCTGGGCTCAGCCTCATAAATCTCAGCACTGACATATCAATCAGTCAGTTCAATCAGTTGCTACATTTCTCCCCCCCACCCCCACTTTGGAAATAAATAAAGATGAAGGCAAGAGATACCACACAAAGAAGGACCTCTGAGTAGCAGGCATTGTCACACTGCCACTGGGTCTGGAGCTGGATTCTGATTTATGGAGCCGCTGAATTTGATAAATCAGAGACCTCCATCCAGTGGGTTTAGGCTGTTGTTTCCTAAATGGGAACTTAATGTTGTTCACTCATTCATAGGTAGGATGCTGCATCAGAGAGCTGATACATAAATCTGCTATTTACAAGGGTCTCCGTGTTTGTTTGTGGAAAACAAACTTATAAATCATACTCATCTCAGAGGGAGACTCTTCCCCTGTAAATTGTCACTCTCGTCCTATAAATCTCACATTTAGAATCCTTCCTAGTCGATCAGACCCCATCATACCTCACACATGTGGGGCGGGAGGATGCTGACTGGGAGTTGCCAGGGATGATGGAGGGGGTGGAGAGGAGTTGAGGGAGGAGGGGAGGGAAGGGGAGCCCAGGAGTCATTTGCTACTCATTTTGCCTTTTATTTATTCATTTTATAGTCTATCTGGCTTTGAGAGTCCACTGATTAAAAAAAAAAGTTGCAAGTCAATAAAATATGCAACCAGAGATGGATTCTGGAGTTGGTTTATTAGGCAATTTCCGGTATGACTCCCTGGGGGAAGTACACAAACTTCCATGGGCCTGAGCCTGGGGCTGGGGCTGAGACTAGGGTGGGCATTAACCCTTAGGATGCCTCAGAAGGCACAGTGGATGCATACCTTCTCAGGGCCTCAGTTTCTGCGGCTGTGTTTCTGCTCTCTTGCTCCAGGCTCTTTCTTTCCAGGCATGAGGTCTCCCAGACCCAGAGAGCCCCAGTGCTTCTGTCAGGCTCCATTCCACTTTCTATTTCTTTCTTTTTTCTTTTTGTCAGTCATAGGGCTTGAACTTTGGGCCTGGGCGCTGTCCTTCAGTTCTTCAGCTCAAGGCAAGCGCTCTACCACTTGAGCCACTGTGTCACTTCCGGTTTTCTGGTTGTTTATTGGCGATAAGAGTCTCACGGAGTTTCCTGCCCGGGCTGGCTTTGACCTGAGATCCTCAGCTCTCAGCCTCCTGAGTAGCTAGGATGACAGGCGTGAGCCACCAGAGCCCGGCTCCACTCTCTATTTCTTTAGCAAGCCACTTCCTCCTTCAGGAAGTCATCACGAATTGCACCTATTAGTAAACGTATTTGCACTTCTCTTCGCAGATGACCAACACAACCAGAAGAAAGTTTGTCGGAGGATGAAATCATGCGAGAGTCCATGGGATGTAGGGGTGGCTTTGTGCTTGCGGGGTGGAGGGGGGGTGCTGAGTCCAGGTAGAATGGGGGGCAGCCAGGAATACCGACCTTTCTCTTGGGTGGGGCTGCCATTTGGCTGCCCACAGGTATAGACCCTTCTCTCTAATTGCCATAATAAATAAGTAAAGGTTTTTATTTAAACTACATCTCCACTGCCCCACCCCTCTGCACCACCAGTCCCTCAGCCAGCCCCAGGAAGGACCTGGCCCGCCCAGGCCCGCCAGATCCCTGTAGTCCGAGACTTACTTCCTCACCGAGGAGATTAGTCTCAAAGAATGTCTTCATTGAGGCCCTAAAGAGGTTTCATTTGAACTACAGGGGTGCCTCACTTAACACACTAAATAGGTTTCTGAAAGGTTGCAAGTAAAATGAGAAAAAAGAAGAAAGAAAAAAAATCTTTCTAAAAGCACTGGTTGAGTTTCTATTTAAAGCAATCGTGTGATAGATCCTTTTGTAAGAATTGCACCAGTCCCAAGTAACAGATGTACAATTCTAGCTTCCTGCTGGACATTCTCACGCTCAGTACTGATTGGCTGCCTAGGGTGTGTTAGGTATCAGTTTGTAGTGTGTGTGTACATATGTATGACATGACATGTATGGCACATGTGCTGTGTGTGACACATATGGTGTATATGACATATATGATGTATATGTATATGCAAAAAATATACCCCTACAGTCTTATAGTATAGGTCCTATATCATCTCCATTCAGCAGGAGCTGAAGCAGGGCACTGATGTCTTGTACCTATTGTCCTAGCTACTTGAGAAGCAAAAACTGGAGGATGGCTGTTGAAGCCTAGCCCAGGCCCTTCCTTCCCCCCACGCCCAATAAAAAAAGTTCAAGAGACTCCATCTCAACCAATGGCTGGGCACACTATACCGTCCCTAGCAGCATGGGGAAGCTCCAGTAGGAGGATTATAGCCCAGGCCAGACCAGGTATAAAGCAAGACTCTACCTCAAAAAGAAAGCCAAGGCAGTTGGGTGCTAGTGGCTCATGCCTGTAATCCTAGCTGCGCAGGAGGCTGAGGACTGAGGACTGAGGTTTACAGTCACCTCAAGTGGGAAAGTCTATGAGGCTCTTATCTCCAACTGAGCACTGCAAAATTTGGGAGTGGAGCTGTGGCTCAAGTGGCGGAACACTAGCCTTGAGGTAAAAAGCACTACGAAGCCCTAGGACTCTCTCTCTCTCTCTCTCTCTCTCTCTCTCTCTCTCTCTCTCTCTCTCTCTCTCTCTCTCTCTCTCTCTCTCTCTCTCTCTCTCTCACACACACACACACACACACACACACACACACCTAAATAAAAACAAAAAAAATACAAGGAGGGGCTGGAAGTGTGAGTCAAGTGGTAGATCTCTAGTCTTGCACGTATGAGGCCCTAGCTTAATTCTTAGTATGTTGGGGGTAGGGGGAGGAGAGGGGGGAGGGGAGTGAATTTAAGCAGAGAGAATAGCAATATAGAGCCCCTGAGACAGAGGTGGGCCTGGACTGTGCAGGAAGAAGCAGAGCCTGGCCTTGCTTGGCCTGCTTGGCTAGGTTCTGTCCCTAACCCCGGTGCACCTAACCTCAAGGCACCACCATGCTTTGATCCAAGGAACTAGGAGCCTTCCACCACTGGCTCTGACTTCTATGGTTCCCTAATAAAGTCCACCCTTCCTCCTCACCCTCTCACATGTTATGTTTGCCTTCTTGGGCTTCAAACACACCTCCCTCCTGCTCCGGCTTCTTGCTTTTCTGGGTGGAATTTCCGGTATAGACTGGGCATTTCTGGTAGAGATGAGACAACCTCAGGGTTACAGCAGAACTTCCTCTCCCTTCCCTCTTCCCTCTGCCTATTCAATCTGGATCCTTGCCCGCCCCCCCAGCCCCCACATGTTGCTGAGTGCTGTTCTCACATGACCAAAGTACACACACACACACACACACACACACACACACACACCGGCTTTTTCAAACTATATATATATATATATATATATATATATATATATATATATATATATATAATCAAAAAATTACCCAACACTGGCTGTCATAGGATGGGTGTTGAATAACCATCAGCTGAATGAATGCAACCTCACTAAACATCAGTTCAGGCTCCCAGCATCCTTCCTATCTCTGTCTCTGGGTCTTTACAAACTAGATGTATGTGACCCGTCATGGCTGACCAGAGCCAACCTAGTTATTCTTTGTCCCGCTGTTTTCCTTTCATTTCTTACTAAACCACTCAAATAGACTTTATGTTTAAGAAGTGCCTTCCTTCCCAGCATCACTTAGTGGAGAAAAACAATATTTATTAAGGTTTGATGTTGGCAATACATCAAAATCCAATAATCATACCATAGTACAAATGCGTTGAGGGGTGTGAGATGCGTAACGTAATAACATGTAATCTGCACATCAGGATCACAAAGGCGAATCTATAATTTCATTTGATTTATTTTCTTCAAATATGACGATCCCACATGTTGCTTGAAATGATGGAAGTCAGGACAAACAGAAATGCGGGAGATTTATGAACTGTGTTAGCCAAGTCTTGGGGTTCCCTCCTCCGTGCCTGGAAGATCGGCCTGAGCAATTTCCCCTTTTACTGAAGCAATATCTCGTCTGCATTCGGCAGAAAGACCCCCGACCTGTAAACATATTAGCAGGCGTGTTCTCTTTACGAGTGTGTAAATCTCCCCGCAGTGTGTGCTTGTTGCCTGGGTCTTGTGGCCCTGTTTATTGGTGTGAGCAGCCTGTGTGGGAGAAGGCTCCAGTGTGGTCTAGATTTAGAGCATGGTGGGCAATCTGAGAGATTTGAAAATATAACAGACATATTTCTCTGAACAGTGGGCAGGAATCAGCTCAAATGGAATAACACAAAATGATTTCCAAGGCCTGTAAGCTGTGGTTTTGAGGCAGGATAGGCAGACAGATGAGGAAATTAAAATGAATAAATATTAAAGGGCCAGACTTAGACATTACCACCAGGAGGTCAACACTGAAAAAAACCAGAGCAGTTAGCTCCCCTCCCTTCACTTACTTTTAGAAGTTAAGTTGCCAGAATGGGGAGTCCTGTGGGGGCCAATCTACATCTGCCTTCTCCTTTGAGATGTGAAGAAATGATAGATAAGGCTACTTAAAGGGGTAAAGAGGCAGAAAAGGGAGAGGGGTGAATGGGAAAACGTACCCATTGTCTACTTTGGGATAGTTTTAAATCACATCTCTAGGTTTTAGAACAATTAGCAGTACCTATCTCAGCCATGCTGAAGCATGGTCCAATGACCAGGGGCTGCTCAGATGGACTTGATCGAGTCTTTCTCCAGGCCAGCGCAGAGCAGCTGGAGCTCAACAAGGAGCCGCCATCTTTGAGTTTATCCCCATTCTGCACTTGCAGGAGATGCTGCACTTCTAGAAGGAGAGACTTTCCTTTCTCTCCTTTCATTCCTCCCCTGCTTTATCCTGTTACACTAAAATGCATCCTTGCTGAGACTTCACTGCTCATGAGACACCTTGAAATGTATTTCACATGTGGTCTCATTCTGTGGAAACTGGGAAGCTAAGGGGATCCTCGTCATCAATCACCCATCTGGTCACCGTTTGAGGGTCAGGATGGACAGGTCCAGATTTACCCAGGCCATGCCAAAGGGTCTTCAAGCCCAAGGGAAACTTAACTCCTCCTCCTCTTCACTGTCCTTGACCTCTGTCCCTCTCCCAAGGTTCTGCGCAACCCCCCTCCCCCCGCCATTGCTGATGAATTTGCTAGGACTGCCGAGTAGATAGGGTTACAGGCTGGCACCCAGGTTAAGCAGCCCCTTCTTGTTATTGGGCAATTCTTTGCAGCTTCCCCCCTCACCCCTGCTGCCCCTGCCATGGGTCACCAAGACCTGGGCTGTCATGGAGCAGTAGCACTTGGCTACAAGGAGCTCCCTGAACCAGGCCCAGGCTCCTCTTGGGATGAAAGGAATAGCTAAGTATGTGGGTATGGAGTTGGAGGTGAACTGGCTTGCAGATTAAAGATGATCCTCTCCTCCTCCTCCTCCTCCTCCTCCTCCTCCTCCTCCTCCTCCTCCTCCTCCTCCTCCTCCTCCTCCTCCTCCTCCTCCTCCTCCTCCTCCTCCCTTTCCCTCTCCCTTTCCCTCTCCCTTTCCCTTTCCCTTTCTCCTGCATCTCCTTCCAATTCACCAGGTAAACTTGGCCTCGTCTGGACTGGTTTCTGTTTTTGGCCAGTTCACACAGTTAGTTTCTCTCAGAAATCTGTGTCTTAACAGTTTCTCCCACTGAGAACGTCCATCATACATCTCTCCCGTTTTGTGTAAGTTTTAATCATTTCCCCAAGCCCGCGTCAGGTAGAAGTCATGACTTGGGAAGAGTGGAAAACTGAGCTCAGCTAATGGAAGAAAGAACTGTAACTTAGATACTGCTTTTGCTCCACTGTGGTGCTCCTCACCTGGGCCCAAGTTACCTAAAAGCAGGATACAAGCCTGCCATCCTTGTCTCCATTTTACACCTGTCTCCTTGCTCTTAAAACTTTGTGACTCACACTTGCTTAATTGTATAGGCAGGCATGTTAATTACTCTAAAAACAGCCATACCTAACCTATCTCCTCATTTTACAAGGCTGAAGGTTCAAAGATAAGATCAAAGAAGGCAAGTTGGACATGGCAATACATACCTGCAATCCCAGCCATTGAAGATGTAGAGATAGGGAAGACCACCATGGTGCTAGGCTAGTCCGGGGAGGCGGGGGGAAGCTGGGAAGACCCACCTCAACAAATAAGTCAGACATGGTGGAGGTACCTCTGTAAAACTAGCTATGTGGGAGGCATAGAAAGAAGGATCGTAGAAGGGTCATAGATAGAAGGGTCTGAGGACAGGAAAAAAAAAAAGCATGAGACCCTGTCTGAGAAATAACTAAAGGATTAGGATGTGCCCTAAATTAGTGCTTGCCTAGCAAACACAAGGTCCTGAGTTAAACATAAGAGTGTACTGAAGGCATTTGACTTCCAGCTTTCACAACTTTCTGTTCCGATACCCAAAAGGCACCTGAAGTCTCCAGCCAGCGTCCTAAACCTGCAGCATCCTTGGAAGGCAGGAGCAACAGAGCTTCAAAGACAGGTCACCTCCTGCTAACATGTGTGTGCGTGCGCATGCACGCACGCGCGCGTGCACACACACACACACACACACATACACACCAGAAAGGACAGTCATGAGGACATCACACAATGAAAACTTCTTCAAACCACTTTGCAGGACCAGAACTGAGTGTAACTCCACCAGACCACTCTTGGCCTGAGACTGGATCATTAAGTACACCTCTCAGCCATGCCTCTCTTCCTCTATTTAAATCTCAACCTTGGATGCTTGGATGCTTAGTCTCCTCCTTCTCTTTGAAGGTCCTTCAAACCTGAGGATCCCAGTGCTTCTGGTTTTATCTCTTCTGAAAGGACATCTTTATCCACTGCTACCACCATAAACACTTATTTCTCTGGGTAGCTTAGAACTGGGAACTTTATAATGAATCTTAGCTACTTTGTTAGTCTATGTAGATTAAAATTTGGGGAGAAGTTTGTTGTCAATTACTAGTTATTCCATGTAGATTAAAATCTATGAAGTTAGGGATCATGTCTTACATGATGTTCCTTCTTAAATAGAATAAATGGGTTTTCAAGTGGGGGACTTTTAAAATTAATAGCTATTTTCTGATTATAGAATCTATTTATGCTTAGTAAGGGAAGTTCAGAAAGTACCGCAAAGCAGCAGAGATCACAGAAAAACCATCCATCATCCCATCATTCAGGAGTAACTACTGGAAAACTTCTTTGCCTGATTTGTTTACTTTTTTGGAGCTGTGGGTCTTAAAAGAACTTATTGAGACAGCAGAATCGAGGAAACAAAAGTTTATTAGGATGCTGGTACAAGAGATAAGCAGGTAGACAGAAGCACACAGGGCACTGATGCAGGGTGGGGAATAGGGTTTACGTCATTAGTTAGACTACTTTTGATTGGCTTTCTCCCTTTTTATGCATGCAATTGATTGGTTGTCTCTTTTTTACGCCATAGTTCAAAATGGCTTGAGCTTTCAGGTTTTCATAGCTGTCTTCCAAATGCCCATTTCCCTGGCTTGACTCACTCCCTCGCTCTACCTGACTCATTCTGTGTGCTCTGCTCACCTGTATGCCATTGGGCCTTGGTGTTTCTCAGCCCACCCTGGGACTCCCCCATAATGCTCATGTATTTCCTCCCCCTTGTCAATCAACGTTTCTTCATTTGTGAGGGAAATTTGTACTTGTCAACCTTAGAAGCAAAGGACTCTAGCCCAATCAATCCCCTGGAAAGTGGTAATGTTCTCCAGAGCCCCTTCCTAGAGATCTCCTCAGCTCATTGTGGACTTCTGGCTATCCAGAGGAAGTGTCCAAGAATCTCTCAAGATGGTGGTCCTTTGTGCAGGCTGTTTGCCTTCCAACTCTTAAGATGTTACTCGTGGTCAAATGTGCCCTCATCCCCTACAATTACCAGGAGGTCTCTGCAGGAAGGGTTAGGCTGGCAGGAGAGGGGTGTGTGTGTGTGTGTGTGTGTGTGTGTGTGCGTGTGTGCGTGTGTGCGTGTGTGTGTGCGCGTGTGTGCGTGTGTGTGTGTGTGTGTGTGTGTGTGTGTTACTTTCTCCCTCACTCACTGAGAGCTTGGCAAGGCCAGGAGAGGCAGCTGATTATTTTTAGCCCCTTGTTCCTCCGAATGGATTGTGCATAACAAAAGAATGCTAATGCTCAGTGTCTTTATGAAAGCACTCGAGTTCATCAGCTTTGCAAAGAAGTGAAATTAAATCAAGATTTAATTGGGATATGCATGTTTTATTCATGCTACTAACCACAGGAGAAGCCAGCAAGCTGAAGGTAAAAAAGAGGGGAAAAAAATCTTTTGAAAAGTTGTTTCTCTCTGATTAAATAGAGATAGTTTCCAACTTCAAAGGGAGCAGGCCTTTAATGTATTTTAAATGCTCAACTATGCTTAGCCTGGCCAGCTCTGCTGCTAGTGGGCCACAGCAACCCAGGTATGCCCTACACCTGACTTCGTGGTCTTGCCCCTGAGAAACAGGTGTGTGGTTCCTAGCCCTGTTGCACCTTCTGTGCTTGAGTTATGGAGTCTTCAAACTGTTGTCCTGGGATCCTGTTGGAGGGGTGTGTGAGGCTCAGAGGTCTCTGGTTATCTCTTGGAATCTGAGTAGCCACTCCTGCCAAAGTCTGAAGGACCAAATCTAATAGGAAGAAGCCTGTCCCCTTTCTCTCTTGGAAGGTTAAATTTCTTGGGCAACCAGTTCTGCTGTATACAAAGATAAAGCATGCCCTGCCTGTGCCTCTTGCACCTAATAGGATAGAACAAGACATCAAACAAAGCCCAACTAACGAGAGAGAGAAAGAAAAGAGAGAACAGGCGAGAGAGCAGAAGTTGCTATAAAGGTTTAAGAAGCTCTGAGAGATCAAAGGAATTGCAAGGGAGAGACAAAAGCAGTGGAGTGAGGGTGGAAGGGTATCCCGGATTTCCACGTATGTAAATTTCTCCTTATGTAAATTCCTGCAAGGGTTCCAAGCAGTGAAACCCAGAGCCAGGCTGCTAGAGAGGAGCTTTGGGCTGGGTGCTCTGGAGAAGACAATCTGATTGGCTGTGGTCATGGTCTCAAGAAATGATAAATCTCAACTGGATGCAGAGAATGTAATGGTGCAGCACTGGGCATATGGAATAGAGGATGAGACCACAGCACCATGAGCCTTAAACTCAGGATCCTGACTATAAAGTTAAGGTTCTTGCCTTTCATCAATTCAGAGGCTCATAGTATTAGAAAAGATTCTCAAAGAAGTTGCTCCAAGAATTGCTTCTCTTGTGGTACACTGATCATGGCAGGCATTTTCCTTCTGAGCCAGAAGGAAGCTGACAGTGAATTTTGAACAAAGGCCAACCAATAGCCCTATGCTAGATTCTGGTGATCTCTTGCACAATTCATGCCTCAAAAAGTATCTACAAGAGCTGAGAGGAACAGATGCCTCTAGTTCTCTATAATGAAGGGTTAGGCTACCTTGATCTGATTATCCATCAAGAAACAGTTCCTAAGTCCTCCTCAAAGTTATCAGATAGATAACAAGATAGTTCAGAACTACTAGAAAAAGTAATTGAGGGAAAGATTGACACTAGATTTTGGAAGGATTGGACTTCTGAAAAATGAAAGCTCCAATTTCCAAAATTTAAAAACCTAACAATAATACATTTAACTGCCTATTAAATAGAGTTGAGGCAAGAACTAATAAGGGGAAGATACACTAGGAGAAATTAATCTATGTATGCCACAAGGAGAGAGGAGGCTAGAAAATGAAGGAGAGTGAAGTAGTATTCACAACAGAGGGGTCTGGCACAGAGTTTATCCACACTCCCAGGGAAAGAGAGAGAAGACAGAGCAAGGACAATAGTAAAGAAATAAGTGGCTAAGTATTTTTCAGGACCAGTGAATGACATGAATCTATAGTCTCAAGAAACCAACTGGGGGGTTGGGAAGGTGGCTCAGTGGTAGAGTGCTTGCCTTGCATGCATGAGGCCCTCGGTTTGATTCCTCAGCACCACATAAGCAGAAAAAGCCGGAAGTGGGGCTGAGGCTCAGGTGGTAGAGCGCTGGTCTACAGCTGAAGAGCTGGGGGACAGTGCCCAGGCCCAGAGTTCAGGCCCCACAACTGACAAAAAGAAAGAGAAAGAAAGAAAGAAAGAAAGAAAGAGAGAGAGGAGAGAAAGAAAGAGAGAGAGAGAGGATAGAAAGAAAGAGAGAGAGAGAAAGAAAGAGAGAGAGAGAGAAAGAAAGAAAGAAAGAAAGAAAGAAAGAAAGAAAGAAAGAAAGAAAGAAAGAAAGAAAGAAAGAGAGAAGCCAACTGGGATGCAGAAAACATAATGTGAAGTGTGTTTCAATCTAGATGTGTCAGAATAGAGCATAATCCATAGTTTCCGCCATTGGGGTTAGAGTTTTCTTTGTTGGAAGCGTTTTATTTAAACATTTAATTTCCTTAACAGATATAGGCTGTTTCTTTTTGGATTAACTTCAATAGTTTGTGACACTTAAGGAATTTTGAATTTCATACATGTGATCAAGTTTATTTTTATTTTCTGTAGACTCTGTAGTGATGTCACTTTTTAGTATCTGATATTGGTAATATCTTCTATGTTTATGTTTTAACCTGATCACCCTGGTATGATCAATTTAATCTTTATTAAATAATAACCTTTTACACATACAAAATTAAAGAAGAAGCTGTTGGTTTCATTGTTTTTTTAAAAAAATATTTTTGTATTCGATTTCTACTCTTTTCATCTTCTTTATTTTTCCTTTCTTGTGTTCTGCTTTACATATACTCCAAATTTCTTAAGATTAAAATTGAAGTCATGGATCTGAGACGTTACTTCTTTTCTAAAATAGGAATTTAATGGCATAAACTTGCTTTCTAGGTACTGCTTCAGTGGTAGCCAGCAAATTTTCACATATTACGCTACTATTTTCATTGGGTTCAAAATGCTTTTGATTTTTAACCTCGTTTTCTTCTTTGACTCAGATTATTTAGAAGTATGGTAGTTAGTTTCTTGATGTTTGAAGGTTTTTGCATAGATACCTTTGTGTTGTTGATTTCTAGTTTATTCCAATTTTGGCTAAGGCACATTTTATATGACTTGAACTCTTTAAAATTTGTTAGACTCATTTTATGGTCTGGAAAATAGATGGCCACAATAAATACGCTATGTACATTTGAATAGCAATGTGCTTTCTGCTGAAGTTGGGTAGATGATTCTACAGGTATAGGTTTGTTCCTATTCTTTGAGAGTCCTATTCAAGTCTTCTATATTATTACTAATTTTATGTTACTTGTTTTTTTCAAAGATTAAGAAAAGGGCATATGAAATCCCCATGTATTCTTATGAATCTTGCCATTTCTCATCCAAATTCTATCTGTCTTTGTTTCATGTATTTTAAAACTCTATTATTAGGTGCATAAATATTTAGGATTGTTTTATCCCATTGATAAATTGGCCCCTTAATCATTATGACAGAAAAGTCTTTAGCCATGGTAATGTTCTTTATTATGAAATCTATTTTGTCTGATACCAGGCTAAGCATTCAAGTTTCCTTTTGGCTAGTACACTAAGTCTTTTATATGCTTTGAAATTTTAATAAAATTGATAAAAAGTAAACACTCAGAAAAGTAGGAGCAGAATGAAATTTCCTTGAAGAGCATGTTTTGGGTAAATATAAAACGTATTTATTCAAATCTATAGCAAACACCATACTTAATGGTGAAGCTTGGGAAACGTTCCTTTTGAGAGCAGGAATAAGACAAACAACAACAAAAAAATCCCACTACCCTCACTTCAACATAAAGAAAGCCTTTCTTCTCCTTCCCAATGAATTATTGAAGAGAGGACATTTAAAAATATTTAAATATGTATATTTAAGGTAATAGTACTTATAGTATTTTATAATAAATAAACACACACACATATATATATATATACATATATAATATATATGAACAGAGCATGATAGTGAACATCTACAATTTTAGCTGCTCAAGAAGCAGAGATAGAAAAATCCTGGTCTAAGGCTGGCCAATTTAAAATCATAAGACCCTATCCAAAAAATTAAAACAAAAACAAACCCAAAAGCAAAAGGACTGGGAGTTCAAATCATGTGTGAGAGTTCTTGCCTAGCAAGCAGGAGGCTCTAAGTTCAAACTTCTGTACTGCCAAAAAAATGTAAAAGATATATATGTACATGTAGAAAAATTTTTAAAAATCCATAAATATATTTTTAAATTTAATAAGAGAGTTTTAATAAGTATACTGTGAACATAAACAGGAAAAAATTGTGTGGCTTTTTCTATCACCATATGGAGAGTTACTATACAGATATGACGGAGGATAGCAAGTAAGTATTGCCTTGGTTGGAGATGGTAACACAGAGAAAGAATAACGGAAGAGTAAACCAAACAACAGACTCTCCACAAAACAGAGTGAACCCTGAAGAGCAATGGAGAAAAGACAGGCACCAAAAATGGTGCCAAAACAACTTAATATCCATACTGGGGGAGAAATTAGATTTCTATCTCACATCACATAGTAAAATATATTTCAGGTGGATTAAAGACCCGACTATGAACTCAAAATTACATTGCTCTCTAGAATTTCAGTTCCAGAGCAAAGATATTGACATATATTCATTCTTCCCTGCTCCTCTTCTCCAAATAGAATCAAATACTCAATAGTTATTAAACCAATAATCACAAAAGGATTCTAAAAAAGAATCCTTTTATCTTCTGGAAAGATAAAAAGCCAGACTGAGTTGAGACCTCCACACTTGAAGACTGACAACATAGGGAGTTCTCTGATTTTATTTTTTTATTCTCCACATTTCATTAAACAGGGCTCTAGAGAGTCTATAATCAAGTAAGCATAGACAACAACATCATCATCATCCTCAACAACAGCAATGAGAGAGAGACCTTTTCTCTGGGAAAAAGGACCAAAAAAAAAGGGAACCCCAATAGGAGTTTCTCTGTCTCCCCAACAGTGATGTAGCAGGGGAAACTCAAACCTAACTCCATAGTTGAGGACCCTGGCAATCGTGACAGTGAAGAACTCAGCTGCTTCATCACCTTGCTGTTAAAGGCCACAGCATAATAACAACAAGACCTTAGGCCATCCAGGTCAGGCTCCTAAGCCAGGCTCAAAACAGTGGTCCACTGGCAGCAGTGAAGACCTTGGTTCTCCAAGCCTTTGGGCCAATGCTGGTTCACCCCATTCACTCACCACAGCAACAGTGAAGCTGTGTTGTTCTTCCTTCTATGCCCTGTCACAGGGAGCCCCTGTCTACCTATTCCTCTCCTGTCCTCCACCAAAGGGCTTCCGGTGACAGCAAGTGGTCAAAGGAAGGACTTTGTGCACTGCAAGACATACTAGCAAACGTCCAACAAATGTGACAAATGGCACAAAGGAGATAAAGCAAAAGCTCAGAAAATAGAAGCTTCATTAGGATTGAAGTCACCAAAGTAGGAAAAAAAACCCTATGTCCTAAACTTAGATAAGATCAAGAATCTCTTATCATTGGTCTGGGTATAGTGAATCACATCTGTAATCCCAGTTATTGGGGTGGTGGAGATTGGAAAGATCATGGTTTGAGGCCACCATGGGGGAAAAAAGTTAATGAGACTCTTCATCTTAACAAACAAGCCAGGCTTAGGGATTCATGGTTACAATCCTAGTTATCTGGAAGGCATAGGTATGAGAACCGTGGTCCAGCTTGGAAGGAAGGAAAAAAATAAGAGAACCATTTTTTTTCACCTAATACCAAAATGTTTGGGATATAATAAAAAGAAAACATCCTAAGAACCAAGGGGGAAAAACTAGCATCAACAATTTAAAAGAGAAAAGACAACCAGCAGATGCTAATGCTGAATGAATCTGATGCTGGAAAATATCTGACAAGAATTTTAAAGTGCCTCTCATAAAATGATCCAATAATCAATTACAGATTCTCTTGAGATAATGAAAAGATAGAACATCTCTGCAAATAAATAGAAGTTATAAAAAAAGGAGCCAAACAGAAATTAGAGACCTCAAAAATACAATATCTTAAATTTAAAAAAAAAAGGATTTGCTGGATGGAATTAACTTCAGAGTAGAGATGACAGGGTGTAGAATCTATGAAGTAGAAGACAAATCAATAGAATTTCTTCAATCTGACCAATAGAGAGAAAATAGACTGCAAAGATGAATGTTCTCCAGGATTAGTATAAGAAGCATCTAGCATTCATAGTATTGAAATCCTAGAATGAATAATGGTTGAAAACTCACTAAATAAGTATGAGACAAAACCTATAGATCTATGTAAGTGAGTGAGCCCCAAGTAGCATTAACCAAAAGAAATACATATCAGAGAACATAATTAAATGTCTAAAAACCAATTTTTAAGAAGAAAACTTTAAAATAATACATTGCCTATTAAAAATACACCAAGTTGAAGGACAGATAACTTCTTATCTGAAACCATATTGCTAAAAGGGACCTTTTTTTCTGGTTCTGATGAGATATAGGTGTCAACCCTGTCTAGGAATGAAATAGACACTGAAATTAAGAAAATTCCCTTCAGAAATTAAGGGAAAAATAAAGATTCTCATATGAAGGAAAATCAAGAGAATTTATTGCTGGAAAACCTATCCTGAAGGAATAAAGAAAGCTCTCTGAACACAAGAAAGTGACCACAGAGGCTTAGATCTTCAGGGAACAACGAGAAGCTTCAGAATGGGTAAAAACCAAAGCAAGTACAGTCAGTTTCTCTAGTCAGTTTATGGCTGAAGCAATTGTAAAAGTTATGACCCCAAATAACACAATATATGTAGGGGAATCACTGAAGGCAATGGTGTTTGTTAACTTGGGAAGGGTGAGAGATTTAATAGAATTAAGATTTCTATACTTTACTGGAAGCAATCAAAATTTGACATTTGTAGATTGTATTGGTTTATCACTTTATGTATCATCTATCAAGTTCTATCATCTTTAATCTATCTTCTTTTTTTTTTTTTTTTGGTCTGGTAGTGGGGCCTGAACTCTGGGCCTGGGCACTGTCCCTCAGCTCTTCAGCTCAAGGCTAGCGCTCTACCACTTGAGCCACAGTGCCACTTCCGGCTTTTTTCTTTTTGTTTATGTGGTGCTGAGGAATCGAACCCAGGGCCTCAGGCATGCAAGGCAAACGCTCTACCACTGAGCCACCTTCCCAGCCCCTGGCTTTTCCTTTTTATGTAGTACTGAGGAATCAAACCAAGGAATCAAAGTAGAAATCAACAATAGAAAAATAACAGCAAAATATCCAAGTTCTAGAAAATTAAACCACACGTTTTAAAATAACTCATAGATCAAATAAGGAGAGTCAAAATAAAAATGAAACAATATACTTTTAAATAGACCATAAGTCAAAGAAGAAATCCAAGGGAAAGAAAAAAATCTCAGCAACTTTAAGTTCAATGTTTAAATACATTGAACTTAATGCTGGTGAAAATATGAAACATTGAGACATAGCTAGAACGGTGCCTAGAGGACAAGTAATAACTCTAACTCCTTAAATTAGGAAAGAGGAAAACTTTCAATAATCTATGCTTTCACCTAAAAAAACCAGAAGAGGAAAAGTTAAAGTCAAGGATAATACAAAAAAGAAAGCAACAAAAATAGCATGTTAATAGCAGCGTTGTTTAGTCAAACTGTAGCAGTCCAAATATCCATTCATAGAAGAATGGTAGAATGAAATATGACATGTATGCATACAATTATGTATGTGTAATGTATTATTAATTTATGTGCCACAACCTGGATGAAACTTGAAGACATTATTATTTTAAAAAGCCAGTCACAAAAGGGCACAAATTTCATTATTTCCCTTATATGAGGTACCCAGAACATCCAATGAGTATATTTAATTAGTACAATTTGGGGAGATGAAAATGTCTGGTGGTGGATGGTTATGCAGTGATGTACATTTCTGAACTGAATAAATGGTACATTTCATGTAACATGTATTAAATAAATAGAACTGTTTACAAGAAGATGATAGAAAGAATATATAAAAAAGCTAATTTCTTCACAATAAGTCAACCAAGTCAATAAAATTGTAACAGCTTGACAAAGGAAAAAGATACAATCACCCACAGAGAATAAACAGTGGATATCCTATGAGTTTCCACAGTCATTAAAATATAATAAGGGAATATACTACAAATAACTGCATACACAGATACTTAATATTATAGATGAAATGAATCAATTTATCAAAAAAACCTGTAATATACCAAGACTCAGCCAAGATGTAAATGCTAACCATCAGTTAGCCATGCATCTATTAACAAAATTGAATTAGTAATTTAAGTACTCCTAGATGGATGACTTCATTGGAAAATTCTCTTGCATATTTAAAATAACACCAAATTTATATGATCTCTTCCAGAAAGTAAAAGTGAAGGGATCATTTCCCAAATCATTTTATGGAGTTAGTATTAGTGTGTTCCCATAACCATACAATGATTGCACAACAATCTATCAATATCTCATGAGCATCGCACCACCAAAATTTCTAAGCAAAAATCCTCCCACCAAATCCAACAGTGTATAAAAGAAAAATATTCCACAACAAAATGAGATTGATTCTAGGTATGCAAGGATAGTTCAATACTTGAAAGTATCACCTACCATATTGGCTGGCTAAGGAAAAAACTGATTGTACCAATTGTAAAAAAAACAATTAGATAAAATTCAACAGCCAGTCACAACAAAAATTCTCAGTATATTAGGAAGGAAGACTTACTGTCATCTCCATAAGAAGAGTGAACATGTTCCCTCTTGGGTCAGAACAAATCATTCCACTCTTACCCTCTTATTGAACAAAGTACTGCAAATTCTAGATAGGGCAGTAAGGGAAGATCAAAAGGGTACATACTGGAAAAGAAGCTATCTGTATTAGTAGAATATGTGATAGTCTATGTGTAAAAATCCAAAAGAACCTAGAAACAATAATATCAAAATGTTAAATACCCTCATAAAAATCCTAAATCTCATAAGTGCCTTTAATACTGCCCCAGGATATAAGAAGGAGCAAGAGAAGGACTCCACAGCATTTAAGGACAGGCAAGAGTCAATGTGACTGGAACAGAAGGTAGGAAGACTATCAGGAAATGTGGTCAGAGTGGTAATGAACATGATCCTCACCATACAGGATTAGACCACTGTCATGCTTCTGGACCATTGGAAGCTTTGGTTCTACACCGGTGGTCTCAGAATAGTCACCAGCAGCAGTGTTCCTGTTAGAAATCCAAGTTCCCAGGTCTTCCCTCAAATCTACAGAGTCAGAAACTTGATAACCAGGTCCAGAAAGCTATGCTTTACAAGACCCCTTAGCCAGGTGCATGCATAGTTTGCTCCAAATGACATGGAATGACATGGAAACCATTCCAAAGCCTTTGGCTGAGGAACAATCAACCTTCTGGCTTCTGTGTTGGAAAGATGTTGAAGCAGGGCCAAGGTCAGATGCTACTGGAATGATCCACTGAGAGATGAAGGTGACTTGATCTAGGGAAATAGCGGCCGAGATGGAGAGTAGCAGCGATCAGCAATCACTGATCCTTTGTTGATAGAATTTTCTTTTGAGAGTTTTGCCACCTAGTTCCTCACTTAATGTCCAGAGAAGACACTCAGACCCACGTATTAGCTGTCTCTCATGTTCCATTCCCACAATTCAGCTCTTCATAGGATATTTTAAAGGGAAATATCACCATGCTCCTGCTCAATGGGAATATCAGATATATGTCCATAGATTTCCATTTACTGATACTCATCACTAAGAAAGTATAAAATGTCCATTAGTCCATTATCCATCGCAGATCTATGAATCTCCCCTTACACCTAGAATCTGTAATCTGACACCACAGATCATTACAAGTCTTCACCATCTATTATTGTAATAACTGTCATTCCTGTTGAGGTTGACAAGTCTGTCGTTTAGAAAGCTGAGGTCTGGTTTCCCTCAATTTTGAGAGGGGCTCGTGTTCATGGAACCACTCCCACTAATGAACTTGCAAGGCTCCTGTTAGTTTATTTATTAATGTTGACAGTAACAGGCTGTGAGAGGGAAAATGGATGTTTACAAGAATTACATGCATCTCTGTTTATTTGATCTCTTTGAAATTAATCTTAGGGTTTCTACAAAGGCGACGCTAAACGCATGGCACTTTGTTTGAACTTAATACAGCACATGGAAATGTTTATACGAATTAGAGACACTTCAGAGTCCATCATAGAGATCTAGACTATTGACACAATCTGCTTATGCCGTCTGAAACCTGCATTTGTCACCGATAATATATGTTGTCGACTTAAGGGTTCAATCCCTGAAATCATTATTGTTGTGTCTGGGAAGAACGGGATTGTTCGCCGTGTTTACAATAAAATATGTGAATCAATAAATAAAAGTACATGAATATTTTATCATAATTGGTAGGATTTGGTAGGACAGCATTCATTAGACTGGGTGCAATTAGTGGATTTTTATTTCTCGTGCCAAGTCTTATTGATTGCTAGTGACTGCTCGGAGCTGAGTGAGAAGTGTTCCGAGACAGTCTGATTTCAGCAAGAGAAAGGTCATGTTTGCTGGGAATTGTCTGCCATTGGCGTGGTGGTGGGGTGGTGGCTTAGGAGCTTTATAGCTTCCTTGAAAGTAAACCCTTCCATAGAAGCAAAAAGAATCTGCTTTATTGGGATAGATACCAACCATCAGGATGGTGGAGGCTGGCTTCCTCTCTCAGCTCCATACATTACATTCATGAATCTTTCTTGGCTACACATTTCTGCCTTTTAGGGGGCATTGTCAAGTGAGTTTTTAGAGTCCTTATGCTCCATTCTCATCCCTAATAGACATATTATATCCCTCAACTTCTCCATGCATATTTTTAATCCATATTAATCTAGCTTCATTGTTGTTCCACATAGAAATACTGATATATATTATATTATACATATATAAGTATATAAGATACATAAATATATAATAGATACATATATAAATACTATGAATACCTATTGTCTCTGAGCATGTAATTAAAGCTATCGATCTAGTGTGAAATGCCCACTTGGCAGTCAATGGCTTACATCTGCAATCTTAGTTATAATCCTAGTTACTCAGGAGGCTGAGGTCTAGAGGATCACAGTTTAAAACCAGCCTGGGCAGAAAAGTCTGCTAGATTCCATCTCTAAAATAACCAATAATAAGCCAGGTTGGAGGCATGGCTCCAATAGTAGAACTCGAGCTAAACAAGCGAGTACAAGGCCATAAGTTTAAACCCTCCATTCTCGCCCCTGACCCCACCAAAAAAAGAGAAACTAAAGCTGTGATGTCTTAAAATAACACAAATTCAATGGTCAGAAATCTGTAGCATCTCCAAGTGTTGATGAGGCTGTTTTTCTTCCCAGAGGCTTTGGGGACAAATAATCTGTTTACTTGTTCTCTCGAGGTATTGACAAAATTCAGCTCCTTAAAAGTTTTGGAGTAAGGTTTTCCTTCAGAGAACAACCCACATCCCTTTGCTCATAACCCCTTTTAAATCTGCATGGTGAGTTTCTTTCAGGCTGTGTATTTCTCCTGCCTCTGGTGTTGTATCCCTTTGACCCTTGTTCCAGGAAAGGCTCCTCACTTGTAGGACTCATGTGGTAACAGTGGATTCAACAGAATAATACAGGACAATCCCTCATCACATCTGTAAAGTTCCTTTTCCAAGTAATGTAACACTCACTGGCTCTCAAGTCTGACACACACACACACACACACACACACACACACACACACACACACACACACACACACACACACACACACACACGTGGGGGGAGATCTGTGCCCATCATTCTGTCTTCCCCAAGCAAACGCTTGGTTATAGAAGTCTGACTCATAGCCACCCAATTCTCTGCTGTCTGGAGACTACTGATGATCCTCATAGGATGCTCCCTCATCATACCAATCCTCAACATTTCCCCTTCAAACTCCCTAACCATTTGGCTAAACTAGCCACGAGCTCCATGCCTCAGTTAACCATTCTTTCAGGTAAGGAGGAAAGGAGTTCTATTGGTCAGAGGAGAGTTAAGATATCTCTGAGAAAGCCAAAAAGGTGCAGACTTGTCCCATCAAGTGAAAGAAAATTGCATCTGGTGTCCTCTATTTGTTGGAAATTGAGGTGGGGGGAAAAGTACTTGTCAGATTAATAACTCCATACTCAATATCAAGGGCTGTACTGATTTGTTCTAATGAGGAGACCAGTATGGGAAAGCACCTGCAGTTAGAGTCATACATTATTAAACTCACAATAATATACTGCCATTTTCCAAGGTGCATCTCTCTCTCCTGTCTCTCTGTGGCAGTGATTAAACCAAAGAACAAAACAGGCCCATGAATTGGAATCATCGCCCCTGCATTTTTCTATAAAAAAGGCTATTATTTCTATTTGGATTCATTACTTTTGTAGAAATCAGAAAGTGTAGAGGCTTCTTTCTCTTGTTCTTCCTTGCTATCATGTTCCTCCTACTGTTGAAGGATTTCTTGGGTATACATATTCTCTTAAGGCACAAGTTCCATCTGTCTAAAACCACGAGGTGCCTTCAGTCAGACTCTATTTGTCACACATCTAGCATAAACCTCCATAAACCTCCAATCTAGCATTAAACATCTGTTAAGAAACTGTGGTGGCACCCTAACATGACTATCAGTTCTAAACTGATGTCCAAAATACAGAAGAGATGTGGACATTTACCTCTCTTGAAGCGTGAATACTAGAAGTACTAGAGGTCCCTTTGATTCCAAGTAGGTGCTTGACCATTGGGATAGGATCTTTCCTCACGTATACCCCTCACCTCTTCATTCAAGAAATTGTGTGTCTTTGAACTTGGTCTTCAGTTTGGGCCTCTAAGATGGCAGCTGTTGCAGTCAGACTTCACTTATTCAGTTAAATGTAACAAGAGGGGCCTTAATAGGAAGGCAGAAAAAGTAATATTCACAAATATCCTAGCGGGTACATCCGTTTCCTTAGCTCCTTGCATTTCAGTGGTGCCCTGTGGCTCACTCTCTCAATGGACTATGGGAGAAATCGCATGACACTTGCAGAGCGGAGCTTAGAAGAACAAGAATGAGTTCCCCAGATGGCCTCTTTGCCTACCATGGCAACCGCGATTCAGGTCACAAGAATAAAGCAGGTCACTAAGTCGCTTCATGATCAATGGCCCTAGAGAGTCACTCAGACCAAGACAGACTTGGTGTAAATGAGAAATAAACTTTTTAAGTGCTAAGCCACTGAGACCTGGGGATCATTTTATTAGCACCACATAAACGAGTCTATCCTGACTAATGCACCGGGTAGCCAATCTTATTGTCAGAGGACCTCATGAGCCATCAGCCACCAGCAGCCATCTCCTGGCTTCAGCTATTCCAGCTGCAATTCTGTCTATCACACGCCTGTGCTTTGTGGTCATCGAGCTCGATCCGACTCTGTTAAGGTTCTGGGCTTCATGTTTCTCCATCTTGGAATTTTTCCCTAACAGGAGACCATGCCAGTGGCAGCACGGCCTGGCTACACATCTGGATGGCATGGGGCATCGACCAGAGTGTTTTCTCAGATCTGCTCCTACTCCCTTAACCAGTGGCTGCTCAAACCTTCAGTGAAAGGAAAATTGTCTAGGTCCTCTCCAGGGGCTTAGGGAATGGGAGAGTTTATATGATTCTCTATCATTCAAACTGCTTTGTCAACATTAGCATAAAACATTTCTGGCTCTATATCTTTTTTTAGGAGGGGTCAGCATACATTAATTACACACAGGCATACATTAATTAGTTACATATACTACTATAAGCTCATAAGACGGGCATCTCTCTGGCAGGCAAGTTGATCCATATTGATCAATTCAGTCCCATCGAAAGTTAGATTTGTTCTAATTTCATGAAGACCCTCCCAATGAACTCTCACACACATTCCAAAGATGCAAATTAACAAGCCCTGCCATTCTTTAGGGAATAAAGCCCTCTCTTCTGGAGCTGCTTTATTTATTTATTTTTCCTCCTTGGTGTATAATAGGATCTAATTTAATTGCAGGTTTAGAGAAAAGAAGGAAGAGGGGACGAGAGGGCAGATCAAAAAGGAAATCGGCTTAGACACAAGGCAATTGTGTCTGAGAGTTTCAGAAAGTTACTAAGGGACAGGGATTCAACATGTCAAGCTGCTTCTAACTCCTGCCACATATATACATATATGTATATACATGTATATATATATATATATATATATATATATATTCCATGTTTCAGTGTTTGCTTCTTTCCTGTTGATTATGCCAACAGATGGCAATCTGCAGGGCCAAAAAATCCCTCTGGCAAATTTGGTTTCCAGATATTTCAATCCTGTCATTTATACCAAAAGGCGATTCTTTCATTCTATTCACAGAAACATCCAAGCATTGGCAACGCGAAGGCATCATCCCGTCCTTTAGAAAGTTATCATGCGTTAGGAGAAGGGGTAGCTGTATCTTGTACCCTACAGCAGCAGCAACAACACCCTCCAAGTTTTACCTCCTTGGGCACTCGATTTCAGACGATTACAGGTAATAATTGGATTAAGACAATTTGCTACTGTGGGCCACAACCTGAGTTCTATCCTGGAATAGTAATGAAATATCTATCACTTTCTGCCTTATCTAAGAACAAATAACTGGCCTCACATTTCCCATATTTTTTCTGGAGATCTGCTCATTACAGTGTCCTTAATATATGCCAAGCACTGCTCTGAGTAGTTTTAATATACATATTCTTTAAAAAAAAAACAACAACCCAATGCAAATGGCACCATTATGACCCACAATCAAAAGAAATGAAGACTTGATACATAGGGAACTCATTTACATTGTTCTCAGAGGTGAAGAGGGAGGTTCAAATCCAGGTAGTTGGGCTCCTGAGCCTAAGGTTTAACCGCTGTGCTGCACTGCCTTTTTGTTTGAGAGTGAACACCAACCAGTTGGTATACTTTTATTTGCAACTAACAGACTCCGTTATTTTTTCTGTCTGAACCAAAGAATGTTTTCTGTCAGAACTAGGAACAGCAAGCTGGAAGAGCAGACTTGGGTAATGAGCAGAACCCGTGGTTCCTATCCAGGGCGAAGACGAAGCAAGTGTGACCAGCTTTCTGGAAACAATCTGGCCAGGATGTGTTTCTCCTCCCCACTGCTGCCATGGCTCCTAGCTTCACGACGGCATTCTAACCACACGGTCAGCACGCTACACACCCTCGAAGGCACAGGCACAAGCGGGGAGCCTCGTCTTTGTGGAGATCTCCTTCCTGTGCTGTGGTTGCCAAGGAAAAGAAAGAGAGAGAGAAAGGAGCCATCGGGCCTATTTTTTCCTTCCCCAGTAGGAAGGTGATGAAGCTCTGTTCTACCATGAGACTAAGTGCAAGCAGGAAATCTCGCAAAACGCTGACCTGTGGTCATCTAGAAGAATTCTCACCCTATAATCTCATTGGTGTCCCAAGAGATGAGGAACTAAAGAATAGATAGGACCCAGTCTCCCTTTCCTCTCCCCCCCTCTCAATTCCATCACATCGACGCTAGTAAAAAGAGGTAAAGCAACTTCCCCTTACTCCATCTTTGACACAGAACAGACGAGGTGCAGATTCTAGGCTCTGCCCATGTGATGAAGGTGGTTTTCCAATGACTTTGCAAACCCAGGACACGTCCTAGGCTATTTATTCTAAGCCAAAGCTACGGACTCCACCCTATTGGTTACCTACAATTGGCTGTGACTACCACAGCCAGTGGCCAAAAGCTACTCAACTTAGCCAATGGCTTTTAGATAAAATCAGATGCATTACTGCCAAAAATTGGCTCTTAAGAAGCTCTGGGGTGTCTAAGGGGCCAATATAGGTCAACTGTCTATATTCCTTACTCTTTCCCTATTGCCACATGAATTATAAAAGGGAACAGACAGAAAGTCAGATAAAATAGGAAAATAACTGAGAAATCTCTTTGCATCTCCCCCCCCCCCACTATTGCCTGGAATAACTCTTTTCTAACATCTGTGGCTATTCCAAGCTCTGGTCCTATTATGTTCAAGAGTAAAATCAGGAAGCACAAAAGCTTTACCTGTGAAGACAATGTGAGCAGAGCTAGATTCCAACTTTGGGCTATTGCTTCCTGATGAGGATATTTGAACCTGAATATAAAACAGAGAAAATCATGAGTTAAATGAAAAAAGAAAGAAAGAAAGATAGCTTTACTTATAAGAGAGAGCTTTCTCCTCATAGGAACAGATCTCTAGAATAGAGACAGTCTTCTGGAAAGTTCTACCATCTCCAGGATGCTTACCACCAAGTCATAAGGAATTCTTCTCATGGACATCTCATTGACTGAATTTCCAATGTTCGATTGCAGATAGGAAGATTGAGCTTGTGAAATCTATTCTAGCTTACTTAAACTAATGGATAGCATTCTTTATTAAGAGACAATCAGCTGGGTACTGTGGCTCATGCTTATAATCCTAACTACTCAATGGGCTGAGATCTGAGGATCGTTATTTGAAGCCAGCCCAGGGATAAAAGACCGTGAGACTCCTATTTCCAATTAACCACCAAAAAAATCCCCCAAAAGTGGCACTGTGGCTCAAAGTGTAGAGTACTAGCCTTGAGCAAAAGAGTTCAGGGTCAGTGCCCAGGCCCTGAGTTCAAGCCGCACAACAACAAAAGACAATCACACAGTAAGACCAAAGGAGGATATTCTTAGGAGAGGAACACAATGATACAGTGTATGTGTAAATATGATCATATAAAATAATATTTATTGAAATAAGCTCCAGGAAATGAAAACAAGAGGCTTTTTTCTTGATTGGTGTTTTTGTTTTCTGTCTTGTTTATTAATTTATCTGTCTTTGGGAGGGTAAAGGGGGGCAGAGAAATGGAGTGAACAAATGCATTAGTGGTGGTACTCACTAGACACTACGTTGAAAATGAAGTATATAATTTGTATGTGGGAATGGGAGGGAAAACTGGGAGAGAAAGAGGGAAAGGGTTATATTGTCCACAAAGAAATGTACTCATTATGAAACTGTAACTCTTCTGATTATCACCCTTATAATAACAATAAAGAGGCTAAATAAAAACACAATCACATGAGTAAAACATAGGATAGAAAATGGAGGTGCAAAGGGAACATGCAGAACTGACCACAGATGAAATGGAGATGATAAAAAGGAGCAAAATAGAACAAATATACACATTTCAGAGGCCATTCAGTCATAACAAATATATAATAAGTAACACAGAGTACTTGATATTCATAGGATTATTGTGAACTTAAAACTTGACGAATCAGTTAACAATACAATGGATATGGCTGAAGGCAGGGATGAAACTCAAGGAAATTTGATGTTCCCTTTCTTCCTCCCCTTCCTTCTTTTATGGAGATATATATATATATATATATATATATATATATATATATATATATGCAGAGTTGTACTATGCAGTCTAGACTGGCTTTGAACTTGGGTCCTCCTGCCTCTGCCTCCTATACCACCAAGAAACCTGCCACAGTCTAAGAAGGCATCAATCTAATGTCAATCTCACCCTGCAACTATTCCCAGTCAGACAGAGTGGGAAGTCCTTCTCTTGATGATCCAGCAGCAAACATGTGCTTGTTGGGAAGTGAATCTTGTGACTGGCCTTGTGCCAGGCCTGGAATTGATGGACCTAGAGAAGGCACTATCACAATTGGTGCAAACTGCAATAACTGATTATTTGTCACACTAATGCCATGTCTTTGTTTAGCCATACAATAAGGCTGCTCAGCTCACTTTTTGACTCAGCCAAGAAATAGCATTCCTCTGTGCTGCCCCTGTCCCTTACCTGGCACCCCCAGATTTTCCACTTCTGACCTGAGCACCAAAAGCTATAAGCCTTTGGCCTGTACATGTTGGAGTCACAAGCATCTAATTCTCTGACACAGAGGCATAATCTTGGTTAGCCTGGTACGTGGACTCCTAGCACTCTAGGACTCAAAACTACAAACATCCAGGAAAACCACCTTTTGCTTACTTTTGATTTTTAACTGAGTAAAGGGAAAGAACCCCAGCCCAGCTAATCGGTAATGAGTAAGTGCTAGAAAGTTCTGGGACTGCCTAAGGTAGCCCCAGTGAAATGCAGAGAGGAGAACGGGTGGGGGGGGGTGTTAGTGGTGTGAGTTTTAAAGCAAGGTTTCCCACCCAGCCTTCATCCTGTTTACTCCAAGCCTAATGGGACAGCTGTAAAGGCAGATGCTTCAGACAGGTTCAGGGGATCTGTGAGGAGAGACTGCAGGAGCCTCTACCCACAGGCAGCCTGCAGAGTGGCAGAGGAAATCTTTCTGTGCTAGCATGGTGGGTTAGGCAGACAGCAGGGCCCACCCAGGGAGAGGGCCCGAGGCCACAGCCAAGCATGGCAGAGCGCGGGAGGTCTTGGAGCTGGCAGGGCTGTGGACATCTGGGCAGCTCCATGGACAAGATGTTGATGATCACCACCCGGGGAGATGAGACTTATTCCAGAGGGTGCAGTTCAAGGCTGGTCACAGCCCGGAGCTTCTGCGCCTACTGTGACACAACAGGAGACCCACAATGTAGATGCCACTCTGGGGCAAAGGCCTCCAGAAGAAGATATTCCATCTGCCTGACTGAGCTAAAATCTGAGTTGGCGGAATCAGGAACCCCTAGGGTG
This sequence comes from Dipodomys merriami, assembly GCF_024711535.1. Taxonomy (NCBI): domain Eukaryota; kingdom Metazoa; phylum Chordata; class Mammalia; order Rodentia; family Heteromyidae; genus Dipodomys; species Dipodomys merriami. Next base: position 18,008,258 of record NW_027204381.1, read on the forward strand.
AGTCTAGCAACAATTGACAAGACCGTTTTCTGTCGCCGGACAAAACGGGGAATTGAAGTACAAACCAAGCTGAGTTATAAAAGTCACTATATTTTTATGCATAATTTGATCAATTTGGGCCCCAATGGAAAATGACAAATTATGATACATTGACTTCATGGAATAGTATGCAGTAGTTAAAAAAACAAAATAGATATATGAGTACTATCTATCTATCTATCTATCTATATATATATATGGTATATATAAGTAGGTAGATAGTACTATAATGGATATATCTATGCAGTTTCTAGCTATATACATAATATACATACTATATAAAAATAGTATATATATCTAGATAGTATATATATATGACTATAGATATTGCAATCTATAGGTATATCTATAGATTTATAGAATCTATGGATAGATAGGATATATCTATAGTACTATATATAGATTATATCTTATCTACATCTATTGTGCTCATATGTCTATATATCAACTGGGTTTATTGTTGTATTTCATTCATGCATAAGAAGTACTTCAGGAATATTTACGTCTATTCACTCTTTCTAGTCAATCTATAAGCACCCAGCAGAGCTTTTATTACTCTCTCCATTTGTTTTCAGTGTATAATTAATTATATTGTATTATAATTATCCACAAGAAATGGTTTGGGGGGAGGTACATTAAAAAACAGACCCCTTTACTTATTAATAATTGCTTCAGAATTGATTGTTTTATAGCTAGAATGAGCCTGGCCCTGACTGTTGTAGGTAGAAAATACACAAAGTACTGCCTTCGGTGAAGGTGGCATTTGCTGGGTTTTACTGTTTCAGGAATCACATTCAGTGCCTCAACTCAACTTTCTCCTTTACCCTCTTCCAAGCTTACTCCACAACTCCTCCAGCCTTTGGTTTTAAGTTCTTTACCTCTTTGCATCTCTCTCCTCCTCTCTGTCTTCTCCCAGCCTGGGGCTGCTCTAACTCGGCACAGGCTAAAAGAACCCCATTTGGCGGTGGGGTTTCCAAGCAGGAGCAGCAAGCACAGAGCTCAGAGGTGTGCAGGCGGTGTGCCCAGCACAATTAGAGGCGGATTAAGATGGCAACAGTGTGGGGCACAGGCGTGATGTGTTTTTGTCGTCTTGTCTGGGATTAGCAGTAATATATCCGCTGGCATGATCGACACATCTGCTTTCGTTTATTCTGAGCCCTGTCAGGCTCAGAGGCCTGGATTAAGGCAAGATCACGCTGAGTGAACATTGCTAATTTAAGCTACTTGTGTTTTCTTTTTCTTTTTCTTCCCTATCTTTAAACTTTCATGTCTTGCCAACAGGCTAACTTGGGAACAGTCTGGCATTCTTCTATCCTGAGTGGAAATGTGGGTCCTGGGAGGGCAGAAGTTACGTTGTGAAGGGAGTTAAAGAGAAAGTAGAGAAAAATGCAAGTGTGGCAGAGAAAATGTGAGCTTCCTTCCGGGGCCATTCAGGATGAGGAGGTTGCGTATACTCCCGCAGTAATCCGTAATCTGCCACCTTCTCCAACAAGGCAGAACTCCCTAGTTTTTTCTGTCTCTCTCCCTTCCCACCCCCCCCCCCTTTTGTGTGTGTGTGTCTTTTGCTCCAGAGGCCTGAGGCCTCTGCTTGGATTCCAGGCCTTCACTTAGGTCTGGTGGTACTCAGCCAGCCACTTCCTGTCCAAAATAACTTCCTGTCCAAAATAACTTCCTGTCTTGTGAGTTCCTGTACAGGCCCAGCTGCAGTCAGGTGGACCCAACACAGGTGAGCAACTTCATCTCTGAAGCCAGGTACTTAACAAGTTTGTCACTGTACATCACACTTTGGGACTTTCTCCTAAATTGGTCTCTGGTTAACTCAGTTCTTTCTACTACTCTATTCTGAGACCACCATAGCCTAGGATCTTCTCAGAGGCTCTGTTTTCCCTTGGTTTCAGCCAGAACCTGGATATTAAAGCCATGTCTTCAGGTCAAGTACCTTCTGTCGCTCTAGACAAAATCATGGGCTTTCCCTTCTTTTCCACCCTACTTAGATTTTTCTAGTCAGGTGATTTGCTTTTTGCGTTGTCAAAGTACTTAACAATTTGTCCTGATTTATCCTCCCCATTCCTCTTCTGTTTCTTGTAGTCCTTTTGAGTTCCTTCTTTAAACCTAAGCAGGACAGCATCAGCTTTCTTAATCCAGAGACATCTTCTTTCTTTCTTTTTTTTTAAACACGATAGCCAGATGTAGAACTAATAAACGAGGCTTAGGAATAACAAGCCAGGTGAAGGGAACTAAGGTATGAACAATCTCTAAAAACAAATATAAAATAAGTAAAAAGGGCTGGGCATGGTAGTTTACACCTGGTAAGCCTAGCTACTATGGAAGTAGAGATTGGGAAGCCTGGCAATAGGCCCAGTAAAAGCTCAGGAGACTCTCCTCTCAGTTAATAATCCTGACTTAGACCTGTCATCACATAGATGTGGGAGGCCATGGGGTGGAGGATTATATCTACAATCATCCTACGGGGAAAATCCCCCCACAAGAACCTACCTGAAAAATAAGTAAAACCAAAAAAAAAAAAAAGGGGCTGAGGGTGTGGCTCAAGTGGTAGAGCCACTTACCTAACACCGGCCTTGAGCTGAAATGAAAACAAAAACAAAAACAAAAGAAATCTGAAAGTCCTCTTGGAGAAGGTTGTCCAGGATGATTTGGTCAAATTTACGAGAACTAGAGCAGAGGGCAAAGCTGAAGTCAATGTGGAAGAGGCCTCAGGTGTGGCTGAGACTCATGGCTTTCACTCACAAAGATTTCCTTGCGTTTCCCCCAAAACAAATGTGGACGAACCCGCTTTCTTTTACCATTCCCCTGACTTCGGGCTTCTCCTAGCTCCTGTCTAGGATGGACCCAGCCCTCTGCCTACACACCATCACCAGCCAAAGGAAAGGCACTTGAGAAGGGCTACATCACATTCACCTTCAGAACCAGCAGAATCTGGCTAATGTGATTTCAAGCTCCCCCTCTCCCTCCCCCTCTAGAGTTCTCCACCTTCTTGCTGATGTCTCAAATTCTTTTTAACAAGGGGAAAAGTCTTTCATGCCACAATTAGGGATAAAAGGCATAAAATGCAAACGCCTGGCTGAGCTCCAGTTGGAGAATAATCAATCAATCCCTGGAATATAAATTACTGATATCAGATTCTTCCCTGGTATGATAGAAGGAGGAGGGTTAAAAGAGCAAGGTGATATTGACACCTGAAATGGGGGTTGCCAAGGAGATGGGAGCTGGGGGGAGGGGGAGGTCCCTGCCTAGTCTAAAACACCTTGAGATTTGGGAAGGAGAGAGGGAAGAGAAAGAGGAAGGTTGAATGGGGAGGGGGGAGAGAGAGAGAGAGAGAGAGAGAGAGAGAGAGAGAGAGAGAGAGAGAGAGAGAGAGAGAGAGAGAGAGAGAGAGAGAGAGAGAGAGAGAATATACTTTGTGTGCCTAACCACTCAAGGCTCTGGAAGGCAGACATTTTTGTTCCTGTGTATTTAAGAGAGAGGAATTTGAGGCTCAAAGGTATCAAGTATCCATTCCTAGGACCAGTGACACTGAACCACAGGTCTCTGGTTTGCACTGGAAGTTCCGACTAGTAGCCCAGCAAGTGTTAAAATACACCACTGTGAGGGAGAAAAACTGGAACAGAAGAAGAAACATCCTCTGGACTTTTACAATTTTCCTGGGCTGAGATTTGTTTACCCTGCAGTGGGGGAAGACGCAGGAATCTGTGCATGGAGTAATTTTAGCATGGAGCTGCAAAGTCACACACAGCCTGCTTTGCATGATTTATGAAGACTTGAAGGAAAAAAAAAACATAAAAAGGAAGTTGAGTGTTGACTTAGTGGGGTAAAAAAAGAGAAGTTTCATTTTCTGTGAGTTTGCTATTTGCACTATCCTCAGATTTTTGTTAATTTATCTCCCTCCACACACAAAGTCTCATTGACCTTTTCTTCTCAATCTACCTGCATAGTCCAGGACTTACAAACTATTTCTAACAGGCAATGGACATTTAGGCTTTTTTTTTCTTAAAAATAAAACACATTTTTTATTGAAGTGTAACACATGTATGGAACTACGCGCAAAAATTACACTATATATATAGGTCTATAAGTAATGATGACACAAACACTGGATCCATTATCGACAATCAGGAACAAAACATTGTAGCCTCCCAGATCTGGTGGAATGTGGATTGCTTCTGGTTTACGAGGATATTGTGAATTATGTTGGTATGAACATCCTTGTGTATGTTTCTTGATATATATGTATATATTTATGCTTGAGTTTACTCAATCAAGTATGTACAGTTTATATGTAATGCCACACTGTTTTCTAAGTGGTTATACTGAAGTATGCTTCTGCCAGCACCGAGGGTTTTATAAAAATACAACACTTTTTAATTTTTTTACCCACACTCATTATCAATCTTGTTCACTTTAGTTACTCATGTAGGTGTGTAGTAATATTTCATGGTGGTTTTCTTTTGTATTTCCCTGAGCCTAACAAGGCTGACCATTCTCATCTTTACTAGACAAGGAAATGCTGTCTTTAAATGCTGTCTTTTTCCTGTTGGATCATGTATCTTTTCTTGATTTCTAAGAGCTTCCTTAACTTTTTGGACTGAGCCCTTTGACACTCTGTTGTTTCTCTGGCTCCATGTTTGGTTTTCCCCCTTTAACTAGTATCTTTTAAGAAGTAGAGGATAGCATTCATTAATGTTGTGTGTATAATATTAAATATCATTTGTTTATGAGAACTTATTGGAATACAAATCTAAAGTATAACTATCATATGGTTATCTCAGAACCCATCAAGTTGCATGCACTAAATGTCGAGAAGTTTATTTTTTTTTAAATTTTAGTGTAATCTACTTAGTCTTCCATGATCAATACTTTTGTGTTCTTGTAAAGAATTCTTTCTTTCCCACAAGCTCACAGGAATAATATCTCCTATTGCTATGTAACAGCTTTATGCATTTCACTTTTATGGAGATATCCATACAGATATCTCAGTGTACCAACACCATTTATTGAAAGATTGTCCTATTCCACTACTGGTCAGGGCCCAAGACCAATGCCCATACATACATATTATTGCTTGTATCCCTTTCTGTTTCACTTGACTATATCACATAACCTTAATCACCATGCTTAATGTTGTATCCTTCTACCTTTTCATTCTTCTTCAAAATGCCTTAATTTCTTGATCCTCTGCACATCAATATAATTTTTCTTATCATGTTTTTCAATTGCAAAAATGAGTCAAGGAAAAAAAATCCACCAATGGTTAGACTAGTAATATTTAAATGAAGAGATAGCTAAATTTGTGGATAACCTAACCATAACAGTATCAGCAAATATAAAGTACCAGGACCAATTTATATTTTCTGCTTCTGTTATGAATAGTCTATCATAACCTAAGGAGGAAGAATCCACCCTCTGTTAACATGCACAAACGGATACTTGAGTTTTGTATATTGACCTTGAATCCAGTAACCTTCCTAAAGACACTTTAAATTTTGTATAATTTATTGGAATATTCTAATTCTAATATTTTCTATGTGCAGAATATCGCCATAGTAATTATGTGTCATTATTCTTTTAAAAAATTGTCCTGGCTGAAGTGTATTTTGAACAAAAATGCATCCTTGGTTTGTTTTCCTCTTTAGAGGTTTAAAAGGGAAAATTTTGGCATTTCACATGAAGAATGATTTTTGTTGTTTCATTATAGCTACCTTTTCTCACAAAATATTTATCTTCTATTTTGCTTAGCACTTTGACCAGGAGTAGATATTGGATTTTGTTTTGATTTTCCTGTTACAGTTGAAAGGATCATATTACTTATCTTCTTTATTCTTCTAAGGTAACATACACTGTTTTCAAAAATTAAACTAAGTTTGAAGTCTTAGAATAAACCATATATAAATGCATTATATAAATATTTATATATTTAATATCTAATATAAAAATATTATACATACCTGGAGTCTATTTAATGATATCATGCTTAGGTTTTTTTATGCCTAAGTATGTGAGGAAAATTGATTTAATGATTTACATTCTTGTAATATTCCTGTCAGATATTGATCTTGATATCATGGTTTCCTAGCTTGATAAATGGATTAAGCAGTAAAGATTCCTTTTCCTTTTAAAGTCTCTGGGAAAGATTTTGGAAAATTGTTGCTGTCTTGATGGTAAGTATGGTAGATTTGACTACAGAAGCCCTATAGCCCTGAGGCCTTTGTGAATATCTGGACACTTTTAACTATAGATTTGATTTCTCTGTTAGATGTAGGGCTATTCAGATAATCTCTTTTGTGTCCATGTTGATCAGTTGCATTTTTTAGGCCAACGTTAGTTAGATATCCAGCTTCAAAAGTATTGGTATTTTTACAACACATTCTCATTCTTTTTAATTCTTTAGAATCTGTAGTAATAACAACTGTCCATTCTTAGTGTCAGATACTTGTTCTTTTTAATAAAAATCGTCTCTAAATAGTTATACAAAGGAGTTGAACTCAGTATTTAATTTATGAGACAATGGTTGATGTTCCCCTTCTGTCATCCTCCCCACCCCTCCTATTTATCCCATCTTAACTCATCAGATATTTGCTCTTATAGTCAATCAGAAGAGGATTTTATTCAGGCTCTAGGGCCTGAAAATGCTGGTGTCGATGAGTTTTCTTAAATCATTGCATTACTATTTCAAATCCTTCTTTCTGACTTCTTCCCATCCCTTTTGGACACCAACTTTGTCGTCAATCTGCTAGCATCATCAACTATATATTCCTGCAAATATACTTTGTTTTTAGGCTAGCATTTATGAAATTTTAACTTCTCATTGAAGTATAATATATATTATGCATTATATAAATGTCATATCTCTCAATGCAACCTCAGAAGCATACCTCGATGGCCAGCATACATAGTAAGAAACAGAACATTATTAAGACCACATCCACCTTCTCTTTTAGTAATCTCCTCCTGTGGCAAGCACCATCTAGACTTCAAATGCTATAGATTGCATTGTCTGCATCTAGATGTCTTATTCTCTTCCACCCAAGAGTATGTCTTTCAGGATCATTCCTATTACCGGTTATAGTGTAGAATGCTCATTTTCTCTGCAGGATACTATCAGCTTGTATTAACATATTATTATTTATCTGTTCCACCACTAATGTGCATTTAGACAGTTTCCAGATCGGCAGGATTACCTATTCTTCTCTGATGGCACTCTGGTATGTAGCTTTAGGTGAGCATACGTATGTGTTTATCTTAGCTACATAGGTAGGAGTGGAATTGCGTGGTTATGAAGTTTACATTTATGATATGTATAGTGTGTTCCAGTTATAAATAACACAGACTAACAAAAAGAAATCTTACAAGACAGTTCTTTGAATGTGCGCTCCTTCTTAGCGACGGATACAGTTCAATTTGTTCCCCACCCTCAACAGTCCTCAGTACTCTCTATTTTGCTTGTCTTCCCATTTGGCTGCCTGTGTGGTGGCATTGTGTTGTGTGACTATACACCGCCTTTTCCTGGCCTTTGATGGAGTTGAGCATTGTTTAATATATTTCCCGGCCACTTGGAGATCTTCTATGTTTATTGAAGTCTTTTAATGGCTTCATTTTATTAGGCTCCTATGTATTTTTTTTGTCATTATCAAATAATGAATGTTCATGATAGAAGATTTGGAAAACACAAGAGCGTTAAAACAAAATAAAAATCACCTACGGTTCCATTAATATTTAAATTGCCAACCATTTCTAAATCTACTACATTATACCTTTTATATGGTAGTTTTAGTTGTTAAGTACTTATAAAATAATGTAGTAGTTATGTTCCAACTGCCCCCAAACAATTACATTGCCCTTGTTTTATTTAGGACTTTCCACAACACGCAGATTGAAAATGAGGGAAGTCCACTTTATCTTCCACCTTAAAACGAGCTGCGGACATTAGCCCTTAATTTCACCAGGCTGTAGAGGTTCCTCTGGCTGCCACAAAGCCAATTCTATCCCTGACCTCTTTGTGTTCTGAAGATGGGTCATTTTTGTGTTCCCTGAACTAACCCTCATGTCAGCTCTCTCCTTATGTCACTTATGATGTTTCACCAAGCTTAGAGACACTGACGGATTCTCCTATTCTCCCGCCTCTACTCTTATCTTACCCCCACCCCCACCTCCGGCCCCCGGGTCCTGCTCCAGGTCCATTCATTCTTCACCCCATAGCATCCTTCCCAGAATGCCTATTGGATCAGGCTATTACCTGCCCACAGCTTCTCAGGGGTTTCCCAATGACCGCCATCAAATCCCAACCCCTTCATGTAGTTTGCTTGGACTCTTCTAAGCTTACTTTTATTTCCTCAACCCTTATCTCATGACATTCATAGATGACAGACTTCTGTGTTTCAGAGCCTTAGTTCAAAATCTCTCTTCTTGATGGCTGAACATGGTGGTGCATGCCTATAAGCTCACCTATTCTCTTGGGAAAGACAAGAAGATCTCAGCTGGAAGCCAGCCCTGTCAAAGTTAGCATGACCTCCTGTTTGAAAATTAAGCTATAAAGCACAAGGACTAGGTTCAAGTAGCAGAGCACTTGCCTAGCAAACAAGAGACCCTCAGTTGAATTCTCATACTGGAAATAAAATAATTCTCTCCTTCTCTGCCTGACAAAATCCTATGTATATTTCCAAGGCCTGGTTCAACAGACACCCTGGGTTCCTAGAAAGAAATTAATCTGTCGTCTCCCCGATTGTTAAACAGATCAGCTTGCTGAACTTCTCTTTACCACTTAGCTGTACAATGCCTCTCTCAAACCTTTATCTCCTGCCCCTGACACAAATTTCTGTCATATAACTGGTGTTTAATAAACGTTGGAGAGATGCCTAGAGGAATTAACCCGAGCTATAAAGAAAAGGAAACTCACATTCATTAAGGACTTGCTGTGTACATGGTGCTTTACCTACGTTATCTCTTTCAAACCTCGCAACAGCCTTAGGAATTAGGTCGTATTCTTAGTAGTCCTGCTTTTTTTTGTGTGTGTGAATGAGGAAAATAAGAAATTTAACAATTTGCTTAAGGTCATACAACTAAGAAATGACAGAGCCAGGATTTAATTGTAAGTCTGGAAGAAAAAAAAGAAACCAAGTTGTGTGTGTGTGTTTTTTTAAATCATTACAGAGGATTATAGTAATAAGGCTAGGGCAAGCATTAGAATGAAATGGTCATGCAATGGCCAGTGTCTGATATTTGTACAAAACTTGTCGGTTCATGGAGCAGTTTCCCATCCCCTGTGCTTCCTCAACCTCACCACAAACACAATGCTGGTGGAATTACCTACCCACTCAGGCCCACACCTGTCATCCTAGCTAAAACAGGAAGCTGAGATCTGAGAATTATGGTTCAAAGCCAGCCCAGACAGGAAAGTCTGTGAGACTCTTATCTCCAATGACCCACCAAAAAAGCCAAAAGTGGAGCTGTGGCTCAAGTGGAAAAGTGCCAATCATGAGCCAAAAAAGACCAGGGACAGTGTTCAGGCCTAAGTCCAGCAAAGGATGGCAGAGAGGAAAAGACCTAAAAAAAAGTGCTTTGAAAATCATAAGCTGGCTTCTTATTTGTTTATAAGTCTGGCAAGCATCCTTTCCATTTCCCTTTCAAGTCTATAGGAGCCATAGCAGCTTCTAGGAGGTGGAAAGAAATCATAGGTGGAAGGTTTCCACCCATGTTAGAAAGTGGAAAATTCTCCCCCTATTGTTTGATTTGGCAGGGGGAAAATTGATATCTACTGATTTCTCTTTCTTTTACTTTTTAAACATTTTTCAAAAGCTCATCAGAGCCCAGACCAGTGAAGCAAGCAAGCAAACAAACAAACAAACAAAAAGATCTCTTGGGCCATTGCTTAATGTGAACCACTCTGGGTAAGCCCAGACTGCCCACGCCTGCTTGGGGAATCTCCAATCTCTGCAAAGGACAGGATAAAACAACACCAATTCTCTAGGAACCTCATTATTCAAACACTTCCAGAAGCCGGAGAGGACAGCCGGTGACTTTGGGAGAAGTACAATCTTATCTCCAGGGTGAAAAGGACCATTTGTTGTTTGTGTCCAGGAAAGCCGGGCAGCACAAAGAAAAGGGAACCCTCACTGGAGAAGGGCTCCGGGAGCCAGCAGCTGATCTAAAAAATCCTCTACAGAAACAATGCTTTCTCTCGGGGATGAGCTGCAGCCCCTTCTGAAGACAAAAGCTCTCCACGGATGAAATTGGGTCTTTTGTGGTTGGGGAAAGAAGCAAGCCAGATAAAGCTAGCCTGGCCTGAACCCTTTCCCCTCTTTGCAAAGGAGACTCAGAACTTCTCTATGAGTGGAGAAAGTCTCTCGATACTTCCTAAACTCTCATGGTGGGGGAGTCTTCTAGCTCCCTGGGGGTTCTCCACAGAGGCTGCCTCTGTCCCAAGAGGCCTGTGACCCCTCTCAGGGTGCCTTTGGGGCCTGTGGTGTACCTCTTTTCTTGTTCCAGCCCAAACCCAAAGCTGCTGTGGAGTTGGAAGCCTCTGAGTTTTGTTTTGTTTTTTCTCTTTTTCGGACAGTTTTTGAACTTGATCTAAAAATAAGGACTGACCAAAGCCTTTGAAACAGGACCAAGTCTTACTTGAACTGGCTTGACCTTCCCACCCTGCTAGAAAAGACCCCGAATTTCAAAGAAGAGTGCCAGCCAGGCCACTATCACTCCTGTCTGGTCACCCTGGGCCCCTCCCGTGTGCCATGCACCCTTTTATTCCCCCACACCCCCCACAGAAGCTGAGCTTGCAGACTCATGAGGCATGAGGGAGAGAATACAGGGTGGAGAATACAGGGTTGTTTTTATTTAGGGTGTAGATTTGATTCAGGTGGCCAGGAGGGGTGATCTGCTAGAGCCATGGCGGGGTTAGCAGAACCTCTGCCCCCTCCCCAGTTTATTTCTGCTGACAACACAGCTGCAGCACTGTGGCCACACCCGGCGGCAGCTCGGAGCCCCTTCAAAGTCTTCCTGAGGAAAGGGTTCGGACCCTTCCTGTATGAGGTGCCCTGTGACCCCGGAGGAGATGCTTGGAGAAGGGAGGGAGAGTGATTTCTCAGGGGTCTCTGGGCTTGGGTGATGCCGAAGAGGAAGGCACGCGGCGCCAAAGCTCTGCATGCCCGTCCTTCCTGGGCACACGTGAGACAGTGCCAGGTCCCGCCAATCAGCATTTGTTAATCATAGGAACTGACATGCATCTTGTTCCTGAGATCTCACCAAGCGCCATTACATGCCGTGCCTTAAGAAGGTGAGGCACTGGCCGGGCGCTGGTGGCTCACGCCTGTAATCCTAGCTACTCAGGAGGCTGAGATCTGAGGATCGCGGTTCAAAGCCAGCCGGGGCAGGAGAGACCGTGAGACTCCTATCTCCAATAAACCACCAGAAAACCGGAAGTGGCGCTGTAGTTCAAGTGGTAGAGCGCTCGCCTTGAGCTGAAGAGCTGAGGGACAGTGCTCAGGCCCAGAGTTCAAGCCCCACGACCAACAAAAAAAAAAAAAAAAAGAAGGTGAGGCACTGAGGATAATAATAGAAACTATGTCCTACTGAACACCTACATGCTAGGAGGCCTGCTCTGTGCACTTCTTACACTAAAGAAATGGTTATTCTTTTCCTTTCCTTTCTTTTCTTCCCTTCTTCCCTCATTTCCCTCCTTCCCTCATTTCCTCTTTCCTCCCTCCCTCCCTCCCTTCCCTCCCTCCCTCCCTCCTTCCCTCTCTCCCTCCCTCCTTCCCTCCCTTCCTTCCTTCCTTCCTTCCTTCCTTCCTTCCTTCCTTCCTTCCTTCCTTCCTTCCTTCCTTCCTTCCTTCCTTCCTTCCTTCCTTCCTTCCTTCCGGCACAGGCCAGCCTTGAACTTTCAATCCTCCTGCCTCAGCCTGTGCTTTGTACAGGCAGGAACCTCCACATCCATCCTGGAGAAATACTTCAATATGGAGGTCTCTAGATCCACCCTATAGATGGAGTAAAGCTTGGGCCCTCCACAGATTGTTGAAATCCCAGAAATAATTTTTCCTGGAATGAAAGATCTATGACTCGCACCCAGTTTAAAGGCATGTAGGACTATGGTTAAAGTTATAATATGAACTGTGTTAATTAGTGTAATATTTAACATATTTTTTTTAAAGCCCATCACCTGAAGAGTCAGGTTTCAGTTTCAGGTTCTGGGTTGTGTGGATAATGGGATCATCTCCCCATTCTGGCATCTGAAATCCCTCCTTCCTGCTCTCACGTTGGATAGTTCATTGGGACAATGCTAACATTCTCTCATCTTGTAAAGGACTGTCTTTGGAAAAAACCCTTCCCTTTATTTATTAGTTTAGAAGTTCTTTGAAAATGGGTTTCCTGTCTTTTTTATGAGTTATATTTACATTGACAAATAATAGTTGTTGATAACAGTGGAGAATAATGTGATGTCTGGGTAGGCTACATGCACTGTGGAAAGACCAAAACAGGATAATTAGTGCATCCATCGAGTCAAATACCACTGCTCTGAGACAAGACCACTGAAAATCACTCTTCCAGCCACCAAAACCTGCAGGGAGCCACCATGAACTGTGGTCATTTGGCTGTGCAGTAGACCCGCCCCTATTCATTCTAATTGGAATGCTGGACCCATTAACCAACATCTCCTGTGTCACCATGACATCAGCTGCTCAGGGCCCCGGGGCCACCTCTCCGTTCTCCACTGTGATGAATTCGACTACTTTAGATTTCACATGTGAGAGAGATCACATGGCATTCAGCTCTTCATGCCTGGCTTCTTTTACTTAGCATCCAGGGTTTAGGCATGTTGTCACTAATGACAGATTTTCTAGGTCTTTTTTCTACAGTGAATCGTATTCCATTGTCTCTGCATCCCACAGTTTTTCAGGCCGTGTATCTGATGGTGGACATTTAGGTTGTTTTCGTACATTGCTATCATGAATAATGCTGCAACCTGGGAAAACTGGATTCCTATGTCCAAAATAATGAAGATAGATAATTATCCCATCCCCATTACACAACCATCAAGGATTAAAGACTGGAACTCAAGACCTGAGATTATAACCTGGCTAGATGAAGACACAGGGGAAGAGGTCCAGGACATTGATCTGGTAGATTGCTTGGAAATAATGGCAAAAGCCCAGGGAGTGAAGGCCAGGACAGACACAGGGAATGACACAGAACTTGAAAGCTTCTGTGCAGCAAAGGTGTGCTGTCTTGTTCACAACTTTACCTCTGGTGCTGAAATCAGGTGCTAGCAGTTAGTTGATGCTCACTAAAGTTTTGTTACAGGCATGCATGCATGTATGCAAGAATTTCCTTATAGGGGAAATGATCCCTTTTAATTATATGTTTCAGATACAGAGTGTGTGTGTGTGAGCATGTATATATGAATATATGTATATGTATATATTATATATGACTGTGTGTGTGTGCAGAAACTCAGAGCTCGTGTGCAGGAAGACAGAGGCAGCAGAGTGCCGGCACAGAGCCATGTCCTGGCATCCTGGTGCCCCTTGGATTTGGCTCTGGACTGGAACATCTCCCGTGTGCCTGTCCCTGCCAGCACTCCTGTGCCTTTACTTTCCGTGCCATCTATTAATGATAAAAGTCCCCATGGTTTATAATTACCAGTTTGACAAGTTCAGGAGTTCTCTGTTAATTATTATAATTAGCTTTCCACTCAGCGCGGCATCGGGAGTTTAACAACAATATTAACAACGGGAGGACGACGATCAAGAATTGACTACAAAGAATTGACTGGAAAGGCTTCCTTCTGCTGTCAGGAAAACTTATTAGTATAGGCAAAACCTGCTCCGCGGCTCCCCCCTGCCTGCCTTAACTCAACTCCTGCCTCCACATTTGCCTTGGGGAATGGAAAACAACTCCAGAGCCTCAAGTTTAAAAACAACCAGGGAAGAAGGAAGCAACGTAAGCTTCCTCCAAAAATCAAGCAGAAGAAACAGCCAGGAAGGAAAGTGTCTTGATGCCCTGTGTGGTAGTTCACACCTGTCATCCCGGCTTCAAGGAAAGTGCAAGTAGGAGGATTTCAGCCCAAGGCTGGGCCCAGGCAAACAAAGTGTGAAACTCTCTGTGAAAAGAACTAAAGCAAAAAGAGGGTATGGTTCACATTGTAGAGTATAAGCTACTTACAACTTGTCTAGCAAGTTTGAGGTCCAGAGTTCAAATCCCAGAACCACCTCTGGGGGAAAAAAAAGGTACTTAGCAGAAATATCAGCCATGGGCCCAACACGTACCAAAGTCAGCCTGGGTCTCCTGGAGCAACCCACCTTTACTGAAATTGCAAAGCAGAATTGGATCATTTTCTTCCCCTCTCTCTAGTGAGCCTTGCCACCTTTCTGGATGCCCTCCGTATCTTTCACTCACATTGATGGGTTTACCTGACTGCGCATTGCCCCCCACCCCACTCCAAACTCGCAGAGCCGCTGGATTCCTCTTCCTGAAAGACAGCTCTGACGAGCCCACCCCCATCCCAAATACCTTCCGTGGCTCCTATTGCTTGCCAGGCACAGACTGGCATCCTCATATTGTCACCCACATACACTCAGCATGGGCCCAGCTTGCCTTTCCACTCCTGCCTTCTAATCATCCTTTTAGTTATTCAGATGAGAAGTACACACTGACTGCTAAACATCAGGCATTGTTTCCAATGCTACAAGCGCAGGAATCAATAAGACAGGAAAGCTCCGTGACTCCGACAAGGCTCTAATGCTAATAGAGAGGAAATCTAGGAAATAAACTCAGATGAATAATAACATCATCAAAAGAGATGATGGATCTTCCACGGCTATTGTCACTTGAAACAGACTTCAGGCACAGTGAAAGATGGGCCGGCCTTTCTAGGAGGCAGCCAGAGGGCTCAAGTGTGGATGGTCTCTGAAGGATTCATTCCATCAGGAAAGAAAATGGTAGCTGAAGAGCCCTCCTTATCAGCTTGATGAGGAGAAGCAGAGAAGGGGGCATTGAGGGTGGGCCAAGGAAAGAACGGGAGGCTGGCCTGAGGAGCCATGGAAGGAGGTTGGCCTTTGACCCCAGTGTGGTTGGGTGTTGCTCAGGGTTTAGTGTGGATTCTCATCTCTGCCTAGCTGAGCACTCCAACTTCCATTCCTCCTTGCTTTCTCCAGTAGGACCCGAGGCTCTTGCTTGTCTGGGTATAACATCTCTTCAGCTTGGTTTGGCTGAGATCAACCTCCAGCTCTTTAATAAACTCGTTTGGGCTCATAGATGATGATCTAGACTGGACTTCGCCAAGCTCACCTGGGATTCTGACTTTCAGATGGATGTCAGAGACTCCCTGTGGCTTCCAAGAGCACACATGCTGGAAAAGGAGAGCTGGAAGTTAGGCTACACCAAAGATTGAGCAAGAACAGACTCTGGGGAGCTAAGGTGGGGAGGGGCCAAGGCGGGTAGGTGGATTGGAGCCCCTGGAACCTAGAACTACAAGAAGCCCCCGGTGGTGATCTAAGGGAGAGGCACTTCCTGTGCTGAGCAGGGCCTCCGATCGGGGCTCTGTCTTCTAATTTGCCGCTGGCCTGAAATCCCAGTAATGTTTGTATTGGGATTTTCTATGATAAAGTTCTACACATTCAAATCGTCAGGCTGTCCTTCTGTGAGACTTAGAGGGGTATTTTCATAGCATAGCAGTGGGATTGAGCCGGCAGTATACATCACATCGTTCATCCCAGTGGGTTAAGCCATGACATCGATTCCAAGTCAGAGGGAAAATGTAGTGTCAGAACAAACGTAACCACTAACGGGGATTGGCAGGGCTTCTGATGAATGGCCCATACTGGCTGTGGCTCATGGATAGCAGAAGACTTCCTAGCTCCCCTCCCTCCCTCCTTCCCTCCCTCCTTCACTCCTTTCCTTCCTTCCTTCCTTCCTTCCTTCCTTCCTTCCTTCCTTCCTTCCTTCTTCCCTCCCTCCCTCCCTCTCTCCATTTCTCCCTCCCACCTCTTTCCCTTCTCTCTATCACTACCTCCTTCTCTCCCTCCTTCCCTCCTTTCTTTCCCTTCCTCCTTCTCTCTCTCCTGTCTCTCCTTTCCCCCTCATCCCTTCTTCCATCCTTTTCTCCCTTCCACCTTTCCTTCCTTCCAAACACTATCAACCAATCACCTTTATTTACTTCTTATTATTTTGTCATTTTGAGTTTGCTTTTGATTATCTTTTAAATGGTTGTACCGAGGGCTCCAATTCAACATGCCAGTTTGTGAGAGCAATGCATCTTGGGATTGATATCACTCCTCCCGTCGTTCTCTCCCACCTCTCCCAACCCCATGCATCCCCTCAATTCACCGAGCTCCAGTTCCACATCTGTACAGTGAATGCTAGCACCTTATTTTATAAGGGCTGGTTTGAGGACATGACTTGAACATGACAGCAGTGGGCTTTCAGATACTTCAGTGGAGCCACAGAATCCTAGTCATGGGTCTTTGGTAGAGCTGGGTGACTTCCTTCGTTGGTGCTCAAAGCAGAGCCTCTTCTTGCTAAGCTTACATCAAGGCTGGAGGCAGAAGGAATTCTGGCCTCTGTGGACAAGCCGGCTGATTAAACAAGAAGGGAAAGCAGCGTGCTTCCCAAAGCCAGCTCCTCCCCTAAAATTACCAAACTGGAACTTCACTACTCTCTGGGAAAGAGCTGATGGGAGGGGAAAGGACCAGGTCTGTTTTGCTAATGAACTTCCCCCCTCTTGTATTTCCCTTCCTGATGTTTCTTCATCAAAAAGTCTCAAAGCAAATACAGCATGAAGTGTGCTTTAAGGGGTAGGGGTGGTGCTTCTAGGACAGGTGGGACACAGCCCCATGCAGAGAGGCTGTAATAAAGCTCCCATTCTGGAATCCCTTTTGATAAACATTTGGCCACTCTGAAGCAACTCATTCCTCGACTTTCCTTCTAGTAATTGGGGATCTTGTGGCCTGGCCATGTCACCGTGCTATCCCCAGGGCTGTGTGTCTCAGCTCGGTGACCGTGGCCCAGACACAGCAGCACCTGCTCCATTCACTTCCCCCAGCTCTGTGGGGAATCAAAACACAACCCAGTTGTGGAAAATAAAATCACAAACTCTAAACACTGCAGAAGATAATTCTAATGATTCCCAATACAGCAATCACTGAAGAACGTCTCCCCCACAGCCCCTCCCATGCATAGCTCTCCCCACAGGCCACATCTCTGTTTCAGATCTGCAGAAATGCCCAGGACAGAACTGTCGGTGCCCATAACCTCGCTCTCCTCTTTTCTACCCTTGCCCTTGCCTCTGCCTTCAGTAGCAGGCAGCAGCCTGTCCAGCTACAACCAAAAAAGAAAAAGAAAGAAAGGAAAGGAACGGATAGGTTTTTGTTTTTTGAAGACAGCACCTTTTGCTCAGAAATGGCACAGCCAAAGAGGTCTTAAGACACAGTGATTAACTTTCTCTGAAAGCCAGTGCACCTGGGAATACACAGCGAGACACAATAGGCCGCGCAAATATTAGACAAATATCACTTTTCTGCATTGCCCACTCTGTTGGAGATGAATGGATTGACTTTTCAAACACTACAAGAGAGAAACAGCCAGCCTGGATTCAAGATCAACATCACTTGCCAGCCTTACCGCTTCGGCCTGCCCCTCCCCTTTCAGCAAATGTATATACAATATATTTATCTAAAATAGAGGCATTTGGGAAAGCAAGCAGTGCAAATGATTAATGATCTGCAGCAGCCATTGTGTGCCTGCCCTGGCTGACTCCAGTCTCTGTGATCCTAGGCCCTGGAACCCGTGTTGATCCCAGGCCAGGCCTGCCTGTGACCCACAATACCTGGGGAAGACTCCTGTGTGGCGGCCCCAGTTTAAAGGTCATATTCACAGCGCTTGCACTGCTCCGTCCTGTGGCAGTGGCGATGGGGTAGAAGAATGGTGCTGGAGACTAAGGAGAGATGCCTGGCCTAGAACCAGGCATCTGTGAGTAGGCTTCCGTTAGATGTGAGAAGGTTTTGTAGAGCGGATCCTGTCTGAACCTGCGACAGGGGAGCAAAGAAAACAGAGGAATCATTTCCAGCCAAGAGGGAGGGGAGACTGGGAAAAAGTAGAGTTGGGTGCTGTGGATCAAGGTGTAGTCTCAAATTCAGGAAAAGAAGATGATCTTGAGGCAGGAGCAGGCCCAACGTGGCCGTTCAGGGTCCCAGTCTGCTGGAACTCGAACCCAGTGCTCCACAGAACCTCTGAGGTCTGGAAACATGATCACATACCGAAGAAACCAGCCCTAGAGAAGTGAGAAGGCTTTGCTGGTATCACACAGCCAGGGAGTGGGGAAGCTGGCATGGCAGGCGGGTACCGAGTCATACCCTCCCTAGCTGGGCCTTCATCTCCTGTGCATTCGACTCTATTTCTGAGTCTCCAGCCCAGGCGGACTGTGGACCAGGCAGATTAGTCCCTAAGGCAGGAGCTATGTCCTCTTCCAATTTGGAGCATTATCACGGCCTGCACTACCCTGAGGAACGTTATATGTGCATAGCCCCGGATTTGAGCTACTTCTGCCTCCCCGCTCAGTGCTCCCTGTCCACCTCCCAGCCTAAAGCAAAAGCCCCAGCATGCTTTTCCCATGAGTCTGTTCACCTGAGGACAAAATGAGCAGAAGTAGGATTTTCTCATTGCTCCAGGCCCCATCTGATGGTGGTCACCAAGATCTGACAGTCTCATTTTTCCTGCTGGGGAAGAGGGATTTTTATCTTGTCTCTGGAAGAGGGAATGACAGGAAAGCCACAGCAGCCAGGGCTGGAAGACAGGCGGTGGTTTCTCATCATTAAAAAAATTAAAGTATACAGACAGAAATGTGGTTTTGCTTTATAACTGTATCCTGTCAACTAAATATTTCATTTAGGCCCTAATGCTTGAGCCAAATGAGAATCCTGAGCAAAACTGCACTATTAGAATACACTTAATTATTGATTCAGCCAGGCAAAAAATAAAAAATAAAGAAACCGGGTGGTACTCTAATTCCTCTTATCAAGCATCTTGAGTGCTAATATGCACTTGAACAGCTGCTATTATCCTGAGGAGTCCACCGCCTTCAGCTGCAAAATGTACAACTTCACACCAGCCACATGGAGCCAGACTGAAGGCAACTATTAGAGGCTCAGGCTCTTTCTCCAGCTCAGGGTGGGCTGGGCAGAGGCCCTGTGGCTGTCCCCAAGAGGAGAGCCTCTCTCAGATAGTTTTCTAATTTGCTGTCCCTCTCACGTGACTTTTAAAAAAGGAGTCATAACATGGTGTGTTCTAGGAAAACATGGTCTCTTTAATGGTCCCAATAAATGGTACTGGGCCATGCTTGATTATCTTCCCTTTCAGTTTTGCTCGAGGTTGAAGAGAGTCCCCACCAAATGGCAACGTGTTATTCTAGATGATTACATAGGTGGTGCCCATCTTGGGAACTGTGGAGGCTCAAAACCTATTCCCATGCAATCCTGTATTTCTTTAGTCCCCTTCCCTCAGTAATGGAGATAATAAACCTTTCCCTATGAGGGGCTGCATGTGTACTGTGAACCAAATAGCTCCGAGTTACTAAGGCTGTTGTGCCTGAAGCTTGGGGCCATAGCACATTAGTGGAAGTGACACAATGAAAACTCACGTTTCATCTGGCAATTATAGTGGGGGGGGGGAGAAAGAAACGAGGGAAGTGTGGGTAACCACAGTGTAAGATGCAATGGTGATTTGTGGTATGGGTGTATGATGTTTTCCTTATTAGAATGTCAGGTTCAAGAAGGTCTTTGAAATGTATTTCGATTGTATATCTATTTTTGCTATCCACATTTAAAAATTCCCCCTTTTATGTGTATTTTAATCATTGCAACTTCTACCCACCACCAAGCCATTTATCTATCTTTCATCTTTCTTTCCATCCATCTAGCCTTCCATTATCTATGCATCCTTCCTTCCCTCTGTCCATCTACCATCCTTCCATCACCCAACTATCTATCATCTGTCTATCCATCTACCTTTCCATCCACCCACCCATCCTTCATCTATTCATCTTTCTTTTATTATCTATCCATCTGTCATCCCTCCACCAAACCACCCATCCTGCTACTATCCAT
This sequence comes from Dipodomys merriami, assembly GCF_024711535.1. Classification (NCBI taxonomy): domain Eukaryota; kingdom Metazoa; phylum Chordata; class Mammalia; order Rodentia; family Heteromyidae; genus Dipodomys; species Dipodomys merriami. The sequence goes on from NW_027204381.1 coordinate 18,028,405, forward strand.
CTACCTTTACACCTATCTAAGAAGCACACACTCTGGTTCTAGCATATACAAGATACCCAGAAGCAAGTATTCTTAAGTAAAATTGTGGTTCTAAGGGCCATCCATCTACAAGCTCTCTGGGGGAAAGGCCCAGCCTCTGAGTCACTTAACAGAACCAGCAGTCTGGACCTTTATGCCTGGTGCCTGCTCAGTGAGATATTATAACCAAAGCTGACGATGCTTACATGCCTTCTGAAGACAGAGATGATAGAATTAGCAAGTTGAAGGAACCTTCATGTGCCATCCTATCCTTATGTCTCTCTCATGGTGGCCTTTAACCTAAGTCCTAGTCAAAATGGTCTCTTTAGTGGTCCCACAAATAATGCTCATTCATGATTCCTTCCCTTTTAGGGCGACCTGCCATGACAGTTTACCCAGAGCTGAGGAGAGTCCCCTCCAGGTCCCTCACTGTCATATCCTTGTTTCTGTGTATACACATCCTTCTTAACTCAAGTCCTAGTGTTTCTAGGAAGACTGACTTTCCTATTTTGTCTTGTTTAAAATTTCAATGCAATTAGAACCCCTCCAGAGCACGCACAAGCGTACAATGAAGTGACGTTGGTCAATCTTCTTTAGTTGATACGCGACTGTTCAGAAACCTGAACAGTCCTGGAGACTTCGTGTGGGCAGAGCCAATCCTAGCTCTTGCTTTGTATCTTATTTACCACAGCACTTGTAGCCAGGCGGTACTCCGTTCAATCTAACCCATTCCTTCCTGCTGATTTTTTAAGCCTTATATTTCTTACTGTTTCCTCAAACGAGATCAACAAGAGTCACTTTCCCACCAATATTATTCCTTTTTGGAGCACGAAGCCATTGTCTCAAATCCCTCAGTCCTTTTTGTCTTCTAAGCAAGTGTGTTTCCTTTGCCCAGTTCTCCTAGGTATCATTTCCCTTTCATATTGGCCTTTGCTTTCCTTTCCATTATGTTTTCAGATAGGACGCGGTGTCTAAGGGGACACTGGCCATCTATGCTGTCCGTGTCCCCTTTGAAGAGTGCTGTGGTTGTGTGAGCCTGGGAGGTCCCTTAGCCAGGTGCAGACCAGATTTATCACACAGGCCTGCAAAGAAGGGGAGACACCTAGGGAGGCACAGAGGCAGCCTTCTGTTTTTCAGAAGGAGATCTTCGAGGACGCTGCTTCTCTTTGGAAATCTCTACTTCTTGTTCCTGTCAGGGCTGTGATCACTGGCCCCTGCTTACCTTGGCCATGGGGGGAGGGGGTGTGTGTGGGGCTGGGGGTGGGGTGGGCGATGTACCTGCAGCTTCTTTGTGCACTGTTGTAAAAGGAAATGTCCACAGAAGCCTGGGGATGCACAAAGCAACTGGCAGCTTGTGGTGTTAAGGAAAACATCATTGGCGAGTCAGAGGATGGAAAATAGGAAATCAATGGCGCGGGAAGACCGGGCAGAGCCGTTAGAACCAGGAGTTAGGCTCTTGCCAGCCGCTGGTGAGTCAGTGTGTGAGTTGTGACTGGAATGGTGTGTTCGGGGATTCTCGTGGAAGACCGCACCTTCCTGGGCCCCCTTCCATTTCCCAGCCACAAGGAGCAGCTATGGTGGTGGTGAGGGCTATGGGAATGGGTTTGGTTAGTGGACTGGAAAAATGGCTACATATGTTCTTCATCTCCCATGTCCATTCCTCACACCATGACAGGTGCGCTACAACCTCACTGTTCCTCCCAACATGAAGAGGACACCGTCCTCCTAGTCCCTAAATATGAACCCATCTTCTTTGACTTGCTTTAGCCAACTAAATGCAGCAAAAACGACAGTGCACCTGTCCCCAGCCTAGATGGTAAGAGGTTCTGTGTGTCTCTTCCCTCTCTCCCCAAGAAGGCGCTGCTATGTGGAAAGCATGAGCTGGTACAGGAGGAAGGAGATACTTAGCCTTGTCCACTGCCATAGCCCAGCCGGCCTGCGGCCTGCTCACCAGCAGACCACAGTCACACGAGGGATCCCAGCGACGATCAGCCCAACCTGGCTCAAACCAGCAGCACTTCCAGGCACGCCTGCCATGGTACTTGTGGATCGCTATCAACTCTTGAGTTTGGGCTAGTTTGTGGTGAAGCCATCTTTAAAGCGATGTGATGGGGGGAAAAGAGGTCTTAGCCTGGAGAAGTTGAGGGAGTTAGGATCATGAATTACACCTAGGACTCTCCACAATCTGAACACCTCTTATCATTTTTTTACTTCCCACTTCTCCTTCCTCCTCAGCCCCCACACAGAGACACTCAGCAAGGTCCTCACTGAACCATGTGCCCACTGTGTGCTCACTCTAGGTCCTGCTTTTCCCCTTCTTGCATCCTGTTCTTTTCCCTGGCTCATTTCTATTCAGTCCTCAACCTGTCAACTTAGCTATCATGGAATCTGCTTATCTGTGCTCTTTAGTTCCCTTTATTTGTGTCTCTCTATGACCTGCCAAATCATATTGAAGTCAAGAAGTCCCTAAAAGGGTCACAATCCTGGTGTCCAAAACACAACACAACAAAACCAAGCAGAACAATTCATGCCTGGGCCTTAGCTCAGAAATTAAACCCTGACAGTCTGTGATGGTTTTGATGGGTAGCTGGGGCTGAATCATGGCAAGCCTAATCTTTTGGGGGCACAGTTTGCTTGAGTGTGTGTGTGTGTGTGTGTGTGTGTGTGTGTGTGTGTGTGTGTGTGTGTGTGTAAACCTGCACCTTTGCACACACCTCTTTAGCTCTGTAGCTACTTCATTCTTTCTCTTCAGCATTCCTTGAGATTCCACCAGAAGTGTTTCCAAACCAGAACTGCAGGCCTAGGCCCTCTGAGTGCCATGCGCAGTGGTCACTCTGCTCCCCACAGAGACGTTGGGTGGAAAGCAGGCTGTTTCCCTCGGTTGCCCTGTGCAGTTGTTTCTGCAACACTGCCCACAAAGTCTGTCCTGTGAAGTGGATGTTACTGAAGAGAGATGGACACACACAGGGGTAGCTTGTGGCAAGGAACTTAAGAGGAACCCCAGCATGTTCTCTGGAAAGCCCTTCAGTCCATCCACTGCCAATGGCTTCTTGGATTTTGCTTCCTGGTAACAGCTTCTCACTCTCTTTCCAATGCACTTGGTCTTCCCTAGTTAATTCCACTCTGGCCCCTTGAGTCTCCCCACTAGGGCCCCCTTAGTGAACTAAAAAATTCCTCTATCATGCATCGCAAGTTCTCGATGCTCCCCTTCCTGCAGGCTCGGAACTGAGGCCTATCTTTTCATTATATGTGGTCTATCAAGCACTATTGCTAAATAGAAGACAGCTCTCCAATCTCAGGAGTTCTGCCTGAAGCCTCAACGCAAGTTATTTCTTCCTCTATCACCTGTAAGTTTTATTGATTTGAAATCTGTTTTGCCCTTCAAGTAGGGAGACTGAGCAGCTTGCGGGACTGCGTTTGTGCTGGTCATGTTCCCCAAACGTGTTCTCAGAGCCTAGCCAGACACATAGTAGGGACTCACTAAACAGAGAGGCATGCAGGGATATGCTGGGCCAGTATGAAACTAGAGAAGGATTATACCTGAGCTCACCAGGATGGACAAACCAAGAAGAATGGCATTCTTTAAAATGTCAAGGATTTCAAAAAACAAACGTTAAAAAAAAAGAAAACCAGGGAAATTCCAGTTCAGTTGTCAAATGTACAAGAAAGCAAGTCCTGTGTGGAATGAGACAGGGCAAAGATCATCACTGAGTGGGCTAGAAGGAAGAAGGGTGAGGAGCAAGCACCAGTATGAACCGGGTGCCAGGCAGGTGTAGGTCAGGGATCTGGAGTCCTGGGGCCAGTTACCATGTAGTGTTTGGCTGGGTCAGGGGCAGGGATATGATGGCCTGGTCCTCCATACCACTCCAGCCATTTTCAATTTGTCCCTTCCCCTTGGTGGAAACTTCATGCGTGCAGATTTGCACACAGGTGCATACTTAGTTGGATACCAGTGACTCCAAAACCACTTGGTGGTTAGAGCAATTCCCTTCCTCTAAAGAAGTTGTATGGTGTAGTGCTTGGGAGGATGAGGCGATGGAGTCAGATTGTCTACACTGCTGGTCCTTCCTGTCAGTGGTTGTAGGATCTTAGGATGAGGGAACTGTGGGAGCTATAGTTTCTTTTATCCTAGCGTTAGAAGCACATGGGCTTACTAAGAGTTAATTTAAAACAGCAACAACAGCAGCTCTGTCTCTGGCACCCAATAAAATTAAGCGATCATGAGTGGTTCTCATCAACAAATCATTTCCAGATGCCAACCCCACGCCCCGTGCTTTGTTAGATTAGGTGGACATGAAGAAAAAGTCTGTTTTTTTTTCCCACTGGTGTTTTTAAGTAGACCTCTCCACTGGTTTCCATACCATCTGTATTCAGAAAGCAGCAATTGGGGATTATCCTTAATTTTCTATGAAAAACAAAAGCAGAAACCAGAAACCATGCTGCTGCTGTGACTGGAAGAGAGAAGATCCCCCATCTTCCAGAAAGAAAACACACCCATGAAACCGTCCACTCGGTGGCATCACAGGTTTTCCTAGGCGATTTCCTCACCGTCCAAAAAAACCATTCAGGTCTGACCTTGCAAGATGGGATGAGCTCCCAGCCCAGAGCGGTATGGCTGCAGCCAGCTGGGGATGGGCCCATTCATAACCCAGGCAGACAGACCCGTTAGCGACACGGCTGCAGGCGAGCTATTACTTACAATGTAGTTAGTGTCACTTAACCAGAATGGATGGGACACCGTATTTGAGAGAAGGGCCCTAAATCTGACAGAGAGGAAAATAAGTTACAGCAATGGTGGGCTAGGCAAATGAAATCGAGGACAGGGGTGGAGATTGGGAAGGTGTGTGTGTGGGGAGGGGGGGGTGGTCACAGCTAAAGCCAGGTCTTCCTTATTCCATACGATTATGGTGGTAAAATATTCACGATGAAAGCTACCAGGGAAAGTCTGATGTGTGATTAAATCCTTGCTTAGAGAAATGTGGGCAGGGCTGCATTGAAAACAGGAATTACAGGGAGGAAGAGCAAGCAGGGGTTAGGGACAGGGAAATCTGACAAGAGGAAGTGGACACTGAGAACTGGCACTGGGAATTCTTCTCAAGTTTGATGTCCACGCAGCTCGTTTAGTTCTGCCACCTTAAGGGTCTACTCTGTAGTCTTCAAAGTCCAGACTCTCTTTTCCTACAAACCATCAAAGGCTGCCCTGACTTCCTCGGCTCAGACTTTTTTTTTTTTTTTTTTTTTTAACAAACTGCCAAGTTCTAAGCCCCATCGTGCTTTCCCTTTCTTTATGGAGTTCTTTGCCCATCGGGACCACCCAAAAAGATGTGGCTATAGGTAAATTTTCCATTCTCTCCACACCTTGCCTGCCTTGCTAGCTTGCCTTGGGGATCCTCACCATCAGCCAACAGCTTGAATCCCATTGGTACAATGAAAAGTTGAATCAACTCCTGGGCCCAGGTTGCTTTTTTCTGCATGGAGTAGGGGCTGTGGTCATGGAGTTGAAGGGGACCACAGGGTTGGAAGAGAGAGATGAGCTTGAATCTAAGATCTGTGAGCTTGGGGCCCTGTAAATTTCTGATTCTTTCTAGAAAATGGTATTAGCTGACTTCACAGAGTGTGTGTGATTATTGAGGAAATGCGTGTAAAGGGACTTAACACTGTGTGTTCACACCATGGCGTGCAGGCTCCTCCCTCCTTCTCTGTTCTCTTTCCAGAACTGGAAATCACCAGAGAGCTCAGTTCCACGTGTCAGTCAGGAGACCGAACTTCTCATTTCAATTTCACCATTGTGAATGGCCAGCGCATCTGAGGATGGGTTGTTTTATCTCGAGCTCTCCATTTTCAAACTGGGATGAAACTTGCACAGAATTCTTGTAACCTCAGGAGAGCTTTAAAAATGTGTTGGAGACGTAGGATCCTAGAAGTGAGGAGAGCTCTGCCAGGAGCTTCTGTAGTCCAGGATTCTAAGCTACATCAAGTCTTGCACAAGTGGAAATCCTCACCGTCATACAACGTGTTGAGGTTTGTCAGACACAGAAAGGGCATCTGGAAGGACGTATTTAAAATTCATCTTAGCAACTATTTTGGAGTGCCAACCGCTTTCTTTTCCAGTCAGCCTGGGTTTTCCGGAGTCATGTGGTCTCTCCTCTATGATGCAAACATAGGCTGCAGAATCAGAAAGATCTTGCATCCTCCTCTTCCCAAAAGGAGAGTTCCCAGTCCCAGCTTTCTTCAGCGACTCCTGATGAGTTACAAGAGATTTCATGAGTGAGTGGGGATGAGCCTGGTGTCTTTCAGTTTCGACATTCCCTTGACATTACACGTAAGCGGGAGTGCCCAGCTCTAGAGGTTTTCTTCCCAAAGCAATAACATAATAGGGAACAGTAGTTGCTAAAATAGGTAGGGACACCCTGCTCCCAAATCTGGGTTAACATAGCAGGTAATTCATCAGATACAGTAGTTCACCGCTGGGAGGCCTTCTGGATGGTTCTAACGGTCCAGCACCCTTTCAGGGTTGTCTCTGCGTTCAGCTGATAGACATGAAGAGGGAGAGATGGAAAGAGGTACACCTATGTCTCAAGCTCTACTTGAAGGTGAGGTATGGCTTCTCTGTTTATGTTCTATCAACAAGTTTGTAGAAGGTATTTGGTTTTAGGGACTCCTCCCAAACTTTCTTCCATGGCATTTGTAACACAGAAAGGAAGAAATAAGCAGAGAAAAATGTCTGAGGCAGCTGAATTGGAGAGCTAAGAATGAAGTAAGAAACGCCCTTGTTTTCTTTTCTTCAGGCCTCTAAGACAGGCCTTGTGGGACAGAAACGCCAGACTGGGGAGGGATTAAAGGGGATGAATGATGAGAAGAGAGTGGAGGGCAATGCAGGGAAGTTAGGGTCTCTCCTACCTATTGTGGGATGCAGTATCCATCTCTTCAATGAAGTTCTTGGGATTTGTTCAACTTGAAGAGTCTACACTGTTGCCATCTCCTTCTCTACTTCTTCCTTCTCTCCTCCGTGGCCTTGGACAGGCCACCTGAACTATTTCTTTCTAAATATCCAGTATTTATCAGTTACAAATTCAAATGGTAAAGTGCACCCGTTTGTGGACATGCTAGGATGGAAACCCACAAGTAGAAGAATTCTGGGACACGGAACACACATTTTGGTGAGAAAGCTGTAAGCTGACGGTGATTCCCAGTTTCCATAAAACCATTCAATTCACCTAGTTAAATATCTAGGGGACCTAGGGCCTCTTGCATAGGAAAAGTAGGTTAGTCATTCATTAGAATGGATCAGGGTAGTGTTAGGATAAATGTCTTCCATTTAACATAATCAAAAGTGAGAAGTAGCCACTAGGAGCTAAGTCTCTCAAGCTACATCCTAGCTTGAGAGCTACAAAGGCAGTTATGTTTATATGTTTATAGCCCCAAAGCAACCAGTAGAGGTACATTCTAAGAGTCATGAACTTCAAGCCCACCTGTTCTAAGTGCCTTCCCACTGAAACTGGTTGTGACTTCAGATGTGGTAGTGGAATTGAGTCCAATTATCCTGTGGTGTGTGGGCAGTTCAGTGCACAATAGGTCAGGATTATTAGCTTTCTTATGCAGGACACCGCATTCCTACCCGTGTTCAAAGTCATGTCCCAGGCTATTATATAATGAGCTTGCAGTCAACTAATCCTCTTGGCTTTGTTTGAATTTCTGGAAAACTAGGACTTCTTCCACTCTGTATTTACACAATTAATTTTGGATCTAAGAGTGGGACTTTAAGTGCATCTCTGATAAATTTCATCACATGTATTCTATCCCATTCCTTCTGATCTGCCTTTTAAATCTAGATTTTTATCACCCAGAGTTATTAACTGTTCCTCCTAGCTGTGACTTTGATAAGCAAGCTTTCTACATGGTTTAGGCAGACATTTGTGACGGTCAGGTTTCAATAGATTACTGTTTTGCATAGACTATTTGTTAAGAAGAGATTGTATTCCTTTGCATATATTAGTTAGTGAGAACAAAATCAGTAGGCTGGTCAATTTATAAATGTGCAACTGCCTACTGACCAGGTAACATGGAAGGAATCTGAGTTATCTATATTTTATTCTTGTATTTTTCTGAAAAGGTAGAATGCTTTATTGGGGGGGTGATAGTTAATTTTGTATTCTTGTTTGAAGACTATTTGGTATAGAATAGGAACTGTAACCTTCAGCTATTAGAAACACAACCCTTGCCTGGCACTGGTGGCCCCTGCCCATAATCCTAGCTACTCAGGAGGCTGAAATCTGAGGATCATAGTTCAAAACCAGACTGGCAGGAAAATCTGTGAGATGCTTACCTCCAATGAACCACTGGAAAAACAGGAAGTGGCGCTGTGGCTGAAGTGGTAGAATGCTAGAATGTTAGACTTGTGTGAAATCTCAAAGATAGTGCGTAGGCCCTGAGTTCACACCACATGACCAGCCAAAACACAAAACAAAAACAAACCAGAAAACCACAGCTCTTATTTTCCCACTCAAATCAGTGCCTCCATTAGTCTGCTTCATCTTACCAAAATGGTAGTTTTGTTCTTCAAGTTGCTCAGCCCATCAAACTTTGGTATTATCATCATTCACTTTGATTTTCCTTTCCCAATCCAAATTCTGGTCACCAATAACTTGTAGCTCAAGCTTCAGAAAATATCCAGAACCTGATCTTGGTTGTTTTTCATCACCTCAGCTGCCACCACCCCGCTCTGAGCTGCCGTCATCTTTTGCCTGGATGATTGACATGGCCCCTCCCCCTATTTCCCGATTTCCATCATTCTCCAATGGTAGTCTACCGCTGCCCACAGATAGGCTATTCTCCTCTCAGTAGTCAGAGTGATTCTTTAAGAAACAAAGTCATATCACACCTCTTCTCTACTCTAACTGGTTTCCAGATCTCAGCATAAAGCTAAATGGCCTACAACCATTGATAGAATCCTTGAGGACCAGTCCTGCTCACCCCCACCCCCACCCCCAGCCCCCCTCTTCCTGGTAACTTTAGCCTAGTTTGCTCTCCCTGGAACATACTAGGCAGGACTTTTGTCTGTTGCCATTGTTGAAAGACTCCTTCTTGCTGTTTCCTTCTTGCCATTTCTTTTCTTTTTTTCTTTGTTTTTAATTTGCCAGTCCTAGGGCTTGAACTCAGGGCCTGGGTACAGTCCCTGAGCTCTTCTTGCTCAAGGCTAGCACTCCCTTCGCCTGACCCACACCTCCACTTCTAGTTTTTTCAGTGGTTAAGTGGAGATCAGAGTCTCACGGACTTTCCTGCCCAGACTGGCTTTGAGTTGTGATCCTCAGATCTCAGCCTTTGGAGTAGCTTGGATTTGGGGTTGAGCCACCAGCACCTGGCTCTTCCTGTTTTTCTGCATATCCCCTCACCTCCTGCCAGTGTCTCAGGTCACAAGCTCTTCCTTGGCTTTCCTACATACAACAGAATGCCCCCTTTCCCTCCCCAACCCTTCTCCCTCCTCCTTATTTACTTTTCTCCATAGCATTAGCACTGCCTAGCACAATAGAATGAGTCTTGAGTCTTGGTTTACTGTCTGTCTCATTCTAGTGGAAATTAAACTGCATGAAGGCAAGAAGGCAGGTGGTTATTTTGTTCACGGCTCTACTCCAATACCTAGGATATGCCTGATGTATAAAAAGTCAAAATTTGTGGAATGAACAGGCAGATAGCATTGGGTTAGACTTTGATTTATCCAATCTATCTGATCTCTGTTTCCCCAGTTATAATTTACTATTTGTTCAGTGTGTTGCAAACACATTTCCCCCAAATACTAAGGAATATTTGCTTTAAGTGAATGTATACTTAAGCAGAAATCAAACAGATAATTTCATACAGAAGAGCTCTACGTTTAATTATATCCATTAATTACATTAAATTAAGCACTTCTGGTTGAAATAAAAGTAGAAAATAAACCAACTCACCCCCCTACCCCTTCCCACCCCATCATCATATCTATACCAGAGTTTTCTCATGGAGGAAGGTTAAAGGCCACAAAACCAAAATATTTATTCTATAACATAATCACTAGGATGACTGTAAGTTACCAGAATTAAGTACTAAGAATAACCGTCGTATATCATCATTTGTGTGCGATTTTTTTAAAGGGGAAGCAATTAACTTTTAAATATTACTTGAGTTAGGTTCTTACTTCCTCCTCTTTTCTCCCTCCCAACACAGAAAGGGGACGGGAGGGGGATGGATCATATGATTGCTGAAGATCTTGTTTCAGATGAAGACGATATGATGATGCAGCTGCCATCATGGGCATGCTGCCCAAGACAGAATAAAGGAGTTGTGGGTCTTAGAGGAAGACCCAACAGGAATTTCAGAGAGCCACGGGAACGTCTCAGGTGACTCCACCCATTGCTGAAATGGAGGACCATCAAGTCTCTGGAATTAAATGCAGATTCAATTAGAAATTTCACTGAAATTTCAAATTACAACCATTCCCCCCTCCTTCCCCCAAACGACAGAATTATATAGCGTCGCAGAGAAACTGACAGGTAATTTGAGAAACTAAAGGTTCCTTGGACTCTGTAGTTAATGGAGAGTTTAGCACCAATTCCTGTGTAATTTGCACTTCTGAGACACAGAATTATTATAAAGTCAGACATCTCCAGCACTTTCAACTCTTGGATCTGCGGGGCTCTAAGATGACCAGGGACGGGGAAGGACGGAGGTCAGAGGTTGCCATTTCAATATCAGAGGCAGCCCGGTTCCCCCAAACTGGCATTTGAACTGAAGAGTTGAAAATTGGAGGTGACATTCAGAAGTCTCTGAAAATTATAACCCTGACTTCCCCCTTGAAAAGCTTATCTGAATCCTAGCTCATGCTTTGATGAGGTTACTGAAAAAGCACTGGGCTGGGAGCTCTTGAAAGATAACAGCCTAAGGGAGGCCTGGATGTATCCCTTGGGGGAAAAACAGCGGCAGATGTAACACACTGGGGACACTAATTAAAGGTTCTGGGCAACTTTCTGGGGAGACAGGAATGTGCCCCTTAAACCTCTCCTCCTCCAGTTCCTCCAAGAAGTAACGCCCTGAGCCGGGGGGGCCTGTTCACAGTTGATCCACCACTGCTCTCCCTGGAAACAGCGTTTGTGCCTAGAATGGAGTCACTCTTGAGAGCAGCCACCCCCCTCCCCCCCCACACACACACTCCGCTGGCTGCTTCATTTGTCTTTCTGCCCAACAGGGATGAGAGGAAGCGAGGTGCTAGGGTTCCTTCCCAGACATCAGGCACAGCTCAGCAGTGGTGCAGTCTGGTCTGCCGTCAGTACTGCAATCAGTACTCGGGATTGCTTTGAGATCAGACAGTGTGGACCCCGACTCCTGCCACCAGGTGTTTCCTTGCTTCTGCCTGGGGCCTCTCATGCCCCTCTTTTTCACTTCCTGCCTTGAAAGCCTCTGCTCTTTAAACGTTTGTATATTTCAGATCTTCCCAGCGAGGTGGTGAAATCTAGGTTGCCGGGGACAGAGAGGCGCTCATTTAATGTTGTGTTCATTGGGTGAGTGTTTAGCAGGAGTGTTCTTCTCCTAAGACGTGGCTTGGTAAGCCTGAACCGTACGGCCACCGTCTTTACTTCTCCACCTCCTGTTGGCTGTGTGATGCAGGGCAAAGGAATTCGCCCCATAGCCTCAGTTTCTTTCCATTTGTGAGATGTAGGGAAGTCAGTTTGGCCTGTGTCATAGTGTGGTTGTAAAGATGAGAGGATGAAATGACTATCTTTGGTTATTGATCAAAATGATGTTTTTTTTTTTTTCATCTAACGCACATGGGGACTTATGTACTATTTTTTGATATCTCTCTGAGATCTTTTTTTTAAAATAATATCACGAGTCATACTTGTTAAACTAATTCATTGCCCGATAAGTGTGCAATGAGGGTCTACAGTATGCTGAGAATGGTGTTAGCTGTAAGGAATAAAAGGAGGAATTCAGCCTGTAAGATCACTCTTCAGAAAACAGTAAGGCCAGTAGACAACTAATAGGTGAAGTAAAACGCTGGTTTTAATTGAAGTTATATGATATGACAAGAATACTACTTGTTGTTATACCCATTGTTATTATTGTGCATCACAGTCTAGGTGCATTAATCTGCAGATGTGTACTCAAAAACTCCAAATATATCCAATCCCTCACACAGCAGTCTGTTTTGTTCCTTGTAAGACACACATGCTCTTGATTCGCAGGTAGTTTTTCTACATTAAAACAAGCAGTTGGTTTGGGAAGGTAATGGGAACATCTGCTCTAAATATCTACATGGTTAATTTTAGGAGACCCACAATTGACTACACAGGTCCATGGACAGCTCAAGTGAGTGACACCTTCAGACCCAAGCCTGAAACAAAACCACTGGAGGTCAAGAAGTACCTGAGTAGAGGAACCACTGGACACAAGGCCTGGGGGGGGGGGGCGTATGCAGGGGGGTGGTGTTCCGTGCTAAGGAAAGAATGGGAGAGATCAGGAGGCACCACAGAGCTATTCTGAAGCAAAGGCTTTGCCAAACCCAGAGTCCAAGTCGAGCAGTAAACAATCATTGACTTTGCAAACAATCGTTCTTTCCCAAACCAAAGAGTAATCTTCTTATGTGCACAGTGTGGAAAGGACAGTTGGTCCCAGGACAGTCTTTCCAGCCACAGCCGCACACACAGATAACAGTTATTGTAGACCCACCATTCTCTAAAATAAATGACAGATAAATACAAATCTGGGGAGTCACACACAGATGCATTGTCTTCATAAAGTCCCTGTGGGATATAAAACTTTAATAACCCGGGTGGTTGGCATGGAAGGGAAAATATGTCAATGGTGTTTAAAAAACATGTACTACTCAAGTCTCTGCTACTATACCATTAGTTCCCATTATACAAACTTTGATGTCTTTATGTTGAGAATCAGTCTTGTTTTCCTTAAAAATGCTGAGGAGAGTGTGGTAGGTGTCAAAAAGCATTTAACTTTACAAAGTTGTACCTTAGTGTTGCTAAAATAGCAAAATCGGCGATGCCATCTTCAATTGCCTTATTCTGCCAAACATCAATCAATCGGATTGGCTATTTGATTTCTTCCATTAGAAGCTTAACTCCATAGGAGCTGATTTTGTCTTATTCACTGATGGGTATCCAGAGCCTAGAACAATGCTTGGCATATAATAGGTATCCAATAAGTATTTATTCAGTGAATGATTGAATAGATAAATTTGTTGACTGAGTGAATTGATTTCAAGCCACTGACAACAAGTAAGGCAGTTTCTGTAGTGGTTGAGCTGAAATGCACATTAGCTATGCAAGGAAAGTTCATGCCTTTATTCATTTATTCCCCATTTATTTAGTTATTTATTCATTCATTCAAAAAGCAGCTATTTTGCATTGACTATGTGCAAGCCACTGTGAGGGGAGACACAACGTTGCATTATGAGAGACACAAAGATGAACAAGAAACATTTCCCATCATTTAGAGAAGTTGTAAAGTGTGTTTATATGGCAAAGAAGGCAGGACCAAACAGGGCAGTTGGATGAGGGCTGAATGAGAAAGATAGCCTCTCGTGTTTCTTCATTCTGAGATTCCGTGATGCTCTGGGTTAAGTGCTGACTCCAGATGATTTTATGCTACATAAAACCTGATATTATTGAGACTTAACAAAATCGTTGATGACAAGAGCTTTATAAAGAATGTCGATGGAGTCAAGTATTGGTGGCCCACACCTGTAATCCAAGCAACTCAGTAGGCTGAAATCTGAGGAGCATGGTTCACAGTTGGTCCAGGCAGATAAAAGTGATACATTCTTATCTGAAATTATCCAGCAAAAAGCCAGAAGTGGAGGTGTGGGCTAAATGGCAGATTGCCATCCATCCAAGCAACAGCACAAGATGCTGTGTTTAAGTCCCCCACACACACAGAATTTCTTGTAAATGAACTGCAGTTTGGAAGCTAGTTGATCATTGGACTGTCCTGGTTCTAAGGATACACTACCACACTGGGTCAGATACCTCATGGCTCAGATACCTTCTACAGAGTGTGCAGCCAAGATCCAGCCTGGTGTTAGCCCTTCCTGGCAGCCATCTTGAAGATCAGGGCTCTCTCTTGTGGGCCTCACCCTTGCAAAATCACTGGGGTTCTGCTCCTGAAATACAGAAGGCGAGTATGTTCAAAGCACAGCCCAGATACGTTTGAGAAGGACAGCAGATATTACTGAAAAACACACAAAGGTTAACTTCAGACAAAACACTCCTCTCCAGCATATGGACCTTAGTTTCTAAGATGTTTTCCTCTCATGTTATCTCACAGGGCCTTGGAAGTTACTGATTTCTTTCCTCCTCCCATTTTGGTCCATTTTGTAGAAGAGTACACTGACTCTTTAAGAGGGATTGTCATTGGCTTAGACTAAGACAACTGACCAATGGTAAAACGCAAACACGCTTTGTCCTTGAGACCATGATGCTCCCCAGGTGGATACCATGATTCCGTGCAAGAACTAAGATGCCTTTGCCCAGGGAAGGGCTCCCTCTGCCCCAAAGTGGGGCCTTCAAAGAAAGCAGTCCTCCAAGGCCCTGCGGAATGCCAGCACAGACCTCTCTTTAGATCCTTCACGTGGTGTGATCCACAGGACCCCAGGGTCCAATTAGCTGTCGGCAGGAGGAGAGGTGCTCTTGTTGATGCTGGTCAACTCTGTGAATGTACTGAGATATCAAGAGAAGACGGCACCCAGGAAGCTTTGGTCACTGCCAGGACCAAAGGCATAAAGTGAAGGTACAGACTGGTTGGCCTCTGTTTTCTAGAAAGAGTAACACGTTTTTGCCTTTCTATATTGAAATCACACCAGGTGTGGCTGCTCTGGATTTACCTCATCTATTGGTGCTGTTTCTCTTTTGTAGTCACCACCATAAAAGACCAATTCAAAGGGCACTGGGGACCATGCCTGAATGCAGGGTTTTGCAGTGGAGTAAGAAATCTTGGATGCAAATCCCATATTTGTGTGTGTGTGTGCATGTGTGTGCATACGCATGCGTACATGTGCCAGTCCCAGGGCTTGAACTCAGGGCCTGGTTACTGTCCCTGAGGTTTTTTGCTCAAGATTAACTGACACTCTACTACTTGAGCCACTACTGGCTTCGTGGTAGTTAATTGGAGGTAAGAATCTCATGGACATTCTTGCCCAGGCTGGCTTTGAACAGTGCATCCACAGATCTCAGCCTCCTGAGTAGCTAGGATGACAGCCATGAGCCACCTGGCGTCCAGTGTTTGGCTTCAAATCCCCTCCCCACCTCCCTGCCATTTTTCAGAGCTTAGGGCTCAGACCTCAGTCACTGGGCCAGTGATCGACTGAATGCAGCATCCTTCAAGCTCATAATCCAAGGTGTAGAATTAGGACAATGCTGTACATTTCAAGGGAAATGGAGTTTGGCTTCTCCTTATTTTAGTAATATCAGCTAAACATGGATTGGGTGCCAAGTCCTCTGCTCAGCTGAACTGTATGCTCCTGCCTATGAGAACTTATTTAATATGTTAATCAAGAGCACAGCCCATCACTCACTAAATATTTATTGAGCATCTATAATGTGTTAGACTCTAAAAGAGTCTAACCATAGGGACAAAAAGATATTGTTTCTCCCCTCAGAAAACTCATTTTCTTAAGGGGAAGCAAATATGAAAATAGGATAGAATGTATTAAAAAGGTTTCATGGGAATCTATGTTTTCGAAGTCAGAGTGATGGAGGATTTGAGTTTCCTAAGAGGCAAAGTCAGAAGAGAGGTCCGGGAGCTACGACGTGAAGGATGCATTTGTGACCAAAGCTAGACTTGCCCATCTGTGCAGCGTGGTAAAATGAGTACCCCTCAGATTATCAGTAGGAAAATAAATATTGCTCTGTATCATTTGGGCTAAATTAGCTGCTCCAGGGGCCAGATAATGACACAAATATGATTGTGCAGAGCGAGATGTTATAACGTATTTCATAAGCGCAGTGATTTTTTTTTCAGCTCATGGGGAAAAAAACAACAAGATAATGCCCATAAAAATAAGATATTATGGCAAAATCGGTATTAATTACAAGGAGCCAAAGTGCACTGCTTGAGGCTGTAAAACTTTTAATATCCTAGAAGAAAGCAGTCGAAGTAACAGGCTAAATCGTGATCGCTTAATCGCTTGGCAATAGCCCAGCCTTGGTGGACAGCTGAGGAGAAGCGGCTCAATCAGCCCCCAACAAACAGCCCCTCCAACCATTGCTAATTGCACTGGCATGGCTGGGGGGCAGGTAAGGAGGGTTGGGAGCAGAAAGAACCCTTCTTGCAATATACCCGCTTACTATTGATGGACGGTACTTGGCTGAGAGCCGCTGGATTTGCCTCTTTGGAGCTTTTGAGATGCAATGGGCCATTGGTTCTTTAAGGTCTGGCTTTTCCAGTTGCTGTTGCTGTAGATGATCTGCATGGCTCCTTCGTGGGGACTTGAAATTTCATTAGCTGCCTAGCTTCTTCGTTCATTCCAGCCACAAGTGCATATGTGGGCGTGCACACATACACACACACACACTCACACACACACACACGCACACGCACACACATGCATGCGCCAAGCTTCCTACCTTATGCCAAGGCCGGGATCTATCTAACTGCTCCTATTCTGACACTTTGATTGTGAGACCAGTTGGGTGACTGCCTCTCATGTGCCATAAATGAAACAGAAACATATGCACACGCAGTGATAAACCAGATCTGAATCGACCTCCCTGCCGCCTGTTGGGTGGCAGCTGAAATCAGACATCTTAATGTACGATATTATGGGAATTACCCACATTAAGATGAAATATCTGGATTTACGTTAGTGTCTTTGGCTCGGAATTAACTTGAAGGCTGAGCTCAGAAAACGAAGGTGATGACTTGGGGCCAGGCAATTTGTGTGGCCACCACTGCTGGTCCTCCCTGCTGGAGTACCAATCGTTGTTTTCCATTTTGCTAATTGGGGCCTATGATTCTAGCTGTGTTCCAGCTTTATGCAGCCCTAGAAAATGAAGGAAGCTGGCCTTAAACCAGGTCATGTGCTCAGAAGTTCAGGGCTGTGAGCTCCTGAAAGAACAAGAAGCCAAAATCTATAAGAAAACTTTTTTTAAAAAAGTTGAATTAGGCCAGGAGCCGGTGCTCACTCCTGTAATCCAGGCTACTTGCAAAGCTGAGATCTGAGGATCGAGGTTCAAAGCCAGCCTGGGCAGAAAAGTCCCCATGAGACTCTTATCTCCAGTTAACCATTCAAAAACTAGGAGTGGAGCTGTGGCTTAAAGTGGTAGAGCCAAAGAGCTAAGGAAAAGCACCCAAGACCCAAGTTCAAGCCCTACAACTGACCCAAAAAAACTCAAAAGCCAAAAAAATTGTATTAGTTAGGTGTATGATAAGGTATGGCCAACACTTTTCTCATCTAAGTGCAATCTCCATTCAGTCTGCTTCCTCCTTTCTTTCCTTGGTGAACTTTCTTTTTCTTTTTTGTAGATGGTGGGGCTTGAACTCAGAGCCTAGGTGCTGTCCCTTTGGTCAAGACTAGCACTCTACCATTTGAGCCACAGTGGCACATCCAGTTAATTGGAGATAAGACTTTCCTGCCCAGGCAGGCTTTGAACCCTGATCTTCAAATCTTAGCCTCCTGAGTATCTAGGATTACAGGTGTGAGCCAATGGCACCCAGCTTCTTGGTAATTTCATACCAATACACACTTCTACTTCCTTCACATGGTTGAAACCTATATTAGAACACCAGTATTAGTACTAGACAAGTATTAGACAATTTGTATCAGACAAGATGTTTCTGTCTCTAAAAAGACTTTGCAAGACCTATTGTGGTGTCAGTTCTAGTTCTAGTTGGTGGAGCTCTTTTTCTTTCAACTTCTTTCTCAGGCTAACCTGCAACTCTGATTAGGAAGATGGAGGAGGTTTTGTTAGCTTGTGTGGCTTTGCCCCCGCTTTGCTGCCGAATGGACCTGGGAACCATCTCTAAGCCTTTGGATGTTTGCTCTTGGGGAATGAGGCCCAGAGCTCCTGAGTGTTTTGGATTTCTTTGGGAAGCGGGCAAGTGGTTTCCATTTCCCCACAGTGTTTCTTGAAATTACCCCTCTAACTCCATCAAGTTTGCTCAAATAGGCCAGGAAAAAAAATATGATTAAAGTGTCGTGTGTCCAAAACAATACAAAATTTTTCTTTTCCCAGCAAGGGTAAGTACACTGAGGTTTGAAGATCTAAGTTAAGACTGACCTCTGGACCCTGTGGAACAGACACTCAGTGAGTCTCTTAGGAGTCCAGTAGTTGTAGGTGTTCAGAATGGACCAGGAACAGAGCAGAGACAAAAAGAAATAACAAATAATCCCTGTCTCAGGAGTTAGTAGGTGGGCCATGGAAATATATGTATGTGACGCTGTGGAGTAAATCGCAAGTAAATTGAAAGGATGGTTAAAAAAAAAAAAAGAGTGGGGGGCAGGGAGAAAAACGTTTGTTCATATTGGTGGATAGAGGCTCAAAGTACCATTCAGGGAGGGTCAAGTCTTGGGGATTAGATTGGATTAGCAAACCTCTGGGGAGGAGCCAGGGAGCAGAAAGATGAGAATTTCCCGTGGATGTTTAAGACAGCGTGGTGTTAGCACAAGAAAAGATCAATTGACCAATAAATCAAAATAGAGAGCTAACAACAGACCTGCTTGTATGCGCAAGCCTACTCGATGATGCACGTGGCCTTGCAAATCACCGGAGAGAGGTGGGCCATCTTCACCCTGGGGGGTGGGGGGACAATTGCTCGTACTACAGGAAGCAAGTGAAGGCTCCAACAGGACATCGGATCCTATGGCACACATCATAAAGATAATCACTGGACAAACTACAGATCTCAAGGTGAAGGACTTAAGGCCAGCAAAGCTTTAAGGAGTAAATAAAAGAGGCTTACCTTTGTGAGTGTGAGTGGTGGAAGATTTCTTAAATAAAACACACACACAACGAAGTATGAAACAGCAAATTCAAAACCTAATAAAGTTAACTACTTAGCTAGTAAATTTAATCAAGAATGTATGCTCATGGAAACAACGACGCAAAGAAGGCGGAAAAACAAAGCACATGTAGGAACAAACTGAAAGGTTTAGCAAAGCACCAAGAACAAAGCACAAAGAATTTAGGGGAAAAAAATACATCATTAAGGAAAAGATGACCAACCCAACAACTAAGTGGGAAGGGTAGAGATCTAGAAAGACATGGTATGGTAATGAGAATGAGGACAGGCAAATGGCAACTAGTAGAGAGACATGCTAAAGACACAGGAAAGGAGACAGAAGAGCGAGTAAGCAGGAAGACTTTAAGGAGTAGAGTTCAGGTGCAGAGCTTTGCTGAAACCTCTGCCTTTTCTAATTCTTCTTTGATAGTCGTGCATTCAAGGCATGGGGAGAAGTTAGAGTATGGGATAAATAAATCATAGGAAAGGGCAAAAGCATATCCCTGCAAATCATTACTCCAGAAGCCTCATCTTGAGCCCCTTCCACACTAGATCTGCAGCCCTGGAGCTTCGTAGAAACCAAGGAGCAACACCTGTAGTGGCCGGGATCTGAATGGGATGAGATTTGGAAGTTACCGAACTTACTGCCCTTTCTTGATGCCATGGCTCCTGCTGTGGGGGTGAACTGTCATTCCCCCCCTGACAGCACAGGGACTGATCAAGCACTCTCCTTTCGTTACATCAGTCAACAACACCAGACACAGAAGCTGCTCTTCAAGAAAATTCTTCAAAGGCCCCATTGCCTTGAAATGCTACGCACCACTTCTGTGGGCTCTTAAACAGAATAATTCATTAGTCAGTGAAGAACAATCAATACCACACTCCGACAATTTACACACTGACTCTGTTTACCCAGCGGACCCTCTCTGGTAATATTATTTATGATCCTAAATAACTCCTTCGGCATTCAATAGAGTGTATGTGAAGGGTGGGGGCTGCCCGTGGGACCAGGACACAATCAAATTATGAAGACATCTGGTTTGCTCAGCCCTGGAATTGTGCAGACACATTTCACTGATGTGAATCTCAACGTGGTCCCTTCCCGAACGCGTCTCCAGCCTTCCTAATGGTACCTGAAGGAGGCTTCGCTTTGGGAAGAGATTTCAAGGTGCAGGGGGAATAGGTGGCAATCCAGGAATGTGATTAGGGCTATGTTTGAATGCTCTGCAGTACAGGGCATACAGGACAGGTCATAGATTCTATGCTAGACTAGAAGCTGGTGTTTCTGGGCTTTGCTCTTAGGAAGATAGAAAGCACAAGTGTCTGGGAGGAAGATGAGACTGTAGTTTGTGTATGTGTGTGTGTGTCTGCGTGTGCTTGTGGCTGAATATGTGCATGGTGGGGGAGAATTCATAGCGGGACACAAAGAAGCAGAGGATCTGTGAAGTTTTGTGGGTTCATGAGATTTTAGGGTTCTCACCAAACTAACTTCAAGGTAGAAGGAGAGAGGAAAGGTGAGACTATTCACTTAAAATAAAAAAAAAAACATATCTGTTAATTATTTGATTTGTTGCAACGAGCATGTATTATTTATGTAATTAAAACTACAAAGAGATGGCAAGGCTCCCTTTTTCTCCCCCCCCCCCCCGCCTTCTTCCTCTTCCCTCCCCTGCATACCTCCTGCTCTTCATTCCCTCCCTCCTTCCCTCCTTCTCTCCCTCCTCCTTCTTAGCTCTCTCCCTCTCTCCATACACAGCTCGGATTAGAGACACAACATGACACACTGCAGCACTCCAGCCAGCAAACCAGATCCAGGACCCGGAACTGCAGACTCCCTGCAACCCACCTGGCCTAGGGGTGCCTCCACTCATCA
Organism: Dipodomys merriami; assembly: GCF_024711535.1. Lineage (NCBI taxonomy): Eukaryota > Metazoa > Chordata > Mammalia > Rodentia > Heteromyidae > Dipodomys > Dipodomys merriami. The sequence goes on from NW_027204381.1 coordinate 18,049,277, forward strand.
GACAGAAGGGACTGATGGCCAGAAATGAGCGGCTGTGTGCAGTTACCAAAAGGGTAACCAGTGGCAAAAGCTTCAAAGCCCTGGAATACACTGCCCAGCTCTATCCATGGATATAGACTCGGGCAGATCCATGGCATTTTAAGCAATGGAAAGTCCACCTTAAATCACAGTTGGATTCAACTCGTCCCCTAGATAAGAGTCAACACTTCCAGGCTCTTACTCTTACAGGGTGATCGCTACTTTCCTTCTCCCCAGCTGCTGCCTCCTTCATCTAGGTTAAAGTTGAAAAGTCAGGGCTGGGAAGGTGGCTCAGTGGTAGAGCGCTTGCCTTGCATGCCTGAGGCCCTGGGTTCGATTCCTCAGTACCACATAAGCAAAAAGAAAAAAGCCAGAAGTGGCGCTGTGGCTCAAGTGGTAGAGCACTAGCCTTGAGCTGAAGAGCTGAGGGACAGTGCCCAGGCCCAGAGTTCAGGCCCCATGACCGGACCCCCAAGAAAGAAAGGAAGAAAGAAAGAAAGGAAGAAAGGAAGAAAGAAAGGAAGGAAGGAAGGAAGAAAGAAAGAAAGAAAGAAAGAAAGAAAGAAAGAAAGAAAGAAAGAAAGAAAGAACGAAAGAAAGAAAGAAAGAAAGAAAGAACGAAAGAAAGAAAGAAAGAAAGAAAGAAAGAAAGAAAGAAAGAAAGAAAGAAAGAAAGAAAGAAAGATGAAAAGGCAGCCTTGCTTTGCTTTGCTGAAGTCTCATTGTGTGTGGCTCCAGTGCTCCCTCCCTCCCCCGCACACGGGCTGTATGCAGATGATGGAAACACACAGGTGTTTTTGCAAGCACAGATTTTCAGAGAAGAACTCACACAGAACTGCTACTTGCTTCACTTTCTGCCCTACGCCAGAGCACCTCACCAGTGACCTTTGGTTATTCAGACAGCTGTACCTGACAAGAGTCACCTGCCAGGCACAGCCCCCCCCCCACACGAGGGACATAGACTCTCTTTAGATCAGTACCCCTAGCAGGTTTGAGTGAGGGACAGTCACATCCAGCTGTCCTCCCTGGGGAGGTATAACCCATGGATCACCTCTCTCCAAAGAAAGCCTCTTTACACATGCTCCCTCCTCAATCTCCCACACATCTGTTCTTTCCCACCCTTGAAGAAAGGGCAGGTGTAGAGTGATAGAACTAGCATCTGGGTATTCTTTTTGAACTCTGCCTCCTGGCCCGGTTTCTCGCGTTAAGCATCCAATGCTCTGGCATTTCCAATTCTGGCATCTGGGTTGGGAGGGCAGCAGAGGGCAGGGTCAGCTCTGTCAGGTAGATTCAGACATGTGAAGATGTGGGAATCTGATGGCTTTCTCCCTAGAGAGAGAAAGAAGGGTGTCAATTGAACTGGACCATGGTTAAAGTGTGCAACTTTATAGTTACAGCCACTTCTCATCTCCCCGGCCAGCGCCTTCTTCCTTGAGGCCAGGATTGAACAAGTGTTTCAATTTGCTGAGGTTCCATTATCTGTAAAGCTATAGTGGACCAATATAACCGTGCCCTGTACCTCGGACCACAAAGGCCAAGGACTTGGGCTCTTGGCTGTGCACAGATTGGAAATCCTGTGAGGCTGGACTAAGACCATCTCTGGCTTCCTTCTCTCAGGTACCATGATGCTTTGCTATGGTCTTTGGTGAAAACTTGAGCCTTGGTGCTAGGAACGCAGTCTTCCTTGGGATAATTATGGCGGCGGTTTCAGAGTCTTGTTTGCTAAATAGTGTTGGTGTGCAGACAAAGCTTTTGCAATTATGAGTTATTATTCTAATTTCCTTAGGGATCTTCAAAACCATGAGTGCAGGGGAGACTTGGAGTTGAGCTGTCTTATTTCTGAGGCTCTGGGGAAAGGGCAGAGGTGGAAGACAGCTCTGAATAGGACCCCTAACTATTCCCCTTTCTACCTAGATGCTGGGTCTCTGCCTGAGACCCAGCAAAGTGGGAAATCTGGGAAGACTTCCATTTCTTTGAACTTGAATTTAACTTGGACAGCTTAGACTTACTTTGGACTTTAATTCACAATGGCTAAATACTTCCTTTTTTTTTTTTTTTTTGGACTTCCATCTCTTTGGGATTTTAATCTCTTAATTTTCCCTAGGAATTTGATAATGGGAAGGGTTTATATCCAAATTGGGGGCATGTTATTTTGGCATTTATTATTGAAGAATCGTCATGCATTTTTTATTAGCTCTTTATGCATGTTATTATTGAAGTATCTTCACGCCGCTATTAAATCTCATTACAGAACCTCTGATGAGTTTATTGGGCCATGTGGCCGGACATAAATTTGGATTGGAAGTAGAATAGGTTCTGAACTTTCAGCCTTGGGCACAGAATAGCTTTGAAGTTGATTTCATTAATGTACTGTTCTGGCCCATTATAGAGTCTATGGAAGAAAGATCAACCATGTCCTATCAGGAGCCCAGAAAAATGTGGGCAGGTTCAAGGAGGTTAGTGCTAGGGAATCAGCCCCATGCTGGTGAAGTGGGATGGCTCAGATTGTTGTCACCTTCCTGGGACAGCTGACCACATACTTGGATGGCCAGGGGATAAAAACCCCAATTGGCTAAGAAAACATAAAAGCAAAGGAATGTTTATCCTCTCTTTCGCTAGTTTCCCTATGGAAGGGCTTCCCTGAAGCCATGCTTCTGGTCCCCTTCTGATTTCTTCCCTGCCTGGTGAGGGGTCATTTGTCACTTACATTCTGTGTGATTCCCTCCCTGTATCCCTCTCCCTTTTCTCCTTCCCTTCCACTCTTTCTCCCTCCTTCCCTCCCTTCCTTCCTCCTGTTCCTCCATTCCTCTGTCTCTCACTCTCTCTCTTTTCCTATTTCCCTGCTTTCCTTCCTTCCATCCCTCTCTCTCTGTCCTTCTCTCCCTGCCTCCTTCCCTTCCTCCCTCCCTCTCTCTGTCCCTCCTTCCCTTCTTCCTTCCTTCCTTTCCTCCCTCCTTCTTTCCTCTTCTCTCTTTATCTCTCCCTCCATGTCTCTTCCTTTTCTCCCTCTCTCCTTCCCTCCCTCCCTCCCTTCCTCTTCTCTTCCTCCCTTTTTTCCTCTCTCCCTTCCTCCTGCTCCTCCTTTTCTACCTCCCTCCCTCCCTCCCTCTATTGATGTACTGCTTACAAAGACCCTTCAGGATCTACCTGAGGTGAGGGTAGAGGCTGCACCCCTCCAAGGAAGCCTACAATTTTGAGAGGATCCCATCAATTCATAGGTAGGGGAGCAAGTCCCAGTGGTCAGTGGTCAGGTAAGTAGCAGCCTCCATGTTTGACAGCATCAATAAAGGGAATGTTTTCACTTCCTCTTCTCTGGCTCTGGGTCTTTTACCAAAATGTTGCTGGACTAGGTAGAAAAAAAAAAAACAGCATTCCGTACCTGGCCCCTCAAACCTCAGAAACAACCCTTTTGGACCAATGGCCAAGTGATTTCTCAGCTGTGAACTAACAGTTTTCTTTGGGAATGAATTGTGCACTTTCAATTTTCCACTTCAAAAACACGCAGTCCAGCAAAAGTCACTTTAGAGCAAGTGAATAGAGGAATTTCCCCTGGGGAGAGGGGCTTGGTAGTCAGAGGAGGGCAGAGGGGATGGTGGAGGAGAATCCATCTTCCCCAGCGGTCAAGTCACCAGGAGGTCTTTCTGATACCATTACCCTCGAAGCCAATAAGGCAGCATTCTGCAATGTGCTAGAGATTAAGCAGTGCTCTGGGTAGCTGAACAGCATCTCCGTGTCTTGCATTGGTTCTGTTGTAGGGTAACTTCTTTATGCTATCTTCTGTTTAGGGGTTAGGGCAGAAGTTGAGCTATTTAAATGCTGTGATCTGAACAGTGACTCCCAGAGATCGCTTCTTGCCATATTGCTTCAGAATCTAGGATGTTCCTCTCTCCTCCTCCTCTTCCTCCTGACTACCACCTTCACACCCTCTTCACCATCTTTGTTTCCCCTGTCATTTACAAAGCATTTCAAAGTAATAGGCATCAGGATAAAATGTTTCCTATACTTTCTCTTCAGACCCAAATCCCTAGGAGATAAATACCATCATTACCATCTCCATTTCTGAGTGGGAAACTGAGGCTGAAAAAAAATGGATCCACAAGAGGTTGAGTACCCTTTAGTTGGTATATGCATCCGATTTGGGGTGTTAACAGATTCTGGAATATTTTCATGTACATGAAGAGATACCTTGGACTTGAGATGAAATCTAAATCTAGACGAAACCCTAAGATACTTTTATACAGCAACTCTGTGTTCCCTCCCTGTGGTCTGGCTGAGACCTGCCACGTAACACGGGATGTAGAATTTCTGCCATGTTCTATCAGCACTCAGAGCATGTTCAGCTCGTGGATCCTCTCGGAGCTGGGATTTTCAGATGAGGGCATGCTGAACCTGTATCTGTAGAGCCAAAATTCTAACATAGATGCTGGAATCAGTGTTCCCAGCAAGTTCATGAGCCAGTGCAGCTACCATTCCCGTGTCTTCTTGGATGCTTCCTTCAAGGTCCAGCATTGCTATTGGACAACAGAGTTGAGCCAAAGTGGCCCTCCCTAGGCCTTGGGGCTTTCTGGGTGCAGCCATCTTGTAATGTCCTGATGGATCCCTGAGGGAACCAGGCCCCAGTCTAGGCTCTGCCACTGAACAGGGACCCTGGGCTGGTGCCATGTGACAGGCTGACCTGTGGACCTGTGGATCTGGCATTTCACCCTGCGCAGTGAGGTTTGAAGTGGATATGCTGGGCCTGTAAGGCCTTGCCCTGGGGGGATGGGGGAAGGGGGCGGTGCTGAGGGAGAGATGGGCAGCCCTGTACCCGCCCCTTGTTGTTCAGCCTGCCGTGCCCATTGGTGGCTGAAGCTGTACTTCCAACCTCGGGAGGTCTCCTTGCTCTGATGGGCATCATTTGTAGCATTTTCTGTCCTTCTGCAAACCTGCCAGGCGTTCTGGCTAGATGCTGCAGCTCACACTCTGAATATTTGTTTACCTACCACCCGCTGAACAAATTTACAAAGTAAACATTTTGGGACATCTCAGAGATTAAAGGAAAAAAAAAAGAAGAATCACAGCACAAAACTAACACAACTGCATGTCCCTTTCCATACCCTTGTTTTGAACTAATAAGCCAGAGGATGGAATTAACTCAGAGGCAAATCCTTGGCTCTGGATCGATTCTGAAAGGCCATCTCCACCCAGATCCCACCTCCAGGCTTTCCCCTAACTCTCACTGTTGTGAGAAATGAGAGCCCACAGAACACGGATGGCTGGGTCAGCTAGACCCGGCTTCCGATGCCAGCTCTGTCCTTCACGAGCTATGTGATGATGAGGTGGATATTTAACCTCTCTGAACTTTAGTTGTCTTGTGGAAAAGCAGGGGCCTTGTAGCACTGAGCTGAGCTTTTCAATGAGCAGTGGCTTTCCTCCATTTAACTTGCACGATGGAGGGATAGGTCACTGGGTGGGACAGGGTAACTGGGTCCGAAGCAAAGGCCCGGAGCTCCTGTAACCTATCTTTTGGGGATCCCTCTATTGTACCCCAATCAGGGGCAATTTTGCTGCCTCTTAGCCGAAGGATGTGAGGCGGATTTGGGAAGAGAGGGAAGGTGCTCAAAATCTGTTGAAGTAATGTAAACCCAATTGTTGCTGACCACTCCTGATGATCAGAGAGAGAGACAGAGACAGAGACAGAGAGAGAGAGACAGAGAGAGACAGAGAGAGAGAGAGAGAGAGAGAGAGAGAGAGAGAGAGAGAGAGAGAGAGAGAGAGAGAATATGGAGTGCAGTGGAGCTGGCACACCCACACCTCTGTTTGGAACGGTTGGGACTTCCTGGCCAAGGCCCCACCTCTAGGGGCTGCCTCCATGTTCTTGGTATTCTGGTCTCTGCAGGTACGCTCAACCTCACCTCTCTGTTCCCTGCTCTCACTCTGGAGACTCCCCCACTCTGTGGGATACCCGCCAGGCTCACTTCATGCTCTGATTGTCTTCTCTTAGTCCTCTCTGGACCTCTGCTGCCCCGGCCCAGATCCTGAGGTGCACTTCACTTCTGCTGCGACAGCATCTCCTGCCCTCTGAATGACTCTTCCCACCCCTGCCACCCATTCGTTCTCCTCTCTCCCCCTCTTCCCTCCTCCCAGGATGCACAGCAGAGGCACAAGCCTCCCTACCACCTCCCATGGTTCTGCAAAGTTTTGTTTACATGGCAGATTTTGGACAAGGACTGTGCTTATTCTTCTCCGTGCTCCAGGTGCCTAGTACAGTGCCCAGCAAATGACAGGCAAGTAATAAGCCCTTGTTGTTGAATTGTAGAAAGAGCCCAACCCAGCTCTCTGGCTCCATTTCTCCTCCTCACGGCTGGTTCTCAGTCTCTTCTTCTCTCACCCACCTTGTCCCATCGCTGTCTCTTTTGTCCCCTAATTGAAGTTTTCTAGCCGGTAGCAAGGCTAAAGAGACTGTGCAAAGGGAACACACCATCAGCCTTCTATTTGGGGGACGCCATTTATCTCCTCTTCCCACACGCCCCACCCCAGTGTGAAGAGGACAATGCCGGTTCCTCTAATTTGGTGGAGTCCAGCACAGACCAAGCAGCCCATGTCCATCCTCCTGCTCTTCTTACCTCTGCAGGCAGCTCTGAGCAAACAAGTCGGTCTTCATTAAGACCATGCACACCTGTTCCCTGGGTGAACTCTGCCCTTCTCCCCGGTGGCAATTAGCTGGGCTCTGGCTGGTGAAAAGGCGCTTGCTTCTTCGGATCTCTCTGTGAGCTTTTCTCAGTGTGCAGGGCTATCAGAAGCTCGGGCCTGGGGGTCCTGCTGTCTGTTGGTACGTCGCCCGCCCTGCCTCCTCTCCAGCATCCTTCGAAGAGAGAGGAATTTTAATGTGTGCTGAAGACGGAGGTGGGGGGGAGGAGAGGGGAGAAAGGGGGGTGAGGGATCCCAGGCCTGGGGTTTCTGGGCAGGTGAAGGGATCTGCTCTATATTGTTTTAAATTTCAGAGAGAAAGTCTCAGGACCCCTGCACTTACTTATTCCATGACCCCTTAGTCTCTAAGGGGACATGCGCAGGGACAAAGGGGCTGGTGCTGCTTTCACACAAAAGGTATCTATTCCCTCTTGATCCCTCCTTCCCAAAGCCACGGGGCTGTCCTGCTTACCTGTCCACTCTGGCCATCAGTGGCTCCCACAGCTCCCTGATGTCAATCAGTGCCCTGCACTGGTCCCCCCCTCCCACTCCACCCCCCATGGTCCCATGACTCCCTCCTGGCACAGCTCCAGGTCCCATCTGCTTCCTGTTTTCCTCCCATGCAAGTCCTGGCCCAGCTTCAAATTCATGGCTGTCCTTGGTCCTGACTTCTAGATACCCCTCCCTTCTAGAATCATCCCCCTGGCTCCCATCCTGCGGGATGACTCTAGCTATCTCAAGCTCCGTGTGGACCAGGCGCTCAGGTTGGAGACACCATGGGGCTGCTGCACTAACAGAACACAAGAGACAGCTGGCCCTCAGGGAAGGAAGGTCCTGGAGGCTGAGAAGGCCAAGATCAAGACGCTGGCAGATCTACTGTGGCCCAGGGCCTGATCCTCAGTATCTGCAAATAGTGAAGAAAGAGAAAGCTCTCTGAGGGCCTCCTTCCCCCTACTCTCCCTCCTTTCATCCCTCCCTTCTGTCCTCCCTCCTTCCCTCCCTCCCTTCCTGCTTCCCTTCCTTCCTTCCTTCCTTCCTTCCTTCCTTCCTTCCTTCCTTCCTTCCTTTCTTCCTTCCTTCCTTCCTTCCTTTTCCTCCTTCCCTCCTTCCCTCCTTCCCTCATTCCTTCCTTCCCTCCTCCCTCCCTCCTGCTGCAGCCTGGCCATGGGCCTGGGACCCCAGTTCCTAGTCCTTACCCCTGCAGCCGGCAGCGAGGAGGCTACCTGTTAGACATCTCTGCTGGCTGCTTTCTGATGCTTTCAGTGGACCTTCTCAGGATTTGCAATTGGAAGGCATGACACTCCTCAGAAACCCTGACTCCAGCTCCTTCCCTTCCTCGCCAGCCTTGGTGGAGAGAGTGGGGCTCCAGCCTCGGAGCCATGGGAGAGCTGGCGTGCCCATATGAAGGTTTTCACAGAGTGACAGTAGCAGAGGATGAAAAGGAAGAACTGAAGAAGCAGAAAAAAGAAAGAGAGGAGGAAAAGCCAGGAGATCACAAGGGATTAAGAAGAGGTGTTTAAGTACAAGCAGTGGACCCAGGATGGGGCGCTGGCCGCTGCAGGGCTGGAGGCTGCTTGGCAGCTGACTCTGAGAAGAAACTGTTCTGGGAGCCAAAGAGGACAGTTTGTCTTCCAGCAGGAGCCTTGACCCCCTCAGGCCACCGTCCATTCTCGAGGGCTACCGCTGGGGCAGCTGTGAGCCTGAGCCTGGCCGAGGGGTTCACAGGTGTTTATCTGAATGCAGCGCTGCATGGGGTAGACTCGAGCGTGCGCGCGTACGTGTGTGTGTGTGTGTGTGTGTGTGTGTGCATGCATATTCATGCATGTGTTAATCTCTGGCCTGCAAGCATTCACACCTGTGTATTTCTGACTACATGAGGTTACAAGCTAGACTAAAAGGCATGGGGCAGTGTGAAACCACATCAGCCACTAACCCATGTCATGTCAGCTAACATGACATTTATTTCTCTCTCTTTCTCTCTCTCTCTCTCTCTCTCTCTCTCTCTCTCTCTCTCTCTCTCTCTCTCTCTCTTTCTCTCTCTCTCTTCTCTCTCTCCCCACCCCTCTCTTTTTCAGGGTTGAACTTACCACTTCCAAACTCAAATGGGCTTTCATGTGGCACACTGGTTCCTAGTTCAAGGCCACCCGCCCCCCTTGCTCTCTGCAGGGCAGTGTTTCTGATGAGATGTTGCTGGGACCGGGTGACCTACCCAGGCCTTCCACCCCGAGGTCCTCAGGTGATCCTTGCACAGCACGCATGTGGTGTGCAGAGCACTTTCCTCGAGAGAGGCCCAGAAGCCAGAGCTGGGCTCTCAGCCTCTCTGCCGTGTGAAGTCAGAGCCAGCATTGTTTCCTTTGTCCAAAAAATGTCAGCAAGTACCATCTCCTCTATTTTTGGACTATCTCCTTTGACATCTCTTCCCTTTCAAGTCCTGAGCATCAGAAGTTGATGGAGTGGGTTCGATTAAGGGCCTGGCTTTCCCCTCCATAGCTTTATGGCTGGATTCTGTGGTTGGGGTAGAGGGGCTCACAAGTCCACTGCTTAGTTCTTAAGGAAGATGATCTTCTAAGGCTTAGGGCCCCTCAGTTTCCATCCCCTGAATTTCTACCCTGAGAGAGACTTTAAACCAAGAAATTCAACACAGGAGGATCCTGTTATCAGATCATGGCATCTATTAAAACTATGTTCAACCCTAATCCTACCTACTCAGGAGGCTGAGATCTGAGGATCAGAGTTCCAAGTCAGCACAGGCAGGAAGATCTATGAAACTCTTATCTCCATGGACCACCGGAAAAACAGAAGTGGTGCTGTGGCTCAAAGTAGTAGAGCACTAACTTTGAGCGAAAAAGCACAGGGATAGTGCCCAAGCCCTGAGTTCCAGCCCCACTACCCACCCGAGTTGGCTGGGGAGGGGAGCGTGGGGAACTGACAGCCTTCCCTGACAGCCAAAGATGAGGCTGGAGGATGGAGGGAGGAGTCGGGCATCGCCAGGGAGTTACTGGGACTCCACAGTGCTACAGGGGAGCCCACAAAGCAGGCTGGGTGCGCTCCCTTGTTCTCCTTGCTTGCCCCATTGGCATCCCACTTCCAGTATGAGCTTTGCAAAGGGTAAGGGCCTTAACTCGCTTTTCTTCTATTCATTGTGTAGATTTCATCATGGGGACAGAAAAGAATGCCCGTTACCAGAGTGTAACAAGGAAGCCACAGGCCTCTGTGAGGAGACAGCAAGGGAACGGGACAACATGAAAGGGAGGGGAGAAAAGAAGAGGAAAGGGAGGAAAATAAAAGAGGGAAGAGCACTAGAGAGAAAAGGCAAATGAAGGCGGCATGGATGCTGACATCGAGGGCGGGGCTCAAAGGGAAGGGTGCTCGGGAATGCAGATCGAGAGCCTGGTCTTGTTCCCATGTCTTGGCTGAGTCCTGGAGCCGGGCCGGCTGGTGGCTTGGGGCCCCGATCTGTCTGCCTTGCTCCATGCCAGCGCTGGCCTCACACACAGAGCTCTTGCCGGCAGCTCAACACCCTGAGCTCCTTAAATAGCTTTGAACCGCACTGAGTGGTGGATAAACATTTGTTTCACAGCTCACAAAGCAGAGCTGCTGGCTACCGGCAGGTTTGATGTAATGAGTTCCATTCTGGACCCCAGGGAGCGTTTAGAATGGGCTCTTCTTTGCCCAGGCTGCCAGTCAAGCTGGTACCAGAGGGAAAGAAAGAAAGAAAGAAAAAAAACATACTAATCCTCCCCCCTCCCCTCCAGTCCCTATCTAGATCTGAAATCCCTAAGAAGCAACATTTTCCCAGGATGGGCATGGGCAGTGGGGGCTCCTTGAATTTAGAGTACCGGTGCCAAGAAGGGCGGTGGTATGGTCTCCTCCTTTCTCTGCCTCCTCTGGAAATAACTTGATCTCTTGGGAAGCCCAGGATACGCCCTCTTCCCAGGAGCTGGGAGTGGTGGGCACCCTCTTGGTACCCTTCCTCTTTGCCTGAGTCACAGAGGCTCTGCAGCGTTGGGCTAGACTCTCAGGGAGGAGGCAGCCATGGGCAGGCCTCGCCCAGGCTGACCATGGCTACTGTGCAGACAAAACCCACCAGCGTCCGACTTACTGCTGTGTTCAGAGAGTTATGGAGCCCATGTGCCAGGCTGTACAATGTCATAGGATCTGACCCTGGGTTTCCATCCCAGCAGAAGAAGGGAGGAAGGAGGGAAGGAAGGAAGGAAGGAAGGAAAGAAGGAAGGAAGGAAGGAAGGAAGGAAGGAAGGAAGGAAGGAAGGAAGGAAGGAAGGAAGGAAGGAGTTGCAGATTTGCTTCTTTATTTCCCTCATCTTCTCCAATCCCTCCGTTTAGGACAATCTGACATGCTGTCGGAAGTTGATGAATAGATGGTAATTACGTTGTTGGCCTTTTGGCCCTTCCTCTGTGGATACTAATAGCCATTAATGCTCCGCTGGTTGGCACTGTACCATAGACTGCCTGACAGAACCCCAGGCAGGTCACCAGCCCACCCCTGCTCAGCTCTCCTCCCCACCCCCAACCCTCCCTAAGGCATTGCTTCATTTGCTTTAGCATTCCAGGGAGCAAAATGGACTAGTGAAAGGCAGTGGGTAGAAAATTAGGAGGGGAAGAAAACAAATCTGAGGAGGAAGGGGTTTCGATGTTTCAACCAAACTGGTTGTTGAGTCGGCGTCTTACGCTGCTGTGATTGGCCCTCCTAGGGGTCACCCTCCCTCCCTCGGCCTCCAGGCAGAAGTCCTTGTGAAAGCATCAGGTCGTGGAGGATGACAGAAACTGGCCAAGTTACATTCAGAGACAGGTTTGGGTTTTCCCACCAAAGCAAGCTGGACGGCGAGAACAAACAGGACTCGGGTTTCAAACAGCAGTACGTGTCTAGACCAAAGGCAGACATCCTTGGATCTGTCTGCTTTCCTAGAAGCAGCCTGATGGTTTGGGAACTCGTGAGCCTTGGAATGAGACAGAACCTGAGGGTACCAAGCTGGCTCTCTTCCCTTCTGGCTCTCTGTGCCTTGGACTACAGGAGATCATGACAGGGTACAACCTTTGGTGAAAAGTGGGTTTGCTTTACAGCTGTGTGATCTTGGACAAGTGACATACCTTCTCTGGGCCTCCATCTCCTCATCAGAAAAATATTTCTACAAGGGGACAGTATAGAATGAGTGACATACCCTGGTCATCGTGGAGTAATGTGTCAGAACCTGTTTCAACCAGCTCATGAAAACAGATGGTGTGGGGTCCCTGTCCCCTCCCCCAAATTTGTGACATTGGAATAGAAGCATGGGATTGTCATGCTGGAAGTATTTACACCAGAGAAATTGGCAATGCTACAAACAAGGGTTTTCCTTTTTTTTCCCCCTTTTCCCCATTTTCTTCCTTGAGAGAAAGGATTGTTCGTTTCCACCGTGGTGTTCATTTCAGCCGTTTGGAACAGGAGAGGCTTGGAGTGAGTCCTCAGGCTCCCGCTCGCCGTGAGCCGAGCCGGCCCTTCGGATGATCTATTTGCCTCCCATCCTCCACAACAAACTGCTCACCTCTAACAGGGATTGTCAAAATCTCCTCCAGGCCCTATTAGAAAGCGGCAGCTCCTTGATCTATTTAGCACCAAGAGGCAATTGTGGAGGAAGTTGATTGTAGTCCAAATCCAGGTATCAATTCAAAATGGTTTTTTTCCCTCAGACAACCACATACGATCAATCAGTAATGTAATCCTCTGCTAGTAGAACACAAAAACAAAGCCCCACCTTGCCTCTTAAACACAGCATCATTAGTCTTAGGATAAACTATAAATTGATGCATAGAGCAAAGGAGCCAGCGCGGTGTCCCGGGGAATGGGAGCGGATGAAATAGCAGCGCTTTATGGTGAATGACAAATCATGGCTTGTTCTGTCCCCTATCAAGTGGAATGCCATCCATTACGTGGTGGTGGATGTGTTGGGTTCCAGGACGGATAGGACACCACACTCAGAAATGCTGTATGTAGCTGGGACTGCTGGCCTGGGCAAAGCTGGGTTGGTTTGCTTTGTCTGGGAGACAGACATGAGTCGGTGGCACCTACTACTTACATGGTCCTATCTTTCAAGCCAGTAAGCAAAGGGTAAGTAAAGCACAGGCCCCAAGCCGTCACCATGTCCTTGAGGATACCATCATTGTTTTGTTTTCTAAATTTGTCAGTTGTGGGGCTTGAACTCAGGGCCTGGGCGCTGTCCCTGAGCTCTTTATGCTCAAGGCTAGCGCTCTACCACTTTGAGCCACAGCACCACTTCCCGTTTTCTGGTGGTTCATTGGAGGTAAGAGTCTCACAGACTTTCCTGCCCTGCTTGGCTTTGAACCTTGATCCTTAAATCTCAGTCTCCTGAGTAGCTAGGATTACAGGCATGAGCTACTGGTACCTGGCTGTGGATGGCAACCTTTGTCTTTTCCCTGTTACCTAAAGTCCTGCCTGGATGAAACGAAAAGAGCCGGGCTTCCCACCAAGAGAGAGAAGACATATGACTTCCTTTTGTTATTCCAGGGAGTCACTGAAGCCCTTCTTGCTCCCACGTAATGACTCATTCTGTGGACCCGCTTTGCCACCTCTAATCACCATCCTTTGGATTATTCCTTTCTACAGAAGCATTATGTCCTGAAGGATATGTCCCAACACAGTAGGGCACTAGCTGGGAACACAGCACTGCTTATGTATCTATTTTTCTGAATGGAGAAGCAAGAGGTCGGCATGCACTAGCAGAGCCAGGAGGCCTGGATGGATGGAAAGGAGCAGGGAAGGGACGAGAGGTTTGGTCATGAAAAGAGCACCAGAGAGCGGGTGGCATGGCTTCCAGGGATGGGAGACTGGGATGTGTGCTTCTGCACGAAGGACCATGGTATAGGAGGGAGAGAAGGTAAGAAGACCTAGAGATCATTCCCTTCCCTTTTTAGTTGTTTTCAGAGCCATCCCGGGCCTTCATTGGTGTGTATGCAAAGCGTGTTGATAGCAGTAGAAATCAAAGCCTGTCTCCATCGTAATGGAGCACGAGGTAAGAGACCCCCCTGGGTGGCTGTTGTTGGCTGAAGCGCATGAGGAATCCCACAGGCCCTGAATCTGGCCCTCTGCCATTGGTGGAGGCAGGCAACTGAGGAGCGAGGGACTCTTTTCTAACTGCGGATTTAATTAAACGTGGCTGGGTCTGTGACAGAGACTGACTCGGCGTGGAGCCAAAGTAGCAGGTGAACCGGTCACGTGGGTGTCATGTGGGTGGGGAATGGGTGAGTCCACACCCCGTGTTCCACCAAATCGACACATCGTTTGGGATGGGGGAAAACATGAGGAGAGCAATCCATCCCACTAGGGCAGTGGAAGGCGATGGTAATTTGGTTAAATCCCATCAATATGGCAAAGAATAGGCCGGTTATTTCACTCAGTCAGACAGGCAGGGGAAGCTACAACTTTAGTGATAGTTAATATTTGGCATCACACGGTCAAAACAATGTTTGATTGTATCTCCCCCGCCCCAAGTGGGTTGTTGCAGACATTTTGCTGACACAGCTTAGGGTAGTTTGGGGGCCATTAGTATGTACTTACGCCCCTTCCTGTATTTTCTCACTTTTACCATCAGAAACTAGGAAAGGTATCATCTTCCTGCTGGTTTTCCCTGGCTGAAGTCTACACAACCTTTACCCAGACAGCAAGAACAGCTGTCTCGGGCAGAAGGAGGTTGACTCCAAGTGGGCACGCAGCAATAAGGGCAGGTGAGGTAATGGAGCAACAAGGAAGCCATGACAGGGAGCGGGGAGTCTGCTGAGGGCGGGCGGGTGAGCCGATGCCAAGCCTGATGCGGCTCTGCGCACTGGCCCTTCTGCGCAGCTTGTTTCTGAGTGTGGAATCTGCTGTGCTCCTCCTCTTCCCACCTTCCTGCTTTCTTTTCTCCCTCTGTTGACTGTGCACAGCACTGTGCTTGATGCCATAAAGATGGTGGGGGTACAGCTCTTACCCTCAAGGATTTGGTCATATTCTTACTGGGGAAGAAGATTGAAGGTAACCATACTGCAAGAATACTACTACTACTACTACTACTAATAATAATAATAATGAGGAAGAAGAGGAGGAGGAGGAAAGAAAAAGAAGGAGAAGGAGGAGAAGGAGGAGGAGCAGGAAGAGGAGCAGGAGGAGGAGGAGGAGAAGAAGGAGAAGATATAAGCTAGAAGGGCATCAGTGTTTGGGCTTCAGACAGAGGGAAGAGTAATTGTTTTAGCTTCGTAGAAGAGATACGTAACACACGCATGAGAAACTGAGCAGTCAGGTTTGAGTAGAATGGTTCCAATGCCCAGGGCCGTGGGGCCACCTTAAAAATTATAAATGAAGGGAAAGGAGAGAAGAAAGATATAATTGCAGAAAATAGGGTAAGTGGCCAAAGGTTGTTCTGCCAAAAAAAACTAAGGGTAGAAGAGTGATGGGAACAATACTTGGGCTCTGATGAAACAAGATCAGAGCACAAAAGGGCATGAGATGCTGTTTGAAGGCGCTAACCTGGTTTTTAACTATCCATTGGAAACCATTGAAGATGACTTAGCAGATTCATGTGATAAAACTAACCTTAGGAATGATCATCCGGTATCTTCATGTAAGGTAGTTAGAAAGAGGGAACAAGTCAAAGGTCTGTAACTCTGTGCTCTCTTGGTTTCTCTGTCTTGGGGAAATTGATGCTGCTGGTGTCTGGTGCTTTGTGTGTTCTTGGTTTTTTCATGTGTCTCTGTATCCAATCCACAGCGGAGAGTTCCATGGTCTCGAACTCACCCAGACATTCTTCTGCACTCCCCTCCCCCAAGGGGGTCTCCCATGAGGTCTTCTCCAAAACCTAGGAGATTGCTTGGTTCATCCACAAGAGCTGCTGGAATGTCTAGAGGCAACACCCGGAAAACGCTCAGCTGGTAAGGAATGGGATGAATGGGAATGTGCCTTCAGATCCTCAGGTTCAGAAGGCACCTGGAAACTTCTCTGGTCTCTGAAGGCTCCATTTCCCACATCCTTGGTCTGGACGGTGTCACTTACACCAATGCATTCTTGTTCTTATCTCTCTTGTTCTTCTTTCTCTCCCTCCCTCTGGGCTCACCTCCCAGCTACCTGCTCCCACTCTTTGTAGCAAACTTTTGCTGTTAAAAGAGTCTAGAATAGACATACAAGGAGAACTCTTCCTAAGACAAGTGTGAGACTGAAGGCCTGAGATATGGATTTAGGAATTGTCAGCTTAGATGAGGTGAGAGAAGCACTTTATCTAAGGGAAGGATGTAATGGTCCAGAGAGAGAATGTGGCAAGAAGGGAAGGAAACCAGAACTCGGGGGGAAAACATCTCCATTTGTTCTGGATGGGAGGAGAATAAGGAGAGGACAGAAAAGAGACTAAGAAGAGGACCAAGGTGAAGACTGTGCCAAAACTGAAGAAAGCATGAGAGTGGCTACTGGAGATGATGTCCAAGGAGACCATGGCATTCATAGGACCGTAGGGACCGTGAAAACCACTTTCCAAGGTTAGGAAGTTGAGGAAGTGGAGATCCAGAGATCCCCTAGACCTGATTCTTGGGGTGATTTCCAAAAACATCAATAGTTCACATAGACAAACTAAATTGGAATTAATATCACCGGTGGGGAGGAGGGGGGTCTTCTATCTTAAACAAATAGAAAGAAGAGGGAGGAAAAGTAATGGTCTGAGATTGAGGGGGGTAAACAAAGAGTGCTTTGGGGAGTAGAAGAGAAGTAAGATAGAGTTAAGTCAGTGGGAAGGTGTATAAAAGATGCAGGATAAGGGAACACAATATGGAAAAGGGCTCTGTGGAAGGGAAGGGAGTGAGAACATAGGGGTCAGGGTCAGGAAGCTGTGGGGGGGGGCTGGGCCTAGGGGCTGGGCCTGGGGTCTGGGCCTAGGTGCTGGGCCTGGGGGCTATCCCTGTGCTTTTGTTTGTTGGAAACTGGTGCTCTACCACTTGAGCAGCTCCACTTCTGGCTTTTTCTTTTGTAGTTTATTGAAGATAAGTGTCTCACAGACTTCCCTGCCAGGTCTGGCTTTGAACCTCAGTTCTCAAATCTCAGCCTCCTGAGTAGCTAGGATTACAGGCATGAGCTAGTGGCTGGCTCAACAGACATTTTTGTTTTAACAGGTAGCTTGACATAAAAAGAAAGGCAAGGTACCATTGCTCCCTTCTGCATGGTGAGTAGGGAGAGAAATGCAATTCTTCCTTATATCCTGTCACAAACGCGTTCCTTACAGCGTTCCTTACGGTTCCCCTATTTCCTGGCAGCAGGGCTCGGCTTAGATATCAAAACACACTGGATTGTCTTCTGATTTTGAAGCATCTCGTATGGAATTTGGCATTAATAATAAAGCACAAACCAGGGAGGTTTGATTTATGAAATAGAGGACCTTTAAAGGAATGTTTTCACAAAATCCCTCCTTCCTTACCTGAAGTTTGATTTCCTCTCTTGAGCAGGAGAGCAAGAGATAGACCCACAGTGTAAGTTGTACAACAGGTGTGTTTTGCATTTGTAAGTTTTAAGTAAACGTTCTGACTGGGGCAAGAGACTGCTATGATGTGCTGCTCTTAGAGCATCCAATCCTCAGTGTGGAACAGTTATTCAGATCTCTAGGTTTTCTTTGCAAAGCGAAATCTTCACAGATCTGCCTAGTGACTAGACATTCAGCACTCTCCAGTTTTAATTGGCTGAGTAGGTCTCCGAGGAACTGCCCTCATTAGCATGAGAGCGATGCCTGAATGTTGCTCACACACAGCAAATGTAGCTGTGTCTTCTCTCTCTAGTCCTGGGCACCTCTGAACCAGGTCTCTGCCTCTGTGGCTTGGTCTCTTTTTATTGTGTCTGTCTGTCTCTCTCTCTCTTTCTCTCTCTGTCACCTTGGTGATCTTCAAAGCCATCATTAGCAAGGTGGAATTGGGAGCCCCCAGGGTCACTGCACAATATACATTGTTCCTGCCACTTAATGAACTTTCCCGAGATGTGATTTCTTAAACTGCAGCGTCGGCAGCTGCTAACACCAGGCAGAGCCAGACCTTCTGCCGTCACAACTGTCCTGTGGATCCTGGCAGATCCGGGCAGACCTGGATGTGGGCAGATGGACAGGCCCTGGGGCAGGGTGGGGTTGGGAGGTGGTGCATGGAGGTGGTCTTAAAGGGAGGGGCATCAGCTGAGAAGCCAGGCAGCCCTTGGATGTCTTTGTTATGGACTGGGAGTGGCAGGCAGGCAGGTGGGTAGGGGAAGTAAGGTGTGCACAGTCTTCCCAAGTGGTTAGCCAGGGTGTTGCAGATGGGGGTGGTCAGATGGTGATTCATACAGGTGCTTGTGGGGTGCCTTGCATCAGATGGTGGCTTCTGGTTGACCTTCCTCAGTTCCATGCTGCTCCATGCCTCCTCTTGATCTACCAAACACAAGCCTTCACTTTCATTTTCCCATTCTCCCTCCCCACCCCCTCCAGTTTTTCTACCTTCCCCTCCAGGGGGTGGGCAGGGAGTGTACACCCCTAGCTCCAGGCTTCAGTCCCAGCTAATTTCTGAGATGGTCACATAGAGTCCATCCACACAGACACCAGGGGACACAAAACCCACACGATGCTGGGGTACAGCGGTTTCCTTCCCATGAGCCGCGTGCCTGCCGGCAGAGGACTCTGAGACCAAGGCAGTGCCTTCCGTGGCCTGCCCAGCATATGAATAGATACTTTTGCTTAGGGTTGGCTAAATGGCCCAAGTGATAGAATGCCTGACGGACTAAGTGCAAAATCTGAAGTTCAGACTCCAGGATGCCTGGGTGTGTGAAGACACGTTGGTACCACACCCACCCAGATCAAGAAATGATAGATTCCCAATGGTCTAGAGGTCTAGAAGATTCCCTTAGGCCCATTCTAGCCACTCCCTTCCCCCTTCCTCTCCAAAGTGACCCTGTGACTTGAAACACCATAGATGGGTAAGAAACTGGTATTGAAGTTTTTTCATTGCTCCATACTATTCTTCATGGGAGTGGAGCATTAGTTGACTCACAGATGATAGACAATTGAATTGTTGCTAGCTTTGGGTCATTATCAACCCTGCTTTAACCACTTTGACGGGTCTTTTAGTGCATCTGCACAGGCGTACTCTATATTTAGGAGGGGGATTTTTAGACTCACAGAATCTGAGTATGTTCAGCCGTAGTAGAAAGTTTAGTGGAGAGAGAGGGCATTGCAATGGAATTGTGCCATACCTCAGTTCTGATCTTGTGGGACTAGCCCAGCATGCCACTGTGGGCCAGGAGTGCAGGGGAAATGGTCACCATCCATGGCTACCCGCCTTGCACATCTGTGGAAGCAGGTCCCACACCTGGCTCCCTGTATTTCCTGTTCTCTCTTACGCTGGTGCTGATGGATGCTGTGTGCCCTGGCCACGGCAGATCCACCTTACAGAGATGACCCCGTGACAGGACGACCCGCTGTTCTGCCCAGTTCAATTCCTGACCGCACTCACTCCATTCCACAGAGTCACGTGGGAAGAGTCCCGACTTGGGCTCCATGTTCTCATTCTGGTCATCTCTGCTTCTGGCCTCTCTTTTCGAAAGAGGACAGGACCAGAGGTAGAGCTTGACTTCCCAGGAAGAGAAGCAAGTGAATTGCAAGACAGGAAAATCAATGGAATTGGCATTTTTCTTTATAAATGGGCCCAATTTGTCCTGGGTTACTGGCTACTTACAGAGTTTCAAGGTGTCTGAGTTTCCCTGAGTCCTGACCACATTTTTGTGAGGTAGTGTGTATGTGTGTCTCAAGAAGTACAGATGTGTGTATGTGTGTGTGTGCACATGCGTGCACGTGCACATACATGCAGGCACACATGTATGCACACATGCCCGCGTTAGTGCCTCTCAGGCTCTGTTGATTTCTGGGAGTCTGCAACACCCAGGGGAGGGTGTGACAAAGCACTGCTCAGGGAGGGTGGCACACGATGACTCACTGCGAGTCCCCACTCCCACCCCACTCCAGCACAGGGACAAGGAACCACACAGCACTCTGAGACTTGAGCTGTGTCTGTGTGATTGGAAGCAATTTGCAAAGTGAGTCACATCAGTTTAGAAAACAATTAAGTCAGTGGGAAAAGAAAAATCAGTAAAACTGATTATTTGGCAGGATGGCGAGGAGACCGCTCATTGTTTGGTTACATTTTCCACTTCCCAGCTGGTTACTGAAGCAGCAACTGAGGATGGACCTCCCTACGCAAATGCTTTTAACAGTTTTGACCCAGACGATGTCTACATAACTCCAAAAACCATCTGGTCAGTTACTCAGCATGTGATCCACTGTCTTCCTCTGTGGTGAGTCTGTGGTTGTCATGATGTGTTATGGGGACCACTTCCCCATCAAAAATGTCCATAATCAGTTTTCAAGAGAAGACTTTGAGAGTATCATTCCATTTCTATTGTGTTTGGTCTGGGAGCACAATAGCTTCAGGCCCTTTTAAATAATACTGCTACTAAGGTGAGAGACAGAGACAGGGGGGCTAGGTGAACACAAAACTGTGGAATACAGAGCAAACTCCTTGAGTGAGGAGGATTAGATGTCTAGCTCATCTATGTGCATTGAGAAAATGACCCCAAAGAAAGGAACTTCAAGCTGGGTGCTGGTGACTCATGCCTGTAATCTTAGCTACCCAGGAAGCTGAGATCTAAGGATGGTAGTTTCAAAGCCAGCCTAGGCAAGAAAGTCCACGAGACTCTTATTGCCAATTTGTCACCCGAAAGCCAGAAGTGGAGCTCTGTGGCTCAAAGTGCTTTTGAGCAAAAGAGCTCAGGGACTCCCTGAACTCCCATGACCAACCAAAAAAGACAAACAAGAAAAGAACTTCTAAGTCTCGACCTTAGAAGATCTTTTGCCCAACCCTCAGATTTTACAGGTGATGAGAGGGTAGCTCAGGGTGGTAGGAAATGTGCACATGATCACGTGGATGAGAAGACAGCATTTCCTTTGGCCACATTCAGTGGTACGTGCCTGACTGCCTGACCATCCTTGTTGCTCATGGACCAACAGTCCCAGCTACGATTTTAACCCTTGGGAGAGAGATAATTGAGAAGAACCAGACACAATGTAGAATTGTCTTGTAAAAACTCAGATCTTCTAGCACGTTTCAAAGCATCTTCCCTGTATCCTGGCTGCTCATTACCTACCCATGTCCAAAGGTAGGGGAACAGGTGTGATGTGATATTGGCTGGGGGTGTATGTATGACCTTAAGTGTGCTCTAATTGGGCAGATCGTCCCATAAACGTTATTTTATTAAGTTGAGCCACAGTACATCTGTCATTTCCATAAGTAACAAAGCAGTGAGTCTAGAGGTAGGCTGAGAACACTGCCGTGAACCACGCTGGGCTATTAGCTTTAGCCCAATGTTGTTATTCTGTGCAGTTACAGCACCTTAGGGGCACAATTTAGGCTCTGGGCTTGCGAGATTTGATTTCTTACAGATGCTCTTAGTTCTCAGAAACACCTCACATGGTTGTCAAAGATGAAGGCAACAAGACCAGACAAACCTGAAGGTTTGCTCCTCCAGTGTGTTTGGAAATGTACTGGGCCAAGGTAGAGCACCGGAATAGAGAAATAAGAGCATCAAAATCTATTCCTGGTCTTACTAAGTGTCCACCCAACAGAAAATCACTCAGGGATTCAGGCCTCACTCCTGCCACCTTTGACATGTAGGGTGGAGGGTGGTAGCTCATACCTGTAATCTTAGCCTATGTGGGAGGCATAGGTAGGGAGATACCAGGTTCCAAACACTGAGTTCAAATCCCAGCACCACCAAAGCCAGTAACAATAAAAGGTGATACATTCTGAGCTCCACCATATTGGAAGTAAGAGTTGATGATGCCAGGTGTTGCCACACAGTCTGATTTCCTCAGACAGTTCCAGAGAGAGCCAGGAAAGGATCTGACTGTACGTATATGTCTACCCAAATGAAGCTTAAGACAAAGTGATCTCCAAATGCATCATTGGTGAACCAGAATGACTAATTATGCGCTATGCAAACCAGGACTGCTGCAAATGGCTGGGCATTCCTCATTGTGTTAGGCATTGGACAAAGTGAGATACAAATGCTTCCCAGCTGGTTGGGATGCAGTCCTCCTTATTGCTCTCCAAAACAGATCCGGAGCCACCAATTCCAGAGCAAGGCTGGAACTATGTGGAGACATAGGATCGAATTCCAAAATCCAGTTCCCTACCCAGTGAATACTCAGTCTTTTTGGAGAATCTTTGGGACACCCTCCCAGAATCCACATGAGAAGAAAAAAAAAATGAACTGGTTTTGGAAAGGAATGTGAAAGTTTACAGACCCAGGGAAAATATTCTTGCAGAATAAGGTCACAAATTAAGGTCAGCAGACATTAAATCACAGACAAGTCCACGACGTGTCCAGATTGGTTACAGCATGTATCTTTATGGCCATAAAAAATAAGACAACAAAAAAACACAAGAGACATTCACAGACAATGAATGATGTTGGATGGGGCGAACTCGCATTCAAACAAGGGAAGGGAAACGCTAAGAAGCATAACCTTCCACTGCCCAGACTGTTTAATGAAAATACAAAGCTGGATTTTTCTTCCACCCTTGCCACCCATAGGAGAGAGTAAAGCTAGCGGGCTGGAAGCCAATGGCTGTCATATGCCCTTGGCTGGTCATCTTTTTAGGACCCTCCTGATGGCTTGGGTGACTAAGTGGCCAGCTGAGTCCAGTCCATTTACACTGTGAATCTGGCCTCCCTGATGAAGGCGACGCCGTATATCACTGCCTCTCAGCAGACTCACCACCCAGATAGCATCCAAAAGATTGTAAACAGGATGATTCACAAACTCGCTGCAGCAGCTAAAAGCAGCGCAGTTCGTGACCCCGAGCCCAGTGCCAGGATTCTAAATGGAATGTTGCAGCAACAAAGCAGCCTGAAGAGTCTAAAACACAATGGTGTCAATGGGACATTCAAGGGGGGGGGGTGCGGAGCTGAAAGCCACAACCCACCAAGCACAGGCCCTTGTCATTTCTCCCCGCACAGTATCCCGGAGCTGCTGCATTGCTGTTCTTTTGATGTAGTTGCATCCACAAAGAGGAGAGCATGTTATTCTGCAGAAAACAGCCCCAGAAAGGTATCTGATTCCCATAGGCCCTTGCAGCCAGCTGTAACGCCAATGATTTCCAATATTCAGTTACAGAGAATTCGGTCCATGATATGCAGACCATGGAAGATCTTAATGACAATAATAACATCTCACATTTGGATAGCGTTTAACAGTTTACAGAGTGCTTTCACATACATTATCGCTTTTAATCTGAGGGAGGTCGATAGGCTCTTCTCTATTTTATTGGAACCTTGGGTGCGTGGAAAGAGCTTGGACTCAGACTTAAGTTCCAATTCTGCCAACCACAGATATGTTGCCTCATTCGTCTGTCTCCTTTTTCTTACCTGGAAGATGGGGAATCGTCTCTATTTCTGAGGTGTGTGGTAAAACAACAACAACAAATTAAATAGCATCTGTGAAGAGCATCAGGTCCCATGCATAGCAATACTGGAGTAATCGTTTGCTTCCATTGGTTCACAAAGGAAGGAAACGGAGCTTAAGAGGTTAAGGGATTTGCTCAAAGTAACAGCTCTACTAAACGACAGAACTGAGCCTTCATTTATTTTACAAACATTATTGAACACTTACTATACCCCAGTGCCCAGACCATAAGAAAGTAGATAAAACATAATTCTAACTCTCAAGATGTTCACGATAGAGTGCCGGATTCTGAAAGGCAAATAATCAATTACAATCTCCTTGTGAACTTGAAGGCAGAAAGTCTTTAGACTTTGTCCTCCTGTGCTGGGTGCACTGGGGAGAATCCATGGGACTTGGGTCTGATGAAGACTCCTCAAGGGAGGCGGTGGGAGAGAAATAGCATTTAGGTGGAAAAGTGAGACGGGTGGTGGGGGCGTGAGGGGAGTCTTCCAGAGGACCAGAGGACCTTGTTGTTATATCTACTACTGCCCCAGGGGAACTGAAGGTGTCAGGTGAGGGACAGGTGGGGAAAGGTCAGGAGGCAGGAGTAAGCCCAGTGTATTGTGGGTAGTTCTGAGGAGCATGCTTGTTACCTGGATCAATCCTAGGATGATTGACATAGAGAACCAACCTGGTCATATTTGAAACTTTGACATTGCAAGAGCAGTGTAGCTGATGGATAGAGGGAGGGTGGGAGAGGAGGAGGAAGGGAAATAGGGAGGGAAGGAAGGGGGGAGGGAGAGGACAAAGGTAGAAGCCCAATGAGAGAGATAAGGAAGCCAGGAACTAAGAAAGCAACAGGCAATTTTGACAGGTATCAGGGAGGAAGACTTGATAGGAAATGACAGTAAATTAGATATGAAGGCCAGAGGCACTTGGGGGTGGGGGTGGGGTGCGTCCAGAAGGACTCCCAGGTTATTTGTATAAATGGCAGGGTGGATGGAAGTACCTCCCACGGACACTAGAAGAACAGGGGATTTGAGGGGACAGTAATGGATTCCATTAGACTTGCTGGGCATCTAGGAGGAGATAGACAATAAATAATCAAGATACAAGTCTAGGGCTTAGGGGAAGACTGGGGGGTGAGAGGACTCCATCTAGGCATTATTGGCTTATAGAAGGTGGTAAAGACAAGGGGGTTAGAGAAAGGAGACAACGGAACCTAGGGAATAGCAATGTTCAGGTGCTAGAATAAAAGCTGTCGGGGAGGTAGATGTACCATGATCAAAGGGGCCTCTGAGGGCAAAGGGAACCAGCCTGGTGGTGACTAGAAATAGAAGAAGGCCACTCCGAGGAATGTGAAACTAAAACATGTCTTCAGACTAGACAACACCCATGTGACTTTGGTAAACTTCCATTTTACACAAGGTGGTTTTCTTGCCTCACTTTTCCCCTGCAACCTACAGAAAGAAAAGAAATACATTACATAGTGACCTGGGACAAAAGTTGCATGAGATAATGCTTATTCCCTGATAGTTTATGTTTATCCCGTCCTGTCCTGTCTTGTTCTATGTAGAATGCTACTTGAGGCGCACTGAATTTGTTTTCTGACTAACTAGGTTTCAAAGTCTAGCTTGAAAAGGCACTGGCTTTAATGAAGATCATTTTGCCTCGGGAAGACAGTGGAGCTGAACGTGGGAAAGAGGAACGAGCACTGGATGTGGAGCGAAGACCCCTGATTTAGAGCACAACACAGTAACTGATTGTGTGGCCTCAGACGTGCCCATTAACCTCTATGTATCTCCTTCATTATCTGTAAAATCCAGACACGATGCCGCTGCCCAGGGATCTTCTGGGTCAAATGAGATGAAATGCATGGATGTGAGGAACATATGTCTACACTTGTCCTGGTCAAACTAAAATTATCCTACTCCAAAAAATTAAAAAAGTTCCTCAGCCCCATGACATGGGATAGAACGCTGTATCCTGAATGGTTCCTGTTCTCTTCTCTGAATCCTTGAGCCACAGCTCCCCAGCACATACTTAGAAGTGTAAACGGGACCAAAAATGGCTAGACGAAAACCCCAGGTATCTCGGTTATGCCTATCACATTCACCAAATCACTGACAGAAGCCTTTGTGAAGCCTACTGAGAAGCATTCTTCTCTTCTTCTAATGCTATTGCAGCCATCCTGGTCATCTAGTTTATACCCAAAACTCTCAATGCAATCCTATTGTGAAAGGAGTTGACACAGCTAAGTGTCAACTTAGCTTACAGTGTGAAATGATAACAGTCAGACCACAGAAAAAGATAGCAAGATGGAGTCATTTAAGATAGGCAATAATCCCTATACTTCAGTAGGATATTACTTCATTAAGGTATAATACCATTGATTTTTAGGATTCATTCAACAAACAAATGATTGCATTTGACTATCCAATATGTGTTCTGGGCTAGATGCAAGGGAGATAAATATGGCTGAGGGTTAGTTCGTAACCTCCAAAATGGTACATGATGGGTGAAGTAGACACATCAATAGATAAATCTCTTCCATTTCATAGCTATGCATCTGAGCATGGTAAGATGTGACTATACAGCCACAGAAAAAAAGCAGATAGGTCAAAGTGGAATTTGGGGAGTGCTTCTTGAAAGCCATCTTGCTTGATGTAAACCTTAATTGTCAGGGTTAACAAAGAAAGAAGGGAAAGGGACAGGTACGGGTGGCTCACACCTGTAATCCTAGCTACTCAGGAGGCTGAGATCCATGGTTCAAAGCCAGCCCAGGCAAGAAAGTGTGTGAGGCTCTTATCTCCAATGAACCACCAGAAAACCAGAAGTGGAGCTGTGGCTCCCCTAGAGCACTAGCTTTGAATGAAAGAGCTCAGGGTCAGGGCCCAGGTCCTGAGTTCAAGCTCCATGACCAAAAAAAAAAAAAAAAAAAAAAAAGATGGGAAAGAAATTTCAGAAAGAATAGCCTGAAAAAGACAGAGAAACATGAAAGCTTGCATAGAGTATACAATATTTCATAGTGTATTCAGTATTACTATAAGAGGAAGGTATGGTCCCTATCTCTGAGAGTCTTCTATTTAAGGTTAAGGTGTTTTGAGTTTTTTAGCCCATTTCATTGGCCAATGGAAGACAATGATAGGGGCCAATTGCTCTGGATGCTTTATGAGGGAGGAAGTTAAGAGTGAGAAAGGTACACAAGTTAAGGAACTGTTGCTGTGGTCCAGGAGAGATACACTGCAGACCTGAACAATGGTGGCAGTCAGAGGGATGAGAAGAGGAAATGGATTTGAAAACAGGTGTGATGCTGTGTAAGCATGGTGATGCATGTTCTCCTTCGCAGATGAAATTCCTTGCATTGCCTTATAATAATGATCCCCTTGAGTCAAAGATCCAGTCTAGAGAAATTAAGGTATGTCTGCAAGCTAATATTGTTCTATCTGTGCTAAACCAAGGTGCTATCATTTACCAAGCATTTCTTCAGCTCTTGTGAAGGTGAGGTTGGTCCAATCAATGTCTCTGAGAGGGGGCCACGCACTAAGAAAGCTCCACTTTGCTATGATGGAGGGAGGGAGGAAAGGAGAATGGACTGGAGCTGAAATAAAGACAGTCATAGAATGGTGGTGGGTAAAGGGTCGAGAAGGATGAAGAGAAGAATGAAAAAGCCATGAGGGAGAGATTTTTTCCCCCTTAATAAAAAGCAGACAAGAATGTCAGCTTCTTCAGAGACAAAGGATGGTTGGACTTGGAGAAGAGCTTATAAAATTCGGAGGACTAGAGCAGAAAACTGTCAAGAGAAAGTCAATTGGTATTCAAAAGAATCTATTTGGGAAGGCAGAGGATTTGGGGATAAAATGTGAAGAATTCAACCTCAACTTAATTCTTAAAAATAGTACAAGACAAAGAGTATATGTAGAGACATTTCCCTTTTGGACATAGAGCTTATTTCCTACTTCTCAAAATTCGTGAATTTGGGCTGGGTTTAGTGACTGGCTTCCAAAGGATAAAATATGGAAAAGAAAGAAGAAAAAAACAAAACAAAACAAAACGAGTGACTTTACAGAAGAGGAGCTCGGTACACACCACCTGCTTCGGCAAGTGATGAAGGTCACCCTGGCCAGCGGTAAGTCACATGGATGTAATGCACCCCCTGACAGGGAGTGATGAGAAAGGCAATTCCGCTCTGTGGTAGTCTTTCCCAAAGCCCACAACCCCCGTCTCGATAGGAGGAAAACATCAGAAAATCTCAAACTGAGGACATTCTACAAAATACCTGACCAATACCCTTTAAAACTGTCAAGGTCATGGAAAGAAAAAACAACAACAACAAACACATAGGGAAAGACTGAGCAACGGTCTCAGACAGCCACCAAAGAGATATGGTGTGGCATTCTGGGTGGAATTCTGAAACAAACAAATAAACAAAAAAACATGACTGGAGAAACTGGCAAGCTCTGAATAAAATCTGGAGTGTAGTTCATATTATTATAGCAATGGTAATTTGACAAATAGGGTAAACTGGATGATGAAGGATGCACTCTCTGCTCTATCTTTGTAACTTGTATGTAAATCCAAAATGATTTCAATGTGGGTTTTTTTTAAGCCTATTTTAAACAAGTAGAAGTCAAGGGCAGATCCATGAGATAGTGCCTTGAAGAAAATAGCAAGTTTCAAATAGAGAGTTTCTATTTCTCCACTTCCTTAGCTTTCCCTTCTCTGCCCCCACCCAAGAAAATTTTTCCATTAATCCATTATTATACCACAATGGAACGTTCAATTTCACACTGTGTGTGACATTCCATGCCAACTAGAATAGTTAATGCAACTTTACATTTATGACTCTGCTTGGGTGTGAATTATTGTGTTTATGAAAATCTCCATATTAATGTCTGATTGTAAATCATTCTGCCGGCTCCTTTTATTAATAGCTCAATTCCCCTACTCACTGCTTCAAGCCATTCAAATTACTGCAACTGTACAAGAGAGGGGCTGATTCCTATTTGTTTTCCATCTATATCTAACCAACTCAGGCTTTTCGCTAAAGCCTTCATTCTCCGAACTGCTCAAGTGAGTTCAAGCCAGTTATTTTCCACTGGGCTTCCTTGTGGGTGAGCCTGGGCAGTTCTTGTCCTCTCTTCCTGTTTCCTAACCTTGAAAGAACAGCCCAGGGGAAGTGATTTGCGCATAGTTCTGGAGTCAGAGAGATCTGGGTTCAAATTCATGGTCATAGTCATTGACTCTCTCTGACCCCCATCTTTTCTTTTCCTTCTGCTTCTTTACTTTCTTTTTATAGTTGTCCAAAGGGGTTTCGGCCCAACCTATCAATTTCTGAGTACAGTGCATCTTGATCAATGTTACTCCTTCCATGGTCCTCCCTACACCCTCCCCCCCATCTCTCCCAGCCCTTCCCATCTCCTCAAGGCACCTGGCTCCATTTTCACAACCATACATTAAATATTATGATTGCATTCATCTACCCTTTCTCCATTTGACCCCCCATTTCTTTGCCTACTATGGGAATCCTAAGGTGTCTCATAGAGCGGTTATGAAAATTAAATGAACTTGTGTGTGTAACCTTTTCGGACAGTTCCTGGCTCTCAGGAAGCTGCCACTGGTCTTTGTGTTACCGTAGTTACACTAACAATAAGAGTAGTAATAATGGAGACAAGGTATTGGAAGCTGGCAGGTCGAGGGCGGTGCTTTTGTTTGTCACACATGACACGGGTGGTGGTAGATAATGTGAGCGTGACTTCACACCACTAATCTCTTGTTTTACCCATCTGGTTCTTGGCCAGATAAGACCATCATCACTCTATGGGTCCAAGTAGTCTCACCAGGAGGTGAGCTTTTTATTCTTTCTCCCATCCCAGCCCTTCCCCTGGGGGTCAAACTGTCCCCAACTGGAACTCCCAGAAGACTCTTCCAGAAAGAGTCAGCAGTAGTGTTCTTAGTGTTCTTCCTCCTCATGCCAGGCCTCAGACCAACACCCCTGCCCCAGCCCTCTCTCTGGCAGAAGGGGAAATATGAAATCTCAGCAAGCCAGGGTTTTCTTGATATTTCTGTAAATCATTAAAGTGGCCAATATTTTCCTTTGCTACACTTTTCTCACCTCACAATATTTTTCCCCCTGCAGTGAAATCCATTCCCCCAGCTTAGAAATGTGGGCACTTTATAGAAAATCTTTAGCTTGTACCAGCACAAATGGATGGGCCTGATTTCCTGTCTGCAGCTCATGGTTTTGCAAAAGCATTGCCAAAAACTATCGACCCACACATAAAAGCAAAAAAAAAAAAAAAAAAGTGTGTGCACGTTCCTGTGCACATTTATAAGCACACCCGAGTCCATGTACCAGGTGGCCTACCTCAGCCCGAATTCACAACCCAGCATGCATGGATGGAGAGAAGAGAACCAGACTGCACAATAGAGGGTCAGGGATCAGGGAAGGCCAGAGAGGTCCAGTATACCCCTTCGTCCTTGGGCCCTAATGCTGGAAATATCACCCACTATGTAATTTAAAAAACAAACATAAAACATATACTGGGGTCTACTTTGGGATTCATAAGTAGTGCCATAGATTGTCTTTTGGGTGAAGGTGAGAGGAAACTAACTGGCTTCCTGAATTGCCCAGTGCCTCCTCCCCTTGTCTCTAACCTTTCCCTCTGCTAGCCATCCCATTGAGGACTATGCCTCCATCATCACCAGGCCTGCAGGCTACGCCCAGGTACCTTCTGGCATGGTCCAACCCCCCCCCCCACCCCCAGCTGTACTCATGGAAGGCCTGTCTCTGTCCTCTTACCCCAGCTGAATTAACTGTTCGACTCAGACTCTCTACCTCTTGGCCTCTTGGTGGGTTGGGCCTCCTTCCCATTTCCCAACCCGGGCTCTAACTGAGGATGCCCCTGCTACACTCATCGGGCACCATGACAAACACCTACCAAGCCGGGGCAAACCCAAAGTCAGAACATCTGGGCCCAGGCAGGTCCTCTCTGTGAGAGGAAGGAAGAGGCCATCGTTCAATGCTGGGCTCAGTGACACTCCTCTCAGCACTGGATGCCACCGCCTAGCACCCCACCCACCGTGAGTCTTAGCCAGCCAGCACGCTCTCCCTTCCCGCCTGGTGTCAGCCTGGCCCTTGTCCTGTCACATCGCCCTCAGGTGAGGGGACAGTAGCTGTTTTCTCTTCCTTCCTCCTCAGATGTTCGGTTTGTTGAGAATTGTTTGCTCCCTGCCTCTGAGCTTGGCGGGCTGACTTGGCTCACCCGCTAATTAGCTGAGCCAGCTGGTGCGATGGTGAGGTGGTTTTCTTTTCTTCTTTTTTTTTCCTTCTTCTCTTTTTTCTTTTTTCTTCTGCGCTCCTTGGTGTGTTTCCTTTTTTAACCATGATCAATATCCTCTCGGGCTGAGCTCCTCACACTTTTCCCCATTGTTCTCCTGTTTGCATTGTGCTGGAGTCCTGGTGAAGGACCCAGAGCCTCAGAAGACACACTTTTCTCCGAGCTGGCGCTGAGCCTGCAGCCAGGGAGGTGCACAGCAGATGGAGCCCGACCTCCCTGCTCCCCACCCCCCACGCTTGTGGCTTGCAGGGATTTTTGGGTGGCTGTGGACCGTGCCCTGAGAAGCCCCCATGGGCACCGACTGTTGAGTAGAGCCAAGAGGCCCTGTGATTGCAGAGACCCATGCAGAGAAATCACTTAGCCCTATTGGGTCTCTGCTTCCTTGTTTGTAAAAAGAAGGGTGTCTGTTTCCCTGGCTCTCAAAGGTGTCTAAGGGACAGGCTGAGTTTGGAGCCCTTTGGGTTCTACAGCTAGATAGACATGCCTGCTTTTGCCGGGTGGTTTGGGGGGACACTGGAACTAAATGGGGCCCAGAGAATGTCATTGTCCTCATGTGTGGTGGGTTCTCTGCTCATCTTCTAAGGAGACACAGATTCTTAGCTACATCCGCTCATCCCACCGGCACCCAGTGAAAGTGATGGAGCATTCAAGGATCAGGGTCCAGAGAAAATGTTTTTTACTAGTTCAAATATGGTTTAATTGACAATTCATCCTGGCACTTTGATTTTACTTTTCCTACTGCTTTCTTTG
The DNA here is from genome assembly GCF_024711535.1 of Dipodomys merriami. NCBI lineage: Eukaryota > Metazoa > Chordata > Mammalia > Rodentia > Heteromyidae > Dipodomys > Dipodomys merriami. Next base: position 18,080,532 of record NW_027204381.1, read on the forward strand.
GGTAAACAGTGTCTTCTGAAGATCTCTGATGGACTAGGTACTGGACAGACCTTCTTGTGTCCAGCTAATAATTAGTGTGTCTATACGCTGAGTGTGGCTACGGCTGAGTGTGTCACCCAGCTCTCGGGAGGCAGCGGCAGAGGCAGGAGTGCTATAGGTCCGCCGTGGCAAAAACCTTATCTCAAAACAAAACAAAAATCCTGCCTTCAAAACACAAAGACAAGCCGGGTGCTGGTGGCTCACGCCTGTAATCCTAGCTACTCAGGAGGCTGAGATCTGAGGATCGCGGTTCAAAGCCAGCCCGGGTAGGAGAGACCGTGAGACTCCTATCTCCAATAAACCACCAGAAAACCAGAAGTGGCGCTGTAGCTCAAGTGGTAGAGCGCTTGCCTTGAGCTGAAGAGCTGAGGGACAGCGCCCAGGCCCAGAGTTCAAGCCCCACGACCGACAAAAAACAAACAAACAAAAAGACACAAAGACAAAAAGCGGTCACCATAGCATCTCATTTTATTAAAAATGTACCTGGTAATTGTGCCCAGCACATTATATGGGGTGTTCTATTAATCCTTGTGATGTACTACTTTATCCCCATTTTACAAAACCCTAGAGAAGATAAAGGAATTGTTCTAGGTCACACAGTTGGAAATACAGAAGCCTGGAATCAAGCCCTGGGCCTCCTGGCCTCAGATCACTTTATCTCCTGCCTTCTCCTGCTTTTCCAGTTAAAATGTCCAGCAACCTGAATGCTAAGACGTTCACCTCAGATGGAAATGGAAGTGACCGGGTGATGCCAGCTTCACAGCCAAGTCCACGCTTCCAGCCCTGACTTCAGGGCCCCAGAAAGCGCACACACACACACACACACACACACACACACACACACACACACACACACACACACACACACACACACACACACACACACACACACACACACACACACACACACACACACACACACACACACACACACACACACACACACACACACACACACACACACACACACACACACACCTTCAAGTTTCTTTTTATCCTGTCACAAAATTACCATGAAAATTAAGTAAAGTAGAATGATGGTCATGCAAACGCTTTGCAAACCACAGAACCCTCTAGGAAGATTGAGTAGAGAGCTCTGTTCAGTTGCTGGTCAAGACAGAGAATTCAGAGCTTCCCTTTTGCATGGAGAGAGGGCCTTTGCCTCCCCCTGCAATGCCTGCATTTCCCCTGTGTGCTCAGCCGCTTGGCAGGGTTCTCTGCAGCAGTCGGCAGCTGCTGGGCTCCCAGCCTCCCTCTGGACACAGCGGGGGGGGGGGGGGGGGGGGGCCAGAACGGCTGAGTCAGCTGCTTTGCCCCCCCTCTCAGGGCTCCCTTAAACCTGTTACTGAAATTGGCTCCATGGTACCCGCAGGTTTGCTTGCCATCTAGAGTCCCCTGGGGTGGCCCCATGAATCACATTTGCTCTCTCTTCCTTCTCTGGTTGGCTCTGAGGACAGCAGGCAGGTGTGTGGAGCCTGTGTGTGTGTGTGTGTGTGTGTGTGTGTGTGTGTGTGTGTGTGTGTGTGTGTGTAGTGGGGTGGGGGGAGGAGAGTGTACCTGTCCTCTGGGAGCAGCTAGGGACTAAGTTCCCCGGCAATAAAGTGAGTTCCTTTGTTTCTTTCCTGATAACCATAATCCATCCCATTTCTTCCAAAGAAATGACAGGGCCCTGGGGTGAAGCATCTTCATGGCTGGGAGAAATCTGCTATTTTAGGCCTTTCTCTAACACAGAGCAAGATCTCAGAGCTGTCCTACCGGCAGGCTTCTCTGCTACTAAAAACACCCCCTTTGAGATGGTTCCCTGGTTCCCACCCAATCTAGGCAGACGTCAGAGCCAGAAACACCGTGCGTTGCTCTGCAGCAGGGTCAGCCGGCTCTTGGAAGAAGGGGCACAGCAAAGCCTTTCCAGTGTCTCCATTCCCACCCCCCAGAGGAGCTGCTCAGGGGGCCGGGGCCGGGTAAACGCAGCCCAAAGCAGCCCCCACCGCAGCACAACCTGCCTTTCAAGTCTCACGTTTTATCTTAGGAATTCATGGGCACTTTTGTGTCCCATTCCACAAGGTATGGCTGTTGGTTTTAATATAAGCATTTTAACCAGTCTTCAAGTAAAAATGGACGCCCCAGGAAGATACAACTTGTTTATTCTAGGCCTTTATACCACTTAGCTTGCATGATATACCCTCAGGGTTACGAGTACACTAGTTGGAGAAGCATATACAATAAGAACAACAACAAAAAAAGTCTGAGTCTTCCATGTTTCCCCTTCCCAGGCTTTTGCTTTGTAAGTACGTGTGTGTGTGTGTGTGTGTGTGTGTGTGTGTGTGTGTGTGTGTGTGTGTGTGTGTGTGTGTGTGCGTGCATGCATGCGCACATGTGCTGTGGCCTTGCATTCTAGCTTGACTTTTTCACTCAAGGCTGGTGCTCTACCACCTGAGCCACAGCTCCACTTCTGGATTTTTTGCTGGTTAATCACAGATAAGAGTCTTTCAGCTTTGTCTGCCCAGCCTGGCTTCAAACTGTAGTCTTGTCTCTCGGCCACCTGAGTAGCTAGAATTACAGGTGTGAGCCACTCCATCAGCACCTGGTTGTACACATGTCTTTTGTGCTGAACTGAAGAGAGCTGGAAGCTCCAAAATGTTTGCAAAATGAATCCTTGTCCTTTCTGCCTTTGCTCAGCATTATTGCCCAGAATCAAATCCTAATCAGACACAGAAAGGTTTTTTTTCATAGTCCCTAACCTTCTCTGATCCCTATGATGGTAACAGTCCCCACGTCATTACTATGTATCTGTCATGAGATTTACCTAAATGACACCTGCATATCATTTATATGTATTTGCATATCACCTGGGAAGGGTGAAAGGAAACTGCCTTATGAGGAAGAAAGATCTTCATGGACAGGACCCTAAAAAAGTTAGGGTGAGAAGAACCACAGTACTGACTCCAGTCCTAGTTGTCCCCAGGGGAGGGCCAATTAAGGAGAACACGGACACCATTATTGAGTAGACCAAAGAAAGGAAGTCTAGGGACTTCAGCAAGCAGAAGTGGGGAGAACAGATCTGTCTGAGAGGCAGACTTTGGGATGACCAAGGGGATTCCATCTTAATGCTGCAAATAGAGAAAAGTCCCCAAAGGATAGGCAGCCCTTCTTAGAACAACCTGGAAGCATCTCCTTGGTGGGAAAGCAGAGCTCTGGCCCGGATGATATGGTGCAGTCACCCGTATAGCCTCTTTGCTTTCCCACTCCCCACCGTGGTCCCTCCCAGGTGTAGCTATTGGTGAGATAAATTATGGGAGAGTCAAAGGCATAAAACCTGATAATCATATTTTGTGGAATTTCTTAGACGGAAGAAACATCCAGCCCTGTGATTTTGCTTGAGACAACAAAGCCAAACCCTTATCATACAAGCAACCTGGGAAGCCAAGTGTGAGAGAGTTGTAAACACCTCACAGCTCAGAAGACAGACAGCCCCGTATGGAGACACATTTGAAAGGGGGTGGTGGGGTTGGGAGGAGAGGGGGACGCCTGCCAAGTCACAGCGCTCTGATTTGCAGGGAGCAGAGCGTGGATATTTCAAATCATTTCCTTTTCGTTAGTACCTAATCTCCCAGCTGTTCGCTGAGCATTGGCTCAAATACTGGGTAACAGTCGGCCTCAAATGTAAAAGCCACGGGGCTCCTCGAAATTATGTTGTCTTGTTACATCGGTGTGTCATGTCAACCCAAACTCCTCTAAGGCTTCTGGGATAACAGAATTTTTGTCTGATGATAACTTTAAAGGAAAATGAGCCTTTTTTTTTAAAAAAAAAATTGAGGTCTCTTTAAAATTAAAGATAGATTGGGTTCTGGTTTTATCAGGAGCTCATGTCATAGCTACTGTCCCTGATCCCTCCTACACCTCTCAGGCTGTGGGGTCTGAAGTGAGGGAATCAGTGAGCATCAGGGAAGAGTAATCGATGTCTAGCACAGAGTCCCAGGTGCTGCTTTGTCCCATCCACGGTCATGGACTCCTTGGCTCTGAATCGCTATACATGCCTGTTCATACCCATGTGCCTCTATTTTTTCCCCCAATGTGGAAACTGAGGGTCATGGGAGGGAAGAAACTTTCCCAAAGAGCCATGAAGTGTGGAACTAAATGATGGCTTCTAATGTCAAAACCTGGGCTATTGCCTCTCATTCCAACCACCTTGGCAAGAAGCTTGCAGGCATCCATCCATCCATTCATTCATTTATGTCATCTACACACATTGATGGGACATGTACTGGATGCCAGGTACTGGGAACAACATCAGGATGACTTGGACACAGGGTCCCTGCACTCCAAGATTGAAGAATCTCGTGGAACTCGGAGTCTAGTCTTGAAATATTTATTCAACAAATATTTAATATTTAGCAGAACAAACAGCTGGCCTGATGGAGCTCAATTCACCAGCAGTTGTTTTCCTGTCCCAGAGTTGTTATTGCGGTTGTTTTATGAGGGGGTGTCATCCCCATTACCCATGCTCAACAGGCAGGGCAACGCGAGGTGCACACGGAGTGGCCTCATCTCTGACTCATTAGGTCTGGAATGAGGCCCAGATGCTGTGTTTTCTTCGAAGCTCTACAGGTGAAATCATCTGAATGCCAGCCGCCGAAAAGCAAAGCCCGGAGGAGAATCACTCCTTTAGGGATGCAAGTGTGATTTTGCTTTTCTGATTTTTTAAAATCTTTGATTAGAGACCTAGAAAAATGGATGCAGAGGATTCACCTGGCTTAGGGCTTCTTGATTATTAGAGTAAACAGACCTTCAGTCTTAGGCTAGACAGTAGCTGGTGAATGTTGCAAATTTGCAACAAGTTTGCAGTGGAAAACTCCTGTTCTTGTTTGGAACTACCATTGCTGAACAGGCTGGAGATTTAGCTAAGCCGTTCTCCTGTCCCTGACCTTTTGAGAAACGTCCTCTAAAAGGCTTTACTCTCCATCTCCTATTGCTTCTGAAGATCTCACGGATGCTCCCTCCCAGCTTCCTCCTCTTGCCCTGTCTGCCCAGTGCTGCCTCGGCTTCACCTCTGGTGCCGGCTCTCCATTCCCTTGCTTGGTCTTTCTCAGTAACTAACCAGTTAGTTCCTCACCTGTAGGAGTCAGGGAGCTCCTCAGTCATCTTTACTATGCCTTCATTCCTGGAATCTCTGTTCTTCCATCCTCACTGAGCAACAAGGGACGAGAGAACTTTCTAATAAAGAATAATAAAGAAATGAGTAAATATACGTTCTTTCCTTCCGCACCCACACGTGCATTGAGGGGCTTAGGGCTACTGATTCACGCCCAGACTGTCTGCTTTCTTCTCTCCCTCCTCTTCTCCCTCCTTTTAACAACGGTTCTGCCACCTAGCACGGATGGCCCAAGCCTGTAATCCTCACTACTCAGAGGCTGAGATCTGAGAATCGTAGTTCAAAGCCAGCCCCAACAGGAAAGTCCTTGAGACTCTTATCTCTAAATAACCACCAAAAGTCCAGAAGGGAAGCTGTAGCTCAAGTAGCCGAGTACCAGCTTCGAGGCCCTGAGTTCAAGCCCCAGCATCAACACAAAAAGAACAAAAGAAATCCTACATATCATTTACTACAAAAACAAAACTATCTGGGGGAGGAAATAAAAAAGAGTTTAGGGAATTCAATTACATTTGCAGCCATTTTGTAGACAATCAAAGCAAAGTCTCCAAAGGGGAAATGCTCAGCCTCAAGTAGAACCCCATCAGGAACAAGAGTGCTCTTTCCAACTAGAAAGTGAGAAACTTCCCCCCCACACGCCCCGCCCAACACCCTCTTTCTGAACAGACGGCCAGGGCCTCCAGCTCCCTTTTCACACCACTCAGCTAGAGTAGCAGGACAACTTGTGCAGTGGAATCAAGCTGCAGACAATTTCCAGAGTGGGTCAGGCCTGCGGTGCAGCCAGGCGGCCGACAGGATGTCAGCCGGCTAGCCAGGGGGTCATTAACATTCAGGAAAGATGACAAGTCCCGGCACCCTGTCTTCTGCCATGCACCACACATCATGTTTCCAGACAGGAGTAGCCCTGGCTGGAGAAGGAAGTCAAAGACACAGCCATGCCTGAAGCTGCAGGTTAATAGTAGACGAATTACACACTTGGAAAACAGTTTTCCCCTCCTGACGCATTATCTGGACCATTTCAGAGCCCTTTGTCTGGGGCTAAGCTGGCTGTGGGTGATACTAGGCTGGCAGGGAAACTTGCTGAAAAGATGTATTTTCTGACAGGGAGAAGGTCACCCCGGCGGAGGCCAATACAATGTGCTGCGGAGGGGTTGGAATTTCCCAGATCCCCGATCGATGTGGTCTCAGGGCGTTACTCAAGCATTGGGATTAGAGCTCTGGCCAAGAAGATGCTCTTCAAATTGGCCGACAAGTCACCCGCCATGACAAAGTCACTCCATCACTTACCTTCTGGTCCTTTAGTGCTTAGAGCTGGCCCCCTGGGGTCAGGAAAATATTGACTAGGGAGTTCCACAGGTAGAAAGATAAGGGTGCTGGGGGAGGAGTCCCATCCCCCCCCCAGACTCCCCAAAAAGCAGTGAATAGGAAGTAGGATTAATGCTACTACTAATAGATACTTTGGCTCATTCAACACAGCTTTGGAACTTGCAAGTTGTGTTATCTTTTGGACATACCTTCAGGAAATAGCATCCCTTTGTCAAGACTCCTACAGGTGTGCAGGTATAATAAGCAGGGTGGCAGGTAGCTTACAGCCGCGGCCCTCCCCGCCCCCCAGCAAATCATACTAGAGGATCAGGACAACCAATCCAAAGCTAAGATCAGAGGCTAGTCCTCAGCATCAGACCAGCCTTGATAGATGGAGTCTGTCTTCTCCGTCCTATCTGCTCTGATCTCCAAGCTTCTCCTGAAATGGAACCCCAAGGTTGGATGGCAGAGGAACTGGGCTAAGTGCTGTGTAAGACTTCTTGGTTGCAAATGCTACAAACCCAGGCTTTTGATGGCATGGATGAAATGCTCGGCCTGTACTCTGAGAGACCTGGGATTGTCCAACTCATCCAATACACCTGGGAACAGAGGATGCCTGGCTCCATCCAGGGCTCCCATGACCACAAACAGTGGGCTACAGGTCAAAAGTGTATGATTTTAATATCACTTTTTCCTCTTTTTAAAATGTTATCTTTAAATAGTTATACGAAGGAGTTGCCAGTGAACAAAGCAGCTTGTGAACACAGCGTATCTTAATCAATGTCACCGCTTTCAACCTTCTCACCCATCCCTCCCCTCCTCTCTCCTTCCCACACTGTTCTTAATTTCATAGGGTATCCACTGGATTCTTGGCTGCCTTTCCCTCCCCTCTTCTCCTCTTCCTTGGTCCCCCTGGCTCTAAGTCTCTAAGCAAGAACCATGGATTCCACGTTGCCTACCAAAGTGAATTCCACGGTCTTGATGGATGCAGGCTGCTTTGTCATATCTCATCTCTCCTTTCCAGCCCCCCATTTAGATCCAGCTCTCTAGTTTCCATCCACCTTTTTCTTTCTTGGCCTCTCCAGCTCCAGAGTTCTCTACTTTCCTTCAAGGCTTCTGTCTTGAATTCATCGCATCATTCTTCCTCTGGCAACAAGAGAAGCACAGACTTCACCGTGTATCCAGGCACCCTTCCATTCTGCTATTACCTTCTGTGTCATAAGGGAAGAACTATGCTTCTTGGGTTTTGAATGTCACAACACCATCATAGTATGGGATGTCCTACCTGGGAGAGCCTTTAGACCCATCCCTTCGAGGGCAAGATCTTTTCTTTTAATGAAGTAGCATGCAAAACTACAAAAGGTCAATTACATTTTTTTAAAATGTGGGAGTTTGTCAAGGTAGAAGGCTCCTAGCTCTACCCATTTCCTCCATAGCCCCTGAGAGGGAGGCTATGACAAATCCACCGAGTCCAGTTGGAAATCAATGGCTCTAGTCCAAACTCCTGGAAGTCAGGTGATGACTGAATCACATAGCTTGCAGCTCTCACCTGCCAACTTGGCACATCTCCCTGTCTTCCCTGTCCTTCATTGTCGCCGTCATCACCTCCTCCACTCTTCCTTCCTGACGATCTTTAAGAAACATTGATAAGCCAGCTTCCCTTTGTGGCTATGGGTAGAGCATGCTGTGGTGTCTCTTCAAGACTCTTCAAGAGCCAGGAAGGAGGCAGAAATGATGTAGTAGTTAAGAAGAGGTCAGGATTGAGAGGCTGGAGAGCTGAGCTGGCTCCCAGAATAGCTACTGTTTAATTATTGCACGCATGCTCCAGCTAGGTCTCTTGCTTTCCCCCATTTGCTGGGTCTCTCACTTTCCCTCATTTGCATAGTGGGAGGAGCACCATTCATTCCAGGGATTTATCTTGAGAGTCATCCAGGTAGGTGGCATCCTAGGAAATAGTGCTGTGGCCTATTCATAGTTGTAGGGGGGAGCGGAGGGGGAGGAAACAAGAGACATGAAAATGCATTCCACTGGAATAGGAGGTCAAGGGGAAGCTGGTCTAAGGAGTGTGTGCTTTACCTGAGCAAAGATAGCATCCCATCCAACTAAAGTCTTTTTTTCCCTTCTTTTTCCCTCTGCATTAATGTCACCTTCTTTGGCTGCTTCTGTGGCCTTAGCTGAGAAATAAATAAATAAACACGAGAGAGGGTGAGAGGTTGGAAAAGGGATGTAGCAAAAGACAAAGAAAGAGAGAGAAGGAGATTGATTTCCGGGCAGAATTTATATCTTTTTGGCTCTTTCAAAGGTAAATGAATAGATTGTTGTTGTTGTTGTTTTTTTAAGTCTGCCGCTGAGAGTGTGCTTGTGCCTCTGTTATGTATAGACCCTTTTAAAGCCTTCTGGAAGCAATCCCTAACATTTTCTATAGGTGCAGACAGATAATTGAATGCTTTCAAAGACCACTGTGCGGCAGGGAAAGTTCAATTTTGCTGTGTGCCGGCACGGGCATTGACTGTGCATGCTATGTGTGTTTTCCCGAGGAACTTGAATTTCTTTCTTTTTCTTCTTTTTGCTTTTCTTTCCACTCCTGCCCCTTCACCCCTTGTCCCCCCCATCTCTGATGAAGTACTTAGGCAGAGGACAAGAAACAATATAGAATTGCCCCCAAAGTCACACCAAATAAACACAGCAAAGGATCCCAGCCATTTCTCTGGCTGTGAATAAAGAGCACTGGCTCTTTGCTCTGGGGCCTGATAGATATGGTGTGTGGGGGGGGGGAGCTTTTTTTTCTGGGCTATTATTAGAGTTGGCATGGCAGAAGCCAAGGCAGCTCTGGGCGATGGGGGGTTCTTGTTTCAATTTGTTGCCTGTGCAGGCAGAACAAAGTGACCTGGGGAGAGAGGGACGGGGCATTTCTTCCTGCTGTTGTTTCTCCATATGACAGCCAACTTACTTGTGTATGAGTCTGTGTGTGTGTGTGTGTGTGTGTGTGTATGGGTGCGTGCATGTATGCATGCAGAGCCAAGACCTGAGTAGAACAACAATGAGCTGAATCTCGGCAATACTAGATTTGTGCCAAGGCGACATGCATGGTTGGAGGGTGGGGGTAAGAAGGTGAAGAAAGCCCCCTCCCTCCTCCAGAGTCACAGCAAATTCAGCTGACATTGGCCACCGCTCGATACCAACAACCCCTACTGTAGTTCTTCCAATTACCCTTTCAAATATGATCTGTCGCATTTGATAGAAAAAGAAACCAAGGCTCTGAGATATTGAGTGAACTACCCAAAGTCTAGTTCCGCTGGCTCTGATTTCAGCACGGTTTGGCGTGTCTCGCTAGCTTGTGACATAGAAGAGAGAGAGTTCCTTCCAACGTCAGATCTCAGGCACCCAAAAAAGCAGAGGCAGGTGGCAGGCATGGTACCTTTCTTGGAGGGTTGGAGAAGGAGAATTCCCAGTCCTGTCCACTTCACCACTGTGTCTCTCACACTCATCTAGTTCAGGGTCTAAACTAAGAGCTCTAGGCCCAGCATCACCGGTCTTGATGTGCTATGTTTTAGAAACTTACCTTGCCCGATTTATGGTTGATAAAGACATCGGTTGTTTTGAATATGAGCCAAGTAACAATAAGGTTGCCAATCACTCATCTCTGACTCACACGCGTTTCCACTGCATCTATGCTGCGTGGAACGTAACCTTATTAGACATTCCCCAGTTATTTCCCAAAGAGCGTGCATCCTCCACGCCCCGTGGCACAGGTTTAGTGGATCAGTCTCTGGACACCTATGGAGAGCAGGTGCTGCATAGGCGTGGGGAGTGAGGGAGGGGCCTGCACATCTGTAGCCTGCATTGTTAATAGGATAAATCGCCTACATCTGGTAAACGTCTAGCAAGAGAACCTGTGGCAGCTCCAGGCTCGGCTTCCCCAAGACCAGTCCAAGGAAGGAGAGGACAGTGGCTATGGGGAAATCTCATAGAAGCTTTGGAGCCCCCTGCCAAGGCAGAGCCTATAGGCCCTTCCCTGGTCAGAAGCCTCTTATAGGGAGCAGCCAGACCCTGGCAGGGCCGACAGGAGGTGAATAAATGGGCAAGTCTCAGCATGAGCCACACTTTAAAGAAGGTTGAGATGCCACCTGGGATGCCATTCACCAGGGTAGCTTGTAAAGAGGAGGTATAAATCCCTAGCCAGCCAGGCTCTGAGAGGAGGAACCAGATATGGTGGGAGCTCAGAGGGCTACCGCTGGCTGGGCTACAGCAGCATTATAAGGAGTTCATTGGGAGGAATTCCAGAGGTGAGTTTTACAGTGAAGGACCCTCCTCTTAGCAGATAGGCAACCCTGTCTAATCACTGCTTCCCACTTCTCTTGCTGGAGTTAGAATCTTTTCAAAGTGGTGACTTAACATCAGTACTGCCATTTTAAGGGTAGCCGCCATCTTACAAGAAGCTATTTTTTGTTTGCCTAGTAGCTGGAAGCATGGCTCACGTGCTAAAGCCCAGCTGAGTAAGGTTTTTTCCTTGTTTTTAATTTTCTTTGACAAGTTCCTGCTTTAGCCAGGTGTCCTGGTTTGGGTTGTTTGCTTGGGTAAACTTTTAGCCTCTTTCAAACTAGCCAATGGCTCAAGAGGTGAGCCTGAGTTTTGACCAATCAGAAAAAAGGGCAGTAACTCATTAGGGATAAAACCTGGCTGGACTGCCCACCCAGCACTTGCTCACCTGGCTTTCACTCAGGAGCACATCCTTCTGCAGAAATGAGTGGTGCCAGGTCCTTAGGGAGCCTGGGGACAGCCTAGGACCCAGCGACATTTCCAGAGCTCTCAGAGGTAGGGAGGGAGGACTCTACTTTGCCCTTTTTCTCTCCAGCCTGAATCTTGCCACTCCTGAAGGTCTTTTGGGGTATGTGTGTGTATATGTGTGGTGTGTGTGTTACTCAAATGATTTTCTTTACTTTCTGATTGGAAGTGGAAGATGTCCAAGTGGGTTGGAAGTGTACATCCTCCCCACGCTGAACTTTGTGTGGCACTACCCCCAGCCCCCTACCTCCAGGTGTCCTGAGGCTCAGAGGGGCAGGAATCTGGGAAGTCAACAGGAACAGAATGCGGGAGAGGGAACAGCAGAGCGCATGAGTGAATGAGGGAATTTTTTTTTTATGAGTGAAATTTTGCTCACAAGCTTTTTTAATAACGTTATTCATCTTTCTGTCAAAGTCGTCACATTAATGTAGCAGGGAGAGATTTAGAGGAGATGAATTAAGACTTAAATACACAAAATGACTTGGGGAATATTTAAATACAATACATTTTTATTTTGGTGCCACATCCTTTGTCACCGGTGTTGCTTGTGACTCTTGCCACACTCCTGCAACCTGGGAATCAGCACCCCGCTCCCCTCTCTCCTTTTCCCAGCCCTTCCTGTACCCAGAATTGTCTGTGCATATAGAATGTATGAATTAGTACAATCTCAACAGAGCACTTTAACTGTAGCCCAAGAGTCAGGGGACCAGGTGTCTGCTCAGACTTAAACGAGCCATGTTTCCATTAAGGACTGAAGTTTACCCCTGGGAAAACAAGGTGAGTCCCCTCTGACTTTTAAAGGATGCAGAGATTTCTTCCTCAGGGACAGTAGCAGAGGCACAAAGGGAACCTAGGATGCAGAGTTCCACATTTTCTCCCCTCCTCCGCCACGCCTGCGGCTGTCTGCCTGCACAAGTGGTCAGTCATACTACTTTGCTTGACGGAAGAAGGCACTTTGGCTTCAAAACAAGAAATGCCATCTTCTCCCCAACCACCCCCCCCCCGTCTCTACTACATTCTTTCCTTCCTTCAATGAATATTTGTTGAGTCTCTTCTCTGGGCCAAATGTGGCACTAAACATCCAGAATGTGTTAAAGGGCAAATCTCCCATGGTTCCCCTCCACCTCTCACATTTCCCTGCTGGTAGAATTTAGTGAAGGGTGAAGCTAGAGAGATCTTCCCAGTAGAGGTGGGGTTCCAAGGCCATCTTCCTCTCTTTTTTGCTGTACTCAACGGAGCCAGTGATTCCCGCAGAAGTAGGGAGACAGCTTTGGCTAGAGAGAGGTTGAAGGGAGGATATCAGCACTGATGTGAAAATTAGAGGCAAGGAGGAGAGTCTAGACTTCAGCATCTGCTAGGTCCATCTCTTCACTGTCTGCCAGGGCTTGAGCCTGGAGCTGGAAACCTGGGAAAATAGCCTTCTCCTATGCCTTTGCTTTTCATCATTCCCTGTGTGAGCTAAGGCTTAGTGTCTGGAGAAGAGAAAAGGAGAGAATGTCTGCCTAGCAAGGGTAAAGCAACAAGTTCAAGCCCTAGGACTGCCGAGGGGCTGGGGGAGAATGGGGATTGCCAGGGCACACCCATCTACCTTTGAAATGATCTCTGTGTCACCTGTGGTCATGCCTCTCCCTGTACTCCCACAGCAGATGAGGCCAACCTCATTACTGGTCATGTGACTGAGCTCCAGACAGATGGCAGCCAACAACCTGGTGACAGGAGTGGCTATTGGGGGCCATCTCAAGCTGCAGGCAGACAATCTATGGGAAAGAATTTTGTAAAATATTTGTTGACACTGAAGCTATTATGATATTGTTGGTGGTAGTAACAGGATGACAACCTAACTGCTCTCAGAAAATTGACAGTCGGAATGATCTTCAAAGACTGCAGCTCCCTTGAATCTCAGCCCTCTTACAGAGACATCTGCGCCGAGTTCCAGAAACACTTCCCTGTCACACAAGCCCACCCGAACAGGTAGATTACCTACCTGAAGGCCCAAAGCTCAATGGTTATTGTGCTCTTGGTCCTACTAATAAAATGTCTGGGAATAATTGTAATACCCAATTACACCTTTCTACCGCTAGCTTATGGGTCCTTTAGCAGATTGGATCCTAGATGCTACCTGGACACAGATCAAGCTTATCCAACCACCAAAGTTGGTGCTGTGCTGAGAGCCCTAGGAAAGACTCAAAACAATGGAGGTTGAAAGAGTGACCTGTCCCTACATGGACTTTGTGTCCTCGGCAAACCTCTTTTCGATTTCAACATTTTATATCATGATTACCATGGTCTGAACGTTTGGGGTCCCTCCAAAGTGGCCATGTTAGCAGGTATATGTAGTCTTTGCAGATAGTGTATGAGGCAGGGTTCTGATGATGGGCATTGTGAAAGAGACCCCAGGGAGCTACCCACTTCTGCCACGGGAGAAGGTGCCATCTCTAAACCATGGAATGGTCCTTCACCAGACACTGAATAGGCTGCTCTTGTTTATAAGCCATACACACAATGATATTTTGTTATGGCTGCCCAAATGGACCGGGTAAACAAAAGTACTCATTATACTGTCAGGAGACACAAATAATGTAATCAGTGGAGACTCCCGGGTCTTAGGGCATAGAGAAAACTAAGTCAAAGAAGTTGGAATGAGAGTTGAAGGGGAGAGGTAGTGGGAGCTGATGTCTCGACAGGTGGATGCCAGAGAATGGACAACTCTGCACCTTGTCTAGACCTGCTCAGTCACTAATGAGAGAAAACCCAGCAAGAATCCCAGCCACACCACTGGTCAAATCCTAATAGGTAGATCCTGTTTAAAAAATCAGCCACATTCTTCCATGGACTCATTAAAGTAAACAACCCCCTCTTATTTATCAATGCTATTCACCCCAAGTGAAGATGACAACAATCAATTAAATAAACAAATCAAGTTTAAAAAAGCTTAACTCAAGGCAGGCGTGATTAATTTCCTCCTCATTGATTGGCATGAACTATATTAGCCAGCTTTGCTATGGTAACAAACACCCTCCCCAACCCGCTAAAATCTTAGTGGCTTTATAACCAGAAGCATTTATTTCCCCTTCAGACTGTGTGCTGGCAGCTGGGGATATGCTCAGAGAGTCCTCTCATTTGGGAACTTAAGCTCAAAGTGCAGCCTAATTTGGGGATCTGACAATAGAATGAACCAAACAAGAGAAGAGGCCAAGTACGTCATGTTTCTTACAACTTCTGAACTGGCTCACATTCCATTGGTCCAAGCATGTCACATGGTCCAACTCACAAAGGGAAGATAGCACACAGAGGCTGGTGTGGGGACATGGAAAATACTCTTATTTTCTCAAGGTCATTGAAAGTCACAGGGAAAACAGCATGTGTGTGTAATGGGGGTGAAGGAAGTATGTATAATGAGAATACTACCCACCCAATCACTTATGCTCTGGTCCACCCTTTTTTCCACACACACACACACCCCTCTGCATTGATTTACGGAGCATTCTCATGGAGAAATCACAGTTGTATTATCTTCAAGTACAGTCAATGGGAGATGATTTGCTGATGGGCCACATCTCTAGGGTCTTCTGAGTAGCTGGTACCCCCCACCCCCCAATTCAGATACTCTGTGCTTCCCTCTTTTCTTACTGGCTTCAAACCTGCTCTACTCACCAAGGCTTCCTTCCTTCTATTGGGCTCACTGAGGTGACCTTACCTATGACCTAAGGCCTCCAATGACCTTATCATTGAGTGATGCGAATGAGCTAAAGCTGAGCCCTCCTCTGCCCTGAGGGCCCCTAGGCTCTGGGGCAAGGCCACTGGCTCCCGTCCAGTCATCCCTCTAGATCGGTGACTGCAAAACAGCATTTCTGCTTCAGGTAATGCAGCTGCTCCTCTCTGAATAATGCATGCTGTACATCACACCGGACCAAGGACAAGTGGTTTGGAAATTGGGGAGCTTTCATTGGATTTCATTATTTTGCTTTTAGACCCAACCATTTGCTCTTGTCAGGCATTTCAAAGAGGACAAGACAACGACAAGGTGTTCTGAGACAAGCCAGGAAGGTCAGGCCGGATGGCTGATGGGACTGCAGCAGCAAGAGCCATGTAGGGACAATCCTCTCCCCGGGCACAAGGGGCCAAAGAGGCACCCCAGCCATGGGTGCTCTGTGGATGTCCATAACTATGTAAATAAACCACAGTTCCAGAGTAGACAGATTTGTGGGGCATTCTTAACGGAGGATGGAGACTCACATGTTGCTTTGGTGTGAGAACAGGACAGCTGGACACGCGGTGAGCTGCGAGGTCAGGATCTGAAACAAATCAGAGCCCAAAGTGAAGGACCATCCTGGAGAGCAACTTGGCCTTCAATGAGGGAAATGTGACTCCAGCAAGCACATACAAGCAAGCCACAGAATTAGCCCAACTAGATAGAGATGGATATTTCCTTCTTAGCGTTTGGCTCCTTCCTGATTGAGGCTTTCTGTAGGGTCTACCTATGAGATCCCCAATTGCAGCATGGTTAATCCCACTTCAAAGATGACAGACTTATCTATACCCCAGCCCCCTCCCACTGCCCACACATGCTGAGCCCTCTCTTGGATCTTCTTCTCACACTTGGGAAGACCACACATGGTCTTCTTCAGCTCTGCCTTTGCTCATCTTCACAACTCCCCACCCAGAATCCTCTTCTGTCCCTTTCAGCCATCAGAGAGGAACATCAGCAAGTGTCCTCCAGCCATTAAGAACACTTAGGCCCACATCGATCTCTCCTTCTCTTGATTCCTACAATTACCTCTACTAACAGCCATTCATTGTATATTATTATTAATAAAAATAATAACACACAATTTCAAAGCATTATCTCCTTGATCATTACACTGTTCAACGTGATAAGGGTACTCAAAGATGCCACCCAGAGGCCAGTCTGGAGAAAAAGGGGAGGCTGAAGAGAGGTTAGCCTTGGGTTCTACACCTCTGATTGCAGCCCTTTGGCTCTGATCTATTAGAGTTCTTCCTGTTTTGTTTCATTTTGTTTTTCTGTTTAAAAGGATTGCTCTATAGCAATCACTAGAAATCACTGCATGTTTAAAAAAATTATCCTCCTGAGAAATTTGTGGGCATGTAAGACTGCAGATTGTCACCCACGTTTTAGAGTTGGGGGGAGGGCAGGGCGGGGCTCAAGGCTCAGAGAGAGAACTCTCATTAAGGGAGAGTGGAGAATCAGCCTGTCTGTCTGAGTTGCAATCCAACGGACTTACAATTTGCTCTCGGGTATGGCTTATTTCTAACTTCCTTGCCCCTGTCTAGTAGAAGCAGACCTGCTTTTGTAACAGCTATTTAACCTATTTCCCACTTGGAGAACATTTGTGGGCGCACAGTAACCTCATACCTAGACCTGGTAGAAGGTTTGGAGTTTGGCTTTGCTGGGGACACAAGGCCTGCCCTTGCCTTTTGGAGCCTTTCTGAGGCTGCGCATGCTCAGGGGCTGGGTGACCTAGAGGTTGTGCTAAGTATCTGGATGTTTTATATAATTGAAGAGATACTTTCTGGATCCCTTTTTCCTGCTGTTGACGTTTGAAATCTTATTTTCAGTCCCAAGGATGGGGGCACCCTATTCATACTGTTACTCACTGTTTGGAAGAGCAGCAGTTAGCTCATGAAGACTAGTCTGTGTGTTGTGGTAATATTGCTGCTGACCTCCAGCCTCCCAGATAGCCTCCATCTCTACTTTGGTGACCATCCTTCCTCTGTTTCAGGAAGATGGAAAGACCAGGTGTTCTTGACCATCTTGGCCAGTCTATGGGGACCTCCAAGAAGAGGCAAGCAAGAGACCAGCTTCAGGTAGAAGGAGCAGAAGCCGTGTGCTGACTTGCAAAAGAGAAGGGGGAAAAAAAGAAAGAAAGAAAAATCAAGGTAAAATCGTTTCCAAATTGAATGTTTTTCACTATTTTCGGCATGGTGTCTGCACTGCTCCGAGACTATTCTCTCTTGGGGGTTTCAGAAAAGCTGTAAATAGAATGAATTGCTTTTAGGTACATACTCTGGTAGTTCGCCTCTCAAGAAAATATATGCTAATGCATGTAGACTATCATTATTGGGAAGACCTATGTACAGACTCTTTTATGTCTATGAAGAGCAGATTTCTGATTGCTAGCATTTTGCCAAAGCCTCTGTCATGCGTGGGCTGAATATCTAGAAGAAAGAGGAGGATTCAGCCACAGCTACATGCTGTGGCTCTCCTAGGCCAGAGTTGGAGGGAGGTCTTGGTTTGCTGGAAAAGTTGCTTATGAAACCTGAAGCAGAAAAAGCCTATCTTTGTCTAAGGACCCAAATAAAAGCTGAACCAGTCCAGACTCATCTGCCATCCTGGGCTGTTAGGAGGCTTATCTGGTCCAGCAGGGTGTCATGCCACATCTGGCCAGAGGGGGCAGCACCCCACTGGCTTCCCTTCGGACAAGTCCAGAGTGTTTTTCATGGGATCTGCTGTGTCTTCTGTTAATGGAAACAAACAAAGCTAGGCAGAAGGTCGTTAAAAGTTCTTAATTTGGGGGTGAACACAGCCAACAAATGAGATATCAAGCTGGCAGGCACACATGCAGACCCTTGGTGTGGTGGGCAGCTCCTTTCAGGACTTGTAATTACTTGAATGCGCTCTGCACACAGCCAGAATGGAACGAAATTCCACTGGGTTTTATCTGCTTTCAAATGCAACCAAGTGGGGAAGGTGAACATTGTGAGGAAGGAGAAGGCTCTGAAGAAAATCTGAGGCTCCCAGTGGCTGGTGTTTGGTGGATGATGACTTGAAGAAGCCTTCTCCATCCTCCTGGTCTCCTAGAGAAGCTGGAGATGGGTCTCAGACTCCAGCCACTGGCGATGGATACCCTCCTGGTCAATGCCGTAAACAGGGTGTCAGCCTTAGATATCGACTTGTATCCAAGCTTCAGAGATTCTAGGACCTTTTGAGTTTCAACCTGAGCCTTTGGCAACCAGACTGGGGAGCTAAAACATAGGTGATAGAAATACCACAGCTCCACCTGAAGAGGTGACAGTTTCTCGCCTCTGGCTGGTTATTACCAAGTAGAACGTGTGGTCAAATCTCTCTCTATGATAGTAAAAAGAAACTCAAAATCGATGTGTTTTTTATTTATTTACTTTTATTGATTGTTTTTATTTTGTCAGCCATGGGGCTTGAACTCAGGACCTAGACATGGTCCCTGAGCTTTTTTGCTCAAGGCTGACACTCTACCACTTAGAGTCACAGCGCCATTTCCACTTTTCTGGTGGTTATTTGGAGCTAAGAGTCTCACAGACTTTCCTGCCCAGGCTTGGCTTTAGACTGCAAACCTCAAATCTCAGCCTTCTGCATTGCTAGGATTATAGACTTGAGCTAGCAGATGCCCAACGCTCTGTGTGTGTGTGTGTGTGTGTGTGTGTGTATGTGTGTTTGTGTGTGTGTGTGTGTGTGTGTGTGTGTGTAATATAGTCTCCTGATTTTCATGCTAATAATTTTTTTAATATTCTCTGGGTGTCTGTGGTGACTCATGCCTGTAATCCTAGATACCCAGAGATCTGAGGATTGCTGGCTCAAAGCCAACCCAGGTTTGCAGGAAACTGGAAGTGGTGCTGTGACTCAAAGTGGTAGAGCACTAGCCTTGAGCATCCTGGCTGAGTTCAAGCCCCATGATGGACAAAAATCAATCAATAAACACATTCTCAGTAGGTCAAACAAAACAATTCCAAGAGATTGTATATCTTGTACTATTTTATCTTTCTTAGAATCCGCGACCCTTCTCTGATGATATGAAACTCATGATCTGGGCTCCCATCGCTTGCCAAATTCAATTTTTCTACCAATTTCTTCTTCTCTAGCTTTGTGTTATTTTCTTGGGAAGATTATATGCTTTCCAAGGGCAGGCATGTGTTGGTTTTTTTCCCTAGTAGTTCCAAGCTGACATTAGATCCTTTGTGATTTTCAGTGAGTTACAACCTAACTTACCCCATTCCACAAAAGATTTGCAGAAAATCCCATAAACGCATGCTTCAGGAAAACAAAATACAATATATAGCTGAGCGTATCAGGGCAAACACTTGAACTTGACCTTTCTACAGGGACCCTCCAAGGCTGCATACTTGTGTGAAGTTCCTCAGGAAAACACCCCAGTGTCTCTCAATATCTAGGCAGAGCCCTGCTGACACTTGAAAGGGTATGGGTTGGTAGAGGGGAGGGGGGAAGGGAACCTCACAAGTTGATAGTGGCATGAATGAAGAACAAGAGAAGTAAGAAAGTAGAATATACTGATGGACTATGGAAATAGTATTCTTCCAAGCCATAGAAAGTGAAAGGATTCATTTGAACCCACAGAAAAAGCTGAGCCAGGTTACATTGTCACAGCTCCCTGCATTTCCTGTCTGCTTCTATTTTGAGTGTGGCTTTATTTCTCTCTCTCTTTCACGAGACAAGCTTCCTCCCTGCACTGGAAACCAGCCACCAACAACCTTCACCCCTCACAGCTGATAGATCTGAGAGGATAGATCAGAGAGGATGGCTTCGAACTCTTTCTCATCACAGGATTAGAAGCCCTTGGATGAAGGGCTGTGAACACCTCAGCGAAGCTTAGATGTCACCTCAGAGTCATCTCAACCAACCCTGAGAGCCATGAGAGAAGGGGTTGCCTTATGGCAGGTCCTGCTTTGGACCACACATGGCGCGTTATTCAAACCACATGTCTCTTTGGTGGGCAAGAAACCTTTCAAAGAAGATGGAGACACTTCCCAGAAGAAGGGGAGGCATTTGGGCCAGTCAGACACTTTCTGGAGCTCAGATAGCACCTGGCCACAACTGGCTTCAATGTTTTCTTCACATTTTATTTGTCCCTCAAGAAACTCTTTGTGAAGAGTGTAAGCTGTGCATGATTGTTCCCATTTTACTGGTGGGGAAAAGAAAATGAATCTGAGAGAAGTTAAGCAACTTGAGCCCCGCGGCTTTTAACAACCACAAGCATATAGTACACATTTCATTAGGCAGAATTGAGCAATAAGCATGGTGACTTGCCCTGGAAAGAATCTCTTATTGCAAGACCGTATTTGTTCTGAATGATTTAATTTCTCGCTGGTAGATCCTCACTTAACTGTTGCTCTTCAGCCCCCTATGCAAATATTTTTTTTTGGAGGGGTGGGGCGGGGAGGATTTCCTGAGACATAAGCATCCTCAGCTTGGTTTAGGGATTTTACCATCTACCAAGATTTATATCCAAGACTTTAGACCCACCCCCTATCCTATGGCTGATTGTCTAGCGGAGCAAAATTAGAGTCACGTTCGCCTTGTGAAATGGCTTGAATCTCTGGTCCAGGAACACTCTTGTCCATGGGGGGAAAAAAAGGAACCTGAACAAGGCAGAAACCCCAAAGCAGCATGTGGGATATCCAAGACAAAGATGGCCGCTTCCATCTCTTCAGTGAAGCACTGTCCCACGGCACGTGCAAAGGCCAGGGCAGAAGATGCTGGCTTCTTCCTTCCCAGGATGATAGGAATCATGGGAACACTCCCATCAACTCCCCATGCCTCAGGACCTCTCCAGCTCTGGAGACAAATCATGAATATGCATCTTTCTTTCATCGTGCATGCCTATGCCCGGAGAGGTCCTGAGTTTCATTGATTTGAGTTGGATCAGCCAGGATCCGTGTCCGAGCTGCCTACTAAAAAGAACTACTCTCGACACCAGGGTGATATCGCTTCCAAGGCATGGATAATCGATTGAAGATGTGGGGGTAATAGAACATGAGTTATCAATTGAAGGAGGCCATGGCAAGAAGGCAAGTCAGGTTTTGATCCCCCCCCCACCCTTTTTTTTCTTGAAGAACCTTCCCCTCTATCTCCACTTTGATTTGCCATACCCTGGGTTTGGCCTCATTCATAATTCAGTGATCCACATGCAGGAAAAGCATTTAGAAAACTTCTGCCTTCTTCAGGAGGCTGGGGCAAAGGTGGCTCACAGCTATCCATCCATGCAAGGAAAGCCATCTCTCTGGCAGCCCGCTGGAAGAGACAGGGGCCATGGCTTCTCTCATTCCCATGTGGTGACTTGCCTAAGGGTGACATAATGAATTGCTCTGACCTAGCCAGAGAAGAACAATACAGGTTGGATGAGATAAGTTGGTGCCGCACTCAAGTCTTTGCCGCAGTCCTTGTGTTGATGAACTTCTGCATGAGAAGTTTTGTGTCTCTGAAGGAAACCTCTGTGCATCTGTGTTGCTGATGGGGGCAAAGAAATTGGGTGGTTCCCTGGTTTGCCTACTTATTCTAAGAATTTAATGAACAGTTACTATATTCTAAGCACTCAGATTGCTAGAAGAAAAGATATAGAGAATGCTGGGAAAACAGAAACATACTGAACGCATTATACTTTGTTTCCCATATCTGAGTTCTTGGGAGTCCTTTTATTTAAAAAAAAAATATCCTCCAGACAAAGATTTATGAAGCGGCAATGATGTTCCTGGGCCTGAATTAGATCCTGGCAATGTGGCAATGAAGGAGACAAGAATCTGTTTCTAGGGAGGATGATGAACTATAAACCAGTACATGAAATACTTGCAAAAGGTTAACACAGACCAAAATAAAGGGAAGAGTGGGTGTTAGGGAAAGTGACTGGGGGGAGCACGGGAATTTCAGATGCAAATGTCTCTCAGAAGACATATCTGAGCTGAATTTTATGGGCTACAAGGAGCCAGTCATGCAAAAAAGATAAAGAGGGACACTCAGCATGGTGACTGATGTGCGGGTGAATGTTTTACAGCTGCTTCCCTGGGAAGAGAGAAAGCCCTGGTTTGCAGGGCTTGCCAGTGTCCCCAGTGTAAATACTCCCTCATGGCTAGTATGTAGCAAGCAGCCTGACCATGCTATTGAGTAATAGACTCGGGAAGAGACAGAGACCATGGGTTCTCAGTAGCCTGGGTCAGCTGCCTCCAGCAGGCAGCGGGGTGGTGGCAATTACCTGGCCATACCCAAGGTCAAGTAGGACAAAGGTTCTGGTAAGTGCTAAGTAATGGGTCCAGACAACCACACTGAGTAGACAAGAAGAGTTCTCTGAGGCGAAGAGCGGAGGATCAGAGCTCCACAGCCCACCATCATGGGAATGACAGCTCATCATTCAATTCAAACACACCGGACCCAGTCCTACTATATTTAATTACACACAAACACTCTCTCTCTCTCTCTCTCTCTCTCTCTCTCTCTCTCTCTCTCTCTCTCTCTCTCTCTCTCTCTCTCTCTCTCTCTCTCTCTCTCTCTCTCTCTCTCTCTCTCTCTCATTCATATGGATCCCTAGGCTGATTCCACAACTTGGCTCTTGTGTGGTGAATTTGACTTCTTTGAGTATATACCCAGGAGTTGTATAGCAAGGTCATATGCTAATTCCACGGTGGTCTTATTTTTTTGCAAGGAAGGAGAACCTCCATACAGACTTCCATAGTGGTTGAACTAATTGACATTCCCACTGACATTGTACAGTAGTTCCTTGATCCTACATCCTCGTGAGTGTTTGCTGAGGTTGACTGGGAGAGATGGATGTCACTGTTGCTGGCATTTCTTTATGGCTAAGGATGCTGAACACTGAGGCAACGATGGGAAACCATAGGGCAGACACTTCAAGACACAGGCAGTGGCAGTGATTTCTGAGTAGAACTCAAAAGTTCAGAGGATAACGGCAAACATTGAGTAATGGATTTAACAACAATAAAAATTTCTGCACAGCCGAGGAAACATCACCAATGTAAAGATACAGCCTACAGAATGCTAGGGAATCTTTGCCAACTACTCATCTGACAGGGGACTACCATTCAGAATATATGAAGAACTCCAAAAACAAACTCTGAAAGAACAAATAATCCAAAGAGCAAATGAACTGAGCAGACAACTCTCCAGAGAAACACAATGGCCTCTAATGCTTTTGATGATCACATGGTTAACCCATCAAAGAAGTTATGGTAGGGGCCTAGAAAGTTCTGTAGATGTCAGCCATCAGTACCTTTGAAAGCCAAGAATTTAGAACCCAAAGACCCGGGTACTGTCAGGGTTGCATGTGGAGTTGGGCGTCCTTTTACTTGGCATGCAGATGCTCTATTTTTCCAACATGAAGTTCACATAAAAGGAATTGTTCTTTCTGACGGGCATTTGGGAGATGGCCCCTGGTGATAAGTTCCCTCTTCTGTAAGGCTGGCCAATAATCTTCCTGTGTCTGGCCTTTTCAAGCCATGCTGTCAAAGGTTCTACAAAGATATATTGATTTACCTTCTGACAACAATAAGGAGACCTGAGATCTTGGCACAGGAAAATGAGTGGAGGCACCTAGAGAGATTGAACCTGGGACTGACGTTTAGGAGACATGTTCATGCTGGCCTTACAACCAGAAGAGATAGTTGGATCCTTGGGAGAAAGCATTCCTTAACTTCTAAGTGAAAGAGTTTATCAGAGAAGGAAGGGGGGCTTACTGGAGTATTGATTAACAGTGAGACAGAAAGAGGATTCAGAGAGACAACTGGAAGAGACACCAATTTCCTAGGAACAAATGAAGAGAAAAACATGAGGGGAAAAAGTCTCAGGAAATAGGGTATTAGCAGTAGGTTCAAGGCTTTTCAGTTCAGGAAATAAACATATCTGACTTTTGTTTGGTTGATGTTTGAACTCAGGTCCTCATGTTTGCTAGGCAAGTGCTTTACCGCTTGAGTAATGTTCCCAGCCCTTTTGTGCAGTGATTTGTTTTCCAGAAGGATCTCACTAACTTTGCCTGAGTGGGCTTCAAACTCAGTCTCCTCCTGCTTCCTGAGTAGCCAGGAACATAGGCATAGCATGGGCCAACTATTTCTTATCAATTGGTTCACTCATAACAAACATTGATTTCTTTAAAAATGAAGTTCTGATGGTATATGACTGATCCTGAACTTGACCCCAAGTCTTTGGAATCCAAGTCTCATACTCTTGAAACAAAACTTGCATTCAGAAGACATGGAATCAAGTCATGCTTTAAAGTCTCGCAGGAGAGTCCCTTGGGGGTCAAAATTTGGGCATGTGGTTAAGGTGAAGGGTTGAATCAAATACCTGCTTTGAAAACTGATGTGGTGAAGAAATAAGGGATTCTTGTTTTGTTGTTTGTTCTAAGATAGGAATAATTGTAAATGTTTGAAGCTGGTAAAAAATAAAAGATTGGAAGTCCAGCAGCTCACATCTATAATTCTTAGCGATTCAGGAGGCTGAGATCTGAGGATTGAGCTTCAAAGCCAGCCCAGGCAGGAAAGTGTATGAGACTCTTATCTGTAATTAGCCAACAGAAAACTAGATGTGGCACTGTGATGCAAAGTGGTGGAGCACTAGCCTTGAACAAAAGAGCTCAGGGACAGTGTCCAGGCCCCAAGTTCAAGTCCCAGGACTGACAAAACATTAAGAGTTTGAGCATCAGGTTTCAGAAGGGGAAGTAGGGTATGGGTTCAAGAACATGCATGGTAGGCCAATGATTCCTAAAGAAAGCCTAAAGCTGAGAAGTAGAAGCTATTCTGAGCTAGAGAAAAGACCCTATTGTCCCATGTTTATCCATGAGATTACCTCCTGATAATCACCGAGAGGCCCCAGGGGGAGTTGAGAGACTGGTAAGGAAAGGGGAAAGGAGGGACATTGGGGGCAAGTTCTCCATGACCCCTTAGTACTTTCTCCTCTTCTGTTCATATCTTCTTGTGGTTAGGAAGGGCTCAGAAACTTCTGGATGCAGAGAAGATACTGTCAGCAGCCATACTTCTTTAGGCTGATGAGCTCTGAGCTTGGGTACCCAAGACACAGGGTCTTAGGCAGTCCCTAGAATCCTTTCCAGCTCTCTGTCAGCTTTACCTGTTAGCTGAAACTTGTAGGGACTAAAACCATTATAAAATAATAGAGTCTCAAGTGTGGGAAAGATTGCCTGGTGCGACTCTCGAATTCTTTTAGTAAGAACTATGCCAAGTGCTGCTCATCATTTCCTGCGACAAGGAACCCCCCGTTCCTTTAGGCTGTTGTTATATTTTTAGGCATGTCTAATGGATATAAAATTCTCTCTTATATTTGTTTTAGATCTGACCTCTGGGCAATTCAGAATACAGAAATAAATTGGCTAATTCTCGTTTCCCCTGAGAGTGATCGTCAAATATTTGAAGAGAGCCATCATCCTGTGTCCCTGGGTTTTCTAGGCTCCAGGGCAAGCAAACCTGATTCTTCATATTATTTCTGGGTTTCTCAGTATTGGGTCTATTCTCCCGTGGCCACACACCAGAATGCTGATAGTGGTAGGTATGCCTTTGGTGAGCTCACCTTCTAGAAGCCTCTGCACCTTTCCCTGTCATCCTGAGTGTTTTGACCGCAGTCTTTTCCCCCTGTCTGGCTCCTCTATGCTCAGGCCCATCCTGAATGGCTTTTGGCTGGGGAGGGGGGGAGTGTCACTTGTCAGAAGATGTTTCAGTGGTTCTTCATTTACAATGAGATGAGACCCAGCTTTGATATTAAATATCCTTCCAATTGAGGCATGTCAGCATCGCTCCAAGCTCTCCTCTCTTCTGAACATTCCCCTCCAGCCGGCTTTCCTCAGCCCGGCTCGTGTGAATTAATCTATTTATTCATGAAAGAAGCAATTGTCGAGTATTTACTCAACATTTGGATCTAAAATGTTCCCCACACATCCTTGCCTCCGAAGCTTGCAAGAGTCAAAGGTGGAGCTTTGGGGCAGGGAGTAGCTCATGAGAACTCTGACTTCATCACCCGATCGAACCCAGCTTGCCTTCTGAAAAGCAAGTGAACCCTGGGCCTGTATTTATGGTGGGGATGGGGATGGGATCAGAGAAGTGATCAAGAGTAGGAAACATCTGTTCTCTACCTTGGTCTCTGTGCCAGGAGTTAGATCACGGTGGGATTAAAAGAACAGTGTTGAGACTCTACCCTGATTCAACCTGACTGGGCTGGGCCCAGGGTCCTATAAGGTCTTCTGTGTCTTAAATGCATCTGAGGTATTAATTTACAGCACAGGGGTTGCAAAGCACTGCATTGGAAGACAACAGTCCTGAAGTATGTTTTCTCTTTATTCGATTTCATGACTTGTCTTGGGAATACCTCCAGCTCCTCCCCCCCAAGCTTTTCACTTGCCTCCATCCCTCTGAACAACAACCCTTCTCTCTAGACTCGGCTCTTGTTTCCTTCCCCTGAATTAGTTTTGTATCTTCTTTTCCTTCCCACCCTGGCCTCACTCCAAAGCCAATTCCTCGGAGCTCTTGCTCACTTGCCTTGCTGCTAGAAGGTGCCTTGACCATTCTCACACAAAGACCCAGACATCCAAATGCCAACACGAAACCTCAACTAGTTTTGAAAGAAGAGAAGGGACAACAGGCCCAGGTAGGGAAGATGGCTTTCCATCTAAAGCAGTAGCTATGAGTATGGTAAGAAATAGCAAGGAGGAGGAGAAGCTGATAACTCACTGCAGATTCTTCTAGTTCTCTTCTTCCCTATCTTCCTTCCCGAGGCCTGGCAACCACTAATCTGCCTACTAGCCCTGTGAGTTTATGGGCATTTTATACAGATTGAGTTTTGTGGTGGACTTCTTTAAAAGAAGTAGTGAAATAATGTATATAATATATATATATATATATATGAATACACACACACACATACACATATATACGGTTGCCCATTCTTCTGTATATATATGTTGGGATGATTTCCACATTGCATCTGATGTGAATAGTGCCCCTATGTTTGCGTACTTGCTTTCAGTTGTTTGGAGTATATACCTATGAGTTAGATACTGAGTTACATGGTAGCCCTGTGTTTAACTTTGAGGCACTGCCAGACTAGTTTCCATCACATCTCTAGCTGGGTAAAGGGTTCCAATCTCCTTGCATCCTTACCAAACACTTGCAATTCTGCATCTTTGTTTTATTATTATTATAGACATCCTAGTGGGTAGGAAGTTGCACCTTATTGTGGTTTTAATTTGACTTTTCCTTGTGGCTGATGGCATTGAGCATCCTTTCCTTCTTTTTTTAATTTATTCTTTTCCTTAAAAATTTTGGCTTCACTGAGGTATAATTAGCAAGCAAAATTGTATACACTTAAAGTGTGTGGTGTATGATTTGATATATTTATACACTCTGAAATGTGAACAACCACCAAACCAACACATCCATCACTTCGTATGTTGTTAGTTAAATTACATAGTGCATCACTACTAACTATAACCACTGTGGTGTATATGAGGTCCTGTGAACAACATATTCATGGTAAAGCTAAGAGTTTGCACACCTGACCATTGTCTCATCCTCCAGACCTTGGAGGTTACCATTCTACTCTCAACTTCTGTGAGTTTGGCTTCTCACTGCCTCTGTCTCTCTGTCTCTGTCTCTGTCTCTGTCTCTGTCTCTCTCAGATTCCACATATAAGTGATAGCAGACAGTATTTGTTTTTCCCTTAGGATAATGCTTAGGTTATTGTGTTTTCTCAAATGGTAAGATTCTCTTATTTTTTTATGGACAAATTGTGTGTGTGTGTGTGTGTGTGTGTGTGTGTGTGTGTGTGTGTGTGTGTGTGTGTGTGTGTGTGTGTGTGTGTGTGTGTGTGTGTGTGTGTGTGTGTGTGTGTGTGTGTGTGTGTGTGTGTGTGTGTGTGTGTGTGTGTGTGTGTGTGTGTGTGTGTGTGTGTGTGTGTGTGTGTGATTTTCTTCATTCACTCTTCCATTGGTGGACCGTTGAGGCTGTTTCCATATCTTGGCTATTGTAAAAATGAATGTTACTGTGAACAAGTGCAGATGTCTAAGATACTGGTTTTGTTTCCTTTGGATATGCCTTCCAGAAGTAGGCTGCTGGATCACATGGCTGTTATTTGTCTAATTTCTTGAGCTTCCACGTGGCATTTCTTTGTGGTTGCAACAATTTAAAATCCCTCCCACGGTATCTAAGATTCTTTTTCTTTTGTTTTGCTTTTATGTCCCCAACACTATTTTTGGCCTCGTGTCTTTTTGAGTAGCCATCCTCATAAGGATGAGGTGATATTTCATTGTAGTTTTGAAGCAGTTGATAGTTTTGAGCATTTTTTTTCATGTCCTTGCTGGCCATCTGTATAGTTCTTAAGAAGTTTTTACTGAGGGATAATTAACATAAAAATGTTTGTCTAAAGTACATAATTCAATAAATGGTGGTGCATGTATACCACCACAATGCCATCACCAAATCAAAATGCTGAACATGTCCAGCATGCCCAGAAGTCTTCTCCTGTCTCTCTGCATTCCTTTCACCCCTGGACCCAAAGGCGGGTACCCATCCTGTTTGGCTCACAGTACACTAGTTTGTATTTTCTGGAGTTCCATGTAACTGAAGCACATCTGGAGTTCTATGTAGCTATGTTCCATAGAACCGAGTCCTATGTAACTGGAGTTCTATATTACTGAAGCCCATTGTGTGGCTTCCTTTAGTCAGTCTCCTTCTACCCAACACAATGTCTTCATTCTCAAGCATTGACTTTCTTATTAACTTGTAAACAGGAGATAGTGTGGGATATTTCCATATGTATGTCCACTATACACTGATCCATTCTAGCCACCTTTCTTTTACCATTGCTCCTTGTTCCAATTATTTTGAAGTCTGTCCATGTTGTCCAAAAGATCACTCCTTTTTCATATTAAGTAAGAAATATTTAAGTGACAAATTGAATTTATCTATTTAAGATGTACAATGTGATTGTTCATATGTTATATATCAAAGGATTATATATTAAAGGGTATATGTGTATATATATGTATATATAATTCTCAGAGAAGCAGCTCTTGCGTTGATCTTTTTTATTGTTTCTCTAGTCTCTATTTCATTTATTTCTGATAGAATCTTTATTATTTCTTCTGATTTGGGCTTTATCTTTACACATACATGCATCTATTTTTTTGCTACTGATATCACACTTTATGCATGCTTATATTATGTATCCATTCACATTATTATGGTCACTTTTAATATTTTTGTCTTTAAAAAAATTATTGTTGTTGTTGTTATTTGGTGCTACTCCCGGGGCTTGATCTCAGGGTCTGAGTGCTGTTCCTGAGCTGTTTTTTGTTTTTTATTGTGCTCAAGATTAGTGCTCTACCACTTAAGCTACACCTCTACTTCTGGATTTTTTTGGTGGTTAACTGGAGAGAAGAGACTCACAGAGTTGGGCTCTGGTGGCTCATGCCTGTAATCCTAGCTACTCAGGATGCTGAGATCTGAGGATTGAGGTTCAAAGCCAGCCTGGGCAGGAGTGTCCATAAGACTCTTATCTCTATTTAATCACCCAAACCGGAAGTGATGCTGTGACTCAAGTGGTAGAGTACTAGCCTTGAGCTAAAGAGCTGAGGGACAGCACCCAGGCCCAGAGTTCAAGTCCCATAACCACCACCAACAACAACAATAAAAGAGTCTCACAGACTTTCCTGCCTTACTAGCTTCCAGTTGTGATCCTCAGCTCTCAGCCTCCTGAGTAGCTAGGACTACATGTATGAGCCACTGGCTCATGGCTGTCTTGTAATTTTTGCATTAACTTTTGTGCACCACCAGAAGTTATTAGGAGTATTCTGAAGTAGACTATATATTTCTCTTTTCTAATGGATTTTCATACCTTTTCATATAGTTCCTTAGCATCCTATTTATTTTAAGAACTTGTTTTAGCACTTTCTGTAAAGCAGATTTAATGGTGAAGAAATATCTTTCCATTTAAAATATATATTTATTGTCTGTATTGGAGGTTTACAAAATTATATTAAATAGGCAGTAAAAATGACTACAGTAAAGCAAATTAATATCTGTTCTCATATTTTATGAAAATTTTCAAGTCATTTTTTGTTGTCTATAGATTACAACTTTTTAAAAAAAATCTTGAATCTTGTTAAAGTCACTTTTTAATTCTAACAGCCATTTTTTAATGCTCTACAGAAAACAATATTGTCATTACAAGAGTTTTACCTCATTCTAATCTGTACACTTGTTTGTTTTTCTTGTCTTATTGCATTGTTGAAGGCATTTGACACAGTATTTTATAAATATGGTAAGCGAAGACTCTTGCATATGGCATTTGTGGTTTTTTTTTTGTTTGTTTTCTTAGATAAAGGGTAAGATTCAAGGGCAATATCCAGGAATTTCCTTGGTTAAGAGTTAAGTATTAGCATATGTCACTCTTTTGTCATTGTGCGAGCATCACCTAAATTCACTTACACAAAAGAGAGCTGTGACATCACTAAGCAATAGAATCTTACAAGATCACCATCACATAGGAAGTCTGTTGTTGACAAAATGTTATGTGGCTTGTGAGTGTACATTACTACTTCCTTCATAAATGTAGAGGTGTTTAGATTATCTGAGCTACGCAGATAGTATGTTTCTTTTTTGAGAGCACTGTCTTGGGTTTGTATCTGTCATATAATATGTTACCTTCACCTAAGCTTTCCCATTCATTGACACATAAATTCAAAATTTATGTGTATTCAAAAATTCCTTTATTGTCTTTTAATATCTGTGTTATCTGTATGGTATGTCCTTTTAATTTGTGATATCATTCACTTCTATTTTCTTTTGCTTTTGATCAGTCTGGCTACAGATTTACCAATTTTATTGATCTTTTCAAAAAACCTGATTATGTGATTCCTATACAAATTCCTATTTGTATAACTATTATTTCTTTTCTGCTGTTGCTGTGTGTTCTTTTTTTCTTATAAAGAAACCCCTTAGATAATGTTTGAAACATTTTTTATTGTATAATACAAATACTTAATATGACACATTTATGTCTAAGAATTTAGCTTTATCTGTATTCTACAAGTTATGTTTTCATTTTTGTTAAATTTGGTTACTGGTTTTCCTTGCGTTTTCATTTGCAGTCCATTAGTTATTTAGAAACGTCTTGTTTAGTTTCTACATTTGTGAAGATTTCTTCTTCAGATATTTTTCCGATATAGATGTCTATTTTGGTTCCATTATGGCCAGAGAATACACTTTGTATAAAGTTAATTATCTTACATTTTTGTTTTATCTCTCTATGTGATCTAGAATATATTTTGATAAACATTCCATACATATTTTAAACCTGTATGCTCTTGTTGCTGGGTGGGGTGCTGTATAAATGCCAAATGGGTTCTATTGTTAATAATGATTAAGGCATCTCTGTCTTTTTTTCATTTTTTTATTGTGAAAATACTGTACAGAGGGGTTACAATTGCATGGGCAAGGTAATGAGTACATTTCTTATCAAGCATTGTTACCTCCTCCTTTGTTTCCCCTTCCCATCCCTTCCCATCCTCCCCACCCTTCATCCCCCTACCTCTCCTCTCCCCACCCCGCCCCCGCCAAAGTTGTACATCTCATTGTTGCAATGGGTCCACCTGTATCCCTTCCCCTCCACAAATTATACCAACATCAAATACAGTGAAAACAGGGATTATACCATGGGAGAGAGACATACAAAGCAACAAAGAAATCATCTTATAAATATGTTAGAAACAATTGCAAGAAAGAAAAACCATTTGAATCCTTATCTTGGGGTTCATTTCACCTAACATCAACTTATCTGACCTTTTCTGCTTGTCTCAGACATATACTAGTTATTGCAAATAAGGGAAACCATGGGACCTATGTTTTTTTGGGCCTGGCTTACTTCACTTAATATAATTTTTCCAAGTCTTTCCATTTCCTAACAAGGCAATGTCATTCTTTCTGATGGAGGCATAGAATTCCATTGTGTATATATACCACATTTTCTTGATCCATTCATCTACTGAGGGGCATCTGGGTTGGTTCCATATCTTAAGCTATGGTAAATAATGCTGCAATAAACATAGTCATGCTGGTAGCTTTCGTATGGTCTTGTTTGTGATCATTCGAGTAAATGTAGGGCATCTCTCTTTACTGATTTTTCTGTCTCCTTGTTCTATTAACTAATGAGAAGGCAGCTGAAGTCTACAATAATAATGTATTTCTTGTAAGTTCTAACAGCTTTTGCTTCATGTATTTTAAAATATATTGGGTGTACAAACACATAGAATTGTTATATTTTCTTGATAAATTGATCTCATCATTGTGCAGTGTCTTTATTTCTCTTTCTGAGGTCTACTTATCTAATATTAATAGAGCAACTCCGGCTTCTTAAGATAATCATTTTCATCTATTATTCAATTTTTTTGCTCATCTGTGTTTATATAGTTTAATTGGGTTTCTTATAAATAGAATATCATTTGACCATACTTTTTATATACTTTCATATTCTCTACCTTTCAATTGGTATGTATAAACCATTTTATAAGATGAATTTTAAAATTAAAATGTGGTTATTTGGTTTTCATTTTTTTCCCCTGCTCTTTTTCCTCTCTTCTACTTTTGGATTTTTCATTTCTTGATTGAGTCAGTCCTTTATGTGATTCTAGTTTACCAACTGCTGAGGAATATGTATTTCTTTATTTCAGGTAGTTAACCCATGGCTTACTAAAGTATCTTCAACTTAGCACAGTCCTCCTTCAATGGTAATAATATATGTAATATACATATAACAATCTTATACTTCCATTTCTCTCTTCCCATTCTTTCTGACTTGTGCTTATTCTACATTTTCACACTATAAATCCTGTAGTAATGATTGTTTTTGTAAATAATATCTTTCAAATAAGTAAAATATATTTTACATTTACTTCCATATTTGCTATTTCTGACATGTCTTCGTGTGAATCTGCATTCCTTCATGCAAATCTAAGATTTTTCTCTTTTCGTCTGCTGTCATTCTCTCCCTGTGTCTTCCTCTTGATTCGTTTTTCTTCTACCATAGACAAGCCACATTTTCTTCCTGCCAGAAAGCATGACTTTTGTGTTGTTGGGTGCTGGATTTGGTGATATTCATTTGGGAAACAAAAACCCTATATATTAGTATTTAATTTGGGCAGGATACTAAACTTGTGGATCAGTGTGATTATTCAAGGCTTGTCATCAAGCTTTTTAAAAGCTAGGCTTGGTTCATCACCACACCACCAGTGTCTAATAAATTAGACACCCCTTTGATGTCTAATAAATTCTCTGTATGATCAACAAAGACTCTCCATTCTCGTTAGTGGGACTCAGATGATTCCCAGCTTTGTGTGAAAGTCATAATTTGTTATTCGTTGACAGTTTCTGGTTATTGTTCTTTGGTCTGGGAGCTGTTATTTCTCCAATCTTGTGGCATTAGCATGTGGAGTGTAGGTTTTATCCAAAGATCCCAGGGAATTCTTACGCTGTTTGCTAACACTCCTCTCCCGGGCTGTGCCTCACAAGTTCTGACCACTTCAGACTCACTGAGCTCCAACACCTGACTCCTCAACTCAATAGGACTGAAGGGCCATTGGGCTCTGCTTCCCACAGGGAAGAAGTTGTTTCTGTGTATATTCGCTGGATTTGTTTTCCTTCTCTCGGGGATTACAGTCCTAACCTAGTTGTCAATACTGAGGAAGATCCCTTTCTCGACTCAGTGACTTCAGAGCCAGCGTGGAGATTGCTGTGTTAAATACTCACCTAATATTTTTTTCCAGGTGTATTTCCAATTGCTTGCTCCCTGAATGCTTCTGGAACATTAAAGAGTTCCTTTATCCATCACTACTATTTACTTTTGCAAATTAAATAGATGTTAAGTATCATTTAATTCTTTAAATTTTCAATTCTTGGTTATTAGCAACCAGGCATGGTGGCTCATATTTGTAATCCCAGTTACTCAGGAAGTAAAGATAGCAGGCTCACTGTCTGAGGCTAGCCCTGGACAAAAAAAAAAAAGATTCTCTATCTGAAAAAAATGATGAATCAAAACTGGGCTGGGGATATGGCTTCAGTGGTAGAGCATTTCCTATTAAGCATAGGGCCCAAGTTCAAACCCCAACACCAAAATAAAAAGAATGCTTTTCTTATGTTCTTGACTGTAATTTCCCTCTTCATGCTTTAATAATGGTGCCTAATCTTTGTTTATTGAAGACAGTTCAGGGTACATTTCGGGGGCACAATAACATCAGCTGTTGCATATTTATTGCGTTGACCGTAATTTGAGTTTGCTGTGCTTTCCAATGCTTTGTTAGTCCTCAGACTTTCCTGTATTCTATTTGATTGATTGCATTTCTTTTTAAAATTTCCTTCCTTTATGCATTATATTCCTAGCTTTTTTATGTGTGTGTGTGGTTAGTTTTAAATTTTTAACATGACTGCTGACTTGAAAATCTAAAGTTAATCAATATTCTTACTCTTAACAAAAACACAGGAAAGTTGGAACATTTAATTCCCAACTATTATACGTTAATGCTTTTACTCGATATTGTCATCTTCTATTTTATTTTGCACCTTGTGTTAGCAAACCCCGAGTTAAGTACTGTCATGGTGATTATCCTGGTAGTCAATCGGTGTGTATGTGATCGGCTCCATTATGTTTTCCTTTTCACTCCTTCCTTTGGGATCCAGCTTTTTTAATTTTTCTCTCTGTGGGATTCTGAGTTATAATGTCTTTTAATCTTTACCTGTCTGAATAAGATTCCCATTTTGAATCATAGCTTAGGGTTGACAATTATTTTGTGGTTGGAAAAATAATTTGGGGTTGGCAAGTATTTCTTCTTGGCATTTTAAAGAGACATTGAATTCGCTTCTAGCCATAATGCCACTGGTACAAACTGCTGTCCAAATAACTATTGTTCCTCTGCAGTAAGTGCTCTCCTCAATCTCCTTTTAAGGTTTTTCTCTTTGTCTTTGATATTTGGAAGTCTCACCATTGTGTGTCTAATTACGGTTTATTTTTATTTACCTTGCACAGGCTATTGTGCTTCTTAAATGTGATTCATCAAATTTGTCTCCAATTTTGGACAATTCTTTGCCTCCACTCTTTCCTTCTGAACCTCCTACCAGGCACCTAGATGAAGGTTTGCATTTGGATTTTCTGCTTTTTTTCTTTTTCATATTTCTCTTGTCACCCATCATAGTCTTGGCCCTTTGGTTAAGGCCGCTTGAAATTTCTTGTTCTTTTATTCTTTTTCTCTTCTTTCTACCATGTTTTCACTGAGCTTTTGCTCAGTGAAGTCTGCATTTTTTCAATTCTCTTTGGTTCACTTAAAACCTCACCTATTCTGTTTCATCATGTTTTATTTATGTCACAGAACTCATATTACTTCTAAGAGATGTTTATTGATTTTTAAATACACTTATTCTACATGATTTTTCAGATGGTTCCTCTATTGTGTTATGGATTTTGATGTCTAGATCTTCCTCTTAGCTGTGGATGCTGGTTATCACGTGTGGTAGAATGTTCTCATGTGTATTTCACCATTTTTCATTGTCAGCTCACTTTGAGTGGGCTATTTCTTTCTTCTTGTAAAAATCCATTGCAGAGAGCTCTGTGGGTGTATGCCTCCAAACAAGATGGACATTTGTATCCATCGACAATTCCCAGGGTTTCATTAAGCAGGAAACGATTTATTTATTTTTACTATTTTTGTATTAATTAACTACCTTGGATTTCCAAACAACAGGGTCACTGTAAGTTTCAACCTCAAACTCATGCAACATACAGGGCTTGGGTTTCTATTTCACAGGGAATATTTTCTTTTATCACTCTGAGTACAAGCAGAGATAAACAACTCTCTCTCTCTTGGCCAGTCGTGGGACTTGAACTCAGGGCCTAGGTTTTGTGCCTGAGCTCTTTTACTCAATGCTAGCACTCTATTACTTTGAGCCACAGCACCACTTCTGGTTTGGTGGTGATTAATTGGAGATAAGAGTCTCACAGACTTTCCTGCCTGCGCTGGCTTTAAATCACAACCCTCAGATCTCAGCCTCCTGAGTAGCTAGGATGACAGGTGTGAGCCACCGGCACCTGGCAAAACAGCCTTCTCTATTGTTGCTGTTTCTTTATTGCTGTTGATTCTTTTTTCTCATTGTTTCCTCTGTTTTGTGTGTGTGTGTGTGTGTGTGTGTGTGTGTGTGTGTGTGTGTGTGCGTGTGTGTGTACGTGCGTGTGTGCATGCATGCGTGCTATTCTTGGTTTTCTGCTGTGGATGCAATGTGACTAAGACAAAATCTTTCCCATTCTGCCCCATCCAGGGCAGTTCCAGCACCAAATTAGCCTCTAGGTTTTGTCTTTCATAATAAAACATCAGAATATTTTTGTTTAAATAGTAAACCCTTCTAGATGATTCTAGTGTGAAGAGTTTCAGGTTCTTTAAACTGCAAGTCTCACCTCTGCTTTCTTACGGGTTGTCTTTCCATCATCTGGTTAATCAAATGAGAGTAGAGAATTCCCTCTTTTTATAGCTGGGTCAGTTCTACCTTGGCGCTCCTCAGATCCTGGTGACAGGCATTTTAATTGTCTCTGATTCTGTTTAATATCCAACCAAAATGGTCGTGGGTAGCAATAATAAACAAAAATTTGAAACAAAGTACACACACCCGAGGACACCTGGGGGACATCTAAAAGGCACGAGAAGGGGAAGTTGAGTCCCACCGTGTGTTGGAAAGCTGGCGAGGGCCATGCAGAGTCACCTCACGGTGCCTGACCTCAGCCCTCTACACATCCGTCTGTTCCTCTCTGCCATTCTTCAGGTCGTTTTTCCTTGTTGTACATGCACCCCACCAAGTAACGCAACTTCATAGATCCCACCGTTTACTGTCCCTCTGTCCCAGTGAGCACATCAGATCAACCGATCTCCTTCTTCAACTCCTAGAGAGGCTCAGCTTGCCCCCTCCCATCAAAAGTTTACCATCATCCCACCCTGTCTCTCCCACCTATGGATTAAGGAGCAGGACCAGGTAGTAGAAACAGGAAGTGGTCGAAGAACAAAGAAGCTGAGGGTTGGGAAGATCACCTTTCAAACAGTTCCTTCATCTCAGAGCAGAAGTTCTGTCCTTGGCACCGAGTTCCCCAAGTCAATCAGGGGTTTGGCGATGAACAGCAATGGAGAGAGACATGAAGGGGTTTTAGCAGATGCTGTGACTTTCTCATTTTTGAGATGGTATTTTGCCGTGAGAAGAATAATGATCTGAAACTGAAATGGCGTATAGGTGTCATTGACCCCTGAGCTCCTCCCTCATCTAGATGACCATGGGGAGAGGGGAGAAGATTGTATCACCATGTGGACCTCAGGGGAAATTTTAACCCAGAGGATAGAGGAAAATCAGGTTTCATTACAGCTGAGGGGTGGGGAAGGAATTTGAGCAGACTTATTTATTTATTATTATTATTATTATTATTTTGGTCCAGTCGTGGGGCCTGAACTCTGGGCCTGGGCGCTGTCCCTCAGCTCTTCAGCTCAAGGCTAGTGCTCTTCCACTTGAGCCACAGTGCCACTTCCGGCTTTTTTTTCCTTCTGCTTATGTGGTGCTGAGGAATCGAACCCAGGGCCTCATGCATGCAAGGCAAGTTCTCTACCTCTGAGCTACCTTCCCAGCCCTTATTTATTTTTAACACCCAGTCAGTCTGCACTGGGGCAAGCGCACAGTACGTTATCTGCTGGCAGGTGGGGCTGGGGGATAGAGAGCAATGTAAGGACGTGAGTAGACACTGTGTGGTGAGAAACGCATGACCACACCATCCACCATGAGGAGCAGGGGTCCATGGAGCTTCATTTCCTATGAGTATATGCTTTGTTTTATACCTCTTCTTTTCCTCCTAGTACATCAACTCATCTCTAAAGATCTAGATAGAATCCTATGTTCCCAATGAGGCCTTCCTGACTGCCCTCCGATACAATGACCTCCTCTGCCCCTGTGGTCTCCTGGTCTGTACTATCCATCAGGTGGTTGGCCAAGGCCCACCTTGCAATATTGTCCTGAGCTGCTGCCTCCTTAAATCATCCTTGAACCACCCAAGATTTTAGATCATGTTTTACCAATGAGATCCTATGCCCTGGAGAAAGGAATGTGTCTTGTACACTCTTTTTTAACCACCAGAGCCTAGCAGAGAGAGCCCCACACATAGTAGGTGTTGTGTGTATGTGTGTGTGTGTGTATGTATGTATGTATGTACTGGCTGTCTGGTGCTTCTTGATGGTTGTAGGCAAATCAGCTTGTGATATTCCCTTTATGTAAATGCAAGCAGCATTGACTGTCTATTCTCTGACTCTGTCTTTTGATACATATTTCTTGAGGCCTGGCTCTGTGTTGAGAGAGAGTTTGTGGAACAAAAGCTTATTAACAAGATGGCTAAAAGCATCAAATAAGATAATAGACGTGAAAAATGCCGTGAAAGCAGGAAGCACTTGGAAAGGAAAAGGCGTTATTTAAACATTCATATGTAGACTTTGGAACATTAACTAAATTATTTCATAAGCTCCCTCCTGAGTTCCTACAGCACTCTGAGCATACAGTACCTTTATTATAGCACTTACCACGTTCTATTATAGTTATTTGTGTGTGTTTCCATCCTGCCCCACACTGTGGGCTTCCACACTGAATCCCTAGCACTTAGCCAATGCCTACCACAGAATGGGCCTCTGTAAATATTTTAAATAAATGAATGAATGAAATAAAGTCCGCATCCGAGGGTTCGCAGTCTACAAACAACAAAAAAAAATATGCCCAGACAATAAGCACACTGATGAAAAGTCCATCCTAGGAATCACATGAAGTGGGTTATAAATGAAAAAAAGGTATAGCTTGTGCCTTGAAGGAGCTTGTAAACGGAATGAGGAAGCGGCGCGCGTGCATATGAACATGCCCCCGCGGATGATTTGTCAAATCACCCAACAGCAAACTTTGACACCGACACTGATGGATTTCAGAAGGGGACGGGCTCACGGGCAGGGAGCTTCTTAGAGAAATAGAATTACACAGGACTCAGTGGAAGATAAGCAAAGCCCCAGAGCCTGCCCTCTGTGGATGGAGATGGGAAGAGAGCCACTGGCTGTTCACACAGAGGACTGGGAGATGCTGGAGCTATAGAACCTGCAAGGAGATGGTCTGACCCAGCATTACAGAACCGAAGTGCGCACACCTGTGCACATGTGCACACGAGACGCACACTCATCTCGGTGGCTAGAGGCTGGGCGATGGGCTTGAAGTGTTTCCTCTCTCTGGAGAGAAATCCTCTCACCTCAAGTGCTGCTTGGTTTGCTTTCACATGGACCCTTTGAAGGTAGCCGTTCTGCTGCTCTCAAGAGCTCTCTCCCGGGATGGGGCCTGCTCTTGCCAGTGCCCCCATTTCCAGGATGTAACACAGAATCCACTCAATTAGAATCCTTTGTTCCAGTCCTTTGATCATCTTAGAAACTGGTACTGGAGTAGGTAGGTCAGCAGAGGGCAGAGCCCGGGTGGTGGCTGCTTGCATGTCTCAAGGTTGGAGGTAGAAATGGCACATACCATTTTGGGGTGACTTGTTCAACAGGGTGATGAGACTTTCCCACCTACGCCACAATCTATCCTCCTTCCCTGAAACCCATGGAGAAAGACAGCCTTCAGCTGTCCCTACAATTAGGAATGCTGTGTTCATTGACTCAGCCAGTATTTATTGTTCTTCTGTGATATTTTGGTAGTTTTCCCAGGTGTGGGATCTATAACTACAAACAAGAGAAACAATTTGATTAGCTGCGTGGGGATTACATTCAAGCAAGAGTTAAAAGAACACCAGTGAGTTTATTCGAGATAATGTATGGATGCCTTAAGAAAAATAAACAGGGGTGTAATGGAGATGAGTAAGGAAGATCTTCCTAAAGAAATAATTTGAGCTATGACCTGAAGGGATGCAAAAGAATCAGGTGTCACAAAGGATATTCCAGGTAGAAAGGCCTGGAAAATGCTGTACAAAAGTACTTGGGCAAGGACAAAGTAAGCAAAAGAGCACTCAGGGACAGGGTGAAGGATGAATACGGAAGATGGTAAGGCCTGACCATGCAGCTTGGTAACTGCAACACATGGGAGGTTATTCTGAGAACATTGGGATGCCATAGGACCATTTGAAGCAGAAGGATACTGTCATGCTTCCTTGTGTGTGTTCTCCAGGAGCACCTTCATACTGAGCCTGTCTTGTGGGAGGTGTGCACCCCTGTGTGATTCTGGACCCTTTACCTCTCCAGAAACAGGAATCTGGTTGTGTGCAGAACCTGCCATCTTCCTTGAAGACTGTCGTAAGATATGTCAAGCTGGAAATCCCAGAAAGTGAACACTACTTCTTTCTTCTGGGAGCTTTAGATGCTCAGGCTTATAAGTGGCTAGATGACCCACAAAAATCACTACCAATCACGCAGGCCACCCCATTGCTTCGGCTACATGCAAGTTGGTCCTACCAAACATCTTGTTTGGTTGGATTTTCCCTTACCCCCCATTTCAGGGATGTTTCCATTTGTCTGGTCCAATTCTTCATCTTATCCAACTCCTGTCCCCACAAAGGTAGATCCAGAAAGGAGACTATCTTCTCCATCTGTCAGTGTATAAATGACTAAACTGGGATCCAGAGAGAGGGAAGGGGACTCAACAAAATCCGCAGACTCATAGCATTGGGTCCCTTGATTATTTCTTTCCCGAGTGTTTGGCTAGCTCCCCAAAAGGACAAATCAGAGAAATTTCCAGTGGCATTGAGATTCAGCAGACAGATCCCCACATTAAATCGCCAATGAGACATTCCGAGCACGGGGAATCTGGAAAATGAAAAATGGAGTGAATTTCTAGAATTTGCAAGCTCAGAGTCTCCACCAACCTCCAAATTACCTGTGGGATGGGGAGTGTCGGTCACAGGGGGTGGAAATCTTCCCTCCACGTCCCCCACACCCCAAGTTTTCATATCTCCAGGAGGCTCCGGGTGAACACTTGGAGGAAAGGAGAGAAGTTGGTTAACAGCAACTTTTGATCCATGGGGGTCAGGTGACTCCCCTTAGAGCCAGGAAGCCAGGACCAGGGGCAGGCTGGGCCAGCTCTCTTAGAGGGGTGAAGGGGATGGGCCCTGGTAATCCAATATCCTCTTGGCGCCACTCAGCACTGCAGCCCAAATCCATCACTTCAAATGAACCAGGTGACAGGATTAAATATCCCCTAATTGCAGTCCCCCGGGAGGGGCCGTGCCAGCTGTCTCTTCCACATGCCTAGCCCAGCAGATGCGAGATCAGATCTCAAAGGGTCACTTCTGATGGGACGGGAGGCAGCCTGTGTCCTGGCCACCTGGACCCAGTGGAAGGAGAAACCGAGGGGAGATTTAGGGCACTTGAATGCTCTGCAAACAGACTCACGGGGCCCGCCCGCTCCTCCTGGCATCTTTGTTGGAAGGTCTGCAATAAGTCCATGGCTACAACTTATTCTCCCTCTTCCTTGTTTGTTAGAATAAGGGAGCTGGGTTCCCTGGCCTTCACATCCTCTGAAACTTGCTACCAGAACTAGATTGGTGCTGCATGAGAGAAGATTCAGCCCAGGATAGCCAGAAGTCCATGGGCTTCAGCAGTGGCTCCTGCACCAGCCCACCTCTCCCCACCCCCATCCCCAACTTGAACAGGCAAAGCTGTCTCAGCATACTCAGGGCAGAAGCCCTGGGTTTGCATCCTGGACTTGAACAAAAGCCACTGGGGACTGAGCAAGGCAAACATGTGACTTACATTTCAGCTAAAGAAATGGACCTGAGCGCTATGTAAGTGCTCTGGGTGGGGGGAGGCTGTGTGTGGGGTTCTTGGTTGGCTGAGCCACCGTTAGGGAAGCGCAGGTGACTTCTGGTGGACTCTCTGCCCTCTCTCTGTGCAGCTCTCCATGGGTGTAACTGAACATACTACACTCACCCAAATCAGCTCCAGTCAAAGGGCTTTGGGCAGTGCTGTGGGAACAGGATGTATTTCCAATACACTGAGATCCTGATACTGCAAAATCAGCAGCAGCGGTTACAAGCCCAGAATAACTTCCCACCCGGAGAAAGAGGAACCACAGGCAAAATGAAGGTTTGCTTGCCAGCTTTCATTGAGGCTCAGGCAATGGTTAAAAATGGACCTACAATGAGAAGATTACAGAAGGCTCCAGTGACCTTTGAAACCACATGATTATTGAAAATGATAAGATTTCAATGGGGTGTTTTTAGTTTTGTTTAGAGGTATGTGT
The DNA here is from genome assembly GCF_024711535.1 of Dipodomys merriami. NCBI lineage: Eukaryota > Metazoa > Chordata > Mammalia > Rodentia > Heteromyidae > Dipodomys > Dipodomys merriami. The sequence goes on from NW_027204381.1 coordinate 18,122,863, forward strand.
GCATGTGGAGGGGGCCCCGTTCTGTTCTGGACCTCTAACCCAGAAGTCTTACATTGCTCTAACCCTAACGGATCAGTTATTTTTTCTTATTTGTTCATACATTTATTCATTCAACAAGCAGAATTTTTATAGTGGTTTATTCTATTCCTAGAAATACACCAAGGACCACAGAACACATTCAAAACTGGTGCTGATTTGCCTACAGGGATGACGAGCCTGTTGGATTCGGGCCTTCGCTTCATTGCTCTGAACTTGAGCATCGTCATCATGTAGCGCAACATTTGCTCTAAGTCTCTTGCAGGGTTGCTGAGAGCTGGTTCACAGGAGATGACTGAGGGAAAACTCATGTGGGAGAGCTCTCTTGCCAGTCTGGAAGGGGGGGCTATAGTGGGAGTATTATTTTAGCTTTGAGATCAGTTTGGGTAAGTCTCCTGGGAGCAGACTTACCCACCCCGACGCCCTCCCCACCACATAATCTCTAATCACAGACTTAGTTCAAAAAGAACCATCGAATGCCGGTGGGATTTGGGGGCGGTTCTCTGGACCTACAGCCCAGTAGGCCAAACCAGGTGATCTGGGAGTGAGTCAACAGCAGAATTATAAAGCTAAGAACAAAGGACTTGGCCCGTTCCTGTCTCCCCATGGTGGGCATACACCAGCTAGACGTGCCCATTTCTTAAACGTTCCCCATTTGAAGAAAACAAGAAAATCAGAAATCTCAGTCACCTGACGATCACAGGCTCCTGGTCCTGGTGATTTCTGCCTGATTCTGTACTAGTTGATAGGCCAGTGAGCCCTCATGTTGAAATGACCTGGGGAAATTCTGGTTTCCACAGGTTGAGCTAGGGCCTGGAAAGTGATTCTTCTTCACTTGAGATCCTCTTTGGGTAGGTAGCACACATGCCACGTATGTTTTTGCTACACATCCCGCTGGAACCCAGTGTTGGACACAGAATAGGCAGTCAAAAAATAACTCTTTTTTGATTGGGTAAATGAAGTCATTAAAATATATTCAGATACGTTCAATGAAACAACGTTAATTCCTTGCAAAAGTAAAAACTTAGGATTTAGAGGTCCTCTTGGATTTTCTTGAGCTCCATTGTCTTCCTGATTTTGAATTCTTTGTGTCAAAAATTGAGAGACCCAGATTTCAAGGGTTTTGTTTCCTATTAGTGTTTTTTCTGAATAAACATCACTTAACTCTCATTGGCATAAAACTGATCTAAGAAGGGTTTGTTTCTTCTCATTATATTTTGTTATTACTGCATTATTGCATTATCAGTAATAACAGCCATAGTAAATGCTCTTATTTGCATTATTTAATTTCCTCATTAGGGATCTCATGAAAGAGATAGGGAATTATTATTATTACAAATGAGAAAACTAATGCATAAAAGGCCAGATATTTCATCCATCCTGCAATTGTACAAATGGAAAATGGCAGGATGACACTCAAACCAGATTCCTGTATCATAATCTGATGCTCCCACCTTCCAGGATCCAACATCTGCATCCAATAACCTCCTACACATCCCATTCAAGTGTACATAATGGAATAACTTAGAATCATTCATAGATATTTGCTAAAGGCATGTTTCTTTATCAAAGACTTTCTTTTAACAGAAGCTTTTCATTTTACATAGGGCCATTAAGAGGCTGGCTAACACAGGTAATGTAAAGAATCACTCACTGCTAATTGAAGTGCATGCAAATCATCTCTGAATTTGTAATAAAAGGTAATAGAAGAAAAGGATTTGTGCTATAGAAATCTAGTACATTTTAGATGATTACCTTTGTCAGAAGTCAAGTCAACCTGTGAACTCATATACCAGATTTCTAGAAGAAATCCAGTTCTGAACTGAGAATAAATCTGCTAATAGGCTTCTTTTCTCTTCTGTTGACCCAGAGCAAGATCCTCAAGCTATTAGAATCTTCTAGATCACAGCTTCTATACTCAGTCAAACCATGACCCTCCTTCATTTTCAACCAGTTACTGGAGATGTAAGAAGTTTTCAGTGGAGTTCAGCAAATCATCACAGACTCAGGCTAGATCTATGCAATGCCCAAAGAATGGAAAATAATGTCGATTTTCTTTACTACTATTGCTGCTGCTACTACTACTACTACTGCTGCTGCTACTATTATTAGAGTATACTAATTGTACAAAATATGGGGTTTTACCATGATATTTTTATAGACCTATATATGACACTTTGATCATATTTATCCCTACTTTTCTAAATATTCTAACCTCCTAGATAAAAAAAAATCATTCACTTCAAGAATAATAACTGAACATGCATGTCAGTTCTTAACCTCAAATATTTTAAACAACGGCTAAAACCACAACTTTTCTTAACTTCTCAGCCTGGCTTTGGCCATGCTGACCTGGCCTCTCAAGGAATTCATCTTAAAATCAGTCTGATCAAATGGCCCCATCCATTCGGTTTCACATCTTGTTACAAGGAACTGGGTCAGTATTTTGACCATGGTGTCTTGGAGCCGTAGAAATGTGGGGTTGGAAGTAGGAAATCCCCAGCTTCCCTAACGTGGCTGTAAGACAAGAGCTGAAGCAGATGTGAACTGGATAGAGGTAGGCGACCCCTGTTCCCTGTGGTCCCGATCGATGGGCAGTCTGATCCCCAGAGAGGCCTAGTTGCCTTGAGAGCAGGCCGGATCCGCATCATCTCCATGCCCCAACCCTCAGGCCTCCAGGTCCCTGTCAGCCCTGACAGGGGTGGGATTGGTCAGGCCATTCATTGGTTCTGAAGTTTCTTCTACTTAAACCAATTTGTTAGGTGCTTCATGATTTACAGCCACAGTGGAAAATGGGTCTGGGTATTGATTCTTGGCCTTTTCTATTGCAAATGGGTGTAATGTTTTATAGTATGTCAGAATAATAGCAGTGGGCACTCTATCAATGTCAAATGTTAAAAATGATCAGCTATTGTGATGTAGGAGATTAAATATGAAAGCTTGATGGGTATATAAAAGCGAAATGGCAATAATAAAGGGATTTTTATGTTCGGCTCATTGCTCTCTGGAATCCACCTGGGGAGCTATTAGAGCCAATTGTGCTGATCAGTGACACATCACCATGGGTTAAAGGACAGGATGGGGTGCCCCTCCCCAGGTGTTGTTTGCCCTGGAAAGTAGAAAGGTCAGAGTTCAGACGGCCATACTTTTGGGAGCTCCCATCCAGGAGGACCAGGATACGAAGCCACCTAAACCCTCCATAATTGCCAATGACTGCAACAGCCTAGCTCCGTCCTGCTGTGGTGGCATCCTATCTAAAGCCAGCAAAGGAATCTGTCTTCTTCCTTCGGTTTCTGGAGAGACAATGATTGAACTGTATACAATGGCTGAAGGTTACCAATGGCCCAGGTCTCAGAGGTTGTCATGTAGCCAACCTTCTCCAGGAAGGGAGGCCCAGGGAAGTAAAGAAGTATGCCCCAAATCCACACTGACAACAAGAGGCAGGACCAAACCCACACCAAGGCTAACACTCCCCCTCTGCTTGTCCTCAGTGCCACCCTCCTGGGCAGTGCTAGTCACCAGGAAAACAATGAGAGTCACACGTCTGGTTTTCAAACCTTCTAATAGCCTCATCAAAAAGGAAAAGGAAAAGAGTAAAAAGAATGGAGTTAAACTATCTTAACCATATATTTTATTTAACCTCACCAAAACAAAATTATCCTCTCAACACATAATCGATAGAAAATGTATTGAGACATTTTACATGTCCTGTTCCTCATCCCCGGTCTCTAAATGAGACTTGCACACAACCGACCAGCTGACATGGACCAGATGCATTTGAAGTAGTCAGTGACCGTGTGGCCAGTGGTTACTCTGTGGTAAACATCGCTCTAAATTGAGATCTGTAAGGACAGGGGAATTGAGCATATCCTTTGGGGAGGCGGTCAGAGCTTAGGGGAGGTATGCGTGCTTTCAAAAAGCAAATAAGTACTAACAGTATGCTTGCAAAACCATTAAAAACATAGAAAGTTTGAGAAAATCTTCGCAAGAACATGCTGAAGATAGACTATCAGTCATACATGAGGGCTTCTAAGAGAGGTAGGAGGCGTGTTGGACTCCCTGGGAGTCTTAAGGGGCCTGGGGCTTTTTTATGTTTACTAAAAATGGGCGTAGATTTACAAAGAGTAATACCAGCCCTTTGGGGGAGTTCGGCTCCTCATGCCGCTGCTGTCATCGTCATATAAATTACCAACTTCGTTTGCCCAGGGAAGACCAGAGATGAAGGAAACTGGGCGGTGTTTCTGTGGCGTCGAATGAAGTCTCAGACTCTAGGTTAACCCTGGAGATGTCTGGTGTCTGAGCCAGGGCAGTGGGCAGGTTTGTCCGGGATGACATTTGCAGATGGCCCTGTCTGAGCCTTGCAGCATTCACTGGCTGCACCCAGGGTCAGGGCAAAGAGAAGTTATGGCTGTCAGCTTCAAGCTGGAAATCTGGTCCTGGGTGTGTAGTGAGCAGGGGGTGGGGGGTTTCACCCCAACCCTTATGGCCCGTGAGAGCTGGGAACAGTAGAGTTCCTGGCCCCGTGCAGCCATCTCAGGCCTTCTGCCATTTCCAGGAGCAAGCCAGCCACAGAACGCACACGGAGCCAGCCTTGAGAACTAACATCAGGTCTCTTTTCCGTGAGAGACAGGCTGTCACTCTGACAGCTCTCAAGCCAATCAGAAGGGTAAATTAAGGTGTCCTTCCTTTTTTTTTTTTTCTTGAGGGGCAGGGGGTAGTTAAAATGCTGATCTTCGGGTGACAGGTTTCTGAGCGAGGAGGGAGCTGTCAGGGCTGCCATTCTCTCTCTAGACCCTCTCCGGAGGAGCATGTGTCAGGGAAACCTGCCGCCTCATAGACCCACTCACTCCCTAAGGGCATCTGAGCCCAAGTCACGCTACCTGCTTCGCCCCTCTGGGACCAAGAGGGAGAGGCTACCAGTTTCCACTGCAGCTGGAGCCAGAGATCAGATTTCCACTTTTTTTTGGGGGGGGGAGGTAGGAGAGGAGGACCTCGTTCTTGCCCTAATTGCAACATTAATAATTAAGTGGGTGCTCTAATTTTATGACATCTCGTGACATTGGAAACACATGCGCAGAGGCACACAGCTCCCTGCCCGGGCGTATATTCTAGAAGCTGCGCATCACAATCGTTTCCCAAAATTGTGTGAACGGAACATTTAAAATAAAGAAACAACAAGGAAGTACGTATGCTTAATTACATGAGGACTTTATTAGCTGGCGCTAATTAAAGCATGTTATGGAGTCTGATAAATGTCTAAAATTACTCACTTTGGTAAATAGTTTTGACGCGAGTAATTTGTTTAAAACTAGAACTTGGTGGAAAAGTTCAAGCAATCTTATTTTTGCCTGGGTAGCACATTATGCCACGTCTAGGGGGATAATTAACGATTAGCAGTTTAATGACAGAAGTACATTCATTACCCAGTTTTCCTGCACTCGCCAAGACTCCTGTGCTGAGTTCCTGAGGCTCAGGCGGGCACTCCCTCTGGGAATCTGACCTCCCATTGGCCGCTGGACCCCTGTCACAGGTGGGATGTGCTAAACTGAACACCTGCTCTCCAGTCCATTCCTAATCATGGAGCTCAGGGTGCTGGTCTTCACTGCCCCAGCCAGCAGATTGAGATAAGAGTCTCTCTCTCTCTCCCTCTCTCTCTCTCTCTTTCTCTCTCTCTCTGCTTCCAACAGAGGAGGAGAAGCTTGCAATTATCTTGTTCCTCATGTATACCCATCCAGGATGGTCTGAAGGTTTTGTTTCCTTCCAAAACCCATGCTGAAGTCTGAGCCTTCAGGCTGATGGCTGGTAGGAGCTTTGGGAAGTGAAAGGTTACGATGGTGGAGTCCTCGTGATTAGGAGAGTCCACGCAGGGCTAGCTCATGTGGGAAGGACACAGAGAAGTGCCATCTGTGAACCAAGTGGCAAGGCGTCAAGAGAAACCAAATCTGCCTGTGTATGGCTCTTTGGACTTCCAGTCTCCAGAACCGTGAGCCGTAGACATTGGCTGTTTACAAGCCACCAACTTCAAAACCAGACAGAGCCGCCCCCTCCCTTGGCTGAGGGTCCTGGGCCGGTGGAACTTGTGACTTGGGCCTGTCTCCAGCAGCTCACTTCCCACGCTCAGCAGCTGGGCAGACCCTCATGGGTGCTGGCCTATCCTATTGGCTTCCTCTTCGGCTCCAGTTCCTTCCCTCCCACCCACCATGGCGAAGAGCAGAGCTATGCCGTTATGTGCACAAGCTGAGCTGTCCACAGGCACGCGGCCCCAGCTCCGAAAGCCTCACAGCCTGACCCCTGACTGTGTGACCAAGAATACATCCTCCCAGTTAAGCCTTTGCATGCATCTGTTCCAGCTGTTGTAACAAAGATGGCATAGATTAGGGGCTGGCAGGGGCAGGGAGTGCTAAAACCAACAGACAGGAATGCTTACAATTTTAGAAGCTGGAAAGTCCAAGAGGGAGGCCCCAGCAGAGGCCGAGCCTGGTGAAAGCTGGAGAGAGAGACGACGTCTCCATTGATCTCCCAATGAACCTTCATGTGGTGGGGGCTGGGGGGGAGGGGCTGGGGGCTGGGAGTCCACTCCGTGATCTTATTGATTAGGGCACTAATCTCAGTTATAAGGGCAAAGCAGCCCCTCTTCCTAACACCAGCAGGTAAGGGACAGGGTGGGTGGGTGTCCAGCATGTGGAACATGGGGACACACAGTTCAGATCAGAGAGCCTCAGTGTCTTCTTTTTCTCCATCCACAATGGCTTCTGTCTCTTCTGCCCAGCACACACCGTGGGGCTGAGGAGTGAACTAATTGACCTCCCTGTGGCTCCTTTCTAGTCTGTAAATCTGAGACACCGAGAACGGTCAACTCCACACCCCACACCCTGCTGGGTCTCCATCCTTTTGCCCAGGTCTCTGCTTCCTGGAGACAAGAAGCCAGGCTTGGAAGAAGGCCGAGACAGAGATGGCGTGCTGGACTTCGTCACACAGCCTCCGCAGAGGATTCCCCTCCCTTCTCCTTTATTTTATTTTCCCCCCTCTTCCTTAAACTAAAGTTTGAAGCGAAATCCACTGTGGGCTGAGGGAGGCACTTTAAACTTGGCTTGCTTCGAAGTTTAAATGGGAAGACTTGACAGGTATGCTAATTCCCCTCTATTAAGTCTGCAGAAAATGACATTAAAGGTATTGGTTAAAGACACGGCTCAGTGTTTGAGCAATTTAATGAAGTGTTACACACAAGCTGACCTTGTAGAGGGGGAAGCTCGCGGCTCTCTCGGTGTTCCTGGAGGCCCTGGCCACTCTGTTTGACATCTGAGCTTAACACCAACCCTGGACTCATTACCGTCTGCGAGGCTCTGGGCAGAGCCATGCGGGAGCCCCGGCTTTCCCTGTGAAGCCCACTGACAGAAGGGAGAGGTGAAACCGTGGCGACTGATTCCCAGCCTAGCCGGGCCGGAGGTTGCTGGTTTGAGTGACATGTTCAGTTTTCATAAACACAGGCCATGCTTCCCCCGTGGGCAACTGGGCAGGAGAGAAGAGGCTTGCAAGAGTGGACAGACAGGGGGGAAGGGGGAAGGGGAGAAATGCCCAAGCCTCTGGCTGGCATCGGATCACCAGTGGAGCTCCCTGGCAGGCTTCAGGCAAGGCGACTCCATAGAGTTTAGGATGAGGCTGCCTTAGGAACCATGATGCTGCAGAGATCAGAATCCCAAGATACCGTCGGAGGCTCAGGATTCCTAGACCTGCACAGCAACCTCATTTGCTCACCAATTCATCCATTCGTGGACCAAGTGGTTCTGAGCATCTACTGTCCATCACGACCCCCTTCACCACCCTATTCACTACCTTTCAGCCACAATGGTCACGTCAATTCAGAGCACAGTCAAGGCTGCTTCCTGCCACGGGATCTTTGCGCATACTTTCCCGTTTGCCTGGGAGGCGTTTAAAAAAGGCCTTCACTGTGATACCTACTTTAAGCCTTTCTGTATTACCATGCTTGAACTGCATGTGAATGGCCCAGATTAGAATACAGGAGCCACAAGAGTTGCTGGTGACAGTGGTCGATTGGTGATTATGCTGTGTATAATCCTTTGCATTCGCTTTTGAGTAGCTCAGTACAGACAGCCCTCTGCAGATTCAACCAAGCACGGATTGAAAGGATTCAGAGAAAAAAAACCTGCATCCCTACTGCACACGGACAGACTGTCCTTTCTTGTCATTATTTTCTCCACAATGCAATGTCACAACTGTTTACACTGAAGCACACATCATGTGTAACCTAGGGATGGTTTATTAAAGTATATGGAAGGAGGACTGTAGGTTAAAGGCAAATCAGGTGCTATTTTACGTGAGACTTGAGTTTCTGTAGGTTTTGGTATGGGGGGGGGTAAGTATTTTCTAGAACCAATTCCCAAGAGATACACAGGACAAATGTATATCTTTAAAGTTCTTCGTGTTATCCTGTTTGTGATTTCTAGCAAGGTCTTAAGGTGGACAACTTGCTTACCATTCACCTAAGGCAAACGGATCTGAGAGTGTCCAGAATCACGGTTTGCTCTAGACCCAGACCAGGATTCAAGCCAGTGGAGTCGCTGGTGGGGCTATTAGCATTGCTGACGATGATCTGTGTCCTTCTCTGGGTTGATGAGGCAGATGATGGAAGCCGATGAAGGTTGGTGAGACCAGGAACACACATCCCAGAGTGCCCAGCCTTGGGAAGAAACAGGGTGGGAAGAATGCATACGTTGACATCTCTTGCTTTTTGTGCAGAGGAGGGCTGAGCTGAGGGCTGGCTCTGTCCCCAGAGAGTGCTCCTTCCCAGTCTGACCTGGGGTGATGCCATCTTTCTTGCCACATCCTCTCCCCCATCCTTTCTTGCCCCTCTCCGCGCCCCCCCCCCCCTTAAGCCAGTTTTGACTGCCACCATGTTGCACTTTCTGCTCCGGGCAGGGTGGCTCATTCAAGCAGAGGCGTTTGGAGAAAGAGCCACAAGTCTATGCTTTATAAGGAAGCAACTCACCGAGCAATGACCGTCTGTTGAACACCTTCTCTGTCCCGGAGAGAGGTCAATAATAATTGACCTATTGAGCTCTTGGCACGCGGATCTCTTGTGCTCAGCTACTTAAGTATGCTGTAGCCTCTGCTCACCTGCACTGCATAATCTTGTGTATCTCCATCTATGGGGGGAGGAGCCAGCATTAGAGGAACAAGGGGTGTGGCCAGGATGGAAACAGGAGTCTGATAGCTGGTCAGCAGGAGCCTGGCGGGAAAGAACCCTGCAGGCGGTAAATATGGCGCCCCCTGCAGGCTTGTAGGGCACAAGACAGGCGGCTGCCTGCAACCAGGCAGATAGATGTGGGGGAAAATTGTACTGCTTTCTTTACAAATCATCTTGTACTTGACCTATTGAACATGATTTAAAAAAAAAACCCTGACAATTGTTTAATCTGGCCTCTACGTACAAATGATGGGTGAGATCCATCCCCAGGCACCTGAGTTCAAACCCCAGCTCCACTACCTACATACTCGGTCACCTTCACCCAAGTGTCCAGTCATGGGACTCCAGATGCTTCATCTCTGAGCAGCTTCTAGAACCTCAGGATAATGTGGAGATGTGAACTGAGACATGCAAGGTGCCTGGAGCCGATGCCTGCCCTCCCACCAGCCCAGGGGATATCTAGTCATAGTAATTTCCCCAGTCTTTCTATTGAATCTGTCCCAAATACCCCAGGGAAATGAAGAGTGAGCCAGCCCTTGTCCTAGCCTTGGGTGTGCACTCAAATAAATAGCATCCCAGAAGGGGGGACAAAGGCTGCTTCTCCAGTTTGAGCAAATATTAGAGAAAGAAATTGGTGCTAGCCCTGAAGTCTAACACCAGCCGATGTGGAGAAATGGTGGGATTCTGACACAAGGGTGTGGAGGCAGTGGATGCACATTGTTCTTACTACCTTATCTGTGCATTCTGTGTCGAAGCCATCCCAGGTGACACCTGCTAAGAACTCAAACTGGTACTGACTGTCTGCTTCCTTCCCAGGAAAGATTTTTCCATCATTTTCATAACCAAAAGCTCAACCCACTTTATTTTTCCTGTGGGATCATCCTTACCTCACTCTTCCCAGGCCTTTCTGCTAAACGAATGCTGCTTGGGTTGTGACTAGGTAAGGCTTGGAGTCCATTGCTAGGGTACAATTAGAAATGAGCCCAAAAAGGGAAAGATTTCTTAAAGGACAGCATGAGCTAGAAGCCTGAGGTCCAAACCGTAATCCTACTACGCTGCCATTCTTCTCCAACTGCTCTCTTCTTTTCTTTCTTCTTCCTCCTCTATGTTAGTCACAGAATATCCATCATGATGACAAACTAGTATCATACATCGACAAGAAGGAAAGAGCTACATTGACTCATTGTTACAAAGATTTCATTCCATGGTTGCTTGGCCCTGTCCATTTGGGCTTGTGATATCACACTATGTCATGGTGGGAGTAGGGAGGAGGAGGTCTGTTTGTATCATGAGGCTGGGAAGCTAAGACAGAAAGAGAGAAGGGACTGGGTCTCTGTAGCTCTTCTAGGAAATTTGATTAAGAACCACTGTGTACCCTAAAGTATGCCTTTATCACCTTCCACACCAGCTCTGTGTGTGTGTGTGTGTGTTTCAGAAGCAGACAGAGAATTTAGCTGGAAGTGGAAAAGAGAGAGGGGAGAGGTTGGGGAATAGTAATCACCTGCTACCTAGGAGTCAGACTCACCTCCTAAGAAGAAATAAGCTTGGTAAGAATTTACCCACAGGCTTTTGGTGGAGCGTGGTAGAATGGAGAGATTTTTGTTTTTCTTCTCCTCCTTCAGGATTAAAAAAAAGCTTTTAAAATAAATAGCTGACAATGTCACTCTTATTTGAGTAATTCTTTGGAGGTATAAGTGTGTTTCTCTAGAGTGCTTTATTTAGAAGTTTTTTTAAATTTTTTCAAAATACATTCTCTGGGAGAGAACTGAACATCGCTTCCCCCAGCTCCCCAAGGCTTGAGGAGCACAGACATCCAGCCTCAGATATTCAGATATTCATCATCTCCTCTGCTATAATCTGACCATATATGCACATACATGCATGTGTAAATACACATATAATATATAAATATGCACATATCTGTTCATATAAATATACATATATAAATATATGTATGCGTGTGTATTTACATGTAAATATATTTACATATATGTGCATATAGGTATGCACATGTATGTGTATACACACATATCTGGTTCTCATAAGTATGACTAGTTTTCCTAAGTATGACTAGTTTACTTTTTTATGACAGGCTAGGTTCACTCCATTGGAGAATTCCTCTCTTCAAATGAGCTTTCATGTTTTATGTTTGAAAGTTTTTCTGGTGATTTTTCAAGTGAAAATGTGTACATTTGAAGCACTTAGGAAGCTGAAGAATGCATCCGATCAGCACATAAATCCAAGGTTACTCATGAGAAGTTGCCATGTCTGATTGCACCTTGAAAAATTAAAAGAAAAAGCCAGTGGCATAAGTTAACCTGTTTTGAGGTGCAAAGCCCCACACTGTCAGTTTCCTAAGTAGGTGATTAGTATCTCAGTAAACCACCAGCTCTCTCCCTGAGGATGAGACTGACTTTCAGGGCACTGGGCAGCTTGTGGTAGGGTAGAAGGGAAGTCGGGGCTATACTGCGTCCTTTCTCTCCTCAGTCGGGACCCCCCTTCCTTACTCCCCTCCCCATTCCCAGCACCCTCTCTCGCTACGCCTGCTGGACCCTGTGCTAAGGCCAGACCATTCATTCTCTGCCATATTCTCTGTAAGCTCATACAATGTCCTCTAAAGATGCAGACTTTGGAGCTGAATTTGAACCAGACTTACTTGTGTGGGGGTGGTCATGGGGCTTGAACTTAGGGTCTGGGCAATTCCTGGAGCTTTTGTCATCAAGGCTAGTTCTCTACCACTTTGAGCCACAGCTCTACTTCCAGTTTGGGGTGGGGGGGTGGTTAATTGGAGGCCTTTCTTGCCCTGGCTGGCTTTGAACCGGGATCCTCATATCTCAGCCTCCTGAGTAGCTAGGATTACAGGTGTGCACCACCCGGTGCCCAGCTTGGATTTGTTTTGTATAGGCTGTATCACCTAAGGACATTTGTTTGCTGGCTCTGTGCCTCCGTCTTTGTCATTTGCAGGCAGGAATTAGCAACATCATCTGTGTTACCGGTTCTGCTAAGTAATGTTTATGATTGTATTTAGTAGGGTTCATTCCTGAGGGGATTTGGGGGGGGAGGGGTTAACATGGTGGAGAAAGTCACTAGGCATTGTGACATACTCTTGTAATCCAGACTGAGCGATGTAATACATTTTAAGCCAGCCTGAACTACAAAGCAAAACTGTCTACATAGCAAAACCAGGGTGCGGTGGTACAAGCCTGTGATCTTAGCTACTTGGGAGATTGGGAGTTGTAGGATCATAGTTTCAGGCCAGTCTGAGGGGGTGGGGGGAACTCACAAGACCCTTTTATTTTAACTTGTAGCTGGGTATAGTAGTGCATGCCTGTCACCTCAGCGATATGGGAAGCTAAGATTAGGAGTTTCCAGGCCAGCCTGGGCAGAAAGCTCACAGGACTGCACCCCAATGTGTGGTGTAGGCCTGTCATCCCAGCTACAGCAGGGCCCCAGTTGATGAATGGATCAAGCACAAAGCGAGACCCTGTCTCAACTAGAATAAAAATGGCTAGAGGCTCCGTGGTAGAGCTAGCTAGCAAGCATGAGACTCCGAGTCCATCCTTTAGTACTGCCAAGAAAATAGTAAACAAATAACTAAGAAGCGACAGGAAACATAGATATAACTGTTTTAAAATGCTAGGAGGAAAATCGGATTTTCGAAAGATTCATCATAAAGAAGTGCGTGAGGGGTTTGGTGTGAATTTCCTCACTCCCTGGTGGACACATGTATCTAAACATTGCAGGGTGCCCCACTGCTAAGTACAGTTTTTATTTGCTTATGTATAATAAAGAGAAATTCCAGGTCATTCTCAAAAAGCAAGGGAAAGATAAACACGGCGGGAAGCCTCTTTGCTTCACAGCCTGCCCCTTTTGGACACTTATGCATGGAGCAGTAGAATGCAGAATTCGAATTTAAGTCCCTTGGAAGGTCAGGAAATTCCTTTGTGGAAGGCTGCCAGACAAGGGCAGGAAGGTCCCATTTCACACGCCTGGACCTCCCCCTGGCCACCTGCTCTGAAGGGCAGGGCCTGTGTGAGAAACCTCACAAACTCAGCATACTACCAGGTTCTGTGGGCTCTACTAGAACTCCTGGTTGGTCCCTGAACTGGCAGTGTTGGCCTGGCCCCCGGAGCTTGTTGGAGATCTGGATTCCCCATCCCTCCCCTGAACGAACGGATGTATTTGCATATTAACAAGACCCGGCAATTTGTGTGCACTCAGAATTTAAGTCACTTAGCCCAGACCAAGTTCAAGTGCAGGACTGCAGTACAGGAGCTTAAAGCACTTCACCTATAGGCCAGGCCAATGGCAGCTGCCTCTCTTTCTCTCTTCCCCCCCCCCCCAGCACCTATTATCACATAACACACCATTTAGGTAGAGTTGGATGGTCAAGTTCTAAGGTTAAAGGTCAGGTTTAACTGAGCTCTGCACAGAGGGTTTAGGAGTATAACAGGTTGAGTGTCTCTAATCCAAAGCCCCAAACCTAAACATTTCCCAAATCTGATACAATGTCAGAATGGAAAATCCCACCCCTGATCACAAGGGACAAATTACAGGTCCAAATGCCAGCACCCTAAGAATGCTATAGAATGACCGGGCATGAGTGACTCACAACTTGTCATCCTAGCGATTCAGGAGGCTGAGATCTAGTGACAATCACAATTTGAAGCCAGCACAGGCAGAAAAGTTGGTGAGACTCTTGTCTCCAATCAACCACCAAACTGTGGAGCTGTGGCTCAAGTGGTAGAGTGCTAGCCTTGAATACAGGATCATGCTCAGGCCCTGAGTTCAAGCCCTAGGACTAGCATCAAGGGAAAAAAACAAAGGAACTCTATATAAAATTGCCTGCAGATTATAAATGTGACATGTATCTGAAACATGACCAAGATTTCTCATAATATATATGTGACTCTTACAAAATAATAAAAATACTTGAAAAGCATTTAATTAATAAAAATAATTCAAAAGAAATGTAACATTGCTAGCTCCGAAAAATTTTGTCGCTCAATCCACACTAAGATTGCTTTTTACTAGTACTATACTTAAAAGTGTTCCCTATATATTGTTGACTGGCCCCCAAAGTACTTGAGCAGGGAAGAAGACAGGTGAATATTCAGGTGAGTGAAAGAATCTGCCCAATGCCACTCAGGAACAGATGCTAGGCCAGGCATGGTGGTGCATGCCTACCATACCTGTCATGTCCTACCTCCACCACTCAGCTACTCGGGAAGTCCCAGGCTGGCACCCAGCAATGTTGAACGGAACTCTTATCTGAACATCAAATTCAATGCAAAAGGGCTGGGGAGCATAGCTCAAGTGGTCGAGAGATTGTTGAGCAAGCCTGAGGCTCTGAGTTCAATCCCCAGTGATTTTTCAGATGAAACCCAGATTGTGTTTCTTCAATGGAGGGAACCACAGATTCTAGAGCTATTGGAAAGAGGTTTGTTATCCAGTCAGTACCAAATCGATTATTTTAGGCTTCCAAATAGCCCTGGACACTCACCCATGGATAGAGCCTGGTGAGAAGTCAAAACAGCTGTCTCCACTGACCAATCAGTGCATGGCATTGACCGTATACCCACTGCAGGTAACCCAGCACCATGCCAGGCACTGTGGAGTGGGGAGTGAGGGGCATAGCAAATCAACCAGGAGAGAGATTTCACTCCAAAATGCTGTTCAGTGTTCCACAGAGAGCGAGAGCGAGCGAGCGAGTGAGCGAGTGAGCGAGAGAGAGAGAGAGAGAGAGAGAGAGAGAGAGAGAGAGAGAGAGAGAGAGAGAGAGAGAGAGAGTTACATCCAGCAAATGCCTACTGGTATTCTGTGGCAGCAAAACTTAGATCGTCTGAATAGGTGAGTTTGTGTGCTTCCTTTGATTTGAAAACAAAACCCTGCCTACTTCCATGCATCTCTCCTCTTTGCCTCAGCTGCTAGGAAACTCAAGAGTCAGAGTCTGCCCAGACAGGGAAGTCTACTGGCCTGAGGTCTGAGGACACCTACTCTTTCTGCACCCCTTCGGTGGCCTCTCTTTGGTGTGTGTTCTGGTGTGAGAACGGCTTTGAGTCGTAAGCTGCTAGTAGCTAGGACACAAAGCACAACAGCTTTGAGCTATCTTCCTTTTCATTTTGAGCATGAGAACTTCCTGAGGGGCCAACCTACAAACCGAAGGACTCGACATCCAGTCGGGAACTGGGGCTAGTGAAGTTGCTTGGGCCTTCTTACTCCTCCAAGCCTTGATTTTTCTTAGCCACAAAGAGACTAGAGCTAGCCAGTTCTGAAAACTCTGCCATATTTAGCAACAACAACAACAACAAAGGACTTACAGCAGAAGAATAACAGGCACAATTTAACAGAAAGCAATCTGTGAGAATGACTGGGTCCGGGACTCTGAAGTTTTGACACAGTGTCTTAAGTCGGCTGTGAGGGGATCTTGGCTCCTGGGGAGGGGAGAGGCCATTGAATTGGAAGCAAATGAAACCTTTTTCTAATGACCATATCACTTCTTTTCTAACCTCAGATGCAGTGGTGGTCTCCAGGAGTATGTCTACCTTGAGCTAAGTTGGCTGTGTGATTTTCTTTGGCCACTTGTTATCAGATGGCAAGCCTGTGACTTCCATGTTGTTCTCTTGCCCCAAGAGTATGTAACCAACCCAAACCCCCATCTCTTCCATCCTGTGAGTGAGGCTACCCAAACTCCGACCCAGCCAACCCACCTCCACCTGCCGAACATCCACCCAACCCAGCCCAGCCCAGCCCAGCCCAACCCAGCCCAGAATCTCCCCGGAAGTACTATGATGTAAATAAATTATAGATCAAGAGCTAGGCCTGAGGGTGCATGCCTGTCATCTTAGCTATCCAGGAGTTAGAAATAGGGAGATAGCAGTCCAAGCAAAGTCAGATGGGACTCTATCCAAAAAACAGAACAAATGAGCTAATGGGGGCGTGGCTCAAATGAGTGATTGCTGAGCAAGCCCGAGGCTCTGAGCTCAACCCCAAGTACCAGGCCTGTAATCTTAACTACTCAGGAGGTGGAGGCAAATCCTGTTTACTTTAAGCCATGAAGCAATGAGGCAGTTTATTAGATAACAATGACTAATAAATACTGCCAACAGGAAAAGACATGGGGGAAAAAAAACCAGTAACTTCTAGCTAGGGAACCTGCTGGGAATGGAAGGTAGTGATGACCTTTGATCTTGTTTGCAAAGCTGGGTGGCTTTATTCCTTTCCTATCCTATCCTTCTCACTGTGTCTGTTTTGCTCCCTCGTGTGTGTGTGTGTGCGTGTGTGCGTATGTGCGTGTGTGTATGTGTGTGTGTGTGTGTGTGTGTACCCGGGGCTTGATCTCAAAGCCTGGGGTACTGTCCCTGTTTTTCTTCTTGTTGTTTGTTTGTTTGTTTCTCAAGGTTAAAAGTCTACCACTTGAGCCACAGCTCCATTTCCAGCTTCTTGGTGTTTAATTGGACACAAGAATCTCACAAGCTTTCCAGCCCAGGCTGGCTTGGAATCAGGATCCTCAGATCTCAGCCTCCTGAGTAGCTAGGATTTACAGGCGTGAGCCACCGGTGCCCGGCTTGCACCCTCTTTTTAATCTGTCATAGTTTCAGCAGGGGCAAGAAGCAAATGTTCTTTCCAGGGGGGAGAGAGGGCTTGCAGTAGTGGCACAGACAGAGGAACAGAAGGCCCAGTAATTAGCCCTATCCACTTGCGTTCCCAGCTCCCGACAAAAGGAGCTGTACAAATCGACCCATGGAAATGATCACCGCGAATCTCCCAACCCCTCCTTCCTGTGGTCCATCCTCTCAGCCAGTACCCAGCAGGAGCTGCGAAGTCCCCGCGTTCTTCCCATCCACCTCCCCACCAGCATGTCCTTACTCTCCTTTTCTCTCTTTCTCAAGTTGTTACGACACAACCATCACATAAGGAATCAAACAGGGACAGGTCCTATTGTTCGGCGGAGAGGCAAGAGGTGAAAAAAAATATATAATCAAAAAAAGCAGGGGACTTAAAAAAAAGAGAGAGAGGCCCGAATTATTTCTCAAAAAGAATGGGAAAATCTAACATGGCTTATCACCACAGAGAACAAGAGCTGTTCAGACGCCTAGGCCTCTGACTGGCATGCAGGTTGTTTTGAATAGATGCATGACATTGTCAAAGAACCTGCCATTGTGTCGCTGAAAGGCATTTGCCACGTTGCATAAAAATCAGCCGTTTGTGTCACCCTCAGACTAGTCAAAGCTGCTGGGTTTTTTTTCTTCTTCTTCTTTCTTTCTTTCTTTCTTTCTTTCTTTCTTTTTCTTTTTAATAGAAGAAAAGAAGGGAAATAAGAAATGTCCCCAGAATAAGACCTTCAAAGCCAGATAAACGTTATGTTTGAAAGACATCGGAAACTGGGCATCGAAGCAGAGCCACGGAGTAAAGAAGTGTTCTATTTGGAGGAGAGGCCGGCGGGCAGTGGGGAGAGGAGGTGCGGGCTGGAGTCTCCACTTCTCGGCTGGATTGGTTTCTTCAGGATTGAATTGCTGTCCCATCTTTCTAGGTCTCATCTCAATTTTCTTGGTGAGTTCTTGTACAGGCTATTGTCACCCTTCAGGGTGGCTTTCTTGCCACATACAACTCAGGAAAAAATTAAACATTCAGATCCTTGCAACTCTGGAAGGATCTGAACTCAGCTCATAAACCCTTCTCTCCCCAACCCCCACCCTGTCTCATCTGGTCTTTTGGTGTTAGTGGTAACCACGGGGATTGAACCCAGGACCTGGATGCCATTCCTGAGCTTTTTCGCTAGCACTCTACCACTTTGAGCCACAGCGCCACTTCAGGTCTTTCCAGTGGTTCTTTGGATATAAGAGTCTCACAGACTTTCCTGACCAGGCTGGCTTTGAACTGTGATCCTCAGATCTCAGCTTCCTGAGTAGCTAGGATTATAGGCGTGAGCCACAGGCACCTGGCTCAACTGGTTTTTTAAGCTCAGGCTTATCAGGACTTTGCCTTGGCCTCCTCCACCTCACATTATAAACAGCCTGTGGCTTTCACCTGCACCCAGGGCAATCAGAGATGGCTGTGGTTGAAGAGTTAGCTCTACCAACCAGAAAAGCCAGAACCTTGGGAAAAATTCATCAGAGAGGGGTGAGGTGTGTTGTCTGGTCATCACACAGAGAGACGATTTTCCTGTCTCTTCATGAAAGAAGGGAAGACTCCAGAGTTTATAGAGAAGTTAGATTTGTCAATGCACATAAAACCCATATGGTGCTCAAATCGATTACTGTCCCTTTACAGTTCTACAGATTCAACCTTTACAAATAAAAGGGGGGGGGAAGGAGGAGCATTTCACTCTGGTATTGATTTGACTTCCTGGGTGCGCTTGGGGAGGAGGGTCAGCTGGGAAAACAGTTCCGGGTGGGCAGTCTGGCAGATATATGCTCTCTAATTGCAAGCTTTGATTAGTTCAGCTGTTTCTAGATTCCTGGCTTTTAACAAATGGCCTTTAGCCTGTGCCTGCTGTTCTCAGAGAGAAGATGAGAAGTTTCTAAGCACCTAGGGACACTGTCTCCAGTGTGCTGCCTTCTCTGCTAGTGGCTGGGTGCGGGGTAAGGTGTGCCTGCCGTGAAGGGTGCTTAGGGCTCTATTTCTCTCCGGAACCCGATCTCGGGTTGGCCACTTAACCGCTTTGAGTCTCTGTTTCCTCATTGGTAAAAATTGACTTTGTTTTATTTATTTATTAATGTTTCACTTGTTGCAGAAGGGATTTAGGGTGGCTTATCTGTAAAAATGAGGAGATTAGACTAGCTGATCCCTTCGAAGGTATCTCCCCAACTTCAGGGCACCGCAAGTGTCTTCCTTTCCACTTGACTTTGTAAAGTCTGCAGTTCAATTCCAAGTTCTAGGGCTGCCAGCTGCCCCTTGAGGATGAGTAATTCACAGTCACGGAGACTGTAGGAGTGACCGAGGAACTGTGTGCTTTGTGCTGTGGTAATGTTTTATATTTAGGGCTTCCCGTTGGCAATCTAAATTGCAGGTATTAACGAATGTCACACTCACCAACCTTTAGTAGCCAAGAGTTTACATATTGGAGTCATTTCTAAGCAGCTCCCTAGATAACGAATTCTCTTAAATACTCAGCAAAATAATATGTAGCGTCTCATCAATGCACAGTCCTGTGGAATCACTTCCAAGACTACAGAAGCTCCAGGGCTGAAGTCAATTTGGGGCCTGGCCATCATCTAAGAGACAGACTCTGGCAGAGCTCATCTGTGTGTGGATGTCTTATGAGGTGATGGGCAGGAAACACTAGAAATACCCAGCAGAGGCAGGGATGACCTCATTCCATTCAATTTATCATCTTGATGAGCATATACTAGGAAGCAGGTTTTGCTATGGATAGGTGCTTGGGAGGTACAAAAGCGATCAACTCTACAAATGCTAATTAGAATTCGTCTGGTTGTAAACAACAGAAACCAGCCAGAGACAATAAAAGGCACAGACGTTCATCATAAAGACACAGAGATGCCCTTTCTATAAAAACTACCAAGCAAGCCGGGCGTCAGTGGCTCATGCCTGTAATCCTAGCTACTCAGGAGGCTGAGATCTGAGGATCACAGTTCAAAGCCAGCCCGGTCAGGAAAGTCCGAGAAACTCTTTATCTCCAATAAACCACCAGAAAACCTGAAGTAGCACTGTAGCTCAAGTGGTAGAGCGCTCACCTTGAGCTGAAGAGCTGAGGGACAGCGTCCAAGCCCAGAGTTCAAGCCCCATGACTGACAAAAACAAAACAAAACAAAAAACTACCAAGTGATTGTTGTCATCCAGAATCAGATCCCCACAGGACAGCAGGATTCATTTCTTGTCTCTCTTCTGTGAGCTTTTTCATTCTTCCCTTTTTTTCTCTCCCAACCCAGTTTTCTCTGCTTCTCCTACACTGATAGTCCAAAAACATGGCAGAGCTGGCTTCCTCTCTTCCTCGTTTTTTTTAGGCAGGCAAATCCACTGGTTCATGTAATCTCTGCCCCAAAAGCAGAGTCCCTGGAGGGCACTGATGTGACCTGTGGCTTAAATCTAAGTCAGTGTAATTGCCAAAAAGGGATTAAAGACTGGAAAGCAAAACCAAGAGTGCCCACAACAAAGACATAGTTCCTAGTTTTAAGGAATGCCATAAAGCCAAGAAGCAGACTACAGAAACAGTGGTCTCTAATACTAGACCAACTTATAGAGCCTAGTAGAACAGACTTGCCTGGTACAAATGGCATGGGGGTGGGAGTAGGATTTGTTTAGCTACTGTTGGTGTAAGTAGTAATAAAGCTTTTAATTGCATAACAAATTAATATGTTCTTACAAAAATAATCAGCAATCTTCTCTCCAATAATATTATGCATTACGTATACATATATATATAATTTTACAACTTCCATGATTCATCTTGTAATGATATATATAAAATAATGCAAAACAACTATATATTTTTTATTCAAGTAAGGTATCTACATAAATGTGAATTTATACCCCAAACCTCAGCTCTTGCCAGAAAAATATTTTTGGCTTTGCAAGTTACACACTTGTGTCAGTAGTCACTCAACCATACTATGGTGGACCGAACGCAACCTCAGACAATGCATTAGAGTGTACTTGTTTAAACATTCTAAATTTGTAGTCCGTTTCACTATCTGAGAAAGCAAGTTCCCTTTCCTTTTCCTTCTTTTCCTTGATTTTCTTTTCTTTTTCTTGATTTTCTTGATATTTACTTTTCAACGTAAATTTCAAAATCAACTTGTCAAGTTCCTTGAAAAACCTTGTTGGGATTACATTTAATATTTATAGATTTATTCACAAAGAATTGACATCCTGGATATTTTATGTCTACGCCACAGAGCATGTCTTGGTTTGACCAGGAATCCTTTCATGACTGTAACTTGTGTCAGGTTCATAAAAGGGAGGACTTTTGGCTTCTCTGCCTTGTTTCTACCTGTGTGTCTGGGTAGTCCTGACAGACAGGTGAATTGATACTTTTCTCAAACTTGCCTTCCTATTTTTCAGGGCCTTTAGGAAATTGGTGAGTTGGCAAAGTAGGTAAAAACAATTTTGTCAAGTTCTGGGATTGTTCTTTAGCTTCAAGAAATAGTTTCTTTTGGTAACTACAACTCTTGGAAAACTTAGGAGAATTTGCCATAAATTCCCTTTTACTGGGGTCAGAGGACCCCAGGGAATATCTTATAAGGCTATGAAGCTGTGTCACTCAGCTAACTAGTGCTAGAAGGACTTGCTGGTGCTAGACAGACTTATGACATAAATTTAATGATTGCCAGAAGTTATGTTAGGTGCTGAGACACAGTGTCTGTGTAATGAATTCCCCGTCCAGAATTGAGGGCCAGGGCTAGGGGGTTCAGACACAGCAGCAGGCGGCTAACATCTCAGAGCTGTGCTCAGGGGACTATGGGATCCCAGCATAGAAGAAGAGCCCATCTAAGGCTTACAAAAGATTTCTGGAGAGGAGGATGACCCAATAAAGACATAAGACAAAACCACAGCAAAGTAGGAATGGAACTCTGGGAGGAGAAGCAAACACAGAAACACTCGTGTGTGAAACCTGCTGTTTGGGAAAGGAATTCTAAGCAGTTTGGCAAACTTGTAGAGAAGAATGCAAGAAGAAAGAGATGAATGATGGGGCTCCAGAGGCAAGGTGAGATCAGGCAAAGAGCACCTTGTGCTAAACTCATTGTAGCCTGAACTTCACTTCTCCACAAGAAATAGAAGTGTTATATTTTTCTTGGAGCCTGAGCATGGCTTTGTCAGAGAATGTATATTGAGTAACTTGCTAGCTGAGTATATGGGATGGATTTAACGGGCAAAAAGACCAAAATCAAGTAGTCACTTAAGGAGGAAGTTTAATAGTCCAGTTCAAAAGAAAGCCTAGATGAATGCAAGATGAAAGGATGTGCTATTTCTCTAAGCAGCTGGAAGGGTCAGTGATTATGATCCAGACCCTGTAGTTGGTTGATCTGGGTTCTTTTCTGCATTTGGAGAAGGGCTTTGAAGGAACATCTTTGCTGCTGTATGTCCCAGTTCCCCATCTCTAAAAGACCAATAAGAGTCCCTGTTTCATTAATGTCTATGAGGGCCAAATGAGGGAGCTAATAGTATTGGTGGGGGCAGGGAAGGCTAGTCAAGGGCAATCCCAGCTGTGCTTACCTCAGGCCTAAGAAATTCGTACTTGGTTTTATTTTACGGGAAGAGCAGGGGAAATGAAATAAAAGTAGTTGACTTATTGGGAGGCTTGAGTTTTTCTTGGAACCCTAGCCTGGCTGTGTTAGGGATTTTTATCAAATAACTTATTAGTTGAGTATGGAGGTAGGGCTTGATGGACATAGACCAAAGTCAAAGGGATGAAAAGATTTAAGGCCCGTGTGGTGGGTCCTTCTCTTTAAGGTGCCCAACACTGATCAGTGTTTGTAAGTAACTCTCATAGATCTGGAAACAATGGCTTTAGTTTGTGTTTGGAAACAAGTACAACTGTATATCTAGCTGTGGGTCCTTACAGACATTGGCTTGTGGGGGGTCCATGGGGACCCCTTTGAACCATGGGCACAAGGAGAGCTGGGA
This sequence comes from Dipodomys merriami, assembly GCF_024711535.1. NCBI lineage: Eukaryota > Metazoa > Chordata > Mammalia > Rodentia > Heteromyidae > Dipodomys > Dipodomys merriami. The sequence continues at coordinate 18,145,691 of NW_027204381.1, forward strand.
CAACTGGTAGTTGAAGCTGGCAGGAAATGGGGATCAGGCTAGGCTGAAGAACATAGGAGATTTGTCTCTGAAAACCTGGCTTTAGGGCCACATTAAAGCCACCAGTACAACCATGTTCATTGCAGTATTGTTTACCATAGCCAAGATGTGGGATCAACCCAGAGGCCCCTCAGTGGATGAATGAATCAAGAAAATATGGTAAATATACACAATGGGATTCTATGCTTCCATCAGAAAGAATGACATTGCCCCATTCATAAGGAAATAGAAAGACTTGGAAAAAATACATTAAGTGAAGTAAGCTAGACCCTAAGAAATACAGGTTGCATGGATTCCCTCATTTGTAATCATTAGAATGTGCCTGTAAATCTACATGTAAACTCAATGGATAGTAAAAGAAAAAAATAAACAGGACTCTAAACATTCACACAGTGAGACCAAAGGAAGATATTCTTAGAAGAGGATCACTAGGGCTCACTAGGTATGTGCACATGATCATATAAAATGAGGCTTGTCAAAATGAACTCCAAGAAATTAAACAAGAGGCCTTTTATCTTTTTATATGTTTTTTTTTTCTGGTTTTCCCCTCTTGTCAATGTTTTTTATTTCTGTACCCTTTGTCTTGTTTTTAAGTTTATCTGTTTTAGGGAGGGGAAGGGAAAGCACAGAAATGGTGTGACAAAGGGTGAACTAATGCATAGTGATATTCACTAAACACTGTTGAAAATGAACTATATAACTTGTAGGGGAAGAGGGAGAGGAGGGAAAAAGCTGGGAGAAAACAAGGGACTAGGTGACACTGTTCAAAAAGAAATGTACTCAAAACCTAACTTGTAATTGTAACCCCTCTGAATATCACCTCTAAAACAACAATAAAGTAAATTAGAAAAAAAATTTAATTATTTCTGGGATGGCTTGTATGTGTTCAATTGAAGTAAAAGATAATACAAGTAGAAAAGAAAAGAAAACTTGGATTTAGGCCGTGAAACATGTTTTGTGTCACCTCAGACACACTTGTAATTATTTTCTGTTTCTGTTTCTCCATTTGTGAAGTACCATTCATGGAGTTTGGTGTTCCAGGGCATTCTCAGGGAGGCTCAAGTTTCTTTACCTTCAACAGTGCAGTATTTGCATATAAATGCTCTCATGTACGTCAATCATCTCTAGATTGCTTACAATATACCTAATCAATGTACCTTCCATGTCAATAGAGGTCCCCGGTATGGTTTAGGGAAGGAAAATTCTGCACATGCTCAGCACAGATTAACTATTTTTTCTTCCCAAATATCTTTCATCCACGGTTAGTTGAATTGTGGATGCAGATCCCACCGATACGGAAGGCCGGGTATATATCTTACTTCACAGAGCTGTGAAATTCAAGGGAGATGGCGGAAGTCAGAGCACCATTAGCTGTAAAATGATGTTTAAATGTGGGTTATGGTTTTGCTAGGTGAAGGTGGGGCCCCGGGGCAAGGCTCCATATCTGGGAGTTGCTCCGCACCACAGCTCAGCAAGCTTCAAGTCCAGGAAAGAATTCAATTATTGCAGCGTGTAATTTTCTGTTTGCAAAGCTCATATTGTGTATGTAATTGAATCAGAATAAAGAGAACCAAAGGCTGTGGGCCTGGGATAAGGCTTTGGAGCTGGACTCCAGGGAAGCCAGGCTAGAGGCTGGAGGCTGTGGAGGGAGGGGGCGAGGACCTAGGGAGCCAGGTGGCCCTGAAATGGAGGGGGGCTTGGGGTGTGCACTCCTCTTACTTTCCCATGGCTCCCCTGAGCATTGATGCTTTCCTCACAGGGCCAGGGCTCACAGTTGGAGCGCATCTGTAGGCTAGACATGTCCTTTGTGCTCTTCTCACCTCCCTCCTTCCTGGGCATCAGTTCATGGTCTCCTTCCTGTTCAAACAGTGTGAAATTAAAACCACAAAGGTGCCTTGTGAGAAGAGGTGTCAGGACCCAGAGGAGGGGCTCTGACTATGACTTAAAGGAGGGTGATGGAGGTCCTGGGCGCCTTCGAATGGTTGTTCCTCCTGATGGGGGAAGAGCTCAAGCGTCTAACCCCAAATCTAAGGAAGCAGGCAGGGAACATGGGATGCCAAAGGGCCCCCTCTTGGATTCAGACACAGGATTTTTTTTTCCTTGAGGCTAGGGGTCACAGCATCCTGTCCAGATTCAATATGGTGGAACTCATATCCTCTAGTGGGCTCCCTGATGGAAGGATCTAGAAGGGGAGGGAAGATTGGCAAGCAGAGAAAGGAACACTGGGAAATATAGCTTCTGGTTTTCTCTGGGCTTGTCTATCCCCATGGCCTGGTTCCTGACTCATAGCATCTACAGGCTATGGGCGCTGTCCCTCAGCTCTACAGCTCAAGGCGAGCGCTCTACCACTTGAGCCACTTCCAGTTTTCTGGAGGTTCATTGGAGGTAAGAGTCTCATGAACTTTCCTGTCCAGGCTGGCATTGAACTGTGATCCTCAGATCTCAGCCTCCTGAGTAGCTAGGATCACAGGAGTGAGCCACCAGCACCCTTTTTAAAAAAAAAAAAAAAAACTGTTATTATAAAGGCTATACACAGAGGGGTTACGTAAATCAGGTAATGAGTACCTTTCTTTATGGGCTGCCTTTCCCCTACTCCCAGCCTCACACTTGCTTTGTTCCTGCACCAGACCTAATCTCTCTTGCACTCCTGTCCAGCCCCAGGGAAGTGCCTGGGACAGAGCGGTCAGTTGAGACTCCAGCAGGTCAATTACTAGCTTCCTCATGCCATTTCCTGAGCACTCACCAATGCAGCTCCAAGACAAACAGCCCACAGTGCCTGGAGAGAACGAGGCTGGCAGCTAAGGGAGGGAGGGGGCAGGGAGGAGAAGAGGAAGCAAGGGCCGAGAGATAGACAAAGTGAGAAAAAAATATAGCACACCCCAACCCAGTGGCCCAGAATCTCTCCCACATCTGCAGAATCAGAAACACTTATTAATAGCCAGCAAAAGGCAAAGAGGAAGTGTCTCATTGTCTGCTGCTGTCATTCCTCACTCTGACGAGCACTTAAAATGTCAAGACCCCTTTCAGCAGCTATGCACAAGCAATCAGGCCTTCTCCTCGGTCACTGCGATTCCACAGCCGAGGCTTCTCAGTCCTTGCGGCTCCCGTGTCTGGAGAAGAGGCGAGGTGTGGGCACAGCAACACACGCCGTCTCTCAGGATGGGGTTATGAGTCTTGAGACTAGGGGGAGGGATGGCTGAGAGCTGGGGGGTGGGTGGAGAAGGAGGCCTTATCATGTCCAGCATGGGGACATCACCGGAAAGGTCATTTCCCGGGGGATGTGTGGAGGACTGAGCATCTGGGCGTGGGGCGGGGCTGTGAGTGGAAGATTTACCTGGAGCAGGAGGGTGGGAGCTGTCAACTCTCTGTGCCGGGCATTTTTAGACAAGAAAGGATTGCTATCTGGAGGTGGACACTCCAGTTGATTATTGTCGCTCGTGAGGGCGAAATAAAACCGAATGGGCTGGGCTCCCAGCAGGTGAGATTGAGGTGGGATGAAGGAAGGACCTTCTGATGGGCCAGAGTAGCTGAGATGCTGAAGGGGGCTGGCAGCAGTTCTTGGAGGACATTTAGCTGGTGTTACCATGCCTCTCCCTAGGGGGCACCCAGGGTGGGAGGCTTTCTCTGACACGTGGATCTCTTATTGGATGTGTTCATTTGCTGCAGCTGTAGCAAAATACCACAGACTGGGAGAATGACACAACCAGAAGTGTCCTGGTGTGGTTCTAGGGGGCTGAAGTTGGAGACGGGGTGTCGGCAGGGTGGCTTTCTCCTGAAGGCTCCTGGCCTCTCTGGAGGTGTTTGGCTGGCAATCGTGGCATTCTTTGGCTCGACAAAGCAGCAGCATTCTGACCCTGCGGCGAGCGGCTCTGCATTCAGGTTTCTCCCGTGAACAGAATGCACGTGATATACGGTTTGACTTCTGGACAGACCCCCGTTTCCCAATGAGGTCGCATCTGAGATCTTGAGGATTAGGATGTCGGTGTATGAATTAGTGGGGACACAATTCAACACCATCATAAGAACTGACCAGAAAGAAATACAGACTATGGAGAGGTTGTCCAGGAAGGTGGTAGTCAAAGGGAACCTTCCAGGGCCCATAGCACCTGCCCTCCATGGAAACACAATCTTGTTTCTATTGCTGGAGCCAGGGCCTCTCGTCAAATCAGATCAAGCCCTGTCTTTAGTTCCTGCACAGAGGAGCTGACCACAGCAGTGAGCGCCCCAGCTGCTGTAGCCAACACGAGCTCATGACCATCTTGGCTTAAAGGACCAGCCAGCAAGGAGGGCATTTGACCTCCAGAAACTCCTAGAGTGATGGAATGCTCACCTGCTGGTTCTCCATGCAGGTTTCTGGAAGGACCTGGTGAATGACTCTCCTAATTCATTAAAGGAGAGAGGGGTACGATCACTTCCTACTTGGCTTTCTGTTGACCTGACTATGACACAGCCGGGGATCAGTGCTCAAAGAAACATGAGCCTGTTGCTCAACATCCTCCATAATGTCCATCCAATTCAATTCGCTAACAGAATCATAAAATGTCAGAGCAGGGAGTGTGCAGATAATTCCATCTAAAGCCCCTCAGTTCTTAGAGGAAGAGAGCCAAGCTGAGTGAAGCCCATGCACAACCCGTGTGAAGGACTCATCCCTGAGGAAGCCAGGCTGGGTAAGGTCAGAAAGGACATAGGCCCTGCCCTTGAGGACCTGGCTCCTGGAGATTGGTACAAGAAGCCAGGCCAGTGCTGTTCCCACCTCCCGCTTCTTGTACCAGGAAGTGCCAGGTGTGCCCTCTCCCTTCCGTGTTAATCATCTTTTGTACCTAAGCCCCAAGGCTTTAGTGCACCCAGAGCAAAGGGGACTGGTGACTTGGGCTTCAATGTATCCTGCCTTTTGTTGGGGGAAGGTGGGATGGGAACAGTACTAGAGAGTGAAATCCGAGCCTGGAGTTGGCTGGGCCAGTGCTGTACCACCTGAGCCACACCCTCAGCATATTTTGCTTTTGTTAGTTTTTTTCTTTTTTGAATAGGGTCTTTCCATTTTTTTAAAAAATTTTTTGCCCAGACTAGCCTCAGGCTACAATTCTCCTGATCTCTGCTTCCCGTGTAGTTGGGATTACTCGTACTGATCATCACAACCAGCTTGTTCTTTTGTTTGCTCTGGCTAGCTTTGAACTGTCATCTGCCTATCTTTGCCTCTTAAGAAACTGGGATTGCAGGCACAAGCCACCATCTGTAATGTACCCAGCCTTTTAACAAGTAGAGTCCTGAGTCAGTAGCTTCTACTCTCTGTGTGGAGTTCTTCCTCTCCCAGTCCCTAGATGGGGCCCAGGGCTCACATTCAACAGCAAGCAGGAGGCAAAGCATCTCTTCCTGCACTCTCTGGCCCTACACAATCCTAAGACGTACCTGGACTGGGAGAGGGCAGGGGTCTAGAATGATAGGCAGGTTGTCCATTTTCCCCCTACCTCACACCCAGGCTAAGTGAGAGTTGAGCCCTGAGCTTCTGATGGGAGAGGGAAGGAAATGCTGAGGGAGTAGGGTTGGAGCTTCAGAACGAGGAGTGGCAGAGATAGGGATTTAAAAATACACAGGAGCCAGCCATAGTCATGGTAACAGACATAGCCAGCAAGAAGACTGCTCCCGGGGCTCCACAAACGCAGGCAGGGTTGGACCAGCTTCCATTTGTCTGTGTTGTTGTCACTGTGGTGGTTCTAAATTCTCTGGGACTGTGAACACAGGGACACACCATGAAATCAGGGTTTTCCATTCCTACAAGGACCCTTCTCCTGTGTTCTGTCTAAATAATGTGTTCCTAGGAGCTGCGCATGTACACACACACACACACACACACACACACACAGGAATGTGCAGTAACACCAACACCATGAGCAACCCCAGGTGGCTCATACGTGTACACAAACAGACACATATGTCTTTGCTCACACCCACAAGTCCTAAATAATACTACTGGAGGTGGCAGAGAAGCCTCAAGTCTCCGTGCACGTTTTCTGGGGTGCGCACACACTTAGAGATTTTTCTGCCATCGTGTCTCATGTTTGTTCATGGGAACATCGCCGGCTATGTGTTTCACAGAAGCCTTCACGCTTGATGCCTCACGAAGGTGTGAGAACACACTTGTAGATCCAAGCAGGTGTGACTGACCCGTGGCTCCAAACTCCACCTGCTTGAGCTGAGGACACAGGTAACTGGTCTGTGTCTGGGCTTGCTCAAATGTGTGCATTTGGCCAACGCCAGATGCAGACTCACCCACCACGTGAGGTTTCCTCAGCCAGAAGGGCATAGCATGTGTTCAAGCTCTGGCCCTCCAGGGCCACCAGCAAACACAGGTCATACAGAGAAGTACTTCTCACACCTGTGCTTTTTCTTTCTCATTCACGCTCTCCCTCTCTCTCCCTCCCCCCACTTTTTCAGTCCCCCACCCCACCCGATTCCAGCTCTCACTCACAACTCCAATAAAGCACCCGGAATCAAGGCCTTACATAATGTCTATGCCAGGTTGGGGAGAAGGAACACAGACATTCATAATCTCAGCGTTGGGCCTTTGGGTTCCTCAGCAGGCAAAATCAAGCACAAATGTACTACCAGAGCCAGTGTGTTTGTAAAAACAAAAAAAAAACCAAACCTGCCCAGTCTCCCAAAGAGGCAGGAAAAATCAAAGCCTCGTCATTTAAAATCCCCACACAACAGAATGAAGAATCAACAAGAGCTCTCAGAAAAAGGCTGAAGTTCCCCCATGCTCTCTCCCTCCCCAGAAGGAAAGACAAACAGAAAACAAATCAAAAAACAAATCTGGACTGAAAGGAGCAATTGTCGACTGAATAGCTCGGAGCTTTCCTCTCACCCTGGGACACAAGCTCCCTGACCACAGGACAAGAATGAGAAGTGATTTCTGCAGCCAGTAGGCATGGGGAAGCCTGCATCAGGCCAACCTGATAAGGATAGGTGTGGGGGGTGGGGAGGAGGGACAAAAAGCCACAGGCTTCATTTGTACCAGGAAGATAGTTCTGAGGCCAGGGTCATTCATTTAGTAGGTGCGTGCCCTTGGAGGCTGAGCCTCAGTTCTCTCATCTGTAAGAAAGGATAAGTGCAAACACTACATCCACATCTGGTTGTGATGAGTCCATGAGCCGCTAGAATATAGTTTGCTGCCTCTAAGACATGTGTAGCAAATGTAGCAAAGACCTCTGGATCCTGAAATGCAGGGAGAGCTCCAGACTTTGAAATGTTCATTACCTTACTCAAGTTCTGTGTGCCCCATCACTCTCTACTTTGTCCACTTCCCTGATGGTTGGTTGTCTTTCTCTAAAGAAGATCCCAGTTCCTTCCTGGTGTCGAAGGCCTCCTCTCTCCCATTTCTTCCTCCACAAATCATTTAAGATATTTTGTTTATCTACTTCACATGTGGTTCCATACTGAGCCTGTGCTCTTAAATGCTTTAATTGGTGAGGGATATCAGATTCTCCCTTGTGAAACATGAACTCATCTTTGCCTTGTCATAACAGAATACTTCAGGCTGAGCCAGGCACTGTAGTGCGTTCTGATAATCTCAGCTACTGAGGAGGTCCGAAGTAGGTGGATCATGAGTTCCACACCAGCCCTAGCAAAGTTAGCAAGATCCTGTCTCAAAACCAAAATAAGAAAGCAGGACCAGGGACATAGCTCAGTGTTTGCCTAGCCAGCATGAAGCCCAGGGGTTCAATCATTGCGGGGTGGCGGGGGGGGGGGGGGTGAATGAACACTTCAGGATCGAAACAGAAATGTATTTTCTGGAAGCCATGAGACAAAGATCAAGGTGCTGGCAAATCCCAGTCCTGATGCAGGTTCTCTTCCGGCTTCATAGACGGCCATTTTCTCCCTGTGTGTTTCACATGCCTTTTTCTCTATGTATTTGCAGAGGAAGAAATGTCCTTGCATCTCCTCCACTTCTTATAAGGCCACAAATCCTATTAGATTAGGGCCCTACCTCTACAAGCTCACGTGACCACCTTCCACGCTTCCTTCCAGGCCACTTCCAAATGTCCCCAGGTCGTGGCTATCTTCTAGCTTCGAGAAGGGATGTAGCAGGTCACTATCACTCAGTTCCTAGCAGTCCCTGACCTGGTGAGGGGGTTGCAGGTATTTGCTTTGAAAAAGTGTAGTTAACAGAAAGAACCATGTATGCGTGGACTAAAGACAAGGTTTTATTGGCCTGGAATGGAAGATGCCTAAACTAGATACAACCCAAATTTTTACCACGGTGAGTGAAGATTGCCCAATGTGTGGTGGTTCACGGGGTCACTCTGGGAAAAGTCAGAGCCTTTGAGGACAGTCTGAAGATCTCTGAAGCAGTTACAGAGGACAATGTATTCCACAGACTCGCTCTCAGAAACAAAGCCCGGGATTGCGTGGCTCATGAGCTGAATCACCATTTCCTTTCTCCACATAAATATTATCATAATGGCATTAAAAGGAAATTCGGAGAAGGAAAATAAATCACTTCAGTTGACTAAACTCAGTCTAACAACTAATTTTCTTTTTGTACATTCTCTTTGAGTCCTCGCTTTTAGTTTTGTGTAATTAAAATCGAGGGAACATGCGACTAGTATACCTTAAAAAATAAAAAAAAAAAAAGGCCTAGATAGTGGGGAAAATGTTTTCTGCGTTCTTACGTAGTCTCAGTAGCAACTCTATTTAATGGTAATACAACAGGCACTGAGCAATTCCCTCTTTGTTGGCATTGAGATGACTCCTAGCCTTCTACTAATGAAATAGCACTACAATGAGAACCCAATGTACGTGTCTTTTTCCTTCTTTTGTAATATTCCTTAAGGAAATATTCCTAGAATCTTAATTCTGAGGTCAAGACGCAGAGTAATTTTTGCCAATTTTTGCTGCTCTTACCAAATTTTCATTCAATACCTATTCAGCGCTAGACATGGCCAGGGGAAGGGGGGCGGGCGTCCACAGTGGAGCAGGGACAAGGACATACAAATAATACCATGTAGCAAATGACCCCACTGTTGTACAGATTCTGTTTTGGAGGCCTTGGAGTCTAATGAAAACAAGCAAAGGATGCACGGTCAAGTCAGCATTTCCAGAATAGAGCTAACTTATCCCAAGAACTTGAGGCTGTGCTACCTTGGTGAACAAAGTGGGGAAGGATATTCCAGCCTGAGAGAAGAGTAATTCCCAGGTCATGACAGCTGGAGAAAACAGGGTGGACTCTAGGAGCATCCGGGCATCGATGTGGGTACAAACAGGGCTTGAAGAAGATGGTGATGAGTGGAAATGAGACTGGCAGGTCGGTGGGACAGCCTGCCTGACCACCAGACTTCCAAAGAGGGCATCAGCCTCCAGCAATCCTGCTTGCCTCCTTCTTGTTCCCACATATCCTCAATCCCCACCCCCAAACACACTGGACCCCCAAACACACCCCACTCATGGAAGTTCTTCCTTCCAGGGGAGCTCCCTCTGACTCGCTGGCAAACTCTCCTCTCCTTTGAGACAGCGTTCTCAGGGAAGCGCTCCTAGCCCTCCAGGCAGAGCTGGGCCACCAAAGGATATAGCAGGCACCGGGGTGAAGGGGTGGTGAATTGCTCCACTAACTTGAATCGTTGTGAATGCGTGTCTCTCTCAAACTATGGAGCCCAAGACAGGGTGTATTACTCGCCTCTGATCCCTACCTGGTTCCTACCCAGAGCCTGGTATTTAAGGGGGAATCTATGTAAAGACCATTTTTCTTGATTGGAACTGAAACTATGTTAAAGGAAAAGAAATGGAAGAAAGCCGAGCACTCAGCTACAAAGGACGCCACGCTTTGTGCCATTTCTGTAGGATGCTGAAGGGGTACGTGGGGCCTTGGAAAAGGCAGAAGCAAAGCACCTCCATGTCCCTTTCTCTCGCATACCTCTGCTTCCCTCTGCTGCCCTAGGCCTCCAAAGGCACCCAGGTGCCTCTTCCTTTTGGAATTGGGGAGGAGGGTGAGGCCTTTGCTGCCCGTCTCCAGTTCCTGTCCTTTTTATTAAATTCGGGGCTGATTTGGGCTGTGTGAGCTTGCTCCAACCACCTGCTGTTTAGCCAATTCCTTTCCTTTTTTCCCTCTAGTGACTAATAGCTGCTCTTTCCTGGGAAACCTGAGCCTCCCTCCTCCTCCCACCTCCACATTCAAAGGCAGTTGGTCTGGAGTCCAGAGGCCTCCTCACCCCCATGGCTCCCTGGGGTGGGACCTCCCCCCACCTCTCTCTCTTGCTGGAGATATAGCTGTGCAGATGAGGTTGGCCTGAGGGGGTGGAGAAGGAGGGGAAAGAGTAGAACAGAAGGGCAGAAGGGAGACTGGCTGGGGAAGGAGCTCAGGCCCGATCCTGGAGCTGCTAGAGGAACAGGAGAGAGAAGCCCCGGGTGGGGGTGGGGAGGTACACAGAACAGTGGGAAAAGCAGTCAGATAAAAGGGGAAAGCCAAACAACATGACATGAAATTAAAGGAGATTTTCCAGCTTGAAATATTTGCAGAGATCTTGTTATCCTTGGGAGGAGAAAGAAGAGCCACCGTGGAGACTGTGCCGGGGACATCTGGGGACAGTCCCAGGGAGCATGGCCATGCATGGCAGGAGTCCATAACCAAAGCATCCACTACAGACTCTGATGCTGGGCCGGCCCGGAGGCGGCTGAGCATGCGCAGACCGGCGCATTTGTATACGAGTGCGCAGGGCCCAGGCCCAAGGCCGATTAGCAATGACTCCAGTTCTTCCTAATGGGGCTTTGCCTGGTAGACTTGGTGAGGCACGTTGGCACACACTGAGACAGCTGCATGTGCCATCACGGAGAGGAGGGGGCACAGTGATGTGACCAGTGTCAGACACGAGTCAGGACTGCCCCGCATCAGCCCTGGCCTGTGACGGGTGGCATCCCTTGAACAAACTGCCGAGTGTGTCTCCAAGACCGTGGTCCTAAGCCCTACTGCCACCCCTAACTCTGACCTGGAACCCGTGAAAACAGAGACTTGTCAGTGACCACGAATGACGAGTGTTTGTCACCTTCCCCATCAGGGGCTGGTGGGAGCCACCAGAGGGGTGCGTGGGTGACCCCAGGTCTCCCAGCCCTGTCCCAGGACCTCTTCTGGACTTCTCTCCATTCCTGGTGCCCACATTCATTCTCTGTGTCTCTGTGTCTGTCTCTGTCTCTCTGTCTCTGTCTCTGTGTCTCTGTCTCTGTGTCTCTGTCTCTCTGTCTCTGTCTGTCTCTCTGTCTCTGTCTGTCTCTGTCTCTGTCTCTGTCTCTCTCTCTCTCTCTCTCTCTCTCTCTCTCTATCGTGCGTTTGCACATCATTCCCTCAGCGCAGTGTGCTTTCCCACCCTCTCTTTGCCCCGCTGTCATCTGCTCGGCCCTCCAGGCTCAGCATCAGTGCCTCTTCTTCCAGGAAGCCTTCAAGTCACCTCCTTTTGTGGAAGCCTGCCCATGGGGAAAGGGGGAGGGAGAGACTGCATGTGTTATTTGGGGGTGGAGGGATTGGTGGGGACGAGTCTTTCACACACACCCTGTTTATGTCTGATGCCAGAGCCCCAAGACCACCACAGAGCACACCCGTAGCCACGTGGGAGCTTTGCCACCTGCCCACCAGCTGCCACTCTCTTCCAGCTCTTGGGGAGAAGCCACAGGGGCCTGCAATGTTTTCTGGGTCGCTGCTCAGCGCTGGGGGACACAGCTGTCTGCCTTCCTGATACTTGTCTCTCTCCAAGTTAGCTGGGAGCACCCCCACACCTTGGCAGGCCCCCTCCTCATTCAGAAAGAGTCTGTTGTCATGGCGCCGTTGTGTGCAAGGAGTCAGGGGTCTGAGGAGCGTCTGCTTTTGTGAGTATCGCACAGTGAAGGAGGGACTGGGCGCAGTCCCCGCCCTTTCGATGGGCCTCAGGGACACTGCAGAGCCAGCCTTCCCATCAGTCCTCCCCCCTGTGACCCCTGGGAGGGGATGCCCTCCGTCCTGGACAGCCAGGCTCTTAATTATCCAGCCCTGGGCCAGTCCCTGCCTCATTGGGACCTCAGAGGATTCTCTGACCACTGTTTTTAAACAGCTCCCTTTCTGCAATTGCTACTGCAATTGTGCCACGCCCTCTTCATTCAGAGACCTCGTTTCTACCCACTGGAAGCAGAGCCAGAGGAGGCCAGAGACCCTGTGAGCTGTGCTTCCGCCAGGCTGGGCATTTTCCACCTGTCCTCTGCCCATTCTGGTCCATCTCCATCTTCCCCACCCTGCTCCAGCCTCAAGAGGCTGCCCACTGGCTCTCCATCTGCCAGCCTCCTTGAATGATGGCTTGTTTGAGTGTGGACAATGCAGGTATGGGGAAGAGACCAGGAGACAAGTGGGAGGAGAAATGGGATTTCTTGCCATTCTGCCTCCTCTCCTCCACCGTTCTGGTGCCTGTGAGCTATGTGTCTGTCTCATCTGGCTGTCCCATTCTCTGATCCTCTCCCAGGCCCGGTGGGAGGTTCCCTGTTCACACCTCTGTAACTTGTCTCTTCATCGGAGCCCTTCATCTGCAGTCCCTGAAGCGACAAGTGCCTCCTGCTGAGACTCAGATTCAGCTGTGGGCTGGTCTGCACAGCCAGCGTGAAGTAACTGGATGTTAGGTCCCCAGGCTGACTCCGCTCGCATGCCCAGGCTTGGCCGTCAAAGGATGTGTGAAAAGGAAGGCAGAGGAAAATTTGAGGGGGACAGGAGCGTGGCTGAATGGGACACACCCCTCAAACTTCTCCCAGCCCCAGAACAACAGCTTGTGCTGTGTGTGTGTGTGTGGTATGGTGTGGTGAGTGTGTATGTGTGGTATGGTGTGTGTGTGTGTGTGTGTGTGTGTGTGTGTGTGTGGTGTAGTGTGGTGAGTGTGTATGTGTGGTATGGTGTGTGTGTGTGTGTGTGTGTGTGTACCAGTCCTGGAGCTTGAACTCCGAGCTAGGGCCTGAGTGCTGTGTTTAAGGTTTTTGGTCAAGGCTAGCATTCTACTACATGAGCCACAGTCACACTTCTGCCTTTCTTGGTAGTTAATTGGAGATAAGAATCTCACAGGCCTTCCTGCCCCAGGCTGGCTTCGAACCATGATCCTCAGATTTCAGCCTCCTGGGGAGTGAGGATTGCAGGTGTGAGCCACTGGTGGCCAGCTTAGCATGTGCATTTTTAAAGGTTATGAATAAGAAAATTTCAGAGTCTCCCTCAGCGGCCTATCCTCATGATTCATTTACAACTCTCCCTGGCAGAAATATCACCAAATCTTTTTTTATTATTATTATAGTTGGAAACTCCTTCTTCTTAGTCTAAAGATAAAGGTGGCCTCCCTGCTATTTTTCCAGGAAATTGTCATACATTAGCACATAGTATCCCCACAGTTCGTCTCATAAATGGCGACTGCAAAGAACACTGGATGTGTGTCCAGCAAAACTAATCTGGGCTCTGACATACCAATCCAGGTGGCTCTAGTCAGCCCACTCAACCTCCTGGAACATGGACACCCTGGTGGGCCTTCAGCAGCCTGTCTTCTGCTCTGTGTTCGTGGACACAATGAAAAGATTTATGTTAAAAGGGGTGACATTGATCAAGATATATTGCATGCATAAAAAGCTTTGTTAAATGGCACCTCATTTGTATAACTACTTAAAGATAATAATAATAAGTGATTAGCTGTGGATGCATGCAGAACTCTGATGTTAGTGGATAACGCCCCTTCTCTTCTGCATATTTCCTCTCAACGTTGTCTTCTTCAATTCTTCTAATTCCCCAAAGAAATCTTGCTAGTATTGTGTATCCCTGGGGCATGGACAGTAGAGAGGGGGAGCCTCAGCCACGCTCCAGCCATCTCTATGATAGGGGGGTACATGAGAGGAAGCGTAGGAGGCCGTGAGAGCCTGCTTGATCTCAGGAGAGGCTGTGGGTCCTGCTGTCTGCTTTGGCTGCCATCTGAGGGATGGGGGCATTGTCCACTCTGTGTTGACAACACAGGAGGCCACATCTCCATGCCCTCGCTAGGAAACAGAAACTCAGCTTGTGTGCGGCTGGCTGTCATGGAAGGCTCAAGTGTAAGAAGTAATATTCATGGGGGATTATGAAGGACGCATGGCCCATCTACTCCTGCAGGGATGTTAGATTTTTATCCCCGGATCAAGCCAGACAATCAGAACTGTGCATCTGGACCAGAATGTGTTTCACTCCTCATAGAAGCAGATTTACCGACTTGTGTTTAGGCATACTGTTTTAAGTTTGCACTGAAGCGATGCTTAAAGGAAAATCTACTTAAGTCTCGCTATTGCATTTAGTGCTGAAAGATACTTTTTTAAATTGCCTGTTTGATCTCTCTGTCCCATTTTGAAGTCCCATGTGGGAAATTTCCCTTCGCTTCAACTTCTCCCGGGAAACAGGTTATCATTTCACTTATGGGCAATGGATTTTTTTTTTTTTTACAGTTGGCTTCCCCTGTGTCTTTGGTTGCTAGGAAGCTCAGACTTTATGGCAAGGAATTTCTATGTTCTAGTTCTCCTATTTCTGTTACTACTTTACTTCAACTGATCCTTTGTCTGCATTTTCTATTTTGTCCTGTGCTGTTCTGAATTTCTGGAAAAGAGGGGCTGGTGATCGAGAACTCTGGAAGTATTGGCAAAGTGGTCTGAATAGGTCATACCAAAAACCAAATGAAGGTATTCATCTATTCAAAGATGGACTCCCTCCCAAACCAATCCTTCATCCATCCATCAGACATTGGTTGCCATTTCCTGAACATTGAGTGTAACACTAATATCCATTCATCCAACAAATATTGACTGGGCCTTTTCCAGAGGGCAGAAACAGAGCCATATATAGCCATTACCCCGTTTCCCCCCCCCCCCAGATCTCACCGAGTGTTGGAGAACTCAGTGATTTAACCAGAAGCTATCCTGAAGCTGGAGGAACAAGTTCACAGAGGAGACACTGGGTGGACAGGAGCACTTGGCATGCACAGATCAGCTATGCTTAGATTCTGAGAGGTTCTCCAGGGAAGACATGTTCTACTGGTAACTGAAGAAAGACAAGGGAGTTTGCTGGAAGATGAAGAGGAAAGACATTCAAGACATGGAGGGACCATGTCATCAGAAGAGTAGGAGCAAGGAAAGTTGTGTTTTATGGCATGTCCTATTCCTGTGATAGAATATTGCTCAGCCATAAGAAAGAGAAAGTGCTGACAGATAACATGCTACCACTGGGATGGATTTCAAAAGCAACATACTCCCTCATTCCATTTATAGCACCTCTTTCAAAGAAAATGGCAGTGGTGAAGAGACCTGTGCATGCCCGGGGCTGGGCAGGGGGGAGGGGGAGGGAGGCAGTGTGATCACGAAGAGATGCAGAGGGCCTTCGGAGGAGTGGTGGAAGTGTTTGGTATCACCATCGTGGTGATGCTGTAGGCATCCCTACAACACACTCATGGAACTGTGGCCCAAAATAGAAGTCAATTTTACTGCTCGCTAATCTAAAGGGGGAAACAAAATGTAAAGTGACCCAAGAAAAGTTTTCCACCACTAACAACCTTACAGAAGAAAGAAATCTGGGGTTGGTGGAGAATGATGTGCAGTGGCTCTCGCCAGTATCTGCGATATTTTGTTTCTTAAAAGATCTGAAGGAAAATAAACCACAGCTCTGCGAAGGCCATGTGTACACAGATCTTCATGGTGGCTGGCAGCCATTGAGGGGCTCTAAGCAAGCAAATTACATAACTGGATTTGCATTTTTTGAAACAAACTCACGGACTGCAGTATAGACAGTGGATCGTAGGAAGTCCCACAGGGTACAGGGAGGACCAGGGCGCTCGGGTGGTTGAGGAAGTCTGGGTGGGTAGAAAGGGGGCTTTGAGCTGGGCAATGAGAGGAACTACTTCGTACTCAGCAACAGCTTCAGTGCAACTCCAGAGGCAATGGAAGGAAGGAGGTAAGAGCTGCTGGAGGCCTGGGGGAACCTGGAGGAGAGGCCGGGAGAGAGGCCATGGGAGCTGAGCTCTAGACACCTACCTGTCATCTGCCTACCCAGCTTCCATGTCTCTGTCCCCCTGGTCATCTCGTCAGTTTAGTGATCTCTAGTGGAGATCCAGCAACCCTAGGTTTCAGAGAAGACTTTTCTCTCCAATCCCTTCCACGTTCTTTCTCTCTGGGGTCGATTTAACATTTGCAGGAGGCGGGGTTTGGAAGTTCAGGACAGAGGAAGCAGGAGGAGAGCTGAGTTGTATTACTGTCCCCCAAGTCCTGCCGAAAAAATGGCTTCCTAGTACTTTATCTGCCCTGGATATCGACTGCTAGGATCTTATCAAACTGTAATTACCCAGCCTGGGTCTGTGCTAATTGGTTCTCTAGGGGAAAGTTACCTCCAATCTGTGTGTTATGGGTGCACAGCAGGAAGCGATTTGAGCCAAGAAGGCTGTCTGTGATGATATGTCAGGGATTGCTGCAGAGACTGAGAACGGAAGCCGCCGCGGCCTGACCAGAGGAGGGGAGCGGAGCATTCCTTGGGCTCCAATTCTAACATAAAATGGTCCCCTGGCCTCATGACACAGAGCTCCCGGGCTTGACTGGAGTACACAAGGTAGAAAATCACTGTCTTCCTTTTTAGAGAAAGGAATGAAGGGAGGGGGAAAAAGAAGGAAGGGAAGAAGGAAGAAAGGGAAGAAGGGAAGGACAGAGGGAAACAGGGAGGGAAAGGAGTGAGGGAGAGGAAGGGAGAAGGGAGGGAGGAGGAAAGGAAGGAAGGAAGGAAGGAAGGAAGGAAGGAAGGAAGGAAGGAAGGAAGGAAGGAAGGAAGGAAGGAAGGAGATTCAGGATTGGGCTATGTTTTTTTGTACTATGTGACCTGATTAGGGTACCACTCTATCACCACCACCATCAAACCAGAGCACACTGGACCAGATAGTACCTGAACAGAGACCACCTAAGACCTAAGTTGTCTATTGTTACTATATGGCGGGTGTAAAAGCAGAGTCGGCCAGATTCTCTCCTTCACAATTATGAAGAGACAGATACTGAGTCACTGAATCGTTTATCAGTGGGTGGGCTGGGGGGTCAGAGTTCACCTGGAACAGCTGGTGTTATAGATGGAGATGAAGATGTAAGCGATCAGAGAAAGGCAGTAGGGGAGAAGAGAGAAGAGTCGCTATGTTGTGAGAATGATGGGTTCGAGGAACCAGAGAATGAGAAGACTTCGTGGCCCCAGGAAGAAAGATCCAGAGCTATAAAATGGATCCAGCTCTGTGGTTCTTCCCAGATTTCTCACCCACATCCTGGTGTTCTGCACCCTTTTACTAGCGCTCCACCATCGCCTGTCACCAGCTCCATGACTCACTGCCAGACAACGTGGCCAGCCCCCACGCCTCTTCCTTCTCAGCCCTGTCCTTCCATCCCCACTACCACCAGTGTGGTCCTGAAGCCTGAAATCCCCAGTTCTCATGGCCAGCCCTCCACCCCCATCCTCAGGCTTTTGGTTTTGTTTTTGTTTGTTGTGGAGCTTGAACTCAGGACCTGGGTACTATCCTTGAACTCTTTGAGCCACAGCCCCACTTTCTGGATTTTTGCTGAGTAACTGGAGATGAGAGTCTCACCAATTTTCCTGCCTGGGCTGGCTCTTGACCTTGGTCCTCAGATCTCAGCCTCCTGACTGGCTAGGATGATAGGCGTGAGCCACTGGGGCCTGGCTTCCCAGA
Source organism: Dipodomys merriami (assembly GCF_024711535.1). Lineage (NCBI taxonomy): Eukaryota > Metazoa > Chordata > Mammalia > Rodentia > Heteromyidae > Dipodomys > Dipodomys merriami. Next base: position 18,163,429 of record NW_027204381.1, read on the forward strand.
GGCATTTAACTCTAGCTGTCACCCCCCACCCCACCCCACCCACAGGATCTCTTGTCATGTGATTTCCTTATTCCAGACATCTTGACGGCTTCCCAATAGTTATTACACAAAATCCAAAGTAAACAGAGGTTCAAGACATCAAATTGTTTTTGGTTCTTGCAGCCATAGTTTTAACTCCCAACAAAGTTCACACAGGTCAGACAGGGCTGTTGGAGGCTCAGGACACAAGGTCAAGACACTCCAGTTTCTCCTCCACTTACCTCCTCCTCCCTCCAGCTGTACAAAAAGTTTCCAATTCAACATCCGGTTTATGAGAACAATGCATCTTCATCCATGACGCCCTCCCTCTGTAATTTCCTTCCTCTGCCTCTTTTCTGTCTCCCTCTTCTTTTCTCTCAGCAATGCTACTGGGTACCATTCTTTCCAAGTCTGTGTACCAAGGACTTCCCAAGCAAAAATAGGTTGACGGTTTGAAACCAGCCGTGATGGTAGCATTTATACCAGGGGAACTGGCAAAAGCGACGAATCAGAGCTTTTCCTGCCCTGATAGACCTGGCTAAATGTTTACCAGCACACTCTTGGATCTCACTGTCCAAAAGAGGAAAGGGGCACCCAAGAGGCCAAGGGATTTGCCTGAGGTCATACAAGCAGTTGGCATGATCAGCTGGGTTCTCTGACACGGGCGCTTTCTTCATGGGCGAAGCTGCTGCAGTCCTGGCTTGGACGTGAAGGATGCTTAGAAATAGATAAGAATGGATAAAAACCAATGGCACAGATTATTATATGAAGGAAACAGATGCCATGGTCTTCAAGTTAATAGTTTGCCAGGGCTAAAAGTGGAACATGGAAGCTTCTCTCCACAGATGGCTCTTTTGTCCCTACCCCCACCACGCTCCCACTCCCTGCGTGGAGGGGTTGCTGAGGGCCGAGGAGCAGGAGAGGAGACTTCGGTGTCTTCTGTCTTGGCTCTGGAGGAAGTGACAGAGGCGAATGCCTCTGCCAATTACCTTGACGTTTTGGACTCCACTTTGCTCTGTAATTAGTGTCTATTTGTCTCTCTTTTCTCTCTCTCTCTTTTTTTTTGGCAATTTAGAGCTAGTAGGGAGCCCATGTTATTTCAGTGAAGGGATAAAAAAAAAGTGGATATGTAATTGAAATCCCATTCTACTCCTCTGGGAACCTGGGCCGTTGCTTCCTTCAGTGCATGATAAAGATTCAGGGCTCTGAGCACCAGCACATGAGTTCGTTGGTGAAGATGGATCCCACCGGAAGTCCTGAATCTACTTGTCTGTTTGCTAACTATCTGTCTGTTTAAGATATTTGGTTTGCATATGGTGATAATAAAGTACTTCACAAGCTCTTTAGAGGTGAAAACGAACTCAAACTGAAGACAGAAACAGACACTGTGCCCTCCACACCAAAGCAGAACAATGATCAGTTGTCACAGGTTTTATCGGGCATCTTTTGTTTGCACATATAAGGTTTGGGTTAGAGGAAGTCCATGCCCAGTGGATGACTTAAGACACTGGCCCAGAGGTGGTAAGAAAGAGAACACTCTGTTAGTAGCTGTGTATGATCAGACCAAAATGAGTTACTCTATTAGGGAATTTGGGTCTTGGCTAAATAGGCCATGAGCTCCTGCAGGTCTTCAGAGGCCTCCTGCCATAACGCAATTCTCCTTTGTAATGAACACGGAAGCGTCTGGTCCAAAGTCAACCTCTGCCGTTAAAATGGTGTCTCTCGGCCCCTATGTGCATCATGAAGACACACCATGGTTAATCCATCCCACACCTATCTAGAAACCACCTCACCGTTCTCTGCCCTCTAAAGTGAGACCTGGACTCAAGTAGATGATTTTTCTTGTATGCGTTAACTAGTTTTGACAAATTTGCTGAGAATGGCCACAACTCCCTGAGCCACTGTCTACAGCTGGACCTGGGCTGGCTGACACACACACACACACACACACGCACACACACACACACACAGAGCCCCACCCCTCCCACGAGCTCCTGAGCCATCTCCAAAGGCTCAGAGAGATGGAGGCCTCCAGCCACCTCACATTCTGGCTCCACAGTCTGCATGCTCGTCCCACGTACCCTGTGGAGAGTAATTCAGAAATTCCCCAAACTACAGTGGATCCTAATCATCACCACACAGGTGCCTGGGCCTAGAATCTGACCCTCAGCATCTGTGACTGGCAGCACCAAGTACCAGACTTCTGGATTGTTAACAAACTTCCAAGGTCACACTGGGTACTCATGCTTGAGAACAGGAGTCATGTGACTTTCCCCAGGCCTGAGAGGACTTCATGACAGAGACGACGACTCCATCACTTCTTTTGTGCTCCTCATAGCCAATGCCAGGCTGGCTGTCTCAGTACTCAGTATTCAGTGAACCATTTCATAGAAATACTGAGCAACATCCCATGGGTTTGCTCTCTTCCCATCCCACAGGTAGACGCTCAGATAAAACAGCTCTGGTCCCTTCCCTGAGTCTCCACCCACCTCACACTTCAGGGGGATAGTTCACGATAGGTGTAATGTGCCCACCAAGGCCAATGTCTCAGTGACTTCACAATCTGGTAGGCCCCCACGACCCACACTTGTCCCCGGGGAATGAATGTCACCTCTGAGGGTCACATACAATCAGGAAGACAGAGATCCAGATTCAAGAGGAATAGTCCAAACGTCACAGCCCTGCCCGCTGGACAAGTCTCGGTGTAATACTGAATTTCTACACCCCCACCCCCACACCCCTCCACCCCCACCCACTCACCCACTCCCCCCACACACACATATGCACCTTCCTCCTGTTTGTGTGAAGTTGGCACTACTTAGGTTTTACAGAGGCCCAATATGTTTCAGAGTCAATGATCCAAGACATCACTTTGTCACCTGCACCCCAAGGCACGTTCCCGTAATCCTCCACACTGGGGGATGGTAATAAGGGGTTCTCAAAAATGCGAGGCAGGCCACGCTAAACAAAGAAATCCTCCCTACTCACAGATTTTTTGGAAATGCCACATGCACATATGTGCAGCGGCATTTCCCCCCAAATTTTTCTTTTTCTTTCTCTCTTTTCTGGAACTAGATGCTTCTTAGGATTTCTCACAGATGTTGTCCTAAGGTACGCGCTTTGTAAACCTTGATCTGGCAAGGTTCTCTGTTCCCATGCCAGTTGCCCATTTCACAGATGAAGAGACTGGGAGTGGAGAAAAGAGCAAAGCACCTGCCTGCCCTCACCGCTGGTGAGTGCTGGATGGAGGCCGGAGCTCAGCGAGGCTGAGATCATTTGCTCTAGCTCCCGGAATTTCACCTGAAATCACCCTGGGTCATATTGCCAAACACCAGCAAAAGGGTCTCTGTAGCCAAGACTAAGGCTGGCAGCTTTCAGCTTTTAAGCCACAAGGGACCATGGTCTCTTCTCCAGGCTTCCCTTCACTCAGAAGGGAGGAAACAGGCATCTGTGGAGCATCCCAGTCCTTACCATTCTGCAGCTTGTCCAGCCTTTTCCCTTGTGTTAGCCCCCAGAGCCTCAGAACAGCTCAGGAAGGAAGAACACACAGGAGCCCCAGGCCACAAGGAAGTAAAGCCATTTGTCTGAATCACTCAACTAGTAAAAGGATGGAATTGTGTTGGACTTGGACTTGAACCCAAGACCTAGTCAGATTTATTCTCCACCTACCCTTTGGCCACAGCCCTCTATGACTGAAAGCTCTTCTCTCCAATCACTTCCTGATCAGCGGACATTGTGCTTGGCCAGCACTGGTTAATAGGCAGAGAAGTTCTTTGCTCCCCAGCTCAGTTCTCCAGGGACAGGGGATCACAGTGAAAGATACATCCCCCGGGTAAAACTACGTGTCTAATTCCTTCTCAGGGCCTTCTTAAGCCCTTGGCCTCAATTATGTTCCATGACCAGCAAGTGACACAAATTAATTATCTGCTGGGAAAAGAAGGGCTTTCTTTTATCTCTTTGAAAGTAGTCACCTTCTCATTTCAAGGATTGGCCTCATAAATTCCAAAGAAGGACAAAGAAGATGGCTGCCAACGGGAGGGACGGAGGGAGGAAGGAAGGAAGGGAGAGAGAAGAAAAGAAGACAGGCAAAAAGGGAGAGGGAGAAGGGCAGGGGAGACGAGGGCACAGTGTGTGTAAGAGTTCGCCCCCTGTTAAAGACACGAGGGAACTCGGATACGGACAAGTATACAGGAAAGGCTAGGGTGCTCCTTTCCAAGAGAGGATGGGTGTCGAGAAGGCTGTCGTAGGGGTTCTGAAGACATAAAGTCTGTGTGGAGAAGCTCCATCTTGTTCAGTTTGCCCTCATGCCTCCAAGGACATCACAGAGACCAGCATCCAGTAGATGCTCAGTAAATGTCCATCTGTTGTACAGAATTAATTCTTAGACATTGGCCAAGTGAGTGGGGCAGGGAAAGTCACTCAGGGAAGAGATGGCAGGGTGAAAGCAGATAGTTGGGGCGGCCAGCCATATTCATGGCTTCTAGGGAGTAAAGGAATCACTCTAAATTCCTTTATCTTCCATGAAAGGGATGGGAGATTAGAGGTAAACCCTATTGCTCTAGACTAATGGGAAAGAGGGGAGCACCCTAGATAAACCCCCAGACACGCCTGGACAGCACAGCCTGGGCTCTTGCCAAACCACATTCTACCAGGAAGCACGCTGAGATGGGATCCAAGAGTCATGAAAGGTGCCGTTGCTGGTCTCAAGAGACCTGCGCCCATGTGAAGCAGGGAGGAGGCCAAGGAAGGCCAGGAGGGTGAATGGCCTGGGGACGAACTGGTCTCTGCTTCTTGCTGTGACAGTGAAGCCAGGGCCAGGAAGCCAGACCTGAGTTTCAATCCTGGATGTGCCATGGGTTGGCTAAGTGAAGTTGGCTGGCGTGATAACACCACCCAAGCACATACAGTTTGCGTACGTAATCTCTGAACGTAGTCCTCGGAGGTGAGGCGACAAGTATTTCTTACAAATCCCACCTTTTGGAGGAGGAATCTGAAGATCAGAGGATGACCTGGCCAATGTCACCCTGAAAGCAATAGATCTGAGATTTCTACACTCCACACACTGTGCTGTGCTGCACAGAGAAAGCCAGGCTCCCTGAGCTGTATCAATGGGATTCCTCACTCCTAGCAAGAACCAGAAATCCCCATGCCAGCCTGTGGATTTTTCGATCCTCGTGCTCTTCTGTTAATGGGCCTTGGGAGAGGAACCGCTGTGCCTCATTAACATAGAGGTAGGGACCCCAAGACTTCTGGGCTGCCTTCCCAGCTTCCTGGGTATCTTGCCCACTGCCCTTCTCTCCCAGGTTGCTGCCTAATTATAGAGCTGTAGATGCAAATTATTCTAATAACTGGTGCTAATTTATACACATTTACATATAATTTGCAATTCACTTGCTGTCCATATTTAGTTAAACTTCACTAATTCAGACCAAACTGGGGAAGTCTGATTTGAAATGATGAAGACTCTAGCTTATAGAATACTTCAATAGTTGATCACTGTTAAATTGTATATGCAAATCAAGCATACACAGTAAAAAAAAAAAAAAGGCATTATCAAAGTGGTCTTTGAACGAAGTGGGTGCAAGTAGCCCATGGGAGGCTGAGAGTCTAAGGATTGCTGTTGAAGGCCAGCCCAGCAGAGTCTGAGAGACCCCATCTCCACAGAGGGAAGTAACACTTGCTGGTGCACATCTATGATCCCAGCAACCACAGGAAGCCTAAAGTAGATGGATCAGCTCAGACAGGCACCTGGGCAGGAAATGAGTCCCTATCCTAAAAGAACTCAGCAAGAAACAGAACTGGAGATCTGGTTCAGTGGTAGAGCACCTTCTACCAAGCACAAGGTCCTAAACTCTAGTACTGTAGTAGTAGTAATGATAACAATAAATAACAATAAAGAAGTTATCCTTGAAAACCCCCTTAAAGCCTCCAAAAGGTTGACTTTTGTAAATTTAAAGGCCAAAATTTAATTTCTTTCATGTTTTCTAGATTTTCGAGTTGTAGACAACAGGATAATAGGTAAATAGAAGCCTCTCTCCCTTTCTCTCCCTCCCCTCCCTCCCCTGTGATTTTCTATGTTGGAATCAGGAAGTTGAAGTAGAATTGTGTGGTGTGACTCCTTCTATTAATCCAATCTGAACTACAGAGATTTTCCTAGTACGAAATCCTCTATCTTCAAAACATGTAGGTTAGAATTAATGAAGATAGGAGAAGCCCCAAGGCAAGTTGGGGTTTGATAATTCATTGAGTCATGCAGTCGTGGATGTGACTAAGGAAGTGCAGTATGACACCCGGGCTTGAGGCACATGCACTAGACGGTGGAAAGATGATAAACACACATAGGGATGTGTATATTATCTAGAAGTGTATCCTGAGCAGAGATCCTTGCTCAGATGATTTATGGAGGGTACATGCCCTTAGCAGTGAAGGATGTGGGAAAGGGCAGGAGAACTGGTGAGCTATGTAAAAATATATCTCAGCTGGAAAGTAGTTTCGCATGGATGCATGGCAAGTGTTAATGGAAATCATTAAGTCCACCACAGAGCTGGTTATAGTCCAACCTTCAGGACCTGTGTTCACCCCCCTCCCGTGCATATCATTGGCTGAGCTCAGCTCTCAGAGCCTAGAGATGAGAGTCCCTTGTCAGGTAGCCAAAACTCACTGGATAAAGGGTATCTCTCTGAATCAGACATCACCAGCCTCGACTTCAATCACCTTTTACACAGCTCTGAGCCGCATCTCCCAGTCTAACTCCATCCAGATACAACATCTCCAGAATTCGGGTAGATCATAATTTCCTGGAGAGGCGTTTGAAAAATGCATTATAAAAGTCTGTTTTTCATTGCTAATATGAGACACATTGAAGGCCAGCTTGGTAAAGAAAGGAGGTTTACTTAGCTCACAGTTCTGGAGGTTCAAGAGCATGGCCCAAAGGTTGGCAAAACTCTGGAGAAGACCCCACGGTGGATGAGAAGAGAGCATGTATAAGGAAGGTCCTACCATAAAGTAGAAAGCCAGAAAGAGGCTGGGTGGGACCAAACTCAGGTGTTCATAACACCCCTTTTGTGAGAACAAGCCAGGTCAAGGTACCATGAGCAACACATTAAATCCCTTCTCTTTGGCCAATTAACATGATAGCACCAAGACGGTGGACCATTCTCATGCCTTGTGGCATGTCCAAACAGCCTAAGACACGCTGTGTTGTGAACAGAGAATACGAATGTTCACCTTCCCTGAGACAAGATGGTGAATGTGTGTTGTTGTCTATTTTATATTAATGCTGTGTTTGATCTTTCTTGCTGGTGGGTTTTAAAAAATGCATTCACCAAATCAATAGCAACCTCCCACTTACCCAAAGCCATGTTAATCTGCTCTAGTAAATTTATGATTGATTGGCATAGCAGTTGCATTCGGGAGTGCTATTTAGTCAGCTTCACAGTAGCCCTGTGTCTAACTGCCAGTACCCATGATGCACCTGGTGAGCAATACAAGACAGGAACCATGTGACTTATATCACAACGGACACCTCAGTATCTTCTTAATCAGTTTGGGTGTCACGGCTTCTTGTCATTCTCCCTGGAATATGATATTGTTTTCTCATTTACTGTCCTGGTGGAGACAAGTAACAGCCAAGGGCATTCCATTGGCCTTTCTTTATTCACTAGACTTTTATTCTACAGGTCAAAGTCCTAAGGTGAAGGTTATATCTTCTGCTAAATATGTCCACACCAATTATAATTCAGTAACCAGGGGAGAAACCAGTAAACATAGTTGAGCTGTTTTGACACATACACTGTCTATTAGCTAGGCCCCTCTGACCTCTCTAACAGGTGACATAAATGTGCTCCCTGTCCCCTGTGTCCACTCAGACTTTGCCTCCAATGGACTTCAAAAGACTCTGGGCTCTATTTGTCCAGTACCTGTGCAAGTAAATCACTGCAGGTTCCTTTGGGGGAAGTCCCAGTGGAGTTATCACTGGGACAAGAGCACCATGGTGTTCACAGGGTCCTGTGTCGTGGAACCTGGCCTCATCTCCAGACAATAAGTTCTGGGTATAAGAATTAGGTCAGGTGTGGAAAACAGATGTGCCATCTTAACTTCCTATTGGAAAGGCTAAGTTGGCCTTATGCTCATCTGTTCTAGATCCCATTTGCATAGACACATGTAAAGGAAACCCTTTGCTGGCTGTCCATCTTTGTTGCCTTTGGGAATATCCTAATCTATGTACCAACTCCTGAAATCCCTACAGGCCGCAGCTTCTACTACTCCAACTTTGCTGGTTTATTATAGTAATTATACCCAACTTGCTTTTGACAATTAGATGCTACCAGCTGGTCTCTGCCATCCTGGGATTTTTATCATTCCTGTTTCCATGAGGGAAACCGGTTCAATAACAGGAGCTCCATGTGATGTTGGCAGAGTCCTCGCTAAAGACTGTGGCCCCAGTAAATGAAGTGTTCTCCTGGGCTTGCACAGGGTTAGCAGGCAGACTTTCTGTGGCTACATGACAGACCCACTCGAGCATGCCCGCTGTTCTGAGCCTTTCCATCTCTGCCTACCCGCTTTACCATGGCAAGGCTGTCAGCTCTGCTTCGATTCACACAGGCTAGAGGCCCCTCAGCCAGGTCTTAGAACTATAACTTGGGCTCCTTGCCAGAGGGCTGTATTTTGTGTCGTGGGAGAATGGCCTGTGTTGAAGAGTTCTCCCAATCCAGGTCCTCCTTCCGGACTCACTCCTGATTCCTAGCTCTGCTATCTTATTGCCATGTCTTACAGCTTTGGATGTTCACCTCTAATCCTCTAGAAGATCCAAGAATTCCCTGATCTGGCTCAGCTGAGATTTGGCCCCAGTTTATGACCTGGTAGCCAAGAGAGGGTATGGAAACAGATCCTGAGGAGAGCAAGCACAGGGCTGTTCAAAGTCCTCATTTGAGGTCCCTGTGTCATCTTCCAGAACGCAGGGGCCTCTGTCCTGTAACTGGAGGCTGTAGGCCACTGGGGAAAACACAAGAAACTGTAGAAGTTTAAGTCTGAAGTACCGCCATGCAGATATTTCCACTCAAGTGTGGGGACCTAGACCTCTCCTCTTAGGACCCTGTTTTCAATACAGGTATCTCACTGGGCTGAGAAGCCAGGCTTTCTGAAATTCTGCCACTCTGATAATTTAGTCTTGTCCCTGGCTGGCACCCTGTCTACTCGGGTTGAAGGCATGGAGGCTCACTCTAAGTGCTGACGATTTGCTTTAAAATTGTTCATTTCAAATTCGGGCCTTCCATTTTTCTCTCCTTAGCAAATCAATGATGCTCAGCAAAAGCTATCTGATTCCCATAATCCCCCCTAAATACACTCTCCTTTTATGGGCTGAATTGTGTTCCCCCACCCTCCCACCCACCCACACATAAAGCAGCTGGACTATGGGTATATCCATCAGTGAATGGGATCTGGGTGGGGTTACAAGCAGCATCTATTACATGGATGAGTAGATCGATGGATAGATGGGTAGATACATAATAGACACACAGATAGACAGATGATTGGTAGATATGGATAAATGAGGTTGTTTAGAGATAGATGGAGTGATAGTGATAGAAAGATAGATAGATAGATAGATAGATAGATAGATAGATAGATAGATAGATAGATAGATAGATAGATAGATATGATAGAGAGGTCCATATGTAAGTAGACAGATAATGAGTTGTAAAATAATGCATGAGTAGTTTGCCAAGATCAGCCAATGTAACTCTGGCAAATGGAAAGTACTAGCTTTTGTGCCATAGGCCCCTCTTACAGTGTGTGGCTGGGGATGGGCGCCAGGCAGGATGCTGCAGTGTCTGCGGGGAAGATAGCTGTTGCCGAGACAGGCTGGGTCAGCATGCAGAGAGGAAGGCGAGAGTGGGCAGGGGAAACATTGGGCTGAGATGCAGTCTGTCCTTAACAGTCTCAGCTGACACCAAAGGAAGCAGCAGCAGCAGCAGCAGCAGCAGGGCATTCAGGCAGAAAGCAGGGCCCCAGCACATCACAGCTGTGCAGGGGCCCAGGACCGTGTCCACCATAATCATCTGACCTCAGGTCTTCCACCCTGAGGTGGTAGATGCACTGGATCTTGAGGGATGAGCGGCCTCAGGTAGCTGAGCCAGGCCCCTCCCTGCCTCGTCCTTCAGTGTCCTGTTAGGAACTGGTCAATTAGGCTTCTTCACTCTAAAGATTTTTGAGGGCAAGAAACAATTAAGAACGATTAACATGGATACCTGTTCTCTCTCTCTTTTGTGTAAGAACAAGAGGGGAAATCTGCCTTCATTAAGCTGCTTCTGAGTCCCTCAGCCTGCTTGAAGATGAAATGGGAAAGAGCTTGTCAAACCTCGTCCTACAAGGGCAGGAAAGGGAAGTCAGGAAGGCAGAGGCTGGCCAGGAGGATTGCTCATCTTTGAGAAACTATCTGCAGAGCCCTCTCTGAGCCGCCCAAGCGTGCTGGTGTAGAGAGGAGAAAGGCAGATGGACAGCTGTGCAATAAGAGGTCGTGGTGAGGCCGAGGGAATAGGGCAGCCACGCCCTGCCACCTAGCAGGCCCTGGAGAGGACCTGGCTTCAGAGGCTGGGGTATCATTTAATGGCTGGTAGTCATTAAACATCCTATTTCAGGCTCTGGACAAGGCCGCACGTCCCTTTCCCAAGCCCACAGCTCTGCATCCACTGTGGGGGAAATCACTGTGGTAATTTGCTAAGTATGTGTCCCCAGGAAGGAGACTGAGAAGGAGAGGCTCCCAGGGAATGTCCAGAGGTGGGGCCAGGATGGACCCAAGAAGGTGACAGGAAGGCACACTGTCACCAGGGGTAGGCAAAGAAGGTCCCACAGCCTATAGCAGAAGAGGAAGTTTTGGAAGAAAAAGGAAGAGCAGGGTAAAGATACACTGGCTGAGCCCATTCTCTGCTCTCTACTTTCTACTTCTCCCAGAGTTGCGGGGTTTTTTGTTTGTTTTTGTTTTTAACGATCCTGGCTCCACTGCTCGGCTTTGTTCCAACCTGTCGTTGCCCGCTGGCCTCTGCCTTAAAGAGTCCCCAGAAACCAGAAGGGTTAACAGTGCCGATCTATCGAGCTACCTTCCGGGTCTAACCATCTAACCCACCGTCCACCTTCTCCTCACTGATTCTGTTAGTAAGAGAAGTCTCTGGAAGCTAAAGCTACAAGGGTATGGACATTTTGGGAAAGGGGGTCAAGTATCACTCATTGACTTGATTTCACTTTTTTCCTCGAACACTGTTTAAGTGCCTGGTGGGGCAGGCCTGGTATTGGAAATGAACACTCTACAGCCCCTACCTCTCTACCATGGCAGTAGAGCAGGGATGAGCTGCAGGCTCCTAGCCACAGGGCAGTGACAGCAGGTCTTGCAAACGCAGTGTGCAGGAGTGGTGTGGGTCATTAGGGGTTAGGTTGGCTTTAGCTAGGCAGAAAAGGAGGTGGGAGAAGAGATTACAGGCAGCAGGTACAGTGCGTGTGGAGGTATGAGACGTGGAAATTATGCTGTGTGTGTGTCATTGGAGAATGAACTGTCTGGTAAAGTCAGGATGGAGCCTCTACGGGGAAGTGGTGGGGAGTGGACATGGAAGGCCATAAATGATTGAGCCCCATGGTTTTCTACTTGGGAAACCACAAAAGGCTGTCGAGGTCCTGGAGTAAGCGCTGACATGGGTTTGGCTGTGAATTCCAGCCTCCCATGGTCATTTGTCAACTAAGCATAAAAGTGCATTGTGAGAGAGAGGTTGATCTTCTCAAGTGGGGGGGAGGAGGGAAGGGCAGTGACAGAGTTGAGGGGCGATGAGGCAGAGACACAGAACTTGTGCCCCTGCCCCTCCTTTGAGTTCATTCTTGGGCAGTTTTCTTCCCCAAGAGGGGAGGCATTGGGGGAGGGGAGGGAGCACAAATGGGCCAGGTATATTCTAGCCTTCATTGTGTCACATCCTGTGACCTTTGCTCTATGGCCTCCTTTGCCAAGTTTTGGGGGCCGGAAAGATTACACTTGGTGCTGGGGAGCAGGATAAGGAGAGAAATCCTCATAGACATCCTAGAGTAAGTCAGTGCTGATAATCCTTGCCGCAGACTGACAGTTCCGAGCTCACCCTATCCAGATACCCAGACTGCCCATGGTTATTTAATCTGATAACCAAATACCTTGGCATGTTCAGGTCAGTATCGGTATACACTTATCATCCGGGCATAACTATTCATCTGGTTCCTTCTCCTGTTAAAAGGACCGAGTTTTGCATAATGAACACATCCACCTTACACATTCGCTGCAGCCTTCATTCTCACCGAGTCCCAGTGGGGCCTCAAAGCCTGACTCTAACATCTCCTTGCCACCTTTGTGATGGAAGGGAGACATAGGGCTGGTGTTCATCGGGTCCATCTAAGCACGCAACCTGACCTCTCTGAGCCTGTGACCTAATTGGATACTCGGAAAATAATGGTCTTTCCCAGCCATAGTGCCTGGAAAATGGCCGCACACACAAAAAAATGATGATGTTCTATGATTATTCAAAGGACAGAAATAACGAGCACTATGGCATAGTCCCAGAGGCCTTGCTGCCATCCTGGCCCCTGATCCAGTTGGAGACCCCGTTCCTCCTTGGAAGGAGGCTGCTGATACCAGAAGTCCCTGTGGAATTTAGACCTCTCCTTCCTTCTGCTCCTCCCTTCCTTTGGAGACTGACAGCCAACCCCCCCAGCACCCCCACCCCTCAGATCAACTCCATCAAGAAGCGAGACTTCCCTTTGTAGCACAACAAACACACGTCTCTTATTCACCATCCCCCAGGACCCTCGGTGGCACCACGTACAGCTTTGAAGTTGGGAAGTGTGTTTAATGCGTGGGGGCCCCCATCTTGGTTCAAGGACAGTATTTTAAGTCCCTGCGAAGATCAGAACAAAGTTTTGATGGCAGAAAGAAACAGAGTCTTAACAGACTTGAATGATAAAAAAAAAAATCTCATAATCTCATCCAATGGTGGCTGCCAGGCCTGAAGAGGAAGAAAGAAAGAAACGATTGATGGGGATGCATGACTCTTATCCCAGCCAAAGTCAGCCTCTGAGTGCAGCTGCCTTGACTTAGGACAGGTGCGGGGCTGAGGGTGCATGGTGCAGGCTGCTGTGGACAATGGGTAGAGAAACAAACCCAGCCAATGGAGGCAGGGCTCTAGGACAAAGACATGCTGTGGGGCAATGACCAGAGTCAGTCTTCTGGTTGTTTCTGGAGAAAGATGAGGCAGATGGCTCCTGAGATCAGGGTCTCCTGATGGGTTCCAGAAGGCTTGACCTGGCTCAGAACACGGGTGGAAAACAAGAGGAACCAGCTTCACCAACCGTGCTGCGTACGGGCGAAATGACCTTGAGGATGCCCAGCCTAGGACAGAAGGGAGCCTGGGAAAGCATGGTGACCTCGCTGGTAACTGTGGTTTGGGGAGCGCATTTCACTGTGCAGACAGAGGTAAGGCCCTCAGGCTGGGTTCCTGAGGGAGGGGCAGAGGGGAAGGTTATTTAAAGAGGTCATCAGGAAGTTTGTTTTTTTTTTAAATATTTTATTTTATTTTATTTGTGAACATACTGTACAGAGGGGTTACAATTACATGGGCAGGATAATGCGTACATTTCTTACCAAGCATTGCAGCCTCCTCCTTTGTTTACCCTTCACCTCCCTTCCCAGCCTCCCCTCTCCCCCCCCCCCCCCCACCCAATCAGGAAGTTTTAAACCCTGGTCCTCCCATCCTAAAAGTGAAAATATAATGGCTTATTGCCAAAGGTGATTGATGCTAAGGGATGGTGGGGATCGAGCTAAGAGCATCTTATTCATCGTTGTGTCTTCTGGAACCAAGCATGATGCAGGGCATGCACCAGGCCAATGATTTTTAACCCCTAATACTCACTGTAACAACCTATGGATGTTCGGTGCCTGGTGGCCATTCCCAGAGCCTCTGCATTAACTTGCCTTTCTGACAGACTCAAACATGAGTGCTTTGTATAACTGCCTAGGGGATCAAAGTGACATCAAGGCCGTGAACCGTTGCTCTAAGTCATCAACGAATGGCAGCCGGATGAATGAAAGCTTTGATGAATGAATGGAAGAATTGAGGTGGTTCCAGCATGCTGAGTTTTTGTTGTGGTGGTTTGTTTTGGTTTGTTTTATCAGTTGTAGGGTTTGAACTCAGGGCTTGGGTGCAGCCCCTGAGCCTCTTTGTGCACAAGGCTAGCGCTTTACCACTTGAGCCACAGCACCACTGCTGGTTTTTGAGTGGTTAACTGGAGATAAGAGTCTTACAGAGACTTTTCTGCCCAGGCTGGCTTCAAACTATGATCCTCAGAGCTCAGTATCCTGTGTAGCTAGCATTATAGGCATAGCCACCAGTGCCCGGCTCCAGTATGCTGGTTTATAGGGGCAACACCAACTGTGCGACCACTGGCACTGGTCACTGGCATGGGCTGGTGAACAAGACTACAACAGGAGGCCCAATTATCCATCAGGAAGCTCTCTGTTGAGTACATTATCAGCAAAGGGAACTTGGGAGTGGCTGAATCTTCACCACAAACTACCAAAGCTGGCTGTGTTAACTTCTCATCCTTGCTAAATTCTGGAGGGAGTCCTTGTAGGTATAAACCTCCCATTTTCGGCTCAGAAAACCAGGGTTCGAAGCAGCATAGACATTTTTGCTTATGTTTAGTGCATGACCAAAGGGAGCCACTACCCCTGCCAAGATGAGGTGGTTGTTAAGCTGCTCTGTTTCCTTAGGTAGAACCAAAAGCTCTGGATTGGGTCAATCTTGGAACCGAGTGTATGAGTACATGTTCTGTTACTGCAACAACATACTTGGCAAAGAAAAAGCACACATCGGGCAGTCTGTTCAAGATCAAGTGGTCCCATTGATTTGGCTGAGTCCCATCATGGTGGACCGTGTGAGAGGAGAAGGATTTATGAGAAAGACAGTCACGGGATCAGTCAGGGAGGCACTAGACAAGGCAGGACCTTACCTGATGTTCAGTCCTTCTGAAATCAGTGCCTTTATGATCCACACCCACCCTACCTCACCCTGCCTCTTCAAGGCTTCGCAGTGAGTCAACATCCCTGCCTCACACTGAGCTTCCCACATAGGAACCTTTGGAGAGTACATTCAAACCATTGCCAAACCATACACGCTGAAGTTAGCCTGGGAAGCTGAGCTCTTCTCAATATTCATGCAACTCTCTCCCATCTTTCTTTCTCTGTCTCTCTGTCTATCTGACTGCCTCTCTCTCTGTCTGTCTCTGTCACTCTCTCTCTCTCTCTGTCTCTCTGTCTCTCTGTCTCTCTGTCTCTGTCTCTGTCTCTGTCTCTCTCTCTCTCTCTCTCTCTCACACACACACACACACACAGACAGAGTAGCTGGAACAACATGATCAAGCTACCAATTAGGCAGATATGAAGCTTAAGAGGGTCCTATTTACTCTACTGTGAACCTAGGCAAACCGATAAGGCAGGAGCCTGAGAATTGAAACCCAAATCTAATAAACATGTCGTCTGCCGTTGTCTGGAGTCTGCTTTCTGCCAGAGACCAATGACTTCTTGAACTAGGTTGAGTGACTACAGACTTCTTTGAGAGCCTTGTGAGAGATGACTCTCAATGCAGACTGGGCACATGCGCACACAGCACAGGCCCACTGGATGGTACCCTAGCTTGCTGCCCCTCCCCCCCCTACCTCCCCTTCTTCTTCCCCTCTCCTCCCCCCCTTTTCTCTTTCTCTCTTGCTCTTGCTGTTTCTCTCTCTCTCTCTCTTCCTCCCTCCCTCCCTCCCTCCCCTCTCCCCCTCTTCTTCCCCCTCTCCCCCCTCTTCTCTCTTTCTCTCTCTCTTGCTGTCTCTCTCTCTCTCTCTCTCTCTCTCTCTCTCTCTCTCTCTCTCTCTCTCGTAGGTATCCCTCACAATGCTACAATGTCTATGTAAATTGGGTCTTTAATACCCCTTCAGATAAATGGCTTCAGAAAGCACACGGATACAATAGTCTGTCTCTGAGTTAACATGATAGGCCCTGCCTTCCAAATTGGCTCAGAGAAATTAGCAGGAAGGAAGGAAGGATCAGACGGAAATAATAAACCTGCTTACCTGCTCATTAATTTAATCTCCTCCTCCCCCTCTCCCCCCACCCTCTCTCCATCTTGTGGTTTTGCTACCCGTAAAATAACTAGATAACTTTCGAAGTCCTAGATGAAAGAGAAACTGGGTCTGGAAGCGCTAAGATTAAAGGAGAATTTTTAGGATTAGTCTTTGATTTTCTCCTTTCTTCTTTCTTTTTCTCTCTCTCTAATTTTTTTTTTCGTTTTATCTCAGAGGTGAATGAGGAGGTTCCCTCCTTCTGTTCTCCTTTCTGCTGTGCGGGCCACCTTCCCCTGGGGTACCCAGGCAGAGCTCACAGACAGTCTGGGATCTGGGGCAGAAGGTGCAGGTTGGGTCTCGCAAGGAATTCTCAAGGAAATTGTCACCAGGGATGTGGCTCAAGCGGTAGAGGGTCTGCCTAGCAAGCACATGACCTTTAGTTCAAAACCTCAGTATCACTAAGTAAAAGCAGATTGGCACCTGATACTCACTGTGCCATCTGCTGCTTACTGAAGGCGTAGTGTAGGGGATTTCTCTCCTTCCTCTCATGGGGTGAGCCATCTTCTTATAGGTTGGGTTTTTTTTCTGGGAAGCTCTGGCCCTTAAAGCATCTGAAAGGAAGGAGGGAAAGACCGTGGCCTAGCCAGCGTGCAGGATTCAGGGAGATTCCATCAGGTCTGCCTACTCCAGGAACAGGGCTGTGGGCATCCACAGCATCGCTGAACCGGGCATGTTGCCAAGAAGTGTCACCTAAGTGTGAGGAGCCCCTCCCCCCCCCCGGGGCACCTACCACCTCGTTCTGTGCTGATGAACACAAGACCGCATGTCCCTGTGCCCCAGCTCCAAGTCACAGTGTGTTCTCAGACTTTTGACACTTTTCCTGAATGGCATCTCTGGATAAGAGTGATCTGTTTGAAAGAGCTGAGCCACCAGATCTGACTTCATGACCCCAAAGCCTAGCAAGAAGAAAGTAGAACGTACACAGATACGACTAATTTGGGGTGGGAGGGGAAGCCAAAGGGAGCACAGATCAGCAGCAGCAGGCTCTGGCGGGCAGATACAGGAAGCCCAAAGGGAAGAAGGGAAGAATGATAAATGCAGCCACAGTAACAGAACCAAAATGGCAGGAAGGGAAGTATAATAGAAATAAACCAGGAGTCTGCACCTGTAGGCATCCAAATGCAAGTATTGCTGAACTTTCAACCCCCTGACCCAAAGGTGGCTTCCTGATAACTTCCCCCAAGGCCTTGCTTGCTGCTTACTTTTGGGATCCAAGGTCTCACATTTGGACAGAAAACTCTTCTCATCTAACAACAGCCCAAGAGGAGCGCTTTTAAAGCATATAATTAAAAAAATTATCAAGCCCCCTAAAAGCTCATAGGTAGGTGTGCGTGTGTGTGTGTGTGTGTGTGTGTGTGTGAGAGAGAGAGAGAGAGAGAGAGAGAGAGAGAGAGAGAGAGAGAGAGAGAGAGAGAGAGAGAGAGAGAGTTAAATCCTGGGGAATTTAACTCAGGGCCTGGGCACTGTCCCTGTCCCTGAACTTTATTGTTCAAGGCTAGCACTCTACCAGTTGAGCCACAGCTCCACTTCTAGCTTTATTTTTTTCTTTTGAGTTTAATTGGAGATAAAAATCTCATAGACTTTTCTGACTAGATTGGCTTCAGTCCTCAGATCTCAGCCTTTTGAGCAGGTAGGATGACAGGCATGAGCCATCAGTGCCCAGCAAAAGCTCATGTTTATATAGATGATAACCATCCCTATTTACTGTGCCAGAACTTAAAACTGAGAAAAAGTTAAAATATTTATTTTAAACACAATAACAAATGTGTTATATGTTACCATAAGAAACATGGATTACAATGGTCCTAAATCAAATAAAATTAGAATGGTGATCTTGTTTTACATTTTCACAAGCCCCCTCCCCCTTCTCTCTCTCTCTCTGTGCAAATCTTAAGGTTTGAACTTGAGGCCTCATGCTTGTTAGGTAGATACGCTACCACTTTAAACCACTCCCCCAGGACTATTTCTCAGCAGATTTTTAGGACAGATCTCATTTCTCACCCAGTTGTGTGTCTGAGCAGCAAACCACATTCAGTCATTGCTAGAACCGTGGGTACACAACATCATGCCCAGCTTCCCCTGTAGAGGGAACTCGGGGATTATTTTGCCCAGTCCATCCTGGAACCTCAATCCTCCTATCCCCAGCCTCCCACGAAGCCCAGGATGATGCTTGGTGTGTGCCACTGTGCCAAGCAATGAGTTGAGATGGGGTCTGAGGAACTTGTCTGCTGGGTTGGCCCCAACCAAAATCTTCCAGATCTCAGTTTCCCAAGCAGCGAGGATCGCAGGCATGAGGCACTAGTATCAGGCTCACCAACCTCTTTAATATCTGCCTTAATTGAAAACAGCTGGGTCCTCATAGCTGTTTCCAGTTATAATCTGTTATGATATGTTGTTTTGTTGCAGGATATGAATAAAATATGACCTCACACAGATAGGTGCTTGGAAGGGGAGGAGTGTTTTAATAGCCTTCTGATAATTGTAGATGTTCATGGAAATTACAGCGAGACTCGACAAATGGTAGTTTCTTAAAGGTTAGTTGCAGCTTGGAATCAGAAACCTTTTCATATGCTATTACATTAAAACCCATTGATCCGCCTGGTTCTTCAAATGGAATTTTACATTGTGAATTGATCGCTGGAAGATATCGGCTCGCTGAATTATGCAGATATCGCAAATGTGGTTATATTCCATGATAGGATATTGGGGAAAAAAATCACATTTGCTTAATATCACCTCCAATCTCATCAGCAAAGCCTTGGCACAGGAGAAAAAGTTTAGGGCGTAAGTGCCACTGGGAATCCGACTTTGTGGAGGAGGAGTGGGTGTGGCTGACTTGGACCAAGCTGGCCCAGCCAATGGCCTGAGTCCGACTCACCAGAAAACGGGAGGCAAAAAAAAAAAAACAAAAAAAAAAAAACCCTGCAGGGGTTCTGATGAGACTCGTAGGAAGCCATCCTCAGGAGTTTGTTTGAAGCCAGTTGGGGAACCTACATAGCCCACCAGGAATCAGTGGGGATAGGCGCCATCATTTTATACACACACTGTTGGCAATTAACCTGGTCTTAGACATTCAGCGGTCGCAGGACCAAATTGTTAATACAGCCAGCGATTGGACAGAATACCTGTCCAGTCTGTGTATCCCGCCTTGTTCACTCACTCGGTTGGCCTTATTAGGCAGGAGCAGAGCTGTCTCGGTGCTACTGGGATTTCATGTGCTGAAGCAGTTACCGCAGGATTGCTGTCCAGCCTCACCCCCTGCCTGTGATCCCAGGACCTCTCCTCCTTGTCAGGCGGGAGCTCTGTTGGTGGGCAGCACTGGCGGATGGAAAGTGATTGATGGCTGATCTCACTGATCTTCTGTGAGGTGCTGGTAAAGTGCATGGTAGCTAGCAGCCCAAAGGACTTGGGGTGACACGGTCCCACAGTCCTGCATCTCCCCATTAATTCATTCTCTTGGTATCCCCAAAAGGCGTTCCCATGGCAATGTCTCCCTGGGGACAGACCCCCTCCACCCCCATGAAGAGGAATTTCTTGGAGATTTTTGTGGATGCCACGTCTGGCTTTCCAGAATAGTCAGTTTCTTGTAGACGTGTTATTACTGGACAACAGTCAGTCCCCTGACCACCAGCCTTGGCCAATTAACTATGGGATGGGCCTGAGTAACGTCTCCACCATAAAGCAGGTTGCCACCCTATCTGCCCTCAGTGAACTGAATCCCAGACTTAAGGAAAGGGTGTGCTGCCCAAGTTCCTTCTTTCCTGGGGGGAAATCTCCCTTGATCTTAGGGTGTTCTTTATTGTCTTCTGTGCTGGCAAATAGTTGGTTCTTCATAGTAAACTATTCCTATTGAAATTTCTGGGTAGTTTCTCTCTCCTAACTAGACCATGATAGATGCAGTATGAATACAGATTACCCCCAATCCTGAGTAGGCTTGAAACGTGAATCTTCACAATGGCGACGGATGCTGTCAATTGCTTTTCTCGAGGCGACAGTGTTCCTCTGTTCATCTGCTGGAAAACGTTTTTTTTTTTTTTTTCCCCACAAACCCAAGTCTGGACAGTCATAATTTGTCTGTCAGACCTTCTTTCAAGTTAAAGGGCGTTTTGTGCAGAACACTGCCGTTTCCGCTTACAACTGAAACACTCACCTGTGTGCTTTTCCTCCAGACGAACGTAGACAGCACATGTTATTCCTCACACTTCTCCGTTGTATTGCACAGAATATTTAACAGACATGGGCTTAGGAGTCCAGCCTTCATCAAATGAATACTATTCACTGCCTTACTGAGACATTCGGAAGGAAAACTGGGTTGATCTCTACAAGTGCACCTTACTGAGGATCTATTTAATAGTATGATCTGTTATCATTGTTAATTTTGCATTGTCCCTGCGAGCACCAGTAGCATGAGAAAGGGTGCCAATGTCCTAAAAATGGTTTTGAGTTCATAGACTTCTAAGAAGGACTTAGGACAGCCTTGGCTGTCCTTAGAACTAGAAGACCAGAGGAAAAGACCAGTGTGTAGCTAGACAATTTATTTGACTTTTTCAGACATTGCCTATCTCATATTTTAAGGGGAATGGATAATCTTATTCTATTCTCCACAGAAGTATATAAGTATGAAATGAGGTATACTACGATATCATACGTGGCAGAGATAATAAGTTATAAGATAGAGTAAGTTCTCAATAAAGGGATATTTGGTGGAACAAAAAGAAAAGAAGTAGCTGTGAAAGGAGAAAAATAGAGCCCTGCTGGTTACCTCCCAGCTGGGGCATCAGGATACTATTATAACAGTGAGGTACCAAGGTAGAGACTCAACCTCTTCACCCTGCCCCCCAACAATTTCAGAAGAATTTGTCATGTGGGTGATATGGTTGTCACTCACCCACTTCCGCTGCCTCTTTTCAAGGGCAGAAATCCTCTTCCCCCCACCCCCAACCCCAGGATGTAGGTTTGAACTCAGGGGCTCCATTCACTCAGTTTGCTTGCTTGCATACTTAGCTGATGCTCTACCACTTGAACCACTCTGCCAGCCTCAGTTTTTGCTGATTATTTTGGAGATGGACTTTTCTGCCCAGACTAGCTTAGAACTATAATTCTCCAGATCTCAGCCTCCTGAGTAGCTAGGATTACAGATGTGAACCACTAGTGCCCAGCTGGAAGTGATCCTCACGAATACTAGCGGAGAGGGCTGGGCACACCGGTGAGGAACAAAGAATATCCTCAGAGCCCCGCCTTGCTTGGGAAGTAAGTGGTAGCCAGGGATCTTGGACTGCATGCAAAGACTTGAGAGTCCAGAACACACAGCAATTGCTTTTCCCAGCACAGCTCTGGCTTTCCTGAACTTGCTGGGGGAAGGCGCCCCCTTCTTCCCTGCCAACTTCTCTTCCCCACCTGGTACCAAAGGGCCTAGCCTCCAAGTCACAATTATGAAAGCTACGCGAGGATGCTAATTGCCGCATCTGACCTCCCTTCAGACAACAAGGGAATCGCTCTCCCTAATTAGCCCTGCCTCCGGCAGACCAGCAAAGCCAAATGTTTATTATGGGATGAATGCACTTACTGTAAATTTTGACATATGCTGTAGAAAGATGTTGGATAAATAAGACTTTCAGAGGCATGGGTGGCTTAAATAATGAATACCCACTGCATTGGGTGATAAAAGGTTGGGGGGAGGGGAGAGGAAGGCAATCCAGAGGCAAAGTATCCAGTAACCATGTCAGAGCCAGGGAACCGTGGCAGTCAGGACATGGATGTGGAGGGAAGTGATTTGAGGGTGTGGGGCAGGAAGGGGAGAGAGGGGAAGGGGAGAAAGAGGCTGACGCATCTCCATCTCACTGGGGCTTTAGGTATCCCTGGTCCTGTGAGGACATGTACACCGCTGCCCATCCTTTTCCTCCCTTACTGGTACGCTCTGGGAAGCAACCAGCAATTGTGAAACAAAGTCAAAAGAAGGGTCAGTGCCACCATCTCCCGTAGACCCTAAAGCCAGCGCTTGTGTGGATAGAATCCCAGGTTTACTGTTGCTGCCTTGCGTTGTCCCAGGGAAGGGAAGTGGGGGAGGGAGTAGACAGGAGCCTGAACTTACACCTCAGTTTCCTGGTCCAGCCACCCCCCCAAAATACGGAGGAAATGATTGCTTGTTGTCAATAATCCCAAGGCTTTGAGGCTAGGGGGGGCATTTAAGATAAGACTGATGGCTTTACAGTTCCATAGATCCTGGCAGGCCTCACTCAACCAGGTAAAATAGACCACACAGTATGAAAGCCTGAATGAGGAAAAGACCCCCATAGCCTCTCCCAGGAGGCTCACCCCTGCAGGGCTGGACCCCAGGCCTCACCTCACAAAAGCCTGCCAAAGCCCAGTGCCTTGGGATCTAGCTGATCAGGGAGACAGGGATCTTTCCAACTCCTTCACAGGGGTTTGTTGAACACATAGGTACCAAGGCAACCCGAGGGCCTTTGCGGTACGGGCATAGACAGCCAGCCAGCCCTGTGGCTCATCACCCACCCCCAGGGGCTTCTCTTCAGACCCAGCTAGGTTCATCTTAACATAAAGTACCACCATGTATTTTAAGCCACCAGAGTGAACCTGTGCCATCACACACACACACACACACACACACACACACACACACACACACACACACACACACACACACACACACACACACACACACACACACACACACACACACACACACACACACACACACACACACACACACACACACACACACACACACACACACACACACACACACACACACACACACACACACACACACACCCTGCATGGCACAGAAGAGTCTTCTTCTCTCGGGGCCTGTCATTGTGGATTTTGCTGTGGAATTCATCTAGAAATGACACCTGGATTGTTCACAGATCAGAGACCAGACCAAGGCTAAGATTCACAGAGGAACGTGTGGGGAGCAGGTTGGGTAGGAGGGAAGTAGGGGAGATTTGGATAACTCCCACCATCTCCTTCCCTTCCACACACCTGTCTGGCACCAACATCAACCTACACAGCCCCTCAGGTTACATTGGCCTCAGGGTCGATGCCAGGCTTGGCCACACAGAAAGCCCCGGCCAGGGCCCCAGAGCCTGTGCAGCGTTGAGTAGTCTGGGCTATTCACTTGGATTTCTCCTGGTGTGTGCTCCCACTCCCTGTCCCTTGTCATTTCTACTTCATTATTCTCCTCTCATTCTGAGGAACTTCCAAATGTCACTCTCTCTCTCTCTCTCTCTCTCTCTCTCTCTCTCTCTCTCTCTCTCTCTCTCTCTCTCTCTCCCCTTCTCTCCCTCCCTCCCCCTCCCCCCTCCCTCTGTCCCTCCCTCTCTTTCTCTCTTTCTTTCTCTCTTTTTCTCTCTTTTCTTCCTTCCTTCCTTCCTTCCTTCCTTCCTTCCTTCCTTCTTTCTTTCTTTCTTTCTTTCTTTCTTTCTTTCTTTCCTTCCTTCCTTCCTTTTTCTTTCCTTCCTTCCTTCCTTCCTTCCTTCTTTCTTTCTTTCCTTCCTTCCTTCCTTCCTTCCTTTTTCTTTCCTTCCTTCCTTCCTTCCTTCCTTATTCCTTCCTTCCTTCCTTCCTTCCTTCCTTCCTTCCTTATTCCTTCCTTCCTTCCTTCCTTCCTTCTTTCTTTCGTTCTTTCATTCTTCCATTCTTTCTTTCCTCCTCTCTTTGTGTCCCTCCCCCGAGCTGTGCACAGCTTTTATTTTCCTACTCCTATGGTGTGCACTGACCTTTCCTGCTTCTCCCGAGGACAAAGCCGGGCCTGGCGTGCTCCTAACTGGAATTGGCTCTAGAAGTTCCGGTAATTGTGCTGTCTGTGAGGCCGGGCGGCCCCTCCTCACCGCCTGCAGATGGGCCGCTAATGAGGTGACCAATCAGCCAGGGCTAAATAACCCCCAAAAGGGTATTTTCCACCCTGGCCTGGTTTCCAGGCCCCTTTTGTGCCTCTTTGGGGACCTGTCCGCTCTGACAGGGCCACAATGGGGACTGTTCCCAAACCCGACGCTGGGGAGAACAGGCCACTCAGGCCATGGTCACAAGGCCCTGAGCCTCAGTGGAGACTGAGAGCAGACAGAGGCCCTGCCTCCCAGGCAGAAGAATACAACTACTACCACAGCACCCCGCGAGGGGCCGGCCTGCCCCCTGCCTGCTCCTGAGGGGCCTGGCTCTGTGGGCACCTCCTCCCCGCTAGGGTTCAACCCCATTCCTCATCGCTGGTGCCTGGCACCTGCCAGAGGTGGCAATGCCAGCCAGGTGGAGAATCCTGAGCCCCACAAGCCCCATCACTGTTCCTTGCCAGCTCATTCACACACACACACACACACACACACACACACACACACACACACACGCACGCATGCAGGTTCTTCATAGGCTGCCAGAGGTTCAGTAGAATGCCCTAGAACTCCACAGCAAGAGCCTGACCTAGTGTGTGAGGAAGGGCAGCCATCGGCTCCATCTCACAAATGAAGAAACTGAGGCACAGAGGATTGCTGCCCAACACTCTGCTAGGCTGCCATTGGGCTGAAGGAGGGAGGGGACCCCAGAAGTGGAGGGAGGGAGCCACCAGGGCAACTTTAATGCAAGTGAAGGCAAGTCCAGCACAAGTGAAAAGGGGGGGGGGGAGGAAGGAAAGGGAACTAATTGCTTCCGAAGCAGCTCAGGAGTGTTCATCTTCAGGTATGGCGGGATCTAGGGGGTCAGATGATAGTCTCAATAATCAGCCTTTTCTCTCTCTTTGTTCTACTCTTGGCAACATTTTTTAATACCCAGATATAGAGTCAAATGTATAGATTTTGGATGAATACTTCAGTGAAGTTTTTGCCATAAAAATCACCATTCAGGTCAAGGTAGAAAATTCCTACATCCCAAAAGGCTTTCTTTGGTCCTACAGTAGAAATCAAGCCCTGAGGTATACTCATTGTGTTGACTTCCTCATCATAGATTAGGCTCTCCTCTCCTGATTTCATATAAAAAAAAGTGTACAGTGGTACTCTCCTATGGCTGACTTTACTCAGTTGAGATTCTGACTGTGAACTGTAAGTTTCTTGTGTGTAACAGGACTTGGTTCTTTACATCATTATATAGTATTCCATTCTGTGACATAGCACAAGCTGGTCTTGTATTTGTGCTACATATCCAATTCACCTAGTAAGAGCAAAGTGCCTACGAGCATCTTTGAACATATGTTTAATGAACAAAGCCACTCCTTTCTGGTAAGCATATCAACCCAGGAGCAGAGACACCAGAAGACAGAATATCTGTACACTTGGTCTTTGTTGCATATCCAAATACATTTCCAAAGCAGTCACTTATTCCTACTGGCATTAAATATTCTGAATATTATAGTTCTTTTTCTGATAGATGAGTTTCAATGACTTTGCTCCAACCTGTAACTGTCTTTGTTTGTTTTTACCGGTCATGGAGCTTGAACTCAGGGCCTGACTGTTATCCCTGAGCTTTTCTGCTCAAGGCTAGCACTCTACCACTTTGAGCCACAGCTCCACTTCCAGTTTTCTGATGGTGAACTGGAGATCAGAGTCTCATGGACATTCCTGTCCAGGCTGGCTTTGAACTGCAGATCTCAGCTTCCTCAGTAGCTAGGATTACAGGCATGAGATACCAGAGTCCGGCTACTGTTTCTCCTTTATCTTATCAGTGTTATTTATGACTAAAAGTTCTTCATTTGATAAATCCGACTGAATGGTGACTTTAGGTTCAGATATATGTGTGCATATATATCTTGCTGATGGAAACTCAGAGCAGCTCACCATACTCTTTCTGGAAACTCGGTTGCCTTATCTCTCATGTTAAGCTCTGTGATCCCTCCCGCATTAATTTTTGTGAAAGGTGGGAGTTATAGGAGAAGCTTCATTTATTCCCACACAAATAACCAAATTAACCCAGCACCCTCTACTAAAAGGTGCATCCTCCTCCTCCCGGAACTGTGTTGTATCACGTGCTGCAAGCCCCGTGGCTGTGAGAGAGAGAGAGAGAGAGAGGGAGAGAGAGAGAGTGTGTGTGTGTGTGTGTGTGTGTGTGTGTGTGTGTGTGTGTGTGTCTGCCATTCTTTCTTCTCTGTTGGCCCCTGGTGCCATGGCTGCATGTGGTGGCAGGTCTCAGCTGTGACCCCCCCCCAATCATCTTAGCCATCCCAGATGGAAAGATAGTCTGCTTCATACCCCCCTCCTACCCCACCCACCACAGGAGTCCCAGCACCCCTCCTGGCTTTCCACCCTAACCCTTGTAAGCCATTGTGATAGATGAGTACTGATTGGCCAATGTTCAGTCACGTACTCATTCCTGAACATGAGGTGACAGTTGGTGAGAAGAGGAAGTGCCCCCCAAATCTCTGGATGGGGTAGAGTAGGGAAGGCTCTTCAAAGGAAACTTGAAATGCCGTCAACAAGAAGGGATAGATGTCAAGACAAGCAGTGATCCTTGAGGATCAGGTGACTGCTTTGTGTTTCACTGATGATCAGATGATTGTTGGTGGCCCCTGGACTTGTGGGCTCTCTTCTCTGCTCGGACGTCGGCACGGAGAACACGCCGGATGCCAGGCGCTCAGGCAGGCACGGCAGAGGTGTGGAGCTGCTTTCATACCTCCTGCACCCCCTCAGATGCCACTAGGACTTGAGCCTGGAGAATGACCCCCCCCTCCCATTGCCAGATCTCTCTGGTACCCAAGAGCTCTTGGCTTGGCGCCGGTGTCTCAGAGTTGTCAGGGTCAGGCCGCCCAGAGGGATGGGCCTGCAGACTTCCATGACATGCCTCATGTCCCCAGGTGTGATTTCCAATGAGCCATCACTGCTCCACTGGGGACTAATGACACAGAGAAAGCAGAGTAGGGAGGCTGTGATTTCCAATATGCACCGCCAGTTATTACTACCAGGAAATGGATTTTTGGCTGGGTAATCAAAGTCAAACCCCTCACTCTCCCCTCCATCAAACGCCCCCCCCCACAACCCCCGTCATACCCAATGTGCTCTTATGACACCTGCTTCCGGTGACCTTGGCAAAGCAAATCCAAGTCTATTCCCTTCCCTCCCAGGCCCTCCTCTCCTCGGAAGGGGGGTGGGGTGGGGGGTGGAAGGACAGGGAAGGAAGAAGGACGAGGTCATAGAAGAGGGGTCCTCACCTGGCAGCCTGCACAGGAGAAATAGAGCAATAATGTCAGAGGTTTAATCAACCTTTGAAGACTTCACAGTGTTTGGACAGAAGTGTGTGAATAATATTCATTTGGATTGGCACCTGTGCACACCACTGAAAGGAAAATAGCATTTTGTCGCCGTTGTGATGAGGAGCAAACAGTGTGAAGAGACAGGATGCGCGACTGGGAGCTGTGAGGATGGTGTGTTCTGTTTTCTCCCCACACCCCTTTTGGTCCCTCCTGACACACACACATACACCGTCAATGTGACCCTGTGACTCCTTGAAAACCCAATGGCTTCCAGTCAATGCCTGACATTCCTCATCCTGCTTCTCCAGACAGGGTTAAAGAAATGCCTACCAAAGACACCCAGCCCCAGCATGAGGAGTCAGCCTTCTTGTTGGGCCCAGGGGCCACTGGTCTGTGGGATGCGCTTGCTCCTCTGTGTACGGATGCAAAGACTCTGCGTGTCCTTCCATCCTCTTGGGCCTGGTAGGAGGACTGCAGTAAGAGAGGCGGCCCTGAGAGTCAAGAGGGTTATTTGAAGGTGAGGCCGGCCATTCCCTTCTTCCCAAAGGGAGACTGGAGACACCCCATTGGCTTTTACCTACAAGACTGTTGCATTGAGGACCTCTCAGTGAAGAAACTTCACATATCCTCACCCCTGATCCCAATCTTATACAAATGTATAAAAGAAACTCTGCACCCAGCCACAGGCGTTGGGGCAAGTTAGGGGCGGGGGGGGGGAGGGAAGGGAGCCAGCCCTTGCTCTGGTATGGCAGATTCCCTAGGCCTGTGCTGCCCTCTGACCCCCAGGAAAGCTGAGCCCTCCGGGTGTGGGGGGGCAGCAACTTGCCCCCCCCCCCGGGCAGCCACTGGGCTCTGGAAATTAAAGACTTGCCATGAGAAAAAAAAGAAGAAGAAGAAAGAACAACAGTAATGCGACTCATTAATAATTTTATATCAATTACATGATGAAATGGTATTTTGGATCCAGTGGGTTAAATAATACATGTTGTTATAATTACTTCCACCTGTTCCTCTTTACTTTTTAAAATGTGGTTAATAGAAAAATGTTAAATTACATAGGTGGCTCACCTTATATTTCTACCGGGCAATCCTGCTTTAACCACTTGCAAGAAGTGAAATTGGGGGCTGAAAGGTATGATGGGGTAAAACACCTTCCTGGGGCATGCCAGGCCCTGGGTTCAAACACTCCTATTGTCAATAATATCAATAATAAAATAATAATAAAATTGATTCCCCATCTCAATCGTTATACTATAATTAAAATCTAAAGAGATCAGTGATTTTAATGTAAAAATAAGATACCCTGGATGAAAATATGATATTTTGTTGTATGATTCTGGAATAGAGAAGACTTGTGAGGTGACAAATCACAGACACTATTTTATAAAGAGGTTGATAAATCTGATGTCACAAAAAGCAAAAATGTACACAAAAGACTTTTAATGCCAAAGACAAATTGACAGGAAAAATATTTGTATACTGTGGAAAAAGTAGATTTCTTAATATAAGTCCTTGCAAACTGGCATCTCAAAAAGACATGCAAAACCCTATAGAGTTGGCAAAGGATGTAAATTAGCTATTCAACAACAACAAAAAAAGGAATTTGCAATCATCATTACATGCATAACAGAAGCCCAGCTTTCACGAAGAAAGGCATGCAAACTTAAAGACAGGACACAATTTCCTTCTAGTAGATTGACAAAGCATGATCAAAAGATCAGGAGGTGAATGGTCTGGCACTCTTGTAGGCTGTAAAAGGCAACTTTTGAAATAACAATCAAAACATTTAACAATAACTATCAATACTTTGACTCCTAGAATTTTACTTCTGGAATTTCTCCCACAAATACACTCGAATAAGGTGATATAAGTGCATAAAAATGATCAACCTAGTATCACAATAGCAATAATCACCTAATCAATGAGCCTAGAGACAGCTTAACTATGTATCAGCAGTAACAAGAGAAGTAAAGATTAATACAGCCATGCCCTGGAATATAATATACCAGTGAAAAAAGGTTAAAAAAAAAAAAAGGTAAAAAGAAAAGTAAAAAAAAAAAAAAAAAAAAAAAAGCATGTATATAGGTATCCTAACATCCTAACATGGATTAATGAAGAAGAAAATTACCAAAAATAATTAAGCATGCTGCAATTCTATGTATATTTATAATGACAGAATTGTGTATGATGGGCTGGGCACTGGTGGCTCATGACTATAATCCAAGCTACTTAGGAGGCTGCGATCTGAGGATGGCAGTTCGAAGCCAGCCTGGAAGGAAAGTCCGTGAGCCTCTTATCTCCAATAAACTACTCAACTTGAGCTCTGTGGCTCAAGGGCTATCCTTGAGCAGAAGAAGGGTCAGGAACAGCACTTAGGCCCTGAGTTCAAGCCCCAGGACAGAAGAAGAAGAAGAAAGAAAGAAAGAAAGGAAAGAAAGAAAGAAAGAAAGAAAGAAAGAAAGAAAGAAAGAAAGAAAGAAAGAAAGAAAGAAAGAAAGAAAGAAAGAAAGAAAGAAGGAAAGAAGGAAAGAAAGAAAGAAGGAAAGAAAGAAAGAAAGAAGGAAAGAAAGAAAGAAGGAAAGAAAGAAAGAAAGAAAGAAAGAAGGAAAGAAAGAAAGAAGGAAAGAAAGAAAGAAGGAAGGGAGGAGGAGGAGGAGGAGGACAGAAGAAGAAGAAGAAGAAGAAGAAGAAGAAGAAGAAGAAGAAGAAGAAGAAGAAGAAGAAGAAGAAGAAGAAGAAGAAGAAGAAGAAGAAGAAGACGAAGAAGAAGACGAAGAATTGTGTATGCTGTAACCATATGAAATCTTTCTAGAAGGATCAATAATTTGTTGAAGGTAGTTGTCTCTCCATGATGAGAAGAATTCAAGGGCAGGGGATGGAAACTGATTTCTGTTTGTATTCTTTGGAGCTGTATGAGCTCCTCTATTTTTTAATGTTTATTTTTATCATCTTTAAGTCATTGTTTGAAGGTGTCACCATGTAACAAAGCAGCTGGTGCATGGGACGCTGCTCTCTTGTGTCAGACTCCTTTACCTCATGTAGGCCTCCTGTGTCATGCCTCTGAACACCCTCACCTATGAACAGATGTTTACCATCACTGGTCATTTGGAAGATGAAAACCAAAACCAAAATAAGCTGCCACCCCCCTCCCAGCCTCCCTCCCATAAGGAAATCAGAAACAAGATGTATTGAGGAGGAGTCCCAAAAACGTACAAAGAAGATGACTTCACAACTCAGCAGTTGCACTTCTGGATATACGTCACCATCTCCACCACCACTACCATCACCATTACCACCACCACCACCACCAGCAGCAGCATCACCACCATCACCATCATCACTACTACAATCACCACCATCACCATCACCACCACCACTATCTCTGCCATTACTTCTTCTTCCCTCTCACACTGGGATGACTGTTAAAGAATTTTGTGGCTTGCCTTTAACCCATTACAGGGTGTCATTTGCCCAACATGACAGACAGAATTGACAAGGCCACCAAACGCTCACCACGAGCGTGACTTCCCTATTTCCACCGTGCTGAGTGCCACGCAGACCGAGCGCACCTCTGCTGGCGAGCTGAGTCCCAGCTGCCATCCCATCCCCGTTCACCCCCAGGGGGCTCCAAAATGAGATTTTGGCTGTAGCCATGTTGGGCCCATCTCTAATGGTTCTCTGGCTGTGTCTGCCAGCAGGTGCACAGGCGCAGCTGGATTCAGAAGGGTCTCTCCTCGTTATCTCCAACCGAGTGGAGCTGGGGTACCTGGGCCTACCCCTCTGGTCGCTCTGCGATGGCTTCATGACTGAGCCACGTCCTGCCTTCCTCCCCCATTGCTCTCTTCTGCTCTGTCGGCCCCATCTCTGTCTACCCCCTTTTTCTCCTCCGTTTTCAAGAGCATTGGCAGAAATTGTCAGGGAGTTGATCAGATTTATTCAATTTAGACTTAACAGGCCTGGGACTCCTATTTCTCCTTCAGGTTCATAAGGTTTTTGATTCCATTTACAGGTTTATTCATTTATCAGATATTCGTTTCAATTCACTTTAAACACCGGGCTCGGGGAGATGAGTTCAGGGGGGAGGCTTATCGTTTATTGCACGGGCTCCTCCGAGAACACTGACCTCCCCATTTCCACGTGGGCCGTTGCACCTGGTGGGAAGCCCTTCAAGGAGGCTGGATGCGGAGTCCACCCATCCTGGGGTTTTTCCCTAGCTAGCCTGGAACTCTGGGGTGTCCCGGTGCCCTTGTTCTGGACAGTACACACTTGGGGAGCACTCCCTTCCCAATGTCCAACCTCCCCCTCCAGCCCTCATTTCCCTGGGGATACAAGGGAGGGTCCCAACATCTGAGGGTCTCAGGTGTGAAGACCCCATCCCTCAGCCTCTTGCCCACCTGCCCACCATCGTTACAGTCCTCCATACACTCCCCCATCCAGGAAAAGATGCTGCCCAGCCCCCCCCCAGAAGGTGGAGACTCTGAGCCTTCTGTGAGAAGCAGCAGGAGGAGGAGCAGCTCTCAATGTCCTCCCCCCAGTGGGGACCGACCACCCACTTACCTAACCTGGGCTTTGAAGCTCCCTACTGCCAGGAAAGCCCTGCACGCCGCCAGACCCCCTCTCCCTGACGCACCGAGCTCAGCTCATTTCACTCTCCGTTTGCCATCTGTCCATCGTACTAGGAAAGAAAAAAAAAAAAGGTGGGAAATCTTCCCATGATGTCTACAGCATGATCCAAGCCTCTCCCTGTCTTGTCATTCTGATTCTATTCACCTGACAAAGATGTGGCAGACCCCCTCCGCCTTTCTCATTTTAGACATGTCATTCTCCCCTGTTCAACTTCCCACGGCAAAGACCAGGACACATCCTCTTGCTCGTACCTCTGGCATTTGGCCTGGGCCTAACCAATAACAGCCTGCTCCCACCAGGACTGCGGGGGGGGGGGGTCAGGACAGGTAAGGCCTGGAGTAAGGCCCTGGGACACTTGCCCTGGGGGCGGGCTCGCTGGGAAGAGGAGTCTGAGTGTCAGGGCTGTGAGGTGTGAATAACAGAGGATCACTACTTGCTAACAAGTAGTGATGGTTCTTTCTGCCTCTCCTTTCCCAGCACCTATAAACCCCTCGATTCCAGGTATCGTTCCCAAAACTCCGGCCCACCCCTCTCTCTGCGAGACAGGAAGCCAGGTATTCTGCCACTAGGACCAGAGCTCGAAGGTAGCAGATGCTGCTCTAAAGGGGTCCAGCCTGCCCCAGAAATGCCCAGCCTTGTCCAGAGGTCTTCCCCTGACATTTGCTCCACGAAAGACACAGGTACCAGGCATGGGTGCTGGAAGCTAGTACCCCACTGGGCAACCAAGGCAGCCCTATCATCATTCTTGAAGCTGATTCACTGGCTGGGTACACCCGTCCCTACTTGTGAGGGCTCTGGGGTATCAGATGTTTTGACAGGATGACATGTACAAAGAGGAAACAGCTACAATAATCTCCCTGTAAACCTTGAACTTGCCTCATATATCCATTGTGTATGCATGTGTGCACGCGCACACACACACACACACACACACACACACACACACACACACGCACACACACACTCGTGGGCCTCTCCCACCTCAGGCTTCTGCAGAGGGAAATGAATGTCCTTGGAGAGGCTGAATATGAAATGCAAGCCACTGTTCAGTCTTGCTGACCTTACAGAAATAGAGAAGACAAGAATTTTTTTTTTTCTTCTCCTTGTCCCTGAAGCAATATCCATAGTGGCCCAGAAAGAATTGTGATGTGACTGTGTCTCCGAGACAACTGATTCCAGAGAGGCCAAGAAAAGAGGAAAGAAAGGAAGATCTGCCCACAAGAGGAATTTTCTGGAAAGCCGCCCTTGAGAAAACATTTGCTTTGAGTCCGGTGTGCTCTGCGTAGGCCTCTTGTTAATTTTGTGATCATCAGCACGTTGGTCTCTCTAGGAAATGGAACAGTAGATTTGCCATCTGAAGTATGGAAGGTTAGGACAAGGATTATTTGGGGAGGTTCTTCCTCCTTTCTTTCTGTAAAACCCTCCCCGCTGCCCATCAAAGAGGCTTCTTGCTCTTTGGGTCTCTGCACCCACTCAATATGCACACCTATATTTGTCCAGATAGTGCCCTGTTCTAGGAAGATTTGAAGCCCCTTGCGTGTTCGATACGTGGATACAATGAATGAATCAATTAAAGGGCTAATGGACGGGAGAGTCTTTGAAATGTCTAAGATGAAAGAGCTTGCTATCATCACATTAGTTAGTCACTCAGGATAGCTGAATGGCATTTTCCAGGAGCAGAGACCCAACCAGGAACTCTGGCCGGAAGAGAAGAGAGTGTATCTGAGACCAGGTGTAGCCCAATTGACCTGCAAAGAGGACTCCACTCGGCATGACCTTGGAGAATGGATTCCAAGCTCCAGGATTGTGAAGGGCAGCCTAGAGCTCGTGCAATAAAGCAATGATTCCACAGGACCTTCCCGGTCCAGGCGCTGGCTTGCGAGCCTCACCATGCCCAAATCCTCTCTGCCTGCGGCCGCCTGCCCACCCACTCTTCTCCACGCCATGCTCAGAATTGCCGCATCTCTACTTCCTCCAGAATCTCAAAGCACAACAGGAGGCTCCCGTTCTGGAGCCTGGTATTGGGAACGGGTGGGGGGGGGACCCAAGGGGAGGCAGGACTGATGTGATGCCCAGCCGGGTCTGTTGGGCACTGTGGCGCAGGAGGCGAGATGATTCAGTGTGGGAGCTTCATTGTCCCCTAAGAGAAATGCTCCAAAAGCCACGCCCTCCTCCCCGCCCCCCACCGCTGTCCCCTGGCCTCCAGACTGTCATATTCACATGGGTTTACCATGTCTCCGGGACTGAAATGGACTTTGTCCCCAAACACCTGACCCCATAACTTTGTCCCCAAACATCTGACCCCATAACTAACCCCATAAGTGTCCCTTTCGGAAGGAGAGAAAGGCTAATGATAGGAAAAGGAGGGTCTGGGCTGCATGAAGCTATGAGAAGCAGTTTGAAAAGAATGTGTGTGTGTGTGTCTTTTTGCTCACAAACCAGCATCAACATCTCTGTATTTATATTGTGCATGCATGTAATTGTATGTCTTGGATGCAATGCGTGTGTGAGAGAGAGGGGGGAGGGAAAGGGGGAGAGAGAGGGGGGAGGGAAGGAAGGAAGGAAAGAGGGAGGGAGGGAGGGATATGGAGAGAAGGAAAAGGTGAGGGAGAGAGAGAAGGAGAGGGAGAGGGAAAGGGAGAGGGAGTAGGACCCTCTAGCACAGTACAGTCTGGGCTTCCTTACAGCTCTGTGCCTTGTTACTGCAGTGCAGCCAGAGCCCAATCATTACTACCAGCTGGAGACATCATTTGGTGTCATTTGGTTTTGCAGAACTCCTACCAGCGAGCAAACCCAGGAGGGGAGAGTTGTCTTGGAAAAGAACAAAAAGTAAGAGAAAAACAAGCAGCAGAGAAAGGCAGAGGGAGGGGAGGAATTGTGGAATCTGGAGGAGAGCGGTGGGGGAAACAGAAATGTGGAGCAGGGAAGTTGAATCACGTCTGGGGGGTGAGGAGTTAACCTTAAGACAAAATGCAGACGTTTAGTTACTATGTGTCAATCAAAAATAAAAACAAAGACCTGAACCAGGAGAATTGGAAGGTGTCTTTTGAGCCATTTGAAAGCACTCCTTCCCCCTTTCCACTTTCCAAACTTATTGGAGAAGTTTTCCAGAGCCTGGGAGACAGGTTTCTGGCAGCCATTTCCTTGGAGCCGTCCAGATTGGAACACCATCAGTTTTCACAATTAACTTTGCTTTGGATCTGCCTCTGAGCACCTGGAAGAGGAATGCGCAAGACTCTGTCATCTCTGCCATTAAAGATCTGGTGAAGCCGGGCACCGGTGGCTCACGTCTATAATCCTAACTACTCAGGAGGCTGAGATCGAGGGATCGCAGTCCAAAGCCAGCTGGGACAGGAAAGTCTGTGAGACTCTTAAGTCCAATGAACCACCAGAAAACCAAAAGTGGCGCTGTGGCTCAAAGTGGTAGAGCGCTAGCCTTGAGCAAAGAGAGCGTGGGGATAGCATCCACACCCTGAGTTCAAGCCCCAGGACCAGCATGCCTGCACACACACACACACACACACACACACACACACACACACACACACCACACCACACACACACACACACACACACGATCTAGGCTACTGGATTCCTTCCCCACCTTCCATGCTACCACTGTCTGCATTCTCCTAACTCCATGGATGGTGGTGTGGGGTGAGCATAGTGTGGTTGGATGGAGGATGGACAGGCAGGAATTCAATGCCAGTCAAAGCTTATCCAGAAGCCACTCCCATTTCGCACAAAGTCCGGTCTTGGAAATAGCATTCTCTTCCCTCTGACTCTAGAAATCTCCCACGCTTTTGTAAATTCTCTGCAGTGCAGCATTCGCAACTGCCTCATTAACTTAGCCTTGACGCTAGGAATTCTTAAGTCTTAGTTGGCTAGCATTGAAGGAGGACTCTTAGAAAGGGCAGCTGCGTTCCTGGGTAGCATCTAACCTTCATGGAGCACTGGAATAGAACACGGAGCCACACATGCGGGTCTCCTGCAACGTTGGTCACACACAGAAGTCTGTTCTCAATTTCCTGTTCCATTTTATTTAGGAAAACTCAGTGCATCCCGCATTAAGAAGAGGGAGGGAAACTCATTGGAAATACAGCAGCGGGGATTAAGAATCAGCAAACACCACGAGCTGGTGTGCATGTGCCGTGTTTTGCACATAATTGCTGCCTATAAATGTTGAATAGATGAATGGATAAGTGAAACTCAGAAGAGTAATCAAGGAAACACACACACACACACATACACACACTCACTGTGTGTATACTTTAAACTGTGCTGGTGTTGTTGAAAGGTAGATGAACTTCATGGCGGGGCCTTCACATCAGGGTAATTAAACTTCTTGATAAACACAAGGACCCCTGGCCCAAAGCCTTACCAACAGGGTCAGCATCTAGTTAAGTGGAGGAGGCCGTGTGTGTACTATTAAGCGTCTCAGTAGATGCTGGTGAATGGCTAGGTTGGTCTTGGGATCTCTGGATTAGAGCAGAGCAAGGAGGTTCAACGCAGCATGTGAAGCAAAAGCCCCAGATGCAGGGGCAGAAATCTTGGTTTCTACCTGGCAACGCGTCTACCATGCATTCTTAGGCAGGAAAGCACGTCCGTTATCTGCCCTGAGTATGGTCATTTATAGAAGTTAAGAGTCACACAAGCTCCATTCCCTCACAAAACTTCATGTTTCCATAATCAATTAGTAGGCAGAGCAGGTGTCAAGGTCACCTTGAGGAAGTCCTTGACAGGCCTTTAGGCTGCCTCCTGGCCTCACAATCTCCACTGCCCAGGTGGGGAAAGGAGTCAAGGGGAACAGGTGCCTGGGGGCAGGTGTATTCAGCTGCACCATCTCCACAGCTTCCATGAAGAACAGGAGAATCAAGACCCAGGTCTGGGCTCCCTGCCCCTCTGCCAGTCACCCCAATCTTCCGGAAATGGCACTGAGGAGAGGCGCTAAATCACGTGCGGATTACAGTCGTTCTGTTTGCCTTTTTCCGCAGTAGATCCGATGATTTAAATTAGGTCTCGATTCTTGTTTAAATTATAGTTTACTGTTCTGCACCCCGCTCAGAAGTGAATTACCTTAAGCAGCGGTATTAATAACATGGTTATAATTAAGCCTCATTACTGCAGGCAGTTTGCTGAAACAAATTGCTTCTTCATTATTATTATAGCACCTTTGGTAAAAAGACATTTCCCCAGAATGCGACCTTGATGCTTTATATAGTAAAAGCCGAGATATGATAGAGATGTAAGGATGAATTAGCATCTTTTTCCTTCTCTATCCGGCTCATTAGAAGGAAAGGAAAGCAAGTCAAATCCAAACAGCCTTGATGACAATTTTAATCTGTACGAAATGGATAATGAATAGTTTTGAACTTTCTGCGACATTTTTGTAATGGTGTTTTATTTATACGATGCTACTACTAAAATGAATAAAATTTAAAAAAAAAATACAAGATGAGGAACAGAGAGGAGAAAATCCAGGGAGGTCTCATCAGACAGCCAATGGCATTGAACTTGAGCTTGTTATCATCAATTGGTTTGAGAGTTTCTGGCCCAGAGCCGGCTACACTGGGGGAGACAGAAAAAGGGAGATGGCTCTGTCTATTTATTCTAATTTTGCTCCTTTGCTCTGGCCTCCAGGCCTGGGAAAAGAAGGGGCCTGAGAGGAATGACCTAGAAACTTTGCAAACCAAGTCTGAAAGGCATACAAACTTCTGAGAAGGCGTGGAGCCCCTGGTAGATTCATTGTTTTTCAATGTCCACGGGGGCTCCAAAAACGTTGGCAGGGCATGTCTCCTCTGCCCCCCCATCCCCACCCAAGGATGTACTGAGAAGAAAACCCGCATCTCTCCTGGCTTGGTCACTTCCTGTTTTGCTTATTAATTATTCCGTGTGATAATTAAGACTCTGCAAACTAATTTCCCACTTAGTGATCTTTTTGTTGTTGTGGGTGTCATTTGATGTGATTATGGAGCACTTTGCATCACATCAGAACTTCCTTAGAAAAAAGGCTCAGATGGACCAGCATTCTTGCGTGGGGAAGTTGGGAAGTGCATCCACTCACCCACCCAGCGGCCTCCTTCACTCCTGCGAGGCCAGGCCCACTACTGATTCCACTCCAGCATCTGTGGAGGAGGAGCCCGGCTGGAGCCTTACTACCTTCCTTGTTCTTCTGCCAGCAGAGGTCCTGACAAGCCCTAATCCATCTCTCCTGACTTTATCTCCAGCTGGAGACTCCCTAGCCCCACAGCCAGTGATGCCATAAAGACACTCTTTATTGGCCTGCATGTTTCTGTCACCCAGGCTGCCCTTAACAGAACGGGTGGCATAATCAGTAGAATAAATCCTCCCTCCCCTCCCCCTCCCCTCTCTCTTCCTCCCTCACTTGGCCCTCTCCCTTGG
The DNA here is from genome assembly GCF_024711535.1 of Dipodomys merriami. Lineage (NCBI taxonomy): Eukaryota > Metazoa > Chordata > Mammalia > Rodentia > Heteromyidae > Dipodomys > Dipodomys merriami. The sequence goes on from NW_027204381.1 coordinate 18,201,836, forward strand.
TCTTAGAGAGATAATAGCCCTCACAAGCCCATCCACAGCCAAGGGACTGACCTCCAGGTGTTAAAAATCGGTGGGGGGTAGGGGGGACAGGAGGGTGGGGCAGAGATAGGCAGAGTCATGGTGTCCCATCCACCTCGCCCCCGCCCACCAAGGAATATAAAATGCCATCCCTGAGAGTACAAGCTCCTAGAGTCAGGTCTGGGTTCCAGTTCTAGCTCTGCTAGTAACTAGCCGTGTGGTTTCATGCAAGTGCCGTGGCCATCCTGAGCCGCATGTTCTCACCATCCCTACCAAATTCACTATGGTGCCTGTGCCATAAGGGTTCAATGGGAAGACACATCCAACGTTTTCAGAGGCGTGCCTGGGAGGCTGGGCCACTCTAAATGCTCACTAAGTGGGAGCTGTTATTATCTATCCTTATCCCGCGTGCTTTCTCTTCTTTCCCTAGGGAGGTGGCTCGTGCCCTATGCTTTGCACCAGGTGACAACTCAAGTCTTCAGGAGGCCCGGGAAAGGCCAGCAGGCCAGTTAGGGGACTCCCTTTATAACACAAAAAGCCCCCAAGAATAGCTAGGCCCACTCAGAACAGGTGTTCAGGCCCGGAGCTCTAAATCCTCTGTGGCAGGGCTGCTGAGCTCAGCCCGGCAAATGAGTAATGATGAGGAGACGTTCAACTCCTTCCTGCTTCTTTACTGCCTGGCCCTTGCCAGGCTTTGCTCTGGGGTTCATTACCAGTCACCTCCCACAAGGGCTTTCTGTTCCTCTCCTCCCCTTCTTGCTGTCTCCTCCACCCCCAAATCAGACACTGGAGGTAGCACAAACAATTGTCCTTTAACGCTAGAGCGTCAGCCATCTGCCACCTCGTGGGGACGAGTGAGTGTCGAGTTAGAGTTCAAGTCAAGAGGTGTCAGGGATGGCTTTTCAGAAGCACTTGAAGCACAGGTAAACTGTGCAATGGGCAAAGTGGAGAAGATGACCGAGACAGAAAGGGAGGAGGCTGCAGCGTGCCCACCATGCTCAGGAAGTGGGGTGAGCGGTTGGGCTGCAGCCCAAGGTGCCTGGAAGGGTGACACAGAGCAGGGGCCTGAGCCACAAGTGCCACCTGCACTTGATGGCCCCGAGGTCCACAGCCAAGAGCCCTGACTTACTCTGCAGGGCTTGGGGGGGGGGGGGGCTGAGGGATTTGGGGAAAGGGAACTGGTCATGTCTGTGTTTGTTTTTGAAGGTCACTCAGACAGCCGTGCAGGGATTGTGGACGCAGGGAGTCTTGCGTAAGCCCAGCCGTGTCTTCCAGAGTCCCCAGGGTCTGCACCAAGGCAGGCAGTCCCCATGTGGGCTCACTGAAGAATCTGGGCCCTGTGATGGAGACCCACCCTCTGCCTAATGTGTCCCTTCCAGACTCATCCTCAAGAGGCAACCAGCACCTTCCACCCACTCCCCAGATGACTCCCCGTGTGACTGCCTCTTGTCTTGGATCTACCCAGCTCTCTGCCCTTGTTGGGCCAGTCTTCTGAGGAACGCAGCCCAGGCCCTGCTCACACCTGTGCATGCTGTCAGCGCCATCTCTGTGGCCACTGGACATCAGAACTATGTCTCTAGAGGGTCCTTCGGTCTGCCACCATCCCCAACCCCTAGCCACAGGTCTGGCCTCCTCCCGTCCCCCCACCCCTCCTGCCTACCCTCTACCCCCCATCGCCCATGCTATTAGGACATTTAAACTCAGAGGTCATGTTGCACGCCTCTCCTGCAGGGGTCTGCGTGTGGCATTTGAGGCACAAAAGTCACAAGGCTGAACTTTCACGCCCTTCCTTCTCTTGTCATTCCCCTACTGGGCAAAGAATTTGTGAGTCCAATTGAATGACGGCAAGTGTGCAATCAGATCAAAGGTCACTGCGGAGAAAAGGCCTTGCCATTGTGAGTGACGAGATGGGCCTCTCAGAACCTTTTCCTGGGTGTTTAACCCCACACGAGCTGCACCACAGAGAGCTGGAAGTCGGCTCCTCGTAGGCTGTGACAAGCCCAGCACCCTCCCTCAGCCCAGCTCCACCAGAGGCAGATACAGGCCCTTCCCAAGGGAAGAAAAAAGGAGCCAAAGAAAGCATGGAGACCAGAAAGCTCCGAACAGTTGGTGTGGTTGCTTTGGTGCGGAATTTCTAGCTTGCTGGAATTCCCAGCCCTTCATTTCTTATGGTGGGGCAGAGCACTGAACGGTGGGGCAGAGCACTGGGTGGTGGAAGGGCCAGCGATGGGTGACATCATCTAACAGACAGCTCTGGACCATAGTGGGGCCAAGGAGGAAAGGGAAAAATAAACGGCAGTGACTTGGACTCCTGCTGATGTCCTTCTCAACACCATTCAATTGACTTGAGGTGGTCTAATCATAGGAAATGTCAGGATTCGATAGACGGCGGAATATTTGTACTGGGTGTCTGTATTGAACATATATGGACTTTTTTCCTCCTTTGCCTAAACAATAGTTTATGACGGGCTTTTACTTAGCATTTATATTATATTAGGTACTTAAGCGATCTAGAGATAGTTTGAAGCGTGCAGGAGAATTTATATAGGTTATATGCAAATGCTACGCCATTTTTATATAAGGGATGTTAAGATTTGAATATGAAATATATCACCCAATAGCTCGTGCATTGAATACGTGGCCTCCAGCTGGTAGTGTTATTTTGGGAGGCTATGGAAACAGGCAGAGCCTGGCTGGAGGAGGTAGGCCTCTGGCTGTGGGGGACATGTTCCTGGGGGCTGTACTTTGTGGCAGGACCCTTCACCCTCTTTCCACCCTGCTATGAACTGCTCTTCCATGCCCTCCCCGCCACAGCGAACCCAAACCTTTCAACAAAATAAATCTTCTCTCCTTCCATTTGTTTCTATTGGGAATTTTGTCACAGTGGCAGGAATGTCTGACTAATACAAGGGTTCCTCACAAACACTGTACTTATCTATGACTATCTTACACCCTAGACGGTGAACTAGATCAGAAATGGCATCATATTCTTTTTTTTTTTTTTTTTTTTTGCTTTCTACTAGCACAGGGCTGATAGATAGAAGTGGTTTCCAGTTAATATTTATTGATTCAATTAATCACTAAATGGCAAGAGAAAGAACATGTAAGAATACTGGATTCATGCACTCTGTACCAGGTGACAACTTAGACATTTATATTACGCATCACCTTCATCAACACCAAGCTTGCTAACTAGAGAGTGTCAACTTTGCCCTCCAGAGGACTTTAAACTCCAGAAGTTGAAGATAGCTCAGATGCTAATGACTTCAGCCTGGAATCCTGCAGAGGATGGCAATGAGGAGGTTTACCATTTGCCACCCACCCAGACAGAAAGTTTGCAAGACCCTATCTCAACAGAAAAATCTGGTAGTGACTAAGTGCGCACCTATGTATTCCTGGCATGAGAAGTATAAATAGGAGGATCGAGATCTAGGGGTAGCCCAAGCCCACAGAAAGAAAGAAAGAAAAAGAAAGAAAGAAAGAAAGAAAGAAAGAAAGAAAGAAAGAAAGAAAGAAAGAAAGAAAGAAAGAAAGAAAGAAAGAAAGAAAGGAAAGAAAAGAAAGAAAGGAAGAAAGAAAAGAAAGAAAGAAAGAAAGAGAAAGAAAGAAAGAAAGAAAGAAAGAAAGAAAGAAAGAAAGGAAGGAAGGAAGAAAGAAAGGAAGGAAGGAAGGAAGGAAGAAAGAAAGGAAGGAAGGAAATAAGGAAGGAGGAAGGAAATAAGGAAGGAAAGAAAGAAAAAGAGAAAGTAAGAAAGAATGGAAAGAAAGAAAGAAAGAAGGAAAGAAAGAAAGAAAAAGAAAGGAAGAAAGAAGAGAAAGAAAAGATCCTATCTCAAAAATATCCAGAACAGAAAGCACTGGCGGTATGACTCAAGTCTAGCAAGCATGAACCCTTGAGTTCAAATCCCAGTACCACCAAAAGAAGAGACAGATTCATTCAAATCACAGCAGTATTTGAGCCAGTATCTATTTGGTCCTGAAGGTCACCTTTGAATTGTCTGTCCAAGACAGAATCTATAATGATACTTTTCTGAGTATATTCTCCTGCCGTAAGCCTGTGGGCCCTGGGTGGAATTGATTCATCTGCCAACTTGAAGGAGCCTTGTGACTCAGATGGATCTTGAAAAGCGTGTCGGCTCCCACCCTGGAACTTTGTTCCAGGAATTAGTCCAGGAAGAGTCAACAGAAACAATCCTGTATGACAACAAATCCAGACAGGGCTCTTTGCTATTATTCAGATCTCCCCTGGCTCGTGGGGCTGAAAGACAGGAAATGATCTTCCCCAGGCTCCTGCCAGCCTCATCACGAGTTCGCTCAGAGAGACTTGCCTAAGATGGGAAACGGGGGAGAGAAGGAGATGCCACATTTGTTCCAGCCATGTGGAGAGGTGTAGCCTTCCACACATCCTCCCGAGAGCCGCTGGCTTGGGTACTCCAAGAACCTAAGATCACTAAATGGAAGATCCCCTGAGGTTCTGCTTCCCAGACTTCCTGAAAGTGAGCAACTGCTTCCTGTCCTTTCAATGGCTGAAGAAGTTTGACTCCCTGTCTTGAATTCATTTCTTTACTGCTTACCCCAAGCAGCTTCTGACCTCCTGACCAAACCTTGGTGACTGGCACAGAGGTGTTCTTCAACACCACCGGACCCCAAGTGAAGAGAATCTTATCCTGAACCTGCTGAGAGGCCTGCTGCGGGACCTGAGTGGAACGTTCTGGAAGGTCAAGCTAAGAGAAGGGAGATTAACTGAAACTTGATGACATCATTGGCTTCCCTAACTTCAGATTTGCCTTACTAAAGCCAGTGCTCACTCAGACTGGTATTTTGTTTTTGCTGATGTGTCTTTTGTCTACAGAGCCCCAGCCAAGAACCCAAGATGGGAACAGAACTTCTTTCTTCCCCATGAATCTTCTGTACAAATACTTGGGAGCCGCCGTGTGGAGAGAGTGATCTACTTTACCAGTTAGGAGCAAGGATCTAAGCAAGGCAACACCAAAACCCACACTCTGAGGCCTTCACATGGTGTCCTGTGCATGTTTTACTGGAACTGTTGGTTTTAGAAAGAAAAAACAGGAACCAGACAAAGGAAGTTCATTGTTAGGCCAGGAAGATAAACTGCCTCAAGACTAATTTCCCTGCACATTTCAGCCCAGTGGTCTCTGATTTTCTTTTGTCTCAGCAACTGGAAGTTAATTGAGCAGCTACTGCCCTAAACTTTTGTGGGAGACAACTATAGGACTGGAGAAAAGAAAAGATGAATGAGAATTTTTTTTAAGGAGGAAAAGGTCACTGTCTACTATACAAGTCTAAAAGCTGCACATTTATCATGTTGTATGTATGAACGATCTCATGCCCACATAAAGTTACACCACACACACACACACACACACACACACACACACACACACACACACACACACACACACACACACACACACACAGAGGAAATCCTGGATCGCTGTCACTGGTAGTGGGGTCCAGGGAGTCCAGCCCAAGCCTGCTCCTGGCTGGCTTTCTCAGGAAAGGTGGTGCCGGCCCAGGAAGGCCAGAGGGGAGGCTGCATCCTTCAAATTCATTTCTGGGCCAAGAATGGTTTCCAGCCTCTTCATTTGCATCCATAATTGACAGCTCTTTAGCGGCTCATTAGGAAAGTAGGGCTCTTTGTGACCAACAAAAGGGGGACAAATCCCTTGTGTGTGGGGGGGAGGGTTTGTCCTTGAGAACTGGTTTAAGAATCATAGAAAGACAGCAGCTGGGTTCTCAGGGACCTGGAGCTCCAAGGAGCTCAGTGGTGATTGTTGGCCATGCGCCCCAGCTATTTGGCATTCTGCAGTGAGCCTAGAACCTGGATGGGTGACCCTATTATATTAGGGAAAGCAGGAAACCCGGGAGACCTGGGCATCCGGAGAGTCTGCTAATGACCTCCTCTGGGTCTCATTGGGTCCAGTCTGAGCTCTCCAGTGCTCGTGGAACCAGCAGGCCATGGATGAACCCTCACAGTAGCTGCTAAGAGGCAGTCTTGGGAGAAGAAAATGATCCATTCCTTCTATACATATTTATTGGGCTCTGTTTATTAGGCATATCCCATGTACCAGTCATTTTAATCCTCATAATAGAATTATAATACAATAACCCTCTGCATTTATCTTATAAACAGGGAAATCACAGTACAGAAAGGATTATTAGCCTATGGGAAGTCACAGGCGCTCTGAAGGCAAATCTTTCAAGTCCAGTAACCATGTCTCCCACGGCTGCACGAAGTACAGCCCAAGGACAGTGGGTTGGATGTTAGAGAGATGTGTGGACAGCAAGTTCTACTGCAAGTCAAAGGAGGGAGAGGCCGCTGCATGCTAGGGAAGTCAAGGAAGACATCCTAGATGAAGTCACCCTTGAGTTAAGTCCCAAAGATGAGTAGGGTTTGGAAAACTAGATGAAAAGGAAGAGAACAAGGGCTGCAGGTCAAGGGTAAAGGGTGGACCAAGTGATTTAATACTAACAGAAAGTCTAGTGTCTTCTGGGAGGGGGGCACATGCTCCCCAGTAGCAGAGGACTGGGGAAATGTGGAATGAGGAAGAGCAGAAGGTAAGCCAGGAGAGAAGAAAATGTCAATAAGTAAAGAGGAGAGGGGCCACAGCCTCAGAACTGGGAGCCACAAAAATGCTTGGGAAAATAAAATACACACAATGTCAATTCAAGAAGACGATGCACAGGTGGGGTGGGGGAGGGGGTTGGTCTATTCATGACCCAGGCAGGCTGACCAGAGCCCAGGCTAAGCCTAGGGCTAGCTCCCGGCTTGTGTCAACCAATGCACTTCCTGTGTGAGCTTTCTGTCACTGTAACAAATACCTGAAACAATCAAATTGAAAAAGAGAAAAAGGCTCATCTCGGTCCCATTTTGGAAGTTCAAGTCCATAACTGCTTGGCCCTGAAGCTTTGGGCTTGTGGTGAAGCACGCCATTGTGATGGGCTAAAACAGGAAGCAGAAAAGAATGAGAAAGGGACAAAGGTCTCACCTTCCTCTTCAGTGTCAGGCCCTCAATGATCTAAAGACCTCTCATTAGGCCACGCCTCTTACGGGTTCCACCACTTCCAAAAAGTGCCACTTATTAGAAAGCATGAGACTTTATTAAGACCTGAGACTTCACGGGGAATTCCAGCTCCAAATGTCGCACTGCCCTGCAGACTCCGCAGGCTTTAATCCTCTCTGCCCAATGGTGCTGGCTGCCAGCTCTGCCTCCCACCTCCTCCTCCTCCTCCTCCAGGCTTCACTGTCAGCCATGCCGTGCTCCAAATGGCCCCGGCTTTATACACAACATTTCCTCACACACCTGCTCCTCTGACCACCACCTCTCCCCAGCCAATCTCTCTGGTCTTACAAATCCCCTCTTTAAACTTTGGGTCTCACTAACCTCCTACAGTTTGTTGTAATGTTTCTCTGTTCCTCCACTAGAATCTGAGTGTGGTTTAATGCAGTTTTCCATTTTCCTGACATATTTAGTGGCTTATTTTATTCCTTCATTTTTCATCATTATTCTATCATGTCTTCTCTTGCCAAGTAGATTCCAAGCCTGGCACAAGAAAAGGCCCATCTCTTATTTCCCCCTGGCTCCTTCCTTCCTTCCTCTTCCTCCCCCTCTCTCTGATAATCTGGTCCAGGGACGCTTTCTTTTCTCAGACCCTTACTCATTTGGAGTCAGGTTGGATACATTCTCTGTGACCCATTCTTTCCTTTGTTTGCTTGCATACTTATTCTTTGTGGGCCAAACAGAACTATAAGCAGTAATGGTCAAGTCCAAGATTAAAACGTAACCATGTAAATTAGAGTGTAGGACTTTCCTTAAGCAGTCTTTTTTTTTTAACTATAAACGCATTAGTGTACCTACATGCAACTGCAGACAGATTTTCCTCTGAAAATATTCCATTTTGTGCCAGGTTTATTCAGTCAGAGGAAATTCTTATTCGCCCCCCCCCAAAAAAAATGTAATAGAAGCATTGAGCTACATAGACACCTTCTGATTGAATAGACAAATCCACTGTAACTTTCTATCACACTGGAATTGGAAAAACCTATGTTTGGGGTTGTATAGTTTTTATGACATAAACTACTACACCAAACACTTAAGAGGCTACTAATTTCCCATCCTATAACTAATGTCTATTACAGTAGAGTATCTACTAATAAAATTTCCCACTTAATGGAAGAATAATAAAAATAAAATGTAGTCACGCCATGCTTAATGAGCACACATTCGGTATTCACTGTGTGAACAGCGAGTATACCACGTGTACATAAACCTCCATGGCAGGTACTTAGCATTCCAGGAAGCCACTCGATACAATCAGGACCTGGCGTAAAAATGAGCTCTAGGAGGTTGCTGCCGGCACAACACAGTGCTGTATATTCTTACGAGTATAGGGAACTGACTACAGGATACTGATTTAAAAAAGTATTGTGGGAGGGGCGGGGGGCTGGGAAGGTGGCTCAGTGGTACAGTGCTTGCCTTGCATGCATGAGGCCCTGGGTTCAACTCCTCAGCACCACATAAGCAGAAAAAGCCAGAAGTGGTGCTGTGGCTCAAGTGGTAGAGCGCTAGACTTGAGCTGAAGAGCTGAGGGACAGCGCCCAGGCCCAGAGTTTGGGCCCCATGACCAACAAAATGTTTTTAAGAAAAAGTATTATATGTGGTGAGTAGATAAGTCAGTAACACAGGCACATGTTCTCATGACTACCAAGTATTGCTGCACATAACTGTGAGCATTGTATGGGGCACACAGTAGGTGTGATGATTCTCCCTGTATCACCACCAACACCTGAGCAATGTATTACACCAGTCTCTATGATGGCTGCAACATCATCAGCAAGTCCTTCAGTTCTGTTATGTTATATGACACTAGCAGATACACAGTCCATCACTAACCAAAATGTCATTATCTGATGAATGATTGTATGCTTTTCTTAGTAATTGTTGTAATAAGTGGAGGGAAAAATCAGATAGAAGATCTGAATAGAACTATTGAACAAATTAACCCAATTAACACTATAGAACATTCCACCCAACTGTAATTTGAATAATTTGATGCAAATTGTTTCAAGCACCCAAAGAATATTTCCTAAGACTTAACATAATTTTTTTGGCACAAACAAGTCAGTACATATAAAAGAGCCATATAAAATGTTTTCTCAACTGAATTGGGCTGAATTAGAAATTGATAACAGAAATGCCTCTGGAAAATACTCAAATATTTGGAAAATAAGTAAAATATTTCTAAATAATCTGTGGATCACAGAGAGTTTAAAATATGATTTAGAAAGTTATTTTTAGTTAATTAAAAATAAGATATAACATGGCTATAATTGTAGAAAGCCACAAAATGACTACTTAGTGAGAGGGGGAGAGAGAATTTTTGCACCAAATACTTCTAGTAGAAAAAAAGAGGAAATTATCAGATCAAAGAATGCATCTTCCATCTTAAGAAAGTTGACAGAGAAAATTAAGGAAGCAGCAAAAGAAAATTACTAATAAAGATCAAAACAGAAATCAATAAAATAGGAAAAAGAAAAATCAATGAAACCCAAATTGGATTCTTTGAGAGTATCAATAATGTTGATAAATCTTTACCTAGGATGATCAGTAAAAATAATAGAAAGAAGATAGAAATTACCAATATAAATAATGAAAGGCATTGTAACTGTACAGATTCCATATTAGAGACTAATGAAGGTGTTTCATAAATAACTATATGCCAATAAGTGCAACAACTTACAAAAAATAGATAATTTTGAAGATACAAATTACCAACTCTCACTAAAGAACAACTAGACAACTTGAATAGATTTATATCTATTAAAGAAATTGAATTTTAAAGCTCTCTGAAAGACTGGATGCTGATGGCTTCTGCCTGTAATCCCAGCTACTCAGGAGGCTACAATTTGAAGATCCCAGTTCAAAGCCAGCTAAGGTAAAAAAGTCATGAGACGCCTATCTCCAAAGAAGTGGAGGTGTCACTCAAGTGGTAGAGCACTAGCCTTGAGCAACAAAAGCTAAAGGACAGCTCCTAGTCCTGAGTTCAAGCCTCAAGACAGACAGACAGCCTCAAGACATACATACCTTCTGACAAAGAAAACTTTAAGGCTAAATAGTTTTATTGGTAATAACCACCACAAAAAAATATTTTTTAAATAACAATTTTGCAAGTCTTCCAGAAAACTAAAGACAAGGAAATACTTCTCAACTCATTCTGTGATGTGTTAACTATGCATCTGAATTAGACATAGACATTGCAAATAATAAAAAGAAAAAAGCTATAGATCAATCTCATAGATGAAAAAAAAATTTTGAGCAAGTTGAGTCCTACCATGTGAAGAAGGGTAATAATTATGAGGAAGGGGATTTAATCCAGAAATTCAGGGTTGGATTAACATTCAAATTTATTAGTGTAACTTTCTGTAAAGATAATTTTTAAAAAAGAAAAACCATATGCTATCAGTACGTCAGACGAAAATGTCAGAAGAAAAATTCCAACATCCATCCAGAACAACAACATCAAAATAAGATCCTTCTCAACCTGACAAAAGGCATCTAGAAATATGTGTAGACCAAGCACCCATGGCTCACGCCTGTAATCCTAGCTACACAGGAGAATGAGATCTGAGGATTGCTGTTTGAAGCTAGCCCAGGCAGGAAGGTCTGTGTAACTCTTATGTCCAGTTAACCACCATAAAGCTGGAAGTGGAGCTGTTGCTCAAGTAGTAGAGCACTAGTCTTGAACATAAAAGCTAAGGGACAGTACCTAGTCCAGAGTTCAAACCCCAGGACTGGTAAATACACGCAAAAAACTTGTGTTTCTGTTCAAGAAGAACAAAGATGCCCTCTTTAGTTTAACATTGTGATGAAGCTTCCCTTAAGTAATTTTTTTAAATGAGAAAATAGAGTAAGAGGAATTGATATTGGGAAAGAATGAGAACAAAATAAAAACATTTTTTCTTCACAGACAACAAGCTCATTCACATAAAGAATCCAGTAGTATCTTTAAAACTACTAGAGATGAAAAACCGCATTTATCAGAATTGAAGGATAAATATTCAAATTGAAGTATTCAAAATAAATATTCAAAATGAAAATACAAAATCAATGTTTTGTATACTAAAAACAAATAATCAAAATAGAACTGAAGAAAGCTATCATTTATAGAAACATCAACAACAGTATGAAATATTTAGGGTAAAATCTTCCAACTTTTTGAACAACATAAACAAAGAGTCTTTAATATGGCTGAAATTTTGAAACAACTAAATACACAGAAATATCTACTTTGTTCATGAGTGAGAAGAATCAATGTTGTTAAAATGTCAATTCTGTCCAAATTCATCAATGGGGTCAATAAAATACCAACTAATGTTCCAGTATACCTTTTTTCCTCTGTGATATATTCCTACTATGAAACCCAGGATTGGCCTCGAACTTGCTATGTGGTCAAGATTGGTATTGAACTTGTGATCTTTCTGCCTATATCTCCTTCATGACAGAATTACGGGTAACAACCACAATCCCTTGCTCCAGGATACTTAATAGTAATTGATAAATTCATTTAAAAATGTTAACAAAAATAAAGTAGACCACAAAACTTAGAAGAGCAAAACCTTTCTGTACTTTAAGAGTTATCATAAAAAAGAGTCATCATAAAGTTTTAGTGACCAAATAGTGAAGTATAAGTTTGTACTATGCACATTATTTTTGACAAATTTATCAAGATAATTCAGAAAAAGGAAAAAAAATATAAGAACAATTTCATATCCACATGCCAAGCTATGAATTTTAATTATATTCTATGCACCCTATGCAATAATTAGCTCAAAGGGGTTACATAGACCTTTGCTGGTCAGAATTATCTTTTTTGTTTTACTTTTATTGTAAAAGTGATATATAGAGGGGTTGCAGTTATACATACAGTAAGGAGTACATTTCCTTTTGAATATGTTACCCTCTCCCTCATTTTCTCCCCCTCCCATCCTCTTCCTTATGAGCTTCCAAGTTGTAAAGTTCATTTCCAACATAGCGTCTAGTGGATGTCACTGCTGCATGAGTTCATCCTGTGTCCCACCATTCCTGTGATTCCCCTTCCCTTCCCCAATTCAGTTAAACTTATATATATAAGACAAAGGGTGCAGAAATTTAAAAACAAAATGACAACAAGGAATAAACCAAAGGGCAGGGGGGGATGGAAAAAATAGCTGCAAACAGTACAATAAAAAAGCCTTGTTTTCATTCCTGAAGTTCATTTCAATAAGCATCATTTTATATGGTCATATGCACATAACTATTGAGTCATTGTGATCTTCTCCTAAGAATATCCTCCTTTGTTCTCACTGTGGGTTGCTTATGGTGCTGTTTAATCAATCATGTCCGAGTATAATTATTTGTCTTTTACTATCCATTGGATTACCTTGTAGATTTATAGACATATTCCAGTTATTAAAAAAAGAGGGAAATGATGCAGCCTATGTTTCTTTGGGTCTGGCTTACTTCATTTAATATAATTTTTCCAACTCTTTCCATTTCCTCACAAATGGGACAATGTCATTCTTTCTGATGGAAGCATAGAATCATATATATATATATATATATGTATGTATATATATATATATATATATATATATATCACATTTTCTTGATCCATTCATCCACTGAGGGGCATCAGGGTTGATTCCATATCTTAGCTATCAAACATTCTCTTGAGAGAAACAATTTAAAGGAAAAAGGATTTATTTTTTGGCTCCTGATTTCTGAGATTTCAGACCATCATGGTGGGGGACATAATGAGAAAATGTAGCTCATCTCATGACAGCTAAAAGCAGAGACAGACAGCGAGCAAGAGGTGGGGAACCAGACCTCTAGTGCTCTACTGCCTCTAACCATGCCCCACTACCAACATTTCCCAATAATGTCATCAGAGGACGGGTCCGTGCATGAAGTCAGAGTGCAGTAATTCCCACAAATGCTCCTTTTGGGGAAATAGTCCCTATCCAAACTATAACAAGACGTAAATGTTAGCCTAGTGCTGATGGGACACGCCTGTCATCCTAGCTATTCAGGAGGCTGAGATCTGAGGATCGTGTTTAGAAACCAGCCTGGGCAGGAAAGTCTGTGAGACTCTTATCACCAATTAACCACCAGAAAACCAGAAGTTGAGTTGGGTCTCAAAGTGGTAGAGCACTAGCCTTGAGCAAAAGGAGCTTAAGGACATCAACCAGGCCCAGAGTTGAAGCCTCAGGACTGGCAAGATAAATATAAATAAATAAGACATAAAGGTAAATTATAAAGAGTTGGAACTTCTAGAGTTAATACTGCACAACATGTCTCAATAAAGCTGTGGAAAAGAGAGAAGGAAAGCTGGGTATATTGGCCAAAGTAGATTTCAGTACAAAAATAATCATCAGAGATTTTCTCTTTTAAAAAAATGTCATTTCAGGGCTGGGAAGGTGGCTTAGTGGTAGAGCACTTACCTTGCATGCTTGCGGCCCTGGGTTTGATTCCTCAGCACCACATAAGCAGAAAAAACAAAGCCGGAAGTGGCACTGTGGCACAAGTGGTAGAGCACTAGCTTTGAACTGAAGAGCTGAGGGACAGCACACAGGCCCAGAGTTCAGGCCCCACAACTCTTTGAGAAGATGAGATCTGAGGATCATAGTTCAAAACCAGCTCAGGCAGAAAAGTCTGTGAGACTCTTCAGTTAAGCACCAAAAATCCAGAAGTGGAGCTATGGCTCAAGTGGTAGAGCATTACCCTTGAGCACAGAAATACTCAGGGATAGTGCCCAGACCTTGAGTTCAAGACTTAGCGATGTCCAAATAAAGAAATACAAAAAATAAAACAAAACCCAACAATTCATTAGGCCGTTTGCCATTGTGAAAATATCATAATGTATACTGATACAAACCTAGATGGTGTAGGCCTATCATTCCACGTGGCTGTTTGATGGAATCAAGAGATACTTTATAACTTTGAGTCAAGCAAAGATTTCTTAGCCATAAATAAATGAAAGAACAAATTGGTAAATTGGACACCATCAACATTTACAACGCCTGCTCTTCAAAGATGCCATTAAGAGAATGAAAGGACAAGACGCAGATTGACAGAAAATATTTCTAAATCAAGTTGGATGGAAGGATTTGTATCCATAAGTACCTCTCAAAGCTCAGTAAGTGTAAAAGCTTGAGGACAGAGTTTGACTTCACCCAAGAAGATCCATGCTGTGAAGGATCAGAGGAAAAGATAAACAACATCATTATTCAATAGGGAAATGCAAATTAAAACCACAATGAGACACCAACATATATCTCTTGGAATGGTTGGAATTAAGAAGTCTGAATGTAGTAAGCACTGCCAAGGAATCGATTGGAGTTCTCGTACACTTCTGGAGCATGTAAAATGGCACCACTAATTTGGAAAGCACTGTGGCAGTTTCTCAAAAGTTTAAACAACCACCTACTGTGTAGATCCAGTCGCTCCTCTCCGAAGAATCTGCCCAGTAGATAGGAACGGATACATCCACACCAAGACTTCAACCCAAATGTTCATGGCAGAATTATATGTAATAGCCCCAAACTGGAAACATTTCAAATGTCTGCCAATGGGTGATTGGAGAACGGCGGTATATTCGTGTCATGAAATACTATCAGAAATGAAAAGGAATGAACTATTGATACTTACTACAACACAGATGGATCTCAAAATAATTATGCTGAGTGAAAGAAGGCAGGCAAAAAGGGTGCGTACTGTATGCTTCCATTTATATAATTGTAGGAGATGCAAATGAATCTCTGGTGACAGAAAGCAGATCAGTGGTTGCCTAGGGATTGGGGGTGGGTTGTAGGAGACAGGAATCACAAAGGGGCCCAAGGAAACTTTTGGAAATGATGGATATGTTCGTTATCTTGAATGTAGAAGCATGTCAAAACTCATCAAATGGTACACTTTAAATACGTTCAGTTTATTGTATGCCAATTATATTTCAATGAAATGAAATTAAAAGGTAAAGGGATTCACATTCACAAAGAGACACAGGAGCAGTAGGTAAAATGATTGTTTTTATTTCTTCCTTTTCTCTGATCCTAACTTCCCAGCAAGGCCTGGGGACAAGAGAGAAAGGGAGAGGGAGGAGGGAGGAGGAGGAGGGAGAGAGAGAGGAGGAGCTGATGTCAAGTACTAGCCATCAGTCTCAGACTAGGCTTCTTTCTCAAAGACACCATTATTTTCCAGTAAAGTTTGGGGAGCACCTCTCTGCTCTGTGGCTGGCTTTATAGACTACACCCGTTAACACTCCACATCTTTGGATTCAGAAAACACAAGCCTTTTATTCCCTTGAGAAAATCATAGTCCCCTCAGGAAGAGCAGGGCTTCAAGGCCATCAGCCACTTACGCTTTGATGTGATGGGTTTATTGGTTCCCTTGAACTCTTAACAGAGAACATGGAACAATGGGTGATTGAGGGAGGGGCAGTGGGGGGGGGAAGACCACCATAAGGAAAAGGAAGAGTACATCTAAGGAAGAACCTAGCTAGGCTCACTGAGGGGACAGTGGCTTCAAGAACTCAGTTGGCCACTGTAGATCACAAACCACCCAGCAGCTATGTGTCTGGTGCTTTGTGCCGTGTCCCCTCAACCCTCCCAAGCCCCAAGGGAGTCAAGAATAACCCATCCACTAAAAAATTATATTAAGTGAAGTAAGCCAGGCCCAAAGAAACATAGGTCCCATGGTTTCCCTTATTTGCAATAACTAGTATATATCTGGGACAAGCAGAAAAGGTCAAAAACTATGTACATATGACCAGATAAGATGATGTTAAGCGAAATGAACCCCAAGATAGGGACACAAGTGTTTTTTTTTTCTTTCTTGCTATTGTTTCTAATGTATTTATAATGTACCATGTGATTTTTTTGTTGCTTTGTATGTTCCTCCCCCATAGTATAACTGCTGTTTTCACTGTATTTGATGTTGGTGCCCTGCATCTTGTATATACACTTTTCTAATTTGGGGAGAGGAAGGGAAAAAACAAAATGCTTCAGTAGGGATACAGGTTGACCCATTGTAACAATGAGATGCACAAGACACTATGTTGAAAGACGAACTTTACAATTTAGGTGTGGGGAGGGAGGGGGGAGTGTAGTTGTGGAGGTGGGAGGGAAGGGAGGGTAGGGGAAAAACAAGGAAGAGGTAACAATGCTTGGTAGGAAATGTACTCATTACTAACTCTAACCCCTCTGTACAGTATTTTTACAATAAAAAGAGAGAGAGAGAGAGAGAGAGAGAGAGAGAGAGAGAGAGAGAGAGAGAATAACCCATCCACTGTGCCAAAGAGACCCCCGGAGACTTGGACAGTGTGCAAATGGCGGGACCAGGGTGTGAACCTTCCTCTCTCTGGCTGCAAAATGCCAGGTTGTCTCTTCTAATTGAGAAACTCCTGCCCTGGCTCAGCAGATCAGCCCAGGATGGACTGGTCACCTTACCCCTCAGGCAGCAGAAGGACTGCGCGCAGACTCAGCCAGATATTTCCATGAAAAGCAACACAAGCCATGAGCTGGAAAGCTAAGCTGTAACAACAACCACTGTAATCACAAGAGTAATAGTAAGGGCAGGACTAGCAGGGGCTATGAGGCCCTCCGGCTGGGACTGTATTAATCGCTCTACACAGATGCTCTCATTTATCCCTCACCTCAACTGTATCCCGATGACTTTATTACCTTCATTTTACAGAGAAGGGAGCGGAGGGTGAGAGAGGTTAAATACTTCCTCCAAGTCACACCAGCTGGTGAGCTAGGAGACCGAGTCCCCAGCACCCCGACCAATGAGACCAGCTCTGAACTTGTCATCTGATGCTGGTGTATGTGTGTGTGTAGGGGAGAGGGCTCCGTGGCTCCTCCCCAACAGGGGGTTCATCACATCACTTAAGGGTCTATTTGGACCCCTCCTCCCTCCCCCCCACCACCCCGTGGCGGCCGTGTGAGCAAACACCCTGCCTCTCCCCAGGCAGGGGACGCCCAATTTGCATAACTTAATTAAATTCTGCATTCTCGCTTTCAGAGGAGCAGGCCTATGAAGGATGCTGAGTGCATGGTCTTAAGGCAAATCAACGCCGATGATGAAAGAGCCTATTTCGGTTAAGCAAATTATGAGGAGGCGGGCGATGTCCTCACTCTAATAATTTCCCGTGAATTATTTATATGGAAACTGCAATTACATCGGGCAAAACAGTGTTGTGTGCATAAAGCTCACTTAATTACCCAACCACCTGTTGGGACACAGGGTCTTCCACCAGCCCATTCCTTCCCCCAACAGGTCCTTCCTGCGGGAGGGCAGGGTCCCACCCACCCGAAGCAGATGAAGCTGTAAGAAAAGGAGGTGCACGTTGGGCTTTCAAGCCTGAGCCCCCATCTGGCTGCCTAGGGACCAGCCTGCAGTTACCCAGAAGTTCTCTAGGGCCGCCACAGAGCCCTGGCCTGTTGAGGGCTCCTACCTCGTTTCTGCACAGGGAATAGGAAGGAATGGAGTAGAGAGACAAAAGAGAAAAGAGGGAAAAAAATTTAAAATAAAAAAAAGCAGTCCCACACCCTTTCCAACAAACCCTTTAACCAAAGCAAACGAGACCCCTTTCATCAGTGCCCGGTTGTTTAACTGGAAATGAGGGTTACCATAGCAACCGGCCTGTCACATAGTATTTCTTACCACTTGCCAGCGGGAGAGGCGTTGATGTGTGGAAAAGAACCATGGCTGGGTGGGGAAGGTCGGGGGTGGTGAAGGGATGAGGGCAGAATTTTAGGGTGCCCTGTTTGTGAACCATTTGCTGACACACAAAGGTCACACAGGCCTGTCCCTAACCTGAAGTATCTCCATTCATCTCTCCTTTCCAGAATCATGGAGGTACAACCTGGGATGGGGAGGTGGGGGTGTTGAGGGAGTAAACATCTCCTTCTACTTATCCCCCTGGGAGGAATACATTGTAAATGTCAGTAACGAGAGGAAGCTGTCAAAAATACATGAAATCCTTGATGGAATAAATGGAGAAACATACGTTCTTCTTTGTTCTGTGACTGTTAAAAAAAAATATCATGAAATTTTCTTCAAGGAAAAGTAGAACAGAAAGAAAAATATATGACCATCAAGAAAGATGCAACAGGAATCATACTATTCCAGGAGTGGGGAAAGACGCCATCTCTTTATCCCAATCTTGAGGCCAAAGGCTAGTCCTGGGTCTGAGCTGAGAGCTGGGTCTGATTAAAAGATAGAAAGTGAGGCTAGGAATCTGTAGATCTGGGGACTGGGACACAGAAATCAGGGGCTGCCTGATTATCAGAAGTTGCTAGGAGCCAGCCACTGGTGGCTCATGCTTGTAATCTTGGCTATTCAGGATGAGGCTGAAATCTTGAGGGCTACAGTTCAAAGCCAACCCTGGGGGAAAGGCCATAAGACTTCCAAAAACTGGAAGTGGAGCTAGGACTCGAAGTGGTAGAGCACTAGCAGTGAGCAAAAGAGCTCAGGGACTGCGCCCAGGACCAGGCCCTGAGTTCAAGCCCCATCTCTCTCTCTCTCTCTCTCTCTCTCTCTCTCTCTCTCTCTCTCTCTCTCTCTCTCTCTCTCTCTCTCTCTCTCTCTCTCTCTCTCTCTTTCTCTCTCTCTCTCTCTCTTTCTCTCTCTCTCTTTCTCTCTCTCTCTCTTTCTCTCTCTCTCTCTCTCTCTCTCTCTCTCTCTCTCTCTCTCTCTCTCTCTCTCTCTCTCTCTCTCTCTCTCTCTCTCTCTCTCTCTCTCTCACACACACACACACACGTTGCCAAGAATCAAGAATCCTTGATCACTTATCACTATAAGTTTCTGTCATAACACTGACCAAAAGTTCAAGTATCATTGTATCATCTCGAGTTCAGGTATCATTGTAGCGCTCTGATTTATTTCCCAGCCAATGGCCTTCACTAACAGTGGATGAAATATTAATTATACTTCAGTAGTTGAAATTTCATGATGTTTCCACACTCAGAACGGGCCAGGTCTTCTACCCTGAGCTCTATCATCTATTTGTCATGTGCCCCAGCTTTTAGACTAAAACCTGGAGGCTGAGCCATGTGACTTACCAAGGTACAAAGTTGGGAAGTGATGAAACCCAGCTTGCAAATGCAGCTCTTCATGATTCAAAACTCATATTCTTCCAGCTCAGAAGAAGTTTGGAGATTAACATCTAAGCTTCCAGCCCAGATCGCTGCTGTAGCTGATCTCTGTCCGGACCAGGACAGGCTGCTTAACAGGAACGAAATGGAGTGTTTTTTCTCCTTTAAAGATTTACCATGTATAAATGTATGAGAATATTAAAGGCAACAATTAACTTTATTGGAAACCTTATATTCTCCAGCCTCATTAGAGCTGCCAACAAGATCTATTATTAGTATTACTATGCAGATACTGTAATAAAAAGAGTATTTAAAGTGGATAGTTTGGCAATGAAATAAAATAGCTTTTCTCACTCTGTTTCTTTTCTTTTTAAGATATATGTGTGCATCAGGGATGGTCTAGAGCAAGGTAACCCCTCCCCATCCCTCAGAGGAGCTGAAGACTGAAGAGCCCATAAAATGTCCCTTTGTCACTGTGGTAGGCGATTGTGGTAGGCAGAGATCAGGGCAGAGGTCATGGGAGCCCCCAGCCCTGGGAAGGATTGCCCCTCGGCACCGGTTGGAGGACTGGGATTCTAAGGAGAGAAGGCCACAGGTCCAGCCAGCTGCATCTGCACACAGTTATCCGACCACTCCTTCTCCATATCTGCATCCCTTTGCAGCTCATCCTCTCAGAGATGTTCAAAGCCAGAGTGTGATTCCTCTCACCTCTTTCTGCTTCCCTCCCACATCTCCAGAAAGCAGGAACCTGTCTCCTGCCCTTTAATCCTGATTTGCTTCTCCTGCTAGCTAAGCTTTCCTGCAGCCGCCCTTTTTCGACTCAGTAGACCTCCTAGATGATATAGGAACTTGTCGCAGGCTGGTCCCAAGAAGATGGGAAGCCTGGGTGTGCCCTGGCCTCCTGGATGGTTTCACAGCCTGGAGAAGGGGCTGCACTTCTCCCGAGACTTGTCTGTTCCTTCCTGTATGGTGACAGCTTGGGTTGGGGGAGGGTTCAGCCCCCACGAATGCCCAATGCTTAGTTCACTGGATGCCTTGCTGAATGGAAAAGTTATTCTGCGAGCGCTCACCTAGCCAGCCTTGAGCCACATGAACATCATGCCTGAAGCTCACCATTTACTGGAGGCCAACTGTTTCCCACTGTATTTCCATCACCATCCTGTAAGGTAGGGACTCTTCATTTCGTAAATGCAGAAAGTTAGATTCAGAGAGGTGATATAATTAACCGAAGCATGCTACTGCTGGCCTGGCCTTTTGCCTTCCAACTCATCTCCCTACTTCTACCATGATGTGCCCTGCAATTCACTCTCCGTATGACAAAACACAACAACCCTGTTCGTCACATGTTCCCTTCATGGGGCCTCCGGTCCTTTGCACTGGCTGTTTTCCCTTCTTCCCCCGCCCAGTGGTCTTCCTCCAAGTTATCTCCCTATCCATTCAGGTTTCAAATCAAAGAGGTCATCTTTTAGGGCACTTTCCAACCATGTCCTAGTCTGTGCTGGTACTGAAGCTAGTCCATGCATCCTGGCCTAATCTATACACTGTACCACCACGTGCTCAAGATCTAGAGTAGCATATGACACACAGGAAGGGCTCAGTAAATATTTCTTGAGCAGAGCCACGTGTTGGTGGCTCATGCCTATAATCTCAGGAGGCTGAGATCTGAGAATCACAGTTCAAAGCCAGCCTAGGCAGGCAAGTCTGTGAGACTCTTGTTGCCAATTAAGCACCAAAAAGCTGGCGGTGGAGCTGTGGCTCAAGAGTTAGAGCACTAGCCTTGAACATAAAAGCATAGGGACAGTGCCTAGGCACTGAATTCAAGCCCTAGGATTGGTGCAACACACACACACACACACACACATACACACACACACACACCACCAGCAGCAACAACAACAAATCTCTAACAAATATTGGAGCACTGGTCTAAGATTATAGACCAGTGAAAGATAAAAGCATCCAATTAAATTCAGGACTGTCTCACCATAGCCACAAAGCATGTCTGTCTGTATGTGGTTTAGCAATTCAGTAAAAGAAGTAAGGGGTGGAAAAGGAGGGGGTGGGTACCCAGGGCCACTCACAGACCATTCACCAAGGATTTAAAATTAGATCCTTCAAATGATCTAGCTAGAAGCCTGGTAGAAGGCCCAGCTGAGGGTTGATCGAAAACCCAAGGGACAACAAGCCCTAAGAAGGAGGGAGAGGGGAAGGCTACAATCAGACAGATTCATTTGAAATCCCAGCTCAGCGGCTAATGATTTGGGCCATTGTGTGAAGCCTTCAGTGTGCCAGGTTGCCCACATATCCACGCACACACAGTAGGGCATGTGTACCGCACAGCACTGCACAGCACCATTGTGAGTAAACCATCAGCAACGTGGTGAGGATTTCTGACACCTGCATGCCAATACACAGAAGCTATCATTGTCGTGGCCTTGTTATGAGAAACCATCAGCAGGTCATGTAGGAAGAAACATGAAGACATGAACGCATTCCAGGCTAACGCAGCTCCTCGCTGCCGAGAAGACCACCGTGAAGAAAAGTCACTGAACAACATTTCCGGGGTGGATTTCCTAGAAGAAAAGGTTTTAGTTAGAGGTTGGGAGAAGATTCACACCTTCGTAGCCGCATTATCTCAGAGGAGACCTCAGGAACACTTCTGGGGCTTCTCGGCATGTTTGTTTGTTTTATTAAACATTAAGCACACAGGACAGAAGGGTGATATTTGTTCTGCGTTAATGGGGCTGATAGCACAGGCTACTCTCAAGTTGAGGACACTCTACCAGGGGCTGTCCTAACCCCTTCAAATCCATATCTACACACACACAGGGAGCCCCCATTTGTGGCGGGGCAGTAGGCCACATCACCCCCACAGAGAGGCTCTAGCTTAGAGCAAGGTCTTCACTTGGCAGATGACAAGAAAGATTTGGGGAGCAGATATGATTCGGTGGATGCCAGTCCCGTGGCCTCAGATTTCCATGGGCAGAACCAGAGAAGACAGCTTCCCCCAGCCGCCGTGGAGGGATGGCAAACACGACTGTATTTTAAGTTCTTCACTCATTCCCATCTCCTACCTTTGCTACCTGTTGCATCCGTGGGAGTGTCCTTTGAACTTGACCCTGCCACCTTGCCCCTCGCCCAGGCCTCTAAGGGATTTGTCATCATTGCATACATTCTCCCTGCTGTTTGGAGTGGCTGGCCTCCCAGGGTACTCGCAGTATACAAGCAGGGAAGCCACACAGGCCTAGCTGAACCTGTCACTTGGCTTATCGAGGCCCAAGCCTACGGAAGTATCTGAAAGATTCTAAAGTCCTCAGGGCTCCTACTTCTGGGGACCCCAACTAGCTTCCTGGCATATATCTTGTCCTTCTGTGGTGTCTTAGATGTCTGTCAGCCTTTCTGGCATTGAGTATGAGGTGTGTGCCACGAGCCACATTCAGTCCTAAGCCAGTGATGGCTTGAGCCATCAAGGTACTAGGAGTTTCAGGAACATTCTACCTAAAATCTTCTTTTCTCTTTTCGCAATTGATCTCTATCGCAGCCATAGGAGAGCAGTCACTGACTAGGATCAACAAGTCAAGGACCAGGAGTTTAGGCCCAGATTCTACCCCTTTTCCAACCATACGACTGGACAAGTCAAGACTTCTGCTCCCAGCTCCACCAAGGGAAGAAATGGAGCTGGGTGAATAAGAGACCCCTTGGTACTAATATTCTAGGCAGGTAGAGCAGGCTACCCACTCTACTAGAGATAAAACTGAGTCTCAAATACCAAAGCTGATTTGCTCAGGCTCCTAGAACAATTGTAAGCCGGGCATACTGGTGTACCCCTAGAGTCCTAGCACCTGGGAAGCTGAGGTAGGTAGACTGTGAGTTCAAGGCCAGCCTGGACTAAATAGCAAGACCTTGTTTTGTTTTTTGTTTTTTCTTTAAAAAAAAAAAATGAACCTCTCCTTGAATCCTTATCCAGAAGCTTCTCCTCCAGCTGTTTCCAAGGACCACACTGCATAGCACTGAGACAGAACATTTCTACCACCACAGAATCAAGGTTCAGCAGCAGCACTGGTTCATAAGTTATCTAAAATCCACATTTTCCTGCTTGCTGAGAGTGAGGTCCTGAAGGGCAGGAGACCCAGCATCCTCCTCTCCGTGCCTCCAGTAGATGGCCCTATGTTTGGTATCTAAAATGTGCTCAGTTAGGCCAGGTGTGGCGGTGTATGGAGATACTCAATCTGTGATCAGGCAAAGAGTTAGCAAAACTCAAGCTGAAAAACAACCTAAAATAAATTCAGAGGGCTGGAAGCAAGGCTCAAGTGGCCGAGCACTTTTGCCTAGCAAGCTAAAAGCCAATGCTCATTTACTGGTCAGAGCTGCCTGCTGGAGGGAGCCTTACCCTCTAGCCAGGACTTGGGTTTGAACTCCAGGCTGGGGACATTGTTAGTGGAGAAGGGTCTGCACAGACCGGGGAGAGACCTCGCCTCCATAGCTATCTGTGCTTCTTAACGAAGTGAGGGGAGAGCCTGGGGAGAGCTGGAGTGGAGTGGGAAGAAGCCCCCTCCCTCCACCTCCCGCCCTCCAGGAGTGAAACCAGCAGAGGGCGCCTCCTTTCCCACCTCCACAGATAGTTCCAGCCCAGCAGCTGCTTCCTTTAGCACCAGAAGGCCACCCTGCTAATTACCAAACCCAAACTTGGGATTTGCATTTTTATGAAATACTTACACAGAAGGCAAATCTTCTTCCTTAAAAAAAAAATAAAAATCAAGATGGATAGGGGGAGAAAAAGCTCATACCAGTACATACTAATTCAATCTAATCTCGGTCATTTCAGTTTCCATAAGAAAGTGCTTTCATAAAGCTACAAAGCTAACATCCATAACTCTCCAGTTTCCCCAGACAGGACACCTCTGCATTAAGTTTCCCATTTATCTTCAGAGATGACAAATCATCCATTTATAATGGGATCTAATAAAGCGAGCTCCCGTTGCTGTTCTTAGCTGCAGGAATGCACCTTGGACCGGGCGATGCCGCTGCTTTGGGGGCTGTCACTGACTCATCTTGGGGATCCCTGACTAGCTAGGCTGGGTAATGCCAGGCCGGGTGCATCAGCACACACAAACAGAGTTGTGGGGACAGGTGAGTGTTGGGAGAAGGAAGTATGAGCTATAGGATCAGATGCCTTGCTCCTGAAGCTCATTTACATACCTATGCACATGCACACACCGGTGCCACATGTATGCATGTACCACACTGGGCATGCATGCACATTGTGCCTTCCTAAGACTACTATTGAAGGGTCTGGGCGTGGTCAGCTAAGGTAAGGAGTGCTTGCCATAAAGGGGACAATTTGGGAATTGTCAACGGGCAGTTTTAGGGTCTGGAGAGTGACTGGCCCAGCAAGGATGAGGAGTAGACTGCCCCAGGGAAAGGTCTCTGGGCAAATCTCCTGAGCTAAGGTGATCTCAGAATCCACATCAGTAACACAGAGGGAGAGGAAGCAATCCTAGGCAGGGGACAGCTCAAGGGCATCCTTGACCAGCCCCACAAGGAGCTCTGGATGGAGGCTTGAAGGCACGTTAACCATCCTTAACCCAGACCTTGGCACACAGAGTTCCATCATTCATGGATGTGGGCCACTCCAGAAGGGGCACGGCTGTGGGAAGGTGATGATCAGTCTAGCTCAAGAGCTCTCTGAAGGGCCAGTCGCTCTCCACTTTCCCAGCAACTGGTCAACCAGGTGCTCATTGATAGGGCCCCTGGCAGCCATTACAGTGCCCACTATACCTCAGATGACCTGTGTTTTTCTTCTCTTTCCATCCCATTAGAAAGCATGGTTTCATCAGGCCATACCTGTGACCATGAGTGGGCCAAGGAGCTCAGACCACCTTCTTGTTCAGCTCTGGCCCCATGCCTTCTCTGACCAGGTGACCTAGGGAAGTCCTTCAGACTAGGCCTGATCAGCCCTGGTTCATCAAACCCTTGGAAGCAGTAGGTATGGGGGACTGAGCTTAGAGCTCCACAGACTGAAGGGCGCAAAGACAGGCAGCTCAGTGAGCCACGGTGAAGCCTTCTGAGTCCCAAACTAGCACTGTTCTCTGATGGATACAGAAGACACAGGCTTCTCTCCAAAATCAGTCTACACTTACTGCTTTCAGGGCTCCTGCTGGCCTGGTTGGAAGGCAGGTTTGGTATCCTCCTCTGTCTCAAACGAGTGGTAAATGCCCTGTGTTCAATCTCCAGTAGACGGGAAGGATGGTCTGTGCTGCCTCTAGCACCATTTTTGAGTTTAGTCAGAGCCTGGAATGGATGAGCTGGTCAGAGACGGAGGGAGGGAACCCTCCAAGGTACCGGCTCCCACCCCAGGCAGGATCCCCTTGTCTTCCAAGGGGCTGTCCCAGGAGCTGACACAGAGCAACATCCACGTACAAGCCAATTATTCTGGAAGGGAGATCAGGAAATATCAGAAAGATGGTGGGAAAGGAAGACAGCCCAGAGGAATGTCTGTGATTGACCAAGTTTCCACTGTGGGAAATTGAGCTGGATCCTGTCCAGGATTCTGGGAAGCAGTGGAAAGCATCGGCCTTTATATACTCCCATCCCAGGGAAGAGCAAGCTGGGACATTTAGATACTGCCTCCAGTGTTGAAGGCCATCAGTGTGTGCCGAACAAAGAGGGAGGGGAGATGCATGATGGGCATCTGGAGGATCTGATACACCCTTGTCCCCCCCCCCCACAATTAGCCTCAGAGCCTCTGCCCGAACGTGACCAGTGACCAGGAGCTGATACCTCACACACACCCCATGCTGTATTGCTGGACAGCTCCACTCCTCAGAAAGCCTGCTTAGGTCAAGTCTAAAAAAAATCCGTTCATTGCTCAGTCTTTCTAGTACATTCCAGCAGCTCTGCTAATCCCTTGGTATCTACGAAGAACACCCAACACCTGTTAGATTAAGTTTATTGTGAATGAATGGAGGCTTATGCAGACGGCTAGCCCGGCTTCCAAGGAATGGACACCTTTTTCCTGCTTCTAGCGTACTCTCCCATTTATTATCTTTGTGATCAAAGTCTCATCCCCACCCCTAGGCCATCTGTTTAAGCCAGCAGCCTAGGGCCTGGAATCCAGCCAAGCCCCAGCAGTCATTCCCATTCATTCAACAAGCAGCTAGCAAACTTCTACTTCATATCAAATGTCCTAAGGCTCTTTGCTCTGGCTCACTGGAGGTAAACGTAGATAAAGGTAAATAAAGGTAAATGATGACAGCGCTTATTGTGACTTTAAAGAAATAAAAGGATAGTTTAATTAGGAACCCTGGGTAAACACACACACACACACACACACACACACACACACACACACACACACACACACATACTTGCTCACAACCCCTTTGCATATTTCTTTCGACCAAGTCAACTCCCAGTGCAGACCCTGAGGCCTGGCCAGCACACAAAACACAATCTTTTCAAGAAAAGATCCACTAGATCCTTTCCACTAAAGGCTGCAGGAGAAGGAACACAGGTCTTGAGGGAAGGAGAACTTGGGTGTCGGGGGCCCTCCCCCAAGGAGCTGTGGCCCCCTCTGCACTGGGCTAGGTCCTCTGAGATGTCTCCCTGGGTGGCGCTAAGGGAGTGGATTCGCTGCCCCTTCTGAGACAGGGCTGGGATGGCGGGAGAGCAGCTGGCAGCAGCCAGGCGAGCTCAGCTTTCTAACTGGAGCCTCGGGCTTCGCGGTGCAGATTACAACAGCAGGTGATGAGCGAGGCTCCCACTGCTGTGGAGACTGTGGAAATCCTGTTACAGGGCAAAGGCATTTTAGCTACAGCTCCAAATTTCAAAGAATGATTGAGTTGGAACGTGGCAGGCAGGAGGCAACTGGGGGCCAAAGTTATATGACTTAAACCGAGAGCCAGGCTTCAGAGGGCTCCTGGGAAGAGGAGAGATGCGCCCCCTCCCCCAGGTATGCAACTCTCCGGGACCATCCAGAGTGAAGTCTGGGTCCTCCCTCCCAAATGTCCACCCCCCTCTCTCCAGCCTCTGCTCCCTGTCGGTGAGCAGCAAGAGGAGTCTCCATCTGCCTCAAATCCTGCCTTCCTCACCCATCTGGAAGCTTCTCGTGCCCCATGGGGCTCTGAGCATGGGGCTTCTGGCACATGTAAATGTTCGCTAAAGTTCACAGAATGATCAGTTGGTTACTGTCTCAAAGCCTTGTTCTGTCTGGTTGCTTGATTCACACACACACACACACACACACACATACACACACACACACACACACACACACACACACACACACACACACACACACACTGAACACTCCTGGAAATCATCACTATGCAGCCTTCCTCACACCAGCAGTACCCCCCACACACACCTGCTAGATGGAAATCCCACTGTAACTGTAACTGACACCCTGGAGGCAGGCAGCAAGTTTGTACCGGGCACCCAGGGAAAGAATGAGCTTTGGCTGGGAAGGTGGCTCAGTGGTAGAGTGCTTGCCTTGCATGCATGAGGCCCTGGGTTCAATTCCTCAGCACCCCATAAGCAGAAAAAGCCAGAAGTGGCGCTGTGGCTCAAGTGGTAGAGTGCTCACTGAGGACAGTATCCAGACCCAGAGTGCCGGTCCCACGACTGACCCCCCCCCAAAAAAAATGAGCTTTGAGTAGTATTTGCTTTGCCCTATTAAGTGGGGACATTATTTTTTTTTTGACCTGCAGGTCTTTATTCTAGAATACGAAGGGCCATGTTGTATCCACCCACACCCAAATTTTACCCTTTCATTAATGAGGTAAGTGGGGACATTATTAAGTCACAGGGTTTAGGGTCTCAACAAGAGACGTCATCAGCCCCCCTACCTCCATATTGACCCTAACTTGCCTTTAACAGGGAGCAGATTCATGTAATAGTAGGAGTATTTGTGCCTGGAGACCATGAGGAATTTGGGTTCCAATCCTACTCTTTCAGATCACCTGGCCTTCCAGAACCTCTGCTGCCTTATCTGTAAGATGCCCGCCCACCCACCTTACAAGCCATGCATCAAGACACCATCCATGAAGACATTTCTCCTCAGTTACCACAAGGAGAAATTAACCAAATAACGCCATTGCTATTGGTGGAATCTCAGTCCTGCTGATTTCCTTATAAACCCTGGGAACCCAATTCAGAAAGAGCACAAGGCCCTTTGGTGTGTGGATTGATCTTTACAACAGTTCTACCATATTTACCCTTTATAGACTAGATACAATGGGTCAAGATTGTTTAGCTGGGAAATACAATGCCCAAAACTGGAACCTGGGTCCTGAGGCCAGATAGAAACCAGAGCTTCTTTCTCAGCCAAGAACAGCTGGCAGCCACAGAGAGATGCCCACCTGGGTAGGGACCCATTGCCTACTAGACAAACTCTTTCTCAGGCCCCCTTCACTCCATGCTCCGCCCACTGGTAGTGAATGTAGGGGATATGACAGTCAGAGTGGATCTGGTCCCTGCTGAGGAGCAGCTTGCAGTCCAACAGGGGTAAAACAATGACAAACACAGAGCAGCGGTTCACCGTCCACCTGGGTCACCAGCAAGTGTCCTGGCCAGCAGTATCACGAAGCAAAAGGGAGAAAATTTCCTGCACTTGGGAGCCCCTGGCATACAGAATTGAAGTTTCTTCCTAGGAAGGTGTCATGCGGAGATCAAACAGGCAGCCCCAGAAAGACGGAGCACCCCGTCTCTGCAGATGCTCTAAGGAGTGTGGCTGATGACCTCCAGGTCACTTTAACCCCAGACTTTCCAAACCAATGACAGATGTATCTGTTAAAAGAAAAATAAGTCCCATTTTGAGAACAAGGTACAAGCGACTCATGCTTATAATCTTTAGTTACTCACAAAGCTGTGATCTGAGGATCACGGCTTCAAGCCAGCCCAGGTAGGAACGCCTGTGACACTCTTACCTCCAATTAACCAGGAAAACACCAGAAGTGGAGCTGTAGCTCAGGCGGCAGTGCACTAACTTTGAATGAAAAAGCTAGGGGACAGTGCCCAGGCCCTGAGTTCAAGCCCTAGGACCAGAATGCGCGTGCACATGCGCGCATGCACGCATGTTCATTGTAAAATAAGCAAGGGGATCTAGAAAGGTCAGCTACCTTCTCTCTGGAGAAGCCGGCATATCTCAGAGCGGGGCCGAGATCAACGGCTCCCCAGCTCAGCTTAACGGGCTTCAGCCTCCTCATCTCATATAAGCCATTCTCCCCTCCAGCTTCTCCTGTCTGGCTCCTCCGGGCCAAGATTTAGAGTGGTAGCTGCCTTGTGCTCGCTCTCTCTCTCTCTCTCTCTCTCTCTCTCTCTCTCTCTCTCTCTCTCTCTCTCTCTCTCTCTCTCTCTCTCTCTCTCTCTCTCTCTCTCTCTCTCTCTCTCTCTCATTCTCTTTCTCCCCTCCTTCACCCCCTCAAGGGAAAACAAGGAGAAGGCATGCAAAGACCATCCGAAAATCCACTTGTTTGCTTTCCTCTTCTGAGTCTCTGCGGAACACGGCTGGCAGTGTCCCAGACAAACAGGAAGCCGGCCTCCACGGCTGCTTGCCCTTTGCAAGAGCTCTGGGCTACTCCTCCTCTCCAGAAAGGACCAGACTCCAGGCATTGCAGGCAATAAGACACAGAACAGGGGGAGGGGTGGGGGGGGGATGGCCTTCATTTCTCTCTCTTTCTATTTTGTTTCAAAGCTGGCTGTCCTAGGGAATCCTCCTAAGTCAACTGAAAGGCTGTCCCAGAGAGGGCAACGGTGGCTCTGGGTGTCATCTCCTGCCTCAAGATGACATCGCAGGGCCACATCCACAGCAACTCCCTAGGCTAGCCACCAGCGGAGCTCCCTGGCCCCAGGAAGACTTACATTGCTGCTGTTGAAATTATGCTGAACTGGACCCACAACGCCCCAGCCCCCTCCCCAGCAACACAGCTCTTGCAGCCCACACAGGCTCCCTTTCTGTCCCCACCAGCCTGCTACCCACCTGGCAGTGAACTCCCCCAATTCCCAGACTTGGGCTCTCCTTGTAGCGGGATGCCTCCAGCTGTGTGGAGATCACTGAGAGGAGAGGGTAGAAAGGAAGCCTGGGACACATCAGGAGAGGGAGGGTAGATGATTCATAGATCGGAAGGCTGGATGATAGATCGGGAGGCTGGATGGGGCATCTATGGAATGGAACAGAAGGGTCCTGTGCCCTGACCCCCGTCCCCCAGTTCCCATCACTCAGAATCACCTTGTGGCAGGAAGGACTTGGGGTGAGGGCAGAGACCCAGAAGGAAATCATGGAGCAACATGAAGGTAAGTGGACTACTTACCCTAGAAAGCAAAGTTCTGATTTATGTGTACTATAAATAATGATTCAAAAGAAAACAGCATTTGAAATGCTTGGGGGACAATCCTACTAGGAGGGGGGGAAATGGGCATGAAGGGGTTTTCTCCACAGCAGTGACAGTCACTTTGGAATGAAAGGCTCTATGTCATGTCTACTTATCTCCGTTCTGATTCCTCCTCTTCTCCATCTGCCCTCCCCTTCCTCTTTCCCTCCTCCACATAGGGCACAAAGTCCTCCTGAAACCCTCTTCTACCTCCCCGGATGACTTTGCTGTGGACCTACCTGAACTCCCAGTCTCTTTTCTAGTGGGCCCCAGGGTGACAGAGTAAGCCAGCAGAGCCAGCATTAGGGGCTGTGTTCCCCCAAATTTTTATGTTGATCCCCTTCCCCCCCCCCATTCAGAATGTCTCTGTAGTTACAGACTGGTCTTACAAAGACAGTCAAGTTCAAGTTGAAGCCATTAGAGCGAGCTCTGATCCTCCAGGACTGGTTCTAAGAACCGGTCTGTGTCCCTCTCAGATGCACCTGTTAAAGCCAGCCCCCAAGGGTGGCCATGCTGACAACACGGCCAACTGAGCCAAGGATGAGCTTAAACAAGGAGAAAAGGCAAGGCCCTGGTCAGAGAGGAGGGCTCACCAGGGCGTGCTTGCTGGGCCTGGCCAAGAAGGCAGCCTTCTGCCAGGCCAGAAGACAGCCTCTTCAGAAATCCAACTCCGCCTGGCTCTGATCTTGCACTTTCCAGCCTCCCAAACTTCAAGAAAATAAACTTCTATTGTTCTGTTGTAGTCTGGAGTACTTGGCTATGGCATTCAATCAGAGCATGCTGGTACACCTGGTAGAAACTTTAGCACATGGACACACACACACACACACACACACACACACACACACACACACACACACACACACACACACACACACACACACACACACACACAGAGAAATTCCTATATAAAGCCAAGGAGAGACCCAGATGATATCTTCCATCCCAAGCCTCTGCAGGAAGCAAGCCCTCAGACACGGACTGTGTCAGCCCAAGTCTGTGATCTGTCCAACAGAAGCCGGAGCACTTTCATGCACTGGCCTGAACAGGTTAACGGCAGGTGTGCAAAGCTGGTTCTCCATGCAGCCTCCACTCCGATGGATGCCTCCCCTCTCCTGGAGGGCTATCTGTCCCCTCTCCCCCCCCAGGATCCTTCTTTTACTGAGCCCCAACTTTCTAGAGGTGGGCTCCAGACAACACCCTACTTTGTTTTGCAAGAAGAAAGCGTTTTTAATGAGGCAACAGTTTCTCTCTGGGAGAGAGATCTGTGGAGACGGCACAGGCCTCATGCCAGTGCGAAGGCCACTTGCCAAAGCCCAGTTCCCGTCTTTAATTCCCCGGCTCAGCGGGGCGGGCCTCTGCGCCCTGCCGGAGGGAGGGGGGAGATGGCAGGGGGACTTATCGGTAGAAGCAGATGCCCTCCCAGGGGCCTGGCTGGTCCTGCCCCAGCACAATATCCAGCTGGATGGGAAGGGACTGGGGGCAGAGGTAGGCAGAAGCGAAGGAAGGGGACAGTGGCCTCCCTGCCTCCCTACCCCCATTCCCAGCTCCCCCACAGTCCCTGCCGCACAGTTGAAAGGGAGGACAAGAGACAGGGCAAGGAGGCAGGAAGGGACCTGCTGGAGATCCAGGGGGGGGCTGGCATTAGAACAAGAGACAGAGATGGGAGGGGAACTGGCCCCCACAAGGCCGCCTCCAAAGGCTGCAGAGACACTTCAGAAGACCCATCGGTCCCATCTTCTCCAGACTGCGCCGCCAGTGTCTTGGGGATTAGCAGCAGCAGGGAAGCCTATGCCCTAAGCCATCTGCCCTGGCCCAGCAGAAAAGCTCCTCCCTTCATCCGTGGATGTGATCGGTGCGGTAGCTGGAGATAGGAGCCTGCTCCCCGCAGGGTGAGGGACAGGAAAAGCAATCACAGTATTCACAGATTTTCTGATCATACAACAGAAATCCCTACACCATCAGGATGCTCTGGGCAGGCAAGCAGATGCATAGAAGAGAAGAGGCTAGGGTCTTTTAACATGTTTTTAAACCAAAAAAACAACTTGCATAGGAAACAGTTGCTTCCCACAACAGGCCCTTTGTGAATCTCAGGGATGGATCTGGAAGGCCAGAAGGTAGACCAGCATCTCAGCCAATGGTGGTGGCAGGCACAAGGCTATTTGACTGTTCCTACACTAATGGTAGGGCCAGGAGGTTGAAGAGCAAGCCTCTCTAGAAGACACTGAACTGGGGAGCAGGTTGATCCTACCTTGGGATCCTAGCTCTACTTCTGGTAGCACAGACTAGTTTCACAAATCTCTGAGCTTGCTTCCTTCATTTTAAAAATAGAGATAAAGCTAGGTGCTGGTGGCTCACACTTGTAATCCTAGCTATTCTGGATGAAGCTGAGATCTGAGGATTGTGGTTCAACGTCAGCTCAGGCCTGATGAATCCAAGAGACTCTTATTTCCAATTAACCAGCAAAAAGGCAGAAATGTAGCTCAAGTGGTACAGTACCAGCCCTGAGTGAAAAAGCCAAGAGAGAATGTGAAATCCTGAGTTCAATCCCCGGTATTGGCACACACACACACACACACACACACACACACATA
Source organism: Dipodomys merriami (assembly GCF_024711535.1). NCBI lineage: Eukaryota > Metazoa > Chordata > Mammalia > Rodentia > Heteromyidae > Dipodomys > Dipodomys merriami. The sequence continues at coordinate 18,234,970 of NW_027204381.1, forward strand.
CACACACACACACACACACACACACACACACACACACACACACACACACATACACACATACAGGGATAAGAGGATCTGCTTTGGGAGATTATTGAGAGGGTTCTTCGGGATGATATGGGAGTCAGGCACACAGTAGGTGTCTAGTTAATGTCCTCCTTTTTACCCCATCCTCCCAACTCCATCTGCAATCCCTAGTGATATAGAGAACTCACTGCTGTACCAAGAGGGTTATTACACTTGGCTGGCTCTCATCGGTCAGGAAGCTGTTTTGTTTACTGCAAAGTAAATCAAAATCCACCCCTTATTACTCTTCATTGCTTCCCCTGTGTCCCCTCGCTGCTGTCATAAACAAGATGTAGGAAGCACAGGAGTGCGCCCTCCTTCTTCTTTAGGAGAGGATGCCACCATGTCCCGACACCTTCTCCGCTCACCCATCGCCCATCCTTTACACGCTCACTCAAAGCACAGCCAAGTCATGGTGACCAGACACAAAGACTCGAATTCTGAGTCTGTTCTGATCCAAGAACTCTGAGCCGACAATCTCAAGGTTGGTTTCAGAGGAAACACTGCGATCCAAATTTCTCATTCCCAATAGGAACTAAACCCAATGCACTTGCCAGAAAACAGCTCTTTAAGATGAGCCAGCTCAGTCTTCTCTGCAAAGCAAAGCTGTCCCCAAAGGCTCCATAGGAAGTTTAATATCGCCATAAAGCACCTTATCTTCTCACGCCACCTCTTTCTCTTTCAGGAAATAGTCTGAGTTTGCAGTGAGCACGCCGCCGCCTCTCGCCCTATCCCTTACCTGATATTACTTTGGCTCCTGATAATTACATTAGGAATAGAAACTGATTTTATGATGCTAATAATTATACATGCTTACAAAACAGATGAGTCTGGGATCCGGAGGTGGGGGGGGTGGACGTTTATGGACTCGGAAATGAGATGTTTTGTGGTAGGAAATGGATAGTTATTTCCAGGTTTTATTGCTGTGTTCCTTAGGACTCTCCTTAAATCTTGTTGGTAATGCCTTGCCTGTATTGCCATCCATGCATTTTGTAAGACTTGGCTCATGTGTCCTGGGTGTGCTGGGGAAAAATGTCACTAACATCTGGGACCGGATGAAGTCAGATGTGACAGGGCACGGGCCAGCGCCATGCCTGGGTACCAGTGAAAGACATCCCATAGAACGAACCAGAAGAAACTGCTCTGGTGAGCAGTTCTCAAAGCGGGCTTCCCAGTGCCAGCTGTATCCTTAGCATCACCTGGGATCCTACCAGACCTAAATTAACAGGCCTTGTAAGGGTAACCTGGTTCAAGCATTTCTTATTAAAAATGAGTAAACTGAGGCCTCAGGGGCTCAGGGGCGGGTCTCAATTCACCCAGCCATGAGCACAGCAGGCGAGTAGCACTTTCAAACCACCATCTTGGTTCTCTCCCCGCAAACACCAGGTTACTTCCAAAGCACAAGGGCTGACAGGATTCTCCAGTCTGGGGGGTACCTAGAAATCACCTGGAGATACATTAAAATGTGGGCTCAAGTGTGGGCTTGGGCATGGCAGCCTCAGTTCTTGTATTTTTTGTAAGGCACTAAGGTGACAGGATGTACAGCAAGGTTTTAGCATAAACTAGTTACGGGATTTGGAGCAAGTCACTGGGGCAGCAAGAGCCACAAAGAAAGGGGGCTGCCCCTTCCCTGCCTTTTGTGGGGGAGAGTTTTGGGGGTTTGGGGTTTTGTTTTGTTTTTGTTCGTTGTGGGGCTTGAACTCTGGGCCTGGGCTGTCCCTCAGCTCTTTAGCTCAAGGCTAGCGTTCTACACAGTGCCACTTCTGGCTTTTTCTGTTTTATGTGACGCTGAGGAATCGAACCCAGGTCTCATGCATGCAAGGCAAGCACTCCACTACAGAGCCACCTTCCCAGCCCTGTGAGGGAGAGTTTTGAGGCAATGACTGGCAGACCTGTTGTGCAACCACTTCTGACTGCCTTTGAACTTGGGTTAGCTGGCCATTGGCTATCTCTGACCTGTGGACTTAGCCCACAGACTATCTTGTTTTTCTACTGAGGGGAGTGGATGACCTTTCCTCCAAACTTTTACCCAATACCAAAGTGATAGGATCCAGGGAAAAAAGAAATGTGTCTCCCTTTCTTTCACAGAGAAAAATCCCAGAATCTATGCTTGGCTTTTGTCTTTTGCTAGTTGTATAGTTAAGTTCTTTGTGATATCTGGCCTTACTTCCTCTCACAATCATGAAAGTCACTTACTTTTCACTCAACAAGCATTGTTTGAGTACTTCTTTTTGTCCTACTGGTGTTTGAACATAGTACCTCACACTTACTAAGTAAGTGCTTTTTGCTTTCGTTGTTTTTTCAAATAAGAATCTCCTACCTTTTGTCCAAACCAGCCTTGGATGGAGATTTTCCTACCCTTACCTCCCCAGTAGCTGGGATTGAAGGCATCAACCAGGCATAAACTTCGAGTGCTTTTTAAGTACAATAACCATATAAATAGATTTCCTCTTTCTTCCTTTCTTTCTCTCATTATTTGGGGCTTAAAGAGAACCAGATTTAAACCCCAAGCCTGACTCTTTCTCATCATATATGTTGACTGAATTTCTAATTTCACCGGACTCACCTGCCCAGCCCTACGGCCTTGTTTTATCACCCTAATTAGGAACCCTTCCTCTCCAGCCCCCCACCCCCACCCATTCACCAGCTGCCAGCAGGTTGGACTCTGCCTCTTTCATATCCCGTCCCTCTCAGAATCTCCTTCCCTAACCCACCAGGCCCCTCTTGCAGACAAACATTGATAATGAATAAATCTCTTTCAGAGCTGGGAGTGGGCTGGCGTGTCCGTGGGGAAGGCCCTGCCGACACAGGCAGGATGGATGGTTGATGGGAGCCGTGCCGTCAGCTCTAATTAACGTATTGTTCTCTGGGCTCCAGCAGGATTATGGATGAGCTCCACAAAGCGGCCCACTTAACCTGAGCATCCTGGTCCCAATCTATTACTTTTCTCCACTGGCTTCATTCAGCCTGTAGTTTGGCCTGGTGTGGTGGGGCTGTGAGCATGGGCACAAAGCCAAGAGAGCTCAATATGAGGAGCTCCCAAAAGGCACAGGCCCACCTTGTTCCTACCCATAGGTTAGCTTGTTGAAGGCCTAGGCTTGTCCATTCCCCGTCCCCCCCCCAACCCTCCCCAGGATTGCTGCCTGACAGAAAAACATCAAAGCAAGCTGAATGGTGACCTTCAAGTAGTACTTTTCATTTGCATATCTCAAGAAGTCTGCCTTTTATCTCTGATCATTCTTACATCAGGCAACTTTTGCTGGAGGGCTGTTACAGCCAAGAGTCTCTCACCCTCATGAAGTGTGCGATCTAATAAGGCTGAGAAGGAACAATGGAGGAAGACAGACCAAGAAGGACCTTGGCAAGAAGGGTCTGAACGAAGTGATTGATGGAGAGGGAGGCTGGGCAGAGGGACTGTCCGAGGGGCCTTAGAAGTGGTCCAGGCAAAGAGGGCTGCCTGCCCACGTGGCTTTGAGGGGATGCAAGGGACAGCCTGGCATGGCCCTTGTGATGTGCTTGAGGAGTCAAAGGCCATGCATTGGGTCAAGTACAACGAAACGCAAGGGTCCCATCACAGAGTTTGGACTTCATAGTGGAGGAGAGTCATGAACTTGAGTGGAAGAAATGGTAGACGTGGGTATAAAGAAGGTTAATGAGCCAGGGATGTGCACCGATGTGAAGAGAAAACTACACTGTGGAGAGACCAAATAGGAAGCTTTGCAGCCTGCCAGGGTCCAGGAGGAGCATGCTGACGACCGTCTCCAGGAGATGTCGCAGGACGGTACCCACTTCTCTTCATCATCTCCTCCTCCTTCGATCTGGTCTCCTCCATTCATTCTTTTTTCTTTCTTTCTCTTTTTTTCATCATCGTGGGTCTTGAACCCTGGGCTTGGGCAGTTCCTGAGCTCTTCAGCTCAAGGCAAGTGCTCTACTACTTGAGCCACAGCACCATTTCTGGTTTTCTGGTGGTTCATTGGAGATAAGAGTCTCACGGACTTTCCTGCCCAGGCTGGCTTTGAACCACGATCCTCAGGTAGCAAAGATTACAGACATGAGTCACTGGTGCTCAGCCCTGGAGGTTGTATGTGAGGTGCTCGCCATTAGATTTCACTACAGTTAGTATTCAGCGTGAATGTCAACTCACTCCCAACCTAGAATGCTTTGCTCCAGATCATACAGCCAGAAATCAATCCCCAATGTGTCCTATAGGGTTATTAACTACCCTAAGTTACAATGACCCAAGTCTTCCCATCTTTCCCCCTCACATGTCTCTCAGAACAGACATACAGCAAGAATTCAGTCCACTCTTGATATCATTGGCATTTTACTTAAATTTTATCAGAGAAATGCTGCTACTATGCTGGATTAAGAAGAATGACTCTCCAACCACCCTACCTCCAATCCCATGACCAGTGGGAGTCATAGAAACTTAGAAGAAAGATGGAGGAGTCGAGCCAAGACCCCTGGACCCACAGTCCCTCTCCTACTACCACAGAAGAGCTACTTACTTAGCTGCTCTGAGCTGTAATGTCCTTGGCTAGGAAATAGAGTTATTTACATAATTTACAGGTGGTCGTAAGGATTAAGGAAGAGAATGTGCATAATAGAACACACGAGAGCCCAATAAATCTTTAAGTGTTATTTTTTTTCTTACATTTTCTTCTTATAAATGCAAGGACTTCTCTGAACCTATGACAAAAAGCAGGGCCAGTGCTCTGTTGGCAAAGCTCAGTACTTCCGAGGAAAGCATGGGCAAGGGAAAGCACTGAGCCTGAAATGTGAAGACCTAAGTCTAAGAATAGTTGGCTGTGGAATGCTGGGTGGGACCAAGGCTGCTGGAGATCACCGACATCTCCATTCTCCTCTTCTTCCTGGACCCGAAGCTGGACTACATTCTCCCAGCCTGCCCACTCACAAGCTGTAGTCATGTAACTATATTCAGGGCTTTGGGATGTGAACAGAGACCAAATATAATCCTCACTTGATGTTTTCCATCCACCTGTCCAATGAAGATACTCCCAAGAGCCTAGTCAACAGCAGAGACATGAGACAGAGTAGCCAGGGTCCCAGACAACTCTCACTGGAGAGGGCCATGGTAGAGAAACTGAGCTGTCCCACAGGAGTCTCTGGGGGTGGGGTAGGATGGATGTTTGTTACAGCATTCGCCCACTGTGACTGTTACACTTGGCAAGTCAAGGTGTTCCCCTTACCTGAGCCCCAGATTCCCATCTGTCAGGAAGATCTGTGAACTAACACCTGTCCCCTTGATATTGCAAGGTAAATCTGATGATGCACACAACAAAAAAAAAGAGGAAGAATTTTTTCAAGCAGCTTCATGGCTATAGTTAGCAATGTAGCCCTCAAGTCTTATCATGAGCCTCTTAGATTCCTCCTCTTGTGCTTTAGCCAATGAACATGGGTGAAGACAGAAGAATACATGAGGACAGCACACTAGACGTAACTACTTCCTGCTATTTGGTATTGGAGAGAAAATTACATCAATTTACCTATGTTCCTATGCTCCTTTCTCCATATCTGTGTGTGTGTGTGAGTGTGTGTGTGTGTGTGTGTGTGTGTGTGTGTGTGTATGGAGAGACAGACAGACAGATCTAAATAGATGTTTATAACACTGAGGGCAGATATCAAGCTGGTCCTACTGAAGCCACTGCAGCCATCATCTGGGGTAAGACAGCCATCATTCATCTTTGCAGTGAAGAAGTCAGAGGAAGCTGCCATCTCTTTTCTGTGACAGGAAGAAGTTGACAGTGGACACAAGTCACCAGATAGGCACCACCAGTGCTTTGGAAAGCATTTGTGCATACACAAGGCACTCGTGTATGATGGTGAAGGTGTGCTGCAAGCTTGTCAGGTGCATACATGTGTTTGAGAGGGAAGTGTATAATGTATGGGTCTACTAAGAGGTGTATCAGTGTGTTACAAAGTGTGTGTGTATGTATGTATGTGTGTGTCTCTACAGGTGCATGCTTACATGTGTTTCGGATTTACATATGCACGTGTTAAGTTGGTGTGTTTGATGGGTGTATCTATGTGGGTGTGCATGAGGTACTCACATGTGTATGTGCTTGTGCATATGTCATGTATGTGCCCATGTGTGTGTATGTGTGTGTATGTTTGTATGTGTGTGTGCCTTGAATGGGAGGGGGCAGAGGAAGAGAGATGCAGGGGCCAGCTTTGGGTAAAGCCTTCCTGTCCTGCCCCAAAGGAGAAGGGACTGGAGCCCAGGGGAGGTCAGCACCGGGATGGAGATCCCCACCCCTTCCTGAAGCTTCTTCCTGGAAATTGTGGGATAGAAATATTTTCCTGGAAATTTCCCAGGTCCTTCACACCTTCACTGAACATGTGTTTTGCTCTAATCTGCAGCACACCCAGGGCTAGACTGGGGACACCCCCCCATACCCTACCCCCCCCCACACCTCCCTCATCCCTCCACCCCCCTCACCCCACCCCTGGCTCCATTCCCTCTCTGTCCATCCGTCCAGCCTCTCCTCTCCAGGCCTGGTGGACTTTACCGCACAGCAGAGAATGTTTCCAGGAACAAAGAAAGCTGGGAGGGCCGGAGGGTGGAGGAACTGAACTGGGGAGGGAGGAGGCAGGAGCGGCTGGAGCCCAAGGGGGGCAGAGCTAAGGGAGGCTCAATTCTCAGCCCTGCGGGAGGCCGGGGAAGAAGCTGCGGGGTTAGGGACAAGCCCCTGACACAAGGGGTTTTTGCACAGGCGCACAAATGAGAGAAAAAAAATCAGAGGAGTTGAAACCATACAAATTTCGGGTAATAGAAAGAGAGGAAAGAAAAGTGCGCATGGCCTGGGTCTCGTCTCAGAAAGGTCGATTCCAAGAAGACGCGGCCCAACTTTATATTACTTTTCAGAAAGCCAGTGAGCTGAAAAATAACTCTCACCTTTTTTTTCTTCTTCTTTTTTTCTTTTTGTATTATTATTCGTATCTTCAGAGTTTCTTTCTCACATTGTTTTGTGCATCTCAGTTGTTCATTTCTCCCTGGCCTGATTTCATTTGGAGATTTGGCCTGTGCCTGGAGCGGGGAGATGGTCTTCTAAGAATGCATTTATTTCCACTTCTCTGCAGCTCTGCCCAGTGCAGAGAGAGGGCGTGGAAGGGTGGGAGGGTGTGGCCTGGATTTGCACACCTGGGAATCTGTGAGTGTGCGTATATGTATGTGTATGTGTATGTGTGTGATGGGGACCACAGGGTATACATGGGGGGGGGCAGGTATGTGTCTGTGTGTCTGTGTGTGCGCGCATGCGCGCAGGCCGGCCCTCCCTGCCATGACAAGACCCTGGGTGACTGGGTTTTCTGTTTCACTTGAGTCTACAGTGGCAGTGACGGGCTCCTTCACCTTTCGCCAAGCTCGGTGAGGCGCAGCTGTTGTTTGAACCAGGGAAAATGTCAGCCCCCAGGAGGAGTGCAGCTTTAACTTAGAGCAAGCCCCCAGGAAGCGTGGCAGTGCATTCTGGGTATTGTGCTCTGGATCCATTTGCATTTGCTCTTTCCAGTAACTAAGGGCTGGTGGGTGGCGAGAAGAAGTGGGGGGAGAGGGGGGGTCTCTCAGTACCCACCACTGGCCCACCCAGCATCCCTGCATTCCTGGTAAGCTCAGCACCAAAGAATACCACAGAGTGAAGAGGAAAAATAAGCCCCTGCCTAACTCCCCTAACTCCCTGTCAGCACTCTTCACCTGGGTGGCAACTCAGCCGGATGATCCTGGCCTGCACAGCTGGCTCCAGGCTCTCTGGAGAGGTGGGGCATTCTGGAGCTCATCTTGCCCTAAGGCACACATGCCTGGGACCTTCCCCTGCTACCCTAGACCCCGTTCTCTACAGGAACCACAGTCCACGAGGACCACCCTCCTATTTAGGCAGGGGAAGAAATTTTGGCTCAGAGAGGTTGAGGTACTTAGGAGCTCACAGTACACAGAAGACCCAAGTTCAAAATTTGCCTGTGTCTATTCATTGGAGAGCTGACTGTTTGCCAGGAGAGAGAGAGAGAGAGAGAGAGAGAGAGAGAGAGAGAGAGAGAGAGAGAGAGAGAGAGGAATAAGAGAGGATTTACTTCTTATCTTGGGTTCTACCAGGCCACAGGCAGACTCAGGCCTGGGAAACCTGGTGGCTCATTAAAGAGGCACATTATGGGGCATTCCAGCTACTGGAAGTCTGCAAGGCTACTTTCTAGTCTAACCCTTAGGCGTCATCTATCTGTAGCTGCAGAATGCCAGCGGGAGGTAGTGAGAAGGTTCTGTGTGATGGCTTTCCAGTCACTTACACTCAGTGCGGGCAGGGATGGGTGCGGATGTCACACACAGGGCTGGCGTGAGGTTTGAATACATGGGGGAGTATGGAAATGCCTTGACTGGCTGGCTTCCCTGTCTGTATCTGTGGTCCGGGGTAGCCTGTGGGTGGACTGGGCCCTCTCCCGGCCCAGTGGGGAAGGCTGATGTGGTGGTCAGCTTGCTGGTGTGCACCGCTAAGGCAGCCTCTGCCTGGACTGACCACTGTGCAGGACCCAAAAGCAACTGAGCAGCTGCACTGGGGAGATTCAGGTCCGCCTTAGGCAAAGTCAGCCTCGGAGCCCCACCTTCTCCTTGGCATTTTTGGCTCTAACTCTCTGAGCAGCCTTTGCAACCGCCCCCAGCGTTTTTGCCAGTCCACCACCGATGTGCTTACCCGTCTGCAATGAGCAGCATGGTTGCAGGGTGGTGACAGCGTGGGTTGGAAGGGCACAGAGCATGCATTCGCTTGATCCCTTCCTTCTATGTGTGAACTGGGGGCAGCAACCCCATCCCAGAGGGGCACAAGAAAGCAAAGGAGTGGAAGGAAGCAAGAGATGATTTCATGTGACCCAATAGCCTAATTAGTCTAAAATGAATATCATAGCCCGAGCTGTGTGACCTTGTGTAAATAAATTACTTACACCTTCTGTGCCTCCATTCCCTTATCTATAAAAGGAGCCTAATAAAGCACCCACCTCATAGGGTTAAATGGGGATTAAATAAGGATTAATGGAGGATTATACGAGTTAATATTTATAAGGCACTTAGAACAGTACCTGTGACAGGAAGAGTGCTCGATGCGTTATAATTGTAATCCTTCCTAGGATTGCTTTTGCTCTCACATTTCCCCTTTGAAGTGAGGAGGCTTGCTAGTCCATTTCCTCGATGGAGAAACTGAGGCTGGAGGAGCTGAGTCAGGCCTGCACTCGACTGCACGGCCCCTTCATCCAGTGGCCTTTGGTGGCTTTTCCTCTGAAGAACTTTCCAGAAAGGACTGTCCAGGCTCCTCTGTGCCTTACAGCCCAGCCCCAGTTGGCTTTCCCACCGCCTTCGGATGGAGCTGCCGCCACCCACCCAGACCAGATGGGAGGCACAGTGGGTCAGGTCTTCTCTGGGGGCAGTGACATCTGTCTCTCCCAGACAAGGGAGCTGTCTCCGGAGAAGAGAGCCACCAGGCTGGCTCAGGGTGACTCCTGCTCTGGGACTTTCCAGATGTTCCCAGATCAGAGTGATGGGGCTCTGCCTCTCTGTCCTTTCGCAGTTCATAGCCTGTGAAGTCACAGCTGTCACTGAAGGCATGAGAGCATGTATGTGCGCGTGGGGGTGCATACATACATGCAGGTTTGTGTGTTTCTCTGTGTGTGTGTGCATGTGTGTGTGTATGCTTCTGTGTGTGTGCGTGCATGTGTGTGCATGCATGTGTGGGTGTGTGCCTCTGTATGTGTACATGCACGTGTGTGTGTATGTCTGTGTGTGTGTGTGTTGGGGCAGGAAGGTAGGAAGTATAGAGGTCTCAGCTTCCCAATTCACCTCCAGGTGCTCAGGACAAAGGCCTCCAATACAGGTCAGAATGACAGGATTCCTTTAAAGATGTCCCCTGAGGGGGTGTGGAGACCCTTCCCCAGCTCCACATACCCAGGCACGCTCACACACGCACACATGAATGCATGCACACACACACATACACATGAATGCATGCACACACACACACACACACACACACACACACACACACACACACACACACACACACACACACACACCACAGATGCACTGTAAACGAACAAGTGCAAAGCATCTCCGGTGCTGTTTCAGATGGCAAATAATTGAACCGTACCCTTGTGGTCTCAGTGAGGAATTTCATCCATTTTCATGCCTGGAGTTTTCCTGTGGAAATGAACACGCCAGACATTCCAGCTCAAGGCGGCGAGCAGGAGAGCTCAGGCACTAATTCAACACCTCTCAGATCCCCCCCATCCTCGAACAGATTCACAGTGTTTAACCAGCCCAGAGGCTGCCTGTAGCCAGGGTGCTTGCCTTCTCTTCTCAGTCCCTCCCGGCCTCCCTTTCTCTGCCTTTGTTTCCTCCCTTCCTCTTTTCCGATTTCTTTCTTCATTTCCTCTCTCCCCGGCCTCTTTGCAGTCCTCTCCTCTTCCCCCCTCTCCTCCCTTCTTTTCCCAGTCCCTCTGCTGTCTCCTCCAGCAGAGAATACCTCCTCTGGCTCTCTTCCTCCTGTCCTGTCTCTGCCTTCAAGGCCTCCTCCTCCACCCAGCGCTGGAAAGTTCTGTCTGTGAGGGAGTTTCACTTTCCTTGCAGGGTTATGGCTGGGCGGGGTGCGGCTGGGGTGCCCAGGGGTGCTAGGAAGCTGGTTCGGAGCCTGTGCATGTCTATGAATACCAAGCATGTTAATAGGTTAAAGTAAATCTAAAGTAACATTTGAAAGCAGAGAGATGAAAGCAGATCACAGGCCAAAGATCAAACAATCTCGAGCCACTTCTAAGCCTTTTACAGCTGGAGATTATTAGCATTTGAAAGTGAAGAGCATTAGAGGGAGAGAGGGGGGAAAAGTTGGAAGGAATTTTTGTTGTGGAGATAAAAAACTGAAATAAATGACAGTGGAAAGGAAGAGCTAGAAAGAGGCTGCCTTATTTTTTAAAAAAAACACACATTAAGACAGAGGTTGGGAGGAAACCTATGGTTCTATTTTTAGCTAATCAACCAGCATCTGTGCTGAGGTTTTTGAGGCCTCCCTCCCCCTCCCCTTCCTCCCCCCCTCCCCACATTCCCTCTCCCCTTCTTCTGGTCCGCCCCATTCCAGGAAGGAGGCTTCTGGTTCTGGGGCATTCTATTGGACTCGCCCTGCCCTCCAATGTGGAGGCCCAAGTCCCAATTCTGGGGAATGCTCTGGGATGAGAGCCAGGCCATCCTCTGTGCTCCTGGGCCTCCCTGCCCCATCTGCTCCCTTTGGGAGCTGTCCAGCTCCTGATGATAATCCAAGAATATCTCTCAGTTGGTGGGACTAAGAGATTCCTCCTCCACCTGGGGTTTCTTTTCTGCAATCACATGATCAATCATAACTGCTCCCTCCCCACTACCTCTTGGCCAATCCAGTTTGCTATGTCACAGAGTAGGCTGGGAACCCAGGCCCCGTGCGGTAGACAGTGCTGTTTAATAAAACATCCCATACCCTTTTAATTTAGTCTGTACCTATTTCCTAAGCCTCTAGTATGTGTCAGGTACTCTGCTAGGGCTGAGAACAAAGGACACAGGGTTTCTGTGGGGCTCTTTTAGGCTAGTGAGGGAAGCAAAGGTTAAGTAAAGAGACTGTGGGTTACACTCAGGGGATTTGTTCCAAGTACCAAGACCAGTTTCCTCCTGGAATCACACGTATGTGAGATTTGAGTCACTAACATTGTACTAGGAAAAAAAGAAAACAGGAATGATAGATGTGAGGGGGAAATAAAATGTCTTTCAATTTTTGGAAGATCAAAAGCAAATGTTGGCTCACCCCTGTAATCCTAGCAACTCAGGAGGCTGAGATCTGAGGATCACCTTGGTCAAGAGATCTGAGGATCACAGTTTGAAGCTACCTTGGTCAAGAGAGTCTGTGAGACTCTTATTTCCAATTAGCCACCAGAAAACGGGAAGTGGAGCTGTGGCTCGAAGTGGTAGAGTGCTAGCATTGAACAAAAGAGCTCAGGGACAGTGCCCAGGGCCTGCGTGCAGGCCCTACGACCAACAACAACAACACAAGGAAATGTGTGACAACTGACCTCACAACATAGAAGAAGCTTAAGTGTCCCCATTCGCAGTGGACAGCGTCTGTGAGGGCAGACATTGCCCTATGGCAGCACTGGGCATTAGGTAAGGTGTGGCAGAAACAGGAAGAAGCATTGGGTAGACTCCGGATACCCCCCTGCGAACCCAGGGGCTGTGGGAGAGGGCCTTTGTAGAATTGCACCGTGGGGGTAGAGCAATGAACAGAGGGTACTGGACGTCACTTGGGAAGGTGAGGTGCAGTTTTGCTCAGGACAAGGCCATCTTTAACCTTCCCCCAGCTCCCGAGCTCTCTACATGGTAACAACTAAGTTCTCATACAACCCAGAGTAGAGACAGAGTTACAAATGGATATTCGAGCCCCGCCGCCCACCCCCCCCCCAATAAAAGCCATTTCTGTATCTATTTACCTTACAGCAAAGATCAGCCAATGGCTGTCAAGCAGGGATTTTTGTTTAATGATTCATAATCTCAAGTACAGACTAACTGATCTTAGAAGTATGCCCACCATTGAGACTACACAAGCTAATAGAAACAAGGAAGAGAACTTTAAAAATAGAAGAAGGAAGGAAGGGAGGGAGGGAGGGAGGGAGGGAGGGAGGGAGGGAGGGAAGGAGGGAGGGAGAAAGGAAGGGAAGTAAGGAAGTGGGAAGAAGGAAGGAAGGAAAGAAGGAAGGAAGGGAGGGAAGGAGGGAGGGAGGGAGGGAAAGCCGAGACAAAATCAAGAGTACAAGAAAACTTCAAAAACATATGTCATAAATATTCTCATAGAGATAAAGCAGATATTCCACCCCAAACAAGAACAGAAGAAAGATAGACAGAAAGATAAGAGATGGAAAGATAGACAGACATAGACTATTACATCTAACAATCAAAGCACAAGAGAGAGCTCGTGGCTATTAGCGATGATAGCAAAAAAAAAAATTCAAAATTCAATAAAAGTTTGAAAGATAAAATAGATGAAATTTTCCCCAAAAGTAGAACAGCAAGGGAGAGAAGACACAGAGAAAGACAGATAATGGCAGAGAAAATGAGAACATTAAAGTATCTGTTCAGAAGGTTAGTCTTTTGACCATTCAGAATTCCAGAAAGGTTCTGAGAAAATGGAGGGGATAATTATTAAAGAAATAATAGAAGAAAATTTCCCCAGGACTGAGACATGTTGATTTACAGACCGAAAGGAATCATGAAAGGTCTAAGGTACATGACCACGACATTTTTAGACACTAAAGAGGAAAGATACCAAAGCGTCTAGAAAAGCCACCTTCGCCTGGTAAGAAGGTAGTTTTCCTGGCAGGAAAAGAAAAAAGTAAGCTACAGATTATTGGCTACATTTACTCAGCTAAGCAATAAAGTTGGTAAGGATTTCTCCAGTTCTGTAGAATCACAAAGAAAACATCATGAGAAAATGAAAAGAAATCACATCAGAAATGAGAGAAGGCATAGTTTTACAAGAAAGAAAGTATAATTATTGTACAGTACTGTCTCGGGAATGAACAATTTTACTTATGGTTGTGTAAGAAGAGACTATTGATTTAATTTTTCAAAGTGTGATATAAGTTCACTATGGGAAGGAAGATAAAGCTCTGAGCGCAGATTTTTTTTTACCACAATGGGAAGTCAGTAGATAAGGTCAAAAATTGTTCTGTAAAAAATAAAAATAAAATTAGAAGACAGCTGGGCTCAGTGGCTCCTATCAGTAATCCCAGCTACTCAGGAAGTAGAGAGATCACCAAGATAACATTTTGAAACTAGCCCTGGCCAAGTGTAGGAGTCTCCCAGCTCAACAAAATGGCTGGGTATGATGGAACACATTTGTAATTCCAATTACCCTACGTGGGAGGTACAAGTTACATGGAAGGCATCAATAGGAGAATGGCAATCCAGGTGAACTCTGAGCAAAAAGAGAGAGAGAGAGAGAGAGAGAGAGAGAGAGAGAGAGAGAGAGAGAGAGAGAGAGAGAGACCCCATTTGAAAAAACTAAGAAGAAGCAAAAACAGCTAGGAATGTGACTTGAGTGGTAGAGCACCAACCTGCAAATACCAGTACATACTACAAATAAGAAAGAGAACTCCCATACTGCCATGTATATGAAGCCATGAAAAGTCTTTGCACAAAAGTGCAAAGGTGATGCTTCAGGAAATGCACTGTAAGAACCAAGTATCATCACAAGTATAGGGTACCAGGAGCAACTTGGGAATTCTAGAAGATCCCTCTCTGGGTAAGACCAACTCACTTCCAGGCAAAAGAAAGAATCAGAAAGACCCAACACAGGAACCAAGAGAAGGCCAGTGAGCCTGAGTGTGTATGGAGGAGGAGAAAGAAGAAAAACAGGAGTGAATGGGTCTCCATTCCCTGCTACAGTAGACAGCCCCAAGTAGACGGCAGCAGCGTCAGGGCAGAAGAGGTGGATCGTGAACTGTTTGTTGACTTTATGTAATTGCTGCTTGTTTCTGCTGGTTTTGCTTTATGTGTATAAAATTTGTGCTCAGCAAGCCCAAGCCCTTCTCTTGGGGGAAGCATCCCTTCTCTTCCTGTCTCTGTGCAATCTGCCAGGGTCTTCTCTTCCTCTGACCTTGGGGTCCTGCCATGTGTTTGAACAAGGACTATTATGTTCTCACCTATCCTATCCCATGGCACAAAGACTCTGCCTGAGGAGGCGCAGGCCACTGGGCATGGAATCTGGAGTGTGTCCCCTTGTCCCTGAATAAAGCCAGGACTCTGGTGCCCAGCAGCACTAGGTGAGGTCCTTCCCTCTCCTGGGGGTTGGGGGGTGGGGAATTCGGGTAGAGACAGGCATCACCGGTCAGAAGGAAAGAAGAGGACAAATATAGGGGCCATAAAGAGTACGAATCTTCCCATCAGGAGATGGAGGGGGTCCATGGCAATCTGGGCCTTCCAGAGGAAGAAGAGAGATGGGAACTGGGGTCAGAGGTGCCTAAGCAGGCTTGGGGGTGGGGAGAGGGAGGGAGGGGGAGAGGAGAGGCCTGCCTGAGAGCCCTTCCCATTAGATATGCCCAGAATCAGGAGAGCTGCTATGAGAGACAGCCATGCTCCTCTGGCTGGCAGGTACCCGCCCCCTGGTAAAGCAAATGGCACCAAACAGGGATGCCCAGGGCTCTGGCACAGAGCCGGAAGCTGCCAACTGTAGAGCTCTTTTATGCTAATGCCACTTGTCAAGCCATCAGCTCTGGGGGGCAGCTGCACCTGGCAGGGAGGCAGCTCTGTCCCCCGGGTTTCGCTGCTCCTGAGCCTCTCTAGGTCTTCAGCGATGACCAGCATGAGCTCAAAGCTGACGTTGCAGGGCTGGAGGGACAGGAAGGGATGCCATGGGGGCTACAAAGGGGAGAGGACACCATTGATCCTCCCTGAGGCTTTATTCCAGAAAGTTTCAGTCATCCCTAACCTGCACCCCACCCCCATTCCAAAGCAGGGCTAGAACTGGAGGCACAGCTGGGTTTTCCTGATGGAAGGTCTGGTAGTCAGCTTAAAAACCTCAAATAATTAACTTACAAAGA
This sequence comes from Dipodomys merriami, assembly GCF_024711535.1. NCBI lineage: Eukaryota > Metazoa > Chordata > Mammalia > Rodentia > Heteromyidae > Dipodomys > Dipodomys merriami. The sequence goes on from NW_027204381.1 coordinate 18,250,630, forward strand.
GAAAGGGTTTGTTTGGGGCTCATAGTTTTGGAACTTCCCCATGGCCCATGGCTAAGGGGCGGGCCAAGATGACGCAAACTGTTGACCTCGTGACCAGGAGAGTTGAGGAAAAGGAGAGGACATGCCCTGGGAAGACACACCCCCAAAGGCCTAAGGACCTCCCCTGAGCCCCCCCCCTCCAAAAGAGCCACCAACTCCATAACTCTAGTGACCAAAGGACACACGGACTTTTGGGAGACCCTCAGCATCCACATTATAGCAGAAGAGACTGGAGAATTCATTCCACAATATGTAGTTCATCCTCAAGGGCCCTGCCTGAGGTTGGGGGAAGAGCACAGGGCATTAGGACGCCGAGGCCTGCTTCTGTCACTCCTACCTGTTACTTCTCAGACAAGACACTTTACCTCTGTGGCTTCCACATCCTCCCCTGTGTAGAGCACAGGTATGGTAAGCATTTAGACGGTGGATTTATCTGTTGAATTCACTGGCTGCTTCTCTTGTATCAGATTCCCCGATAAATGATAAAGAATGCTGGCACCTGGTAGATGGACATTCTAACCAGGATCTAATGACCTCAGATCTAATGACCAAAGACCTGGGTGTATGCAACTCAGTGAAGATACCAGATTGGGGATGGCGGTCTCCTCGAGCCAGCACCAACTGCTGTATGGTGAGAAAACAGAGAAGCGACAGTTTGAGAGGTGGAATTGGGAGCCTTTATTGGAGTGCCGGTGGTCTGCAGATGGACACCTGTCACAAAGACCTGCAGCCCCGCAAATATACTTAACACTCTCAGAAAACTGAGCCATGAGAGCCGGAGAAGAAAAAAAGAACAGACATACAATAGCAACAAACCAAATCAGCTCCAATAGGGAGCTGAAGTAGGATACCACATTGACCCGAGCTGGTCTAGGCCTAATGGGGTCAGGTCAGAGGGGAGGGTCACAGGGAGCTTGAGAGTTTACAACCCAAGACTGGCAGGTCCAGGAACCTATTGTCCAAGTCCCTTCCTTTGTCTCTAGGAACTCAGGTTATACCCATCACCTGGGAGGTGGGACTTCCCTGCCTCTACCATGAAGACAAGATGGCGCCAGACTCAACTCCCTACCATCCACCATGTTGGCCAAGATGATGCTAGCTAGATCCAGCATCCCAACTTCACAACAGCTTCCTCCCTGAGCCCCAAATCAGTAAGAATCCCCAGAATGATTTTAGAGTTGTATGGCAGGTAGGATCTGCAGGGAAAGCTGCTTTCTGCCTTAGGAGGTTGGGAACATTGGGGACCTGGGAAAACTCTGAACTTGGAGTCCAGAAATACCCATGGTTGGGCCCCACCTCTGTCCTCCTGGGTCTCTGGAGGTATAGGTCCTAAACACAGCGTGCTTGGCTGAGCCTGCCTGAGGGCTGACTTACCCAAACCCTTCCCTTCTTTGAAGGGAGACAGCCAGCATGGGGTATCCCCAAGAATGCATGAGGGGTACAGCAGAGGATCCACCCCCCCGCAGGCATCCCTGTGGGCAGCCTCCAAGAGGCGTGGGGGAAGTCTCCTGTAATTGGTTTATAGATGGTTCACTCAACATTGTGGCTGGCTATAAAATATGCTCACTTAATAGTCTCTAAGGAGCCATAAGGCCTTCCGGACCATAACTCCAAGCCCCTAGCTTCTCCTGCCTGACCTGACACCTTGTTTGGCCAGTCCGATTTGATTTTGATCTTAAATCTGTCCTAAAGGCGTCGGAGCAGTAGCCCTGGGGAGAGGGAAGAATAGGGCAGAGGGACACGGTGGCTGAGAATTATGACGCAGACCCATTAGGAAAGGATAACTACCCAGCACAGCCGGCTACCCTGGGGGGGGGGGCTGTCCCTGCAGCATCCGCAGGCTCTGCCTGGCAGGCAGAAAAGAGCCAGGAGAGAGGAATTGTGGGGGCTCTCTTAATAGCAGGCCAGGGCTGCAGTACTCTGTGTGAGCTTTCTGGGAACTTCTGCGTTCCAGGTACTGCTCCAGCCTTGGTCAGCAATGTCCTTCCCCACTTTGGAGGACTCTGAGAAGCTGGTCCTCAATGTGTGTAGGGAAAGTGCATTCTACAGAGGTAACAAGCGTGAGCGTATAGTCCTGCCCAGAGAGGGCCAGCATCTTGTGGATGCTTCTCGCTGACCTGACCGGGGGTAGGGGTGGGGGACAAACAGATGGAGACCTAGCACTGCCGCTGGCTGCCACCAGCAGATGAGGACACACCAGAGGCTGGCCAGAAGTGAGGCATCTCCACAGAGCGTGCTCTTCCAACACTAGAGTTAGCGCTCACATTCTCTCCTCCATGAAACCCTGCCCAGACTTCCTGCCTTCAGGTCAGCAGTGGCCACGGACCCAGAGCACTGTCAAGGTGACCTTGGACCAGGCGCCTCACCTGCCTTAACAACAGAATCCAGGATAATAAGAAAGTACACTTCGCCTCTTAGGATGCCCGTGGATTATGCATGCAGCTGTCTCAGAGCTGACACACACAGAGAAATTAATCGGGAAGCTGCGGCTCTTTTTTTGTCACATTCCCTGGGGTAAGGGTGACGAAGAGCCCAGGAAGTGTGCTGGGTGTTGACTTCCCACGGAAACATGTCTGGGAGTGAATGATTCATGAATGAATGAAAGCGCATGATCGTGTAGGGGACACCAAGATCCCAAAGCAAGGCTCTTCTCTACAATGCTTCCTCTCGGGCTGAGGAGTCAGGATACCCTCTCAAGTTACCCAGCCCAGATCAAAGGCGCTGACCAGGGCCAGGAGTCTGAGAGCAGAGAAACAGTGTGTCTGGGGCTAGGGAAGACTCAGACACTCCATCCTAAGATCACAGTCCTTTACATCCAAAGGGTGAATTTGTGAGAGAGCTGAGCACCCCCAGTTCACTGAATTTACTCTAAATTAACCTTCTATGCTTCAACCCAGACTTCCCAGGACACTTTGATCCCTGAGTATTAGCCAAAGGATCATTTAATGTCCAACGCAAAGGGTTCAAAAACATCACAAAGCTGTAGTTTGTGCAGGCCCTACAGACCACGTAGCATTGCCCCTCCTCATGGAGCCAAGAAGACCGCAGCTCAGAGGGAAGAAACGGCTCCTATGATTGCCTCCTAAATGTGTTCCCTTGGAGCCTGTCACTGGTGGAAAGGGACAGAGATAATGTCCCCAGGTTTGGGGATTAGAAGAGTGGCCATCCACATGGGTAACATATCTGAGGCAGAACTAATTGTTTGACCTCCATCCTCACCTCCTCTACTGACTGATAGGAAGCCCTGGTCCCTGGCACCAAAGGCTCCTGCAGCCAAAAGGGTGCAGACAGGTGGCCCCCTGCAGGACAAGGATGGGGTGCTCCCCCAGCCTAGCAGGGACCCTCTGCCAGCAAAGCGCCTGCACACAGGGCTGTCCCCCTGAGAGGAGTCTTGAGGGCCTGGGAGCCCTCCAGCTGGTATCGAGAGGATTTTCATAAACACACCAGCCTGCATCTGGACAGCAGTGTGGAAAGCTGCACTGTAACCCCCTGACACAGGAGAAGCAAGGCTTCCAGAGGTGGCGAGATGCTCTTTGCCATCTCCAAATGCACCAGCCGCGTTGCAGACAGGCTTCTGGAAGGAAAGAAAAAACATCCAGCTGCCAATGGCCAAACAAAACCCCCTTTCTGAGGTCTCTGCAGGAAGGGAGTGAAGAACCTGGGGGTCCTGGAAGTGGCAGGAGCTGCCGAGCCCAGGTTCCCGGGGTAGGAGTCCCAGGCCACCCTGCAGCGCTCTGTGGCTTGTGATGGGTTCCAGCCCTCTCTGGGCAGGGTCTGGGCATCCTGAGCTGGTTTGCACCTTCAGAAGAGGGGAGTGGGGTAGAGGGGGGCCACCTTGTTTTTTCTGTCTGCTGGGGTCTCCTGGGATGTGACTTTACTTCCTCTTGAGATGCTTCCTCAGGCTGGTGGGGGCTTGGCTGGGTCACTTAACCTGGGCTACAGTTTACTCGTTTTTATCTGGGGAAAATGAGGGACAGGGGAAGGGTGCTACATGACATTTAAGGCTCCTTTGAGCTCAAAAAGTCAACTCTTTTATGGTCATTTGCAGTCAAGGAGTAGCAGACCAGCACAGGTTATATAAAGGATGCCTCGTGCCTTTATTCATACTTCTTGAGGTGTTTTTTTTTATTATAAAAGTCAACATTCTAATTGCAGAAAACCAGGGAGTTAAAAGTAAGCATTAAAAAAAAAAGAATTGATTTCCCAGAATAACCCAGAAATAATCCCTATTAACCTGAGAGGTTTTTGTAGTGGTTGTTTGATGAAATATTGTTTCAGTCATATATGTTTATGGATCTATTAACCTTGTGGAATGTGTTATTTAAAGTTTTTATACCTATACCTATTTTTAAAGGAAAATATCATACCATAACAATATTCTGCAGCCGGTATGCTAATAACTTTGGAACGTATTGTTTTTGTTACATCAATAGTCTACAAAGTGGCATTTTCTTATATTTGTGCATCCCCCTACCTCATAACCTATGATGTACCAGCAAGCCACAAATGAAGAAATACAAATGGCCAATAAATGTGGAAATGTTCAGCTTCCACAATAATCAAAGACAAAGAATGAGATACTATTTTTGTGCATCAGATTAGCATTGATTTTTTTTTAAAGCTGACAAAATTCTCTTTGTTACCTGGAAATTTTTTTTAAAAAATGGAGACTCTTTTGCACGGTTGAAGGGTAAAAGCTCACACATTTTTATGTAGCAAAATATAGACTCTATCTGATTGTCCACTTAGGAGTTCTAAGAGCTTTCCCTCTAGGAGTAATTGCCTAAATAGGAAAAGGTATCAAAAGTACAAGAATGTTGGTGGACGCATTATTTATAATAGCAAAATTTCAGTGACAACTTAAATGTCAATCAATAGAAGGGAAATCTGAGACATACAAATAGCAAAATAGTATGCAATCATTAAAAATGATAATGTAGCTCTATATTTATTGACTTGGAAAAATGCCTTTGACATTTTGTGGAGTAAAAAAAGAAAGAAATCAGATAACAGAACAGCATGCAAAGCCCGAGCCCATTTCTATAAAGCCATACGCACAGATCTGTATATGTCTTACAGAACAAACCGCCTGAGGCATTGTTGGCTTGGGATGGGAGGGGCTTTAAAGGTTGCAATCTGGTTAGAGCTGGGAGGGCTGGAGTGTGGGACAGGGCTGTTGTTCTCATGGTGAAGCTGCCTTTGCTAACCAACCCTCAGATTTCCTTCCTTAGAATGTATGTGCATGGGGACCCTGGCAAGGGACAATGTGAGGGGGGGGCGGTTAGGGACAATGCCATCTGCCCACAGGTGCTGACCAAAATGGTGGTAGTGATCCATCTCTTAGACGTGGGCTTTGAGATGCTTTAGTTTCTGCTTTGGATGGCTAGCGATTATTTAAATCGTCTACAAATGTATTTCTTTGTAATGTTTGTAGTCAGGGCAGATTCCCATGTGCTGGAACTTTCTGAGGGTTTGGGGTTTGGCTGTACCCCAAAAGCCTTGCTTTTCTGCATCCTTCCACTCACCCTTTGCAAACAGCCTGGGGTCCTTGTAGCTTTCTCTCTCCTCCAAGGATGTCAGTCCTTTCTTGCCAGGCTTGGAGTGTCCAAAGCCAACGGAAGCCCATGGAACACTCCACTGGATGGCACTCCCCATTCAGCCTTCCCCAGCCTTCTCAGGATGGTCCCCAGTTCTTCTCCCTGGGCTTCCCAGCATTCCTAGTCCTGGGCTTTATGCCTCTCTTTCCTCAAACCTCCCCTGGATTCAGATTCTACCACGGAGCGCTCATCAGACATGGAAATCCTGCCACCAACTCTGCTCCTGACTTCAGCCCTATTAATCCAGGGAACAACCCCTCCCCCCAACACACACCTGGTACTTGACCCCATTTCGTTTTCTGTCTTTGACTGGGCTGCTCTCTGGCAATGCCAAGACCCCCCCCCCCACTCCCAAAATGTGCCTTGATTTGTCCCATTTGGTCCAACCACTAAAAAACACCTACCAGGTGCTTCATTATGTGTCTTCCAGACATGCAAATCGTGGTGAGTCTGGGTTTCACCCTCAGGAGGAGTTTGCTCTGCCAGGGACTGGGGCAGGGAGAGCCAATAGGATGGCAGCTGACAACTGTGGGTTTATCATTGGCAGGCACTGCTTTCAATGCTTAATGTGTATTGTCCTGCTCAAGCCTTCCTTTTACCCTATGAAGTGAGTGCTATTGTTGTTGTTGTTATCAATGTTGTTAAACCATTTGAAAGGCTAGAAAGCCAAGGCACAAAGAATAATTTCTCTAATGTGACAGGGAATCCAGTGGCAGATCAAGAAGCGGAGCCCAGGGAAGCTGGCTCCAGCGGCAGCCATCTTAAACACCACGTCCCATGCAAAGGCTGGACCCACCCACTGAGTACTGAAATGGGCATTTGTGCAAAGAACCGTGGAAGTTCACGAAAGCCAGCCATGAGTTCTTCGGGCTTCTGTTCTCGGCTTCCTACAGGAGACCTAGACATCTCCCCAGCTTCCGCTGTGCTGCTCACGGCCCAACCGATGGTCCATGACCCCCTGCTGCCCCAGTCCCACCCCAGAATCTGGGTCACTTAGGCTTGTGCTGCTTGGTTCCAGGTTTCCTGCTTATGCTCCACAAGCACTCAGGCTGGAAACATGCCCCCACCATCCATCCGCTTCCAGAGGTAGCCATGCTCTCGCAATAGAGGTGTTCCGGCAAAGCTTTGTTCAAACTAAACGTTTGCAAATCGAATTCCACTTAGAATATATTGGAATTGTCAGCTGATGATTCAATGGCATTAACTAGCATTGAGTGCTTCTTATGTACGGGGAAACTTTCCTGTAATAACCATTTAATTTTTAGAACACCTGTGCAAGCAAGGCAGGTACCATTTTCTTCATCTCCACATAACCCGTGAAGAAACGAAAGCCCACAGAAGTTAATAGACCTGCCCAAGGTCACACAGCTAACAGGGCAAGCTGACTCCTGCCCAAGTACTCAACCTACAACCATCACCCTGATGTGTCAGCTCAAGAGATCAAGTTTTAGGCAGTCTCTCAGAGATGTGAATTTCTAAGCTCCAGTTCTTGTTTCTCCAGAGAGAACAGACCCCCAGCTCATGTCTACGTGAGAAGAAATGCTTGAACCTTGCAGGAGGACAGCTTCTAGAACAGGGACACGAGAGAGTGCTCACCACTGTTTCCCAGTAGGGGGCGCTGACGAACTGCCCCTTCCAGAACAACCAAGCTAGCAAGTACAGGTTTTCGCACACTCAAAAATACACATGTGCGTGCATGCACACATCTGTGTGGTCCAGCCCAGAATGACTTCCTTTGACCTGGGCAGCTGCTTTGACCCCAGGACAGAGCCATTCAGAGCCTTGGGTAATAGTGGGGAAAGGAACCAAATAAAGGCAACTAATACTGTATGATATGCAGCTTTGGTGGTAATAAACACTACAGCTGACTATTCCCGCGGGGCCCTCCTAATGGAGGAGCTGGATGCACTCCGGAGGAGCCCCAGGGGTTTGCACGCAGCTCTGACTAAACTCCCTACAAAATCAATCCTGCCTTTTCACCAGCGTGACAGGGCCTTCTAATATTAATCCACTCTCCTTGTCACTTAGTACCACCACCACCAACAGCAATAACAAAAACAACCCTGCACCAAAGGCTGCAATGATCGTTAGCCAGCCATAATAAACACTACACACCGCAGCAGAGAATTCCACACTCACAGAATTCACAGCACCCACCCCTCACCACAGCAACCTGGAGGTCCCCTTCAACTCCCTTCAGTAGAGGTCTCTCCCTGCAGGGTGGGCTAGGAGGAGGGCAGGCCCGAAAGAGCTCACCGGCTAGGTAGCAAGGTGCAAACCAGCCCCTGCTCTGCATCACAGACTTCCCAGCATGCCTGCAGGCTCCCACCTGCCGCCAGTCTCGACAGGTTTCTGGATGCTGCAGCCCTGCTTCTGCACCTCTGCCTCTTAGTCCCGGATCTTGGCATCTCCTCAGAGCTTCTATTGGCTCCGTTCTCCATAGAGAGAAGCTGAATCTGGACAGGGGATCCTAGCTAGCCACTGAGGGAAGAAATGGAGATGCCTGAGGGCCAGCCACTCTGCCTCTCTCTTTCTCAGCACCCCTCTCCCCCCCAAACGTGCCTGCCCTGATCTTGTCATCTCTCACTCTTACCCTGGCATCTTTCTTGCCTCCTTCTGCCCGATTCCCTTCCCTGGGCCCTCCACATCACTTGAAAGCCCCAGAGAAGGGTAGAGCCAGGGCCAGAACGGAGAGGCAGGTAGTGGAATCGGGCAGACAGGCGGAGAAGGGCCGGGGACGAGTGTTCAGTCCCGCAATGCTTATGTAAGCCAGGCAGGGTTCCCGCATAGGCTTCAGAGAGGCTCCGTGGGCTTTGCTTACACAGGAGCTGCTCAGAAGGCCACAGAATAAACCGCCTAGCAGTGTCTGCCTGAACTTTCCTACAAACTCCCTCGGGCGACAGCCAGCTCAGAGCCTTGGGTTTGGCTTCTGACTTCAGAAAACACCCTGAATCAGCCTGAGATGTTTAACGCGGCTCACGGCCCTGCAGAGGGAGATGAGGCCGCCCGGGGGCCTCCCTGGGCGGTCCGGCTACCCCGATGCTGCTGCCGCAGCCCTGGACACCGGCGTGGAGGCTGGAAAGGCAGCAAGGTGATGTTGCAGTTTCCAGAAAACTTTGTTTCTTTAGGTCCATGTTAAAAACAAGCATATTTTACTTTAAAAATGGCCAAAAATAAACATAGAAAAGGGAAGCCATATCCTGCATCCATCAATCAATCGACCAGTGGTAATATCGGAAAGCATTTCTGTCCTTTAAAGTGTCGATTTGGACTTTCCCCTCGGACTTGTTCCAGAGGCTTTGTTCATGATTACGTGATCTGCTTCTGAGAGACCCACTGCATCGGAGAGGGGCTTACTGGACATCGGGAGACCTCCCTTAACTTTTATGTCTCCAGTTGCTTAACTATGGAGAAAAAGAAGGAGAAGAAAGAGGAAGGAGGAGGAAGGAACAGGAGGAGGAGGAGGAGGAAGGAACAGGAGGAGGAGGAGGAGGAGGAGGAGGAGGAGGAGGAGGAGGAGGAGGAGGAAGGAAGAGGAAGAAGAGGAGGAGGAGAAAGAAGGAAGAGGAGGAAGAGGAGGAGGAGGAGGAGGAGGAGGAGGAGGAAGGAGAAAGATAAGGAGGAGGAGGAGGAGGAAGAGGAAGCAGAAGCTGCCAGGCACTAGTGGCTCATGCCTGTAATCCTAGCTACTCAGGAGGCTGAGATCTGAGGATCAAAGTTCGAAGCCATGCAAGAAAGTCCATGAGACTCTTTAATTAATCACAGAAAAAGCCAGAAGTGGAACTGTAGCTCAAGTGATAGAGTGCTAGCCTTGAACCAAAGAAGCCTAGGGACAGTATCCAGGCCCAGATTTCAAGACCCAGGACTGGAAAAATTAAAATTAAATCGTTAAAAAAAAGAAGAACATGTTCCTACTGACCTTAGGGTGAATGTAAGGATTAAATATTGATTTCTTTTTAGTGATATGAGGGATCAAAGCTAGAGTCTTGCACTAGCTGGGCAGGTACTCTACCACTGAACTATATCTTCAACCCTTGGCTTTTTGAGACAAGACCTCACTGTGTAGCACAGGCTGGCCTTGAACTCAAGATTGCCCTGCCTCTGCCTCCTAAGTGCTGGAATTATTACAAGCCCTGTGCTTCCATGTCTGGCTTGACTGTAAGGATTCCTAGGTCCAAAGTACTGCCTGGCACATAGCTAAGATGAAATAAGTTTGGTGATGATGTCGTAACTACTTATTCTTTTTCCCCATAAGGGAGCAGGTGTATGGATTGCTTTCCTGCCAAAGCAGCTGTGCATTCTCAGGATGGGGGAAGGATGGATGGGGTGTGTGGGGATAGCCTGGACACCCTGTGGTGTGACACAAGTAAGCTGGACAGGAAATCACTTAGAGAGAACAGAGCTAAACAGCACCAATCCAATCCAGGACTCTGATTGGATGGCAAAGGAAGTGGCTCCCGCCCACTGTCCAGTCTTGCAGCCTATCTAGTTCTAGGAGGATCCTCCTTTCCCAAGGCCCTGCTGAGTCCCAGTCACCCCTTCTTTTCCATACAAAAGAATCCTAGAACACCACCCAGTTGTTGGTGATCACAACAGCTTGTATTTATTTGACACTTATTAAGTGACCAGCCCTTTATTCACTGCTTTTTAATATGTATTATCTCATTTAGTCCCAGCAAGACTATGAGGTTAGGAATCACTATTACCTCCATTTCTCAGAGAGATCAATTCATTTGCCCAGGACTGGTGGCCCACTGCATCAGTCTCCAAGGTGGCTTGGATGTAACTATCCCCCTTTGTTCTGAGAAGCATCAGCTGTGGATCTTTTCATTTTCCACAGCTATTCTTCTACAGGAACCCAGTGCGAAGTGAAAAAGGTGTTTAGTTTGATGATGTAGGCTAAGTGTATCTCATCTTTAGGACAGGAGAAAAGACAAATGAGAAGGAGAAAAAAAAATGAGACCCAGGAAGAATAGGGCACTTTCTACAGCCACATGGCTACAAAGTCACAGAGTCGCCATTTGAACCCAAGTCCCCTCAATCCCATCTCCTTCCCAACCCACTCTGCTGCTCTTCCCTCCCCTTCC